>NC_091826.1:64678307-65367807 GCF_038994185.2 Dermacentor albipictus | reverse complement strand
CTATTCACTGCATGCTTGGAAGAAGTATTCAAGCTATTAAAAGGGGAAAGCTTAGGAGTAAGGATCGACAGGGAATATCTTAGCAACCTTCGATTTGCCGATGACATTGTTCTATTCATCAACACTGTAGACGAGTTACAACAAATGATACAGAACCTTAAAAGAGAAGAGCGTAAGATTGTGGTTGAAAATTAATATGCAGAAGACAAAGATAATGATGAATAGCCTGGCAAGAGAACAAGAATTCAGGTTCGCCAGTCAGCCTCTAGAGTTAGTAAAGAAATATGTTTACCTAGATCAGATAATTGCAGGAAACCTTGATCATGAGAAAGAAATTCATAGAAGACTAAAAATGGGTTGGATCACATACGGCAAACATTGTCAGCTCCTGACATGAAGCTTGCCATTATCATTGAAAAGGAAGGTGTACAATCAGGGCATTTTACCAATGCTGACATATGGGGCAGAGACTTAGAGACTGACAAAGAAGCTTGAGAATAATTTAAGGACTGCGTAAAGAGCGATAGAAGGAAGAATGTTAGGCATAGCGTTAAGGAGACAGAAATTGAGCGGTTTGGGTCAGAGAGCAAACGGGTATAGCTGATATTCTAATTGAGATTAAGAGAAAAAAATGGAGCTGGGCAGGTCATCTAATGCGCAGGTTAGACAACCGTTGGACCATTAGCATTGCAGAATGGATACCAAGAGAAAGGAAATGCATTCGAGGACAGCAGAAGACTAGGTGGAGCGATGAAATTAGGAAATTTGAGGGTGCTGGTTGGAATCGGTTGGCGCAAGACAGGGCTACTTGGAGATCACAGAGAGAGGCCTTCGTCCTGCAGTGGACATAAAATAGGCTGCTGCTGATGATAATGAAAACACATGCCAACTGGGCTCTTTACACAGGCGCAGCCAGCAGTATTGCAGCTTCAGAGTTGTCTGAGCAATCGATCACTTTCAAAGACTGCAAGTGCCCGCCCATGAAGCCTGCAGAGCATCATGCAGAAATTTAAGGAAGGAGATAGCCAAGATCACAGCCAGAATAGCAACTGCTAGCACGGCTTGTCCTGCTCGACAGCATGCTGCCACAGGCATTCTCTCCATAGCTAGCTGGGCAGGCATGGTGCACATGTCAGAGGCTTAATGTTCTACATTCTGTATTGTCTTCCTTTGTAGTACTTTTTATTTATTACTTTTAGAGCGCAGCTCTTTGGCGTCCGTTCCTGGGTTTCGCGTCGTCGGCGTTGTCGTCGGCCTCGTAACCAGCTCCGCCCCCCTTTCATCCCCCCAGCGCTGGCAGCGACCGACTGATACCGCTGGATGCCGCTGACGCCGCTAGAGAGTCAAGATAACGTGACTGCATAGAACACCGTCGCCGCCATGCAGAAAGAGGAGGAAAGGGTCCCCCCCCCTGTTCTTGTGTGGCGGATAGGGTGCTCTTCAGTTGCCGACGCGCCGGTTATTTCACGTAGGCCCCGGCACGTCGACGAATACGTGACCACCTTCCCACGGCTAGACCTGGTTCTTAGCGCTGCGGAAGCGAGGGTATCATATTGTTTGTGTCGGCATCGGCGGCGTTGTCCCTGAAACCAACTCCGCAGCTGGGGTTGACTCACCATCGGCGTCAGCGGCATCAGTCAGTCGCTGCTATCTCTTCCCTCCTCCCTTTATCGTGTTGTCCGCTTGCTGCGCGCGCTTCTGCCCCCATCGTTTGCCGCTGGGTGTACACGCCGCCCCCCTCCCCCCTCTTCCTGCGAGTCTCCGGTTGTCAAAGCGCCGGCTCGAACTTAATTCCTTTCTTCGCTCCTCCTCCAATGCAACCCCTGTGCGGTGGCAATCAGAGAGCCAGATCGGTGGCGGCGGATCTGTATATGTGCACCGCCCGAGCCGAAATTGCCGCTGCCGTTCGCCACTGCGAAATTATCTGCCAGTTCTTTCTGAGCCATGAGCGAGACGACCGATGGAAGTCCTCCGTCTGCTGCTGTTGCTGCTGCTGCTAAACGAGCTGCCAGAGCAGAGGCCCAGCGCCGTCGCCGTCAGAATCCAGAGGTGCATGCCGCCGAAGCAGAAGCTTACCGTCGCCGCCGTCGAGATGATCCAGGAGTACGCGTCGCCGAAACAGAGGCTAAGCGCCGCCGCCGAGAAGACCCTGCCGTTCGCGCCGCCGAAGCGGAGGCTCATCTCCGCCGTCGAGAGCAACCAGCAGTAAGCGAGGCTGAAGCAGAAGCTCATCGCCGCCGCCGAGAAGACCCTGCAGTTCGCGCCGCCGAAGCGGAGGCTCATCGCCGCCGTCGAGAGCAACCAGCAGTAAGCGAGGCTGAAGCAGAAGCTCATCGCCGCCGCCGAGAACGTCTTTGAGAATCAAGCATTGGTGTACCAAGTCGAACATATATCAGTCTATTTCTCCGACCACAAAGCTTCCTTCATGACTGTCAAGAACTGTTAGCGGAGTCTTTGTTAAAGGAATACGTGTGAAAAATAAAAAAAAAAACATTCTGTGATAGCGCATACATGTGTTGCTCGAATTCTTTGCCTCAATCTATTGAAAAGGTGAAACAGCTTATTTGCTGCGCTCAAATTTCGCATTAGGAAGTAACGTAATCGTCGGTAATTTTTATGCATGCAGGCACACACGCATGCGTGCACACTCACTCACTCACTCACTCACTCACTCACTCACTCACTCACTCACTCACTCACTCACTCACTCACTCACTCACTCACTCACTCACTCACTCACTCACTCACTCACTCACTCACTCACTCACTCACTCACTCACTCACTCTCTCTCTCTCTCTCTCTCTCCAGCCCACTGAGGATGTGGCAGGAACGAAGAAAACATTCGCATAATAATTGTCTTGTTCACTGTGCTTATCTTTGCCATGTTCCATCAACCTCACCCATATATACCACCAGGTGTTTCCGTGAAGAATATTAGCAATTCCTAAAGATTGCCTGTTGTAGATAGTAGCATGATTCTAGTCTTTGAGCCGGTCTGCTGGGTAGATGCAGAGATTACTTGCATGAGATCATCAATATGCATGATCGAATAATTAAAAAATTTCACTTATGAAGTTTTTAACCAATAACTTTGTGGCACATATTGCAATTTACAAATTTTAGCCAGTGAGACTGCAAAGCATATCTACTTAAAGAGAATTGAGTGGTTGACACCATATTTGAGATATGCGCCATCTAACTTGCAGTAAAAATGCACTGTCATTCCACTTGCCTTTTTATCAAAATGCCATTTTCTGCATTGTGGTACAAGAGTAAGTTCAGCGTCAATCTTTTTTTTTTTTTTCAATGTTGAAGAAATAACATCTCCTAATTGGTGTCATTCTGAGAAATCGTTTCAAATGAATCCTTCTTGTAAACTACCTTGTTACAATTTCTAAATTGCAATATCTGCTGTAAGATTTCGTACATTTAGTGTTTGTTTCTGTGTCTACCAACAGGTGTAACCACTGGTGACAGGTCACCAGTACGTACAAGAGAATGAACATAATAAAGAATGAACAAAGAACAGCATTTCCACCAATATTCCATGCTAAAGTAAATGTACAAGGCATGAGTTTGTTTAAGAAAACTAGGAAATAGGTGTACTTTAGAGATAGTTCAAAACTAGGAGAAGTTTGGTAATTAACCGGTTATAAATTTCAATTTCTTGTGCAAATAATGTCTGCCTGTTCGAGCTGTCCACCTCAAGGATTAGAATTGTGCTCTCTGCCACAGGTGATTTCTGAAAATTGATAAAGGTCTATAGAAACACCCAGTGTATGGGCCAGCCATTGTTGGGGGTGACACATGATATCATTGCAGTACCTGGTCGGAGCTTACATTTCAAACCCATCCCTGAATAGCTATACTTTTTGAATGAGTATTTGTATAACGTGTTTTGTAAACCTCTTCTTATCGGTGGTGTACAATAAATGTCATTGTTATATAGGCTTCAATCCTGTGGCGGTGTTTTTCTTAAGTGACCCTGTAGATTAGCTCTATCATTAGCTGTAGAGCATTCGGATATGGTCTGAGGCATATGTGTGCCCTTTATGTTTTGTCAACGTGTAATGGTTGTAGCCATGCTTGCAATGTGAACGTAGACTCTGATTGCATGTTGTATACCGCTGTATGATCGATCCTCGTGCAATCAGACGTAGCACATAACAAACTTTAATAATATACAGCATGATCTTGTAACAGGCCATTTGTCAAGGTGTGCTTCAGTTCATCCAGAAGAATAAAGTTGAAATTCAAATATGCTTGTACACATTCATTAGCATGAACATACCATGAATTGTTAAATTTAAGAAGTTAACAGCATGTTTCTTAGAGGTTGGCAAATATCAGCTGTTTAGAATACTTATCAAATACAAATAGTAAGTATTGGATATCGAAGCAAATGTGAAATATTCAAATATGGACGCACATATTTACAGCAAGAATAACTATTTCACTGTAATTAGGTACGATGCATTTACTGACAAGTGCAAGTAAGACAGCTATGGGACAAAGGATCGGTTCAAACACAAAATTGCTGATTGTCACTCAAAACGCTGCACGAATAACCTCTCAACATCTTTGGAGTCTTGTGGTAAACAAGCTTTCCAAGAATGAATCGCTGCCACTTGAGGCAGCTTTTCATAAATGCAAAATAAATGGTTGATGAGTTGCTGGTAGTTGTTGAAAAAGAAAAATATGGAGAACCAACGTGCATGTTGGAACTTATGTAAAGCAAAGATTAGGTAAAGCAGGTAATTAAATGCTTTACATATAATGGCGATGTATTCTGTTTTGGTGCTTTCATCCTATGTTACATGTAATCTCATGGAATGTTTGTTTGTCATGTAGGCCTTCACTGCAAAACAGAAAGCAAAGCTTGCATTGCCCATTTTGTTTCTGCATCGTTTCAAAAACTTGTTGTTTAACTTTTTTATCATTTGTTATGCTTTGTTTAGCAGACAGCAAACAGAAACCAGACTCCAACAGTCACATGTTTCGAAATATATAATTAGTTTGGAATAGCCAAAAATACCAATAGTTCCTCTTTCAATAGGAATAGTTTTTTTGTACTGTTTGATTCATATTACTAATTTCAAATATTCACCCACCCTTAGTTTTTATCAAACTTAGTGTTGACATTACACATAAAAAATGTTTTAAAAATCATACATATAAGGAGGTGAGGAGTATTACACATGTCTCTGCTGTCTTATGAAGGTACCTGTTTGTTTTATGGACTGCCCCATCTTGCAAGATATGCTGGGAGACTATATATATATATATATATATATATACTAGTGAGATCAGGCAGACTATATATACCAGTGAGATCAGGCAGAAAGTTCTCAACTGCCTTCGACATTTACAGGTAGCCTGTTCAAGTGCTTCAGTGCTTTTCAAAGCCACCTAACTGTTTATTCAGCTCATCTTAAGACACCATTGTTTCATTGCAGTTCATAGAGAAAACTCGAATAAAGCGGCAGTCTGTTTTTTCATGTTTCAATTGAAGTTATGAAGAAGCGGTCACTTATTGCTTTCACATGGCTTGGCCACTGTAAAAGCTTGGTATACCAATATGTATTGCAATTGCTTTCATAAACCTCCCATGCAAGCCCATTTAACTTCTCTGAGTCACATTTTGGCTACTCCAAACACTACTAAAAAAAAACAGCATGAGCCAGTCATTGATATCACTTGATCTCTTGAGTTTTATGTTGTTCAAAAAAAGTGATACAATTCCAATTATCTGTAATCTGGCTTTATGTATAGTAGCTCTCCGCATTGTATATTACGTCACACAAGGTGAATGTGGTTCTTTGAAGCGCATTTACTTTTATTTTCGTGCATAAGTGATATTCAATAATTGTCATTAATCTAGTGCCACATTGTGCACCTAGATTCATTCTCCTTTCTCATTTTTTTTTAACATTTGAGAGGTTGGTAATGTTTGTTTTTTTACCATACATGTTTCATACACTAAAGTTCTTTGAATGTATTCTCTTGCTGTGTTTGTAGCAACCATCATATGCTTCATTCCATCTTCTATTGTACACCTTTGAAGCAGTACCAAAAAGAGGTCTTTCTGGTTGGTTTTGATACCATGTACCTGAACTGTAATGTCCTTTAGTGCATTTTAGTGAGCCTATAGTTGTAAATTAGGAGTTGCTGTGCTATGGGATTCATATTACAAGTGTCCATGTGCACTAATAGTGGCACATTTAATATGTACCATCCAGGTAGCAGCAGCTGACGGACCTAGGTGGGAGATATGTGTGTTCCCTGCCAGGATGCCAAAGGACAAGTCCCTGTGCATCCTGAATAAAGGATATGTTATGGTACTCCATAATCAGGGTCATCATTAAGAAAGTCTTGTTAACATTTGATTAAGCCCCTTATATATGTTGCACAATCTCTTTACATTTTACTGCAAATGAGCTATTCTTTTTACTGTTTTTTCATGTAACTTTTTGACAATAAATTTATTAAAGAAGCATAAAGTGCTTATTTTGAGTGCACTTATTCTTGAAATTTTTTATACGTGCATTGCATACTTGAAGACAACTTTTCTGATGATCATATTCTAGACACTAGCTTAAAAAATAGAAGCGTTTGTCTTGGTGGCAGCAAAATGTCACTGTGTTGCTATCACTCATTTAAGAAGAGAAGAAAAAAACATCTGAAGTAGGAGCACGACTGGCAAAAGCAGTGTAACAATATTATTTTGGTTTATCAGACAAACTGAAGGCAAACTGCAAATAAATGGCCGGGCTTCTTAAAGAATATAGCAATGCACTGAGGAAAATTTATCTGAAGAAAGTGTTAAATATTTAGGTTTGGCTCAGTAAAAAGCACAATATCTACATTATATATGCTACCTTTTTATATACTTCTACTGATTGGGCTTAAGTTAATTTAAGTATTAAAAGAAATGAGCCAGAATCCAGTGTTCAGCATTGACTCACTCCTTTTTGATTATCTATCTGGACAGTCACCTTTGAGTTACACTTCTAGTTTCCGAAATGTGTTCGGGATCCTAAGGGATCTTAATGCTCCAGTCCAAGCCAAATTAGTTATTGCCTAATGAGACGACCTTCAACTCCACAAATATGTGTCGAATTTCTGGATTGGGACATCTTCAAGGCCAACAAGCTAAAATTGAAGCAGCAGGAGAACTTGGCGAGCTGTTTATTAGAAGCGACTTGCCTGAATGAACTTATATGAAACTGAACTGTTCAGTCTGGTTCTAACCTTCCTTTACGTTCTACGTGATGTTGAGGACTGCTTCCAAATCTACTGGTCACTTGCCATGCCATTTTAACATCTGATGATGATTCTGAAATTTTAATATATTTGTCTGACAAAAAGCGTTTTGTTTCTGGTTACTTCTTAATCCACCCCACCAAATGTGAGCAGCTTGCACATGTGCAACAGGAAGTACAGTCGCATTTAATATGAACTGCCAGATGCTTCCTCTTGTCAAAACTGCTCTAGGACTGCACAATGGTGGTGAAATGCAAAAAGATGGTTTAATAAATACCTGTAGTTGAAAGGGTGTTTAGTTTTCTATTTTTTCTTTGAGAGTGCCACAGTGCACTCCTCGAGCCCCTGCACAGACAAGCACCATGTTGCCACTTATATTGCATGCACCTGTACTTCTAAAGGCTGTTAGGCCAGCTTTGAAATTATAGTTAATGCACGCTTGAAATATGGTGAAGGTTTCATGATGTCGGGCTGTATATGGGAGGAGCATCAGAACCAACTCATCTACCCATGCCCTTCCATTGTCAGTGAATGTCAGTTTCTATATTTCTGTGAGAAAAGCAGTCCTTAACATGCAGGTCGGTTCATTATTAGGCTTTTTTGTGAAAACACACAAACGGTGTTGAAAACCCCTGTGTCCCATATGAAGAGGTAGAGTTGGGTTGAAAAGTTTTGTCATCCAGGATCCATTTTGGCTGCAAAGCATAGCCTGTTCTGTCTAGAAAATAAATATTGAAGTTAGCAAAATGCATTCAGCAATAAGATATGTGTCTACCTCCTTTCAAGGTTTGCTGCAGTTGTAATCTTAGGAGTGGATCTGGATGGGCTGTAATATAGTCCCTAATCTATTGATAAATATGTTTAGCCCACACACACAGAAAAGGTATTATGGAAAAGACCTGTGCAGGGTAACCAAAAAATCTTGAGCCATTCCACTTTGTGAAAGTGGATGACCAGCGAAGCTGCTTAGTTCACGACACAGAGGTGACACAGAATTTTTAAGAAAGGGACAAACTCATTTATTGCCTTGATTAGTGGTCATTGTGATAAAAGTTATGCACACACATTTATTTTCTTGAATCAATGGTCATTATTTTTCTTCATCAACTACCGCCTCCTCGGGGAACCAAAGAAAACTAGCCACGAATGTGAGGAGTGGGGACAAAGAGAGGGCAGTGCGTGCGTAGATATGGCCAAGGTCGGTTGCATACCGGCAAGCTACACCTGTCGCACCTTCGACCGAGAGGCTAAATTGAATTCCGGGTGAATCAAGCGGGGCATAACTGTCTGTGCACATTGCACATGCGTGATCTACTAATGGCTTCTTTCCTATACATAACAATACCACCTGGTATAGTATGGCTTCAAAAATAAGATATTGTCACCTGAAAGCACAGTAATGTAACTATTTACAGGGTGTATTTACAAGGCTCGCAAGCACTGGCCAACATGGAAGTCCGTCAACATCAAGGAAGGCATGTTGTCATCATCAAATCAGCTGTGGCCGCTTATTGGTAGATCCCACTGAATCCAAGGGTCAACATCGTCATCTTCTAGTAGCACGTAGCACTATTATAATTAGCATTACATGTTTTCATTACATTTATTTACACATAAGAACGTGACATACACCTTTAGCAAAGCGCTCCCTTTTGCTGACCAAAATGAAAGACATATAAAGGGTGTCCCACATAACTTGAGTCAAGAATTTATAAATGAAAGGCATGTCGGAAGCAAATTGAACCAAATGCATACTATTCACAATAGCCTTTAGTAACTGAGACAATCTTGTTTTCCCCATAACTCGCCAATTAAGTTTAATTACCCAACTTTTTAATTATTGGTTGAGGACCCCAGGTATGATATGCAGATTTGTAGAGCACCTTCAGAAACCACTGATCGAGTTGTTTCCTTTACGGTACGTCTCACATAGTCCTTTTTTTCGGGTTGCAAAGAAAACCCGCAAAATATGAAAAAAGGCACGTGACGGAGCACTTCGCGATGGTATGCGTTCGGTGAACAAGGTCGGCTGCATCATGACTGGCGACAAAGAAGCTGCAGGGCCTTCGTTATCTTATTGGCATTGCTCGGCCAGCAGCATGCATTTTCACCGTCACCCGATGACAGCCGACCCTGTTCACCGAACGCACATTTGAGAGCAGCACTATACCACTGCGCAAGTGCTCCGTCACATGGCTTTTTTCATATTTCGGGGGTTTTCTTCGCAACTCGGAAAAAAAGGACTATGTGAGACGTACTGTAAGGGAAACAACTCGACAGTGGTTTTTGAAGGTGCTCTACAAATCTGTGTATCATACTTGGAGTCCTCAGCCAATAATTAACAAGTTGGGTAACTAAACTTAATTAGTGAGTTGGGGAAAAAAAAAATTGTCTGAGTTACTATAGGCTATTGTGAATAGCATGCATTCAGTTCAATTCGCTTCTGACGCACCTTTCATTTTTAAATTCTTGTCTCAAGTTATGTGGGACTCCCTGCATTCATATGCAGATTCAACACGCATATTGTGATCAATGTGAAGCAAAGCTTTTATGAAACAGTTATTCAAATGCTGCAAGTTCGCCCATTTCATTCCTGCATTTATGGCATAAAGGATAAGTGCGCTTATGCGCACTATGGAGGAAAATGTCACGCACTACTACCAAGAACAACGCCTGCGCTACGCCACACGTCGTGATCATCTCAAAGAGCTACTCGGCATTAGCACGAAAAAAAGTGTCCGTGCAAATAGAAGTGTTACGCGACAGCAGCTTTATTTCGAATTAATTTCTGCAGGTGGAGCCATCTGTAGCATCATCTTCATTACTGCGAGTCCTCATCCACCATAATCATCAGTGCCTCACATGTGTATGTGGCTTGAGCCTTGGGAGAGCACGCTTTGAACCTTGGCTACGATGGTCGCCACAGCGGCTGCTTCGCCTTTGCTTTTCCTTTAATAGATGTGAGGTATGACGGCAAGTCACGTTGGCTGCTGTTGCATTGTCCCTACAATATACATCGGGCCTCTTCGATTATATGTCTCCGACAGTCTCAAATTCCCAGAGGCGGTGTTTCAGCCAGTATCTCGTACAGTCCAAGACGATCAGGGAAGGACTGTCAAAGAGGCCCATTGAGACACTTGCATAATACTGTTCACAATCAGAAGTCGGGGTAAGTGTGGAGCTTGCAAATTATTAACTACTAGTTTTGCTTACCTAAGGCACCATGACCAATCATTTCATTCATTCATTTATTAAGACTGTCAGCCTCATTCAGGGGCTGTAACAGGCGTGGAAAAAACAAAAAGAAACTGAACAGCAAAATAAGTAGTACAAAACATATTGAAAACCATAGTTATACATTAGTTAAAGAAAAAGAAAACATCTCGTGAAATGCACACATAAACAAAACGAAGATGCATCACTCAGAAATCGGAACAGCCATCTTATGCAGCAGCAATCTGACCTCATCGCCCTGTGCTAGTGCCATAGATATAATTATCTAAGTGCCGTAGAAATTCAGCTAATGATGTTGACCGAACAGCAGAATCTGGAAGAGAGTTCCAGTCTCTACAAGTTCGGGGAAAATAACTAAACTTGAAACAATTATTTTTTATAGGCTGTAATGGGATAAACTTACTATAACGATGCCTTGATGTTTCATTAGTTTTGATCTAAAAGTAATCTGATGAAAGTAAATGAACCATGAAAATAATGAAAGGAGGGAGCAACATATTCCTGGATTCTCATATAGTGTTTGGTTTGATGAAGGAAATGAATGAGGTACTATATCGCTGCACATTGTTTTAAATGGATGCAAACATTGTGAGACTGCCTTAACAATAGCTTGTAGAAATGCATATATAGGCTTCTTAAAAGTGAGCCATATTTGTTGAATGACTGGAGAGTACAATTTATTTACATGTATTCAAACACATCTCACCTTTGAAATAACTCCCTTGCACATTAATACACTGCTCCCAGCATTCCCGTCATATGCAAACATATCCTGGAAGTCTTACTTCTGGAACAAGTCAAGCACCCTTCGGCAATTTGAGCTTCATTTAAGAAATCAACGTCAAACTGGCAACCTCTGAAATGGGTTTCTACTTTTCGAAATAACCTGCAGCGAAACCTGATGAATGATTCTCCTTTCGCATTGAGGATCGTGACTAAGGACGAAACTTAGGTGTACAGGTATGACCCTGAAAGCAAAAGTCATTGTTGCGGAAAAGTCCATTGTCTCCACGAACGAAAAAAGAAACAAAAAGAAAAAGGGCTAAGAATGTCTAAGCTTGACTAAGTGCATGCTCATTGTGTTTTTCGGTATTCACAGTATTCTACATCAGGAACAGTGAGTTTTACGGCCAAGTTTTAGGGCATCTGAGGGAGGCTATTTGGAGAAAACTTCCCAATCTGGGACACACGAGGAGCTGGATGCTGCACATTGAAAGGGTTCTTATAGTTCCCTCCATAAGCATGTAGTTTCTCACCAGAAACTACATGCTTTCTACCTCCTCGTCAGATACGGCTTTCGCTTATCTCGTCTTCTCAAAATTTAAAACCCATCTCAAAAGTTGCCAGTTTTGCACGATTGCATCAAACAAGCTCAAATCGCAGAAGGGTGCTTGGCTCTTTCAGGAAGGACGGCATTCAGGAAATATTCACAAAGTGGCACAGGAATGCTGTGAGCACCGTGCTGCTATGCAAGGGGACTATTTCAAAGGTGACAGCGTTTGAATGCACATAAATAATTACTTTCTTCAAAATGGAGTCAGTATCAAAATTTTTATAGCCCCAAAGTATTTGAGCAAAAGTCACCTGCTCCGTGTTTTTGCTCAGAAACTAGTGCCTCTGTGCCACAGCAGCAGCCCTCCTGTGGTGCAAACACTGCAAGAAGTGTTTTTCTTTTTTATAAGTAATAAAAAGAAATGAATACTCCACAACTTTGAATAATTTATTCTCGAATAAGTAATGAATTGAATGGGGGCTGAGGCTGTTCAATCGGTATTTGAAGTTTTAAATATTTACATATATGTAAACACTTTAAAGCACAGCAAGGGTGTTCTCGCCAACCTAGGACCACAGCACACAACATATGCACTAGGCTGTGCTAGAATATTGAAGATTGGGAATGAGTGGCACATGTGGGACGTGCATTCTGGTCAGGCATCAATGAAACATGCGGTGCCAGGGTTGCCATCGATGTGGACTAGATAAAGTCTTGCCAGTAACTTTGTGCAATTTAAACATGTATACTTCAACACTTGCTAGGCTACAGGTACATTCAATGTGTTGGCGTTTTCATCCTAATGACAGCAACAGGTGTATATGTTCAGTGGATCTCATTACGTTGTTCTTGAACCACGAAGAAAAGCTTTTGGGGTACTTTAATGTGTGCCAAGCACCTTTCGACAGGCATTGCACAGAAATTGTTATGTGGAAATTTATGCCAATGCATGACATCTTTGTAGAGGTTGCACTTCACCCGAAACGGGGAGAGGGGGCTGGCATATTAACACCAAACTTTAAAGGGGGTTTGGGGGTTTAGGTGCATGTCCTGTGTGCTATCCCCTGGCTATGCCACTGCATGGAATGGTGGCTTAGTCTCCTGCGTCCCAACATTGCAAGCTGCATTTCTTCTTTTTCTGTTTTTGATTTATGACGGAGAAGTCGGAGAAGTCATAATAGAAATAAATTGACAGGACAGTAACAGTGATGGGCATCTATGTCCTGGCTGCAAGTTAGATGAAGACCCTTTATTCTTGTGCAAGAGGCATTTTTCTCTTAAGTGTGAAAGATGGATTTAGCAGATGTCATCTTCCGTGACTATAAAAGAGTCTTCACCACTACTTCTAATATTATGTTTAAATGCTTAATTTATGCATGCCTCCGCACTGATGCAACGGTGCTGCGCTGCCCAGCTGCGGTCACAAGCATTAATGCCTAAGTGGTCTGGCTATTACAATGTATGTTTACCTGGAAATAAAATTATTATTATTATTCACAGATCACACTTTCGATGCACTTAGCTAGTGCTAGCAGGAACATTGGGACATTTGTTGTTTGAAAGAAGAGCCAATTTGACAAAGACCCGGGGTGTAAAAAAGTTCATGCTCAAAACAGTGCTGCTCATTGCAAGAAAATAATTCTTGTCTTATGAAGTTGGTTTGGCATGAGCCAGTGGATAATTGCTTGTACTAAATTTAAGTAATATACTGTGAAATGTAGCACCGCGCTTCCAACCTAAATATTTTTGCTGACTCATAGGAAGAATCTGGTGTAGGTGTGTTAGTGTTTGTGTTGCCTTTGACAGTGACCTCCATTTTGTTACAGATGTATCCATGCCTCCTACAAAACACACAAGAAGTTGTGTTGTTCGGACTCTGCAAGGAACTCATTCAATCAATTTCTTCTTGGAAAGCATCCGTTTGCTGCCTTTATGACATGACTTGGCACTTTGATCTATGATTGATTTACCATTGTGATGTGATGTGACCATTTACTGATTGACGCCTATGCTTTTTTTGCCTAGAACAAGTCTTATGGCAAATTCGCCTGCTGCCTCGTTATTGTATTGAAATCACGAAGAAAGAAAAAAGTTTTATTGCACTTACTGTTAAGTAATCATCTGGGTAAAAAAAAAAAACTGAAATGTACTAGTAGAGAACGTAAATATAGTGTGTGGAATGTTTCCTGTTTTTAGAGATCTGTTCAAAAGTTTGTGCCTGTGGGATTGTGTCAGTAATAGAAACACTAATGAGGACGTTTCATTCATTGGTACCTGGGTACTTGAGAGGAGTGCATTTAACTTGGGTGCCTAGCCATAAAGGACTAATTATAAATGAAACTGCAGATTTTCTAGCCAACGCATCGATCCAATTCTCCGATATTGCCCTTTGACTGACCATACCACTGCTGCTAGATTTTGCAGCCGTGTCATTATGCATGCTGTGTCAGGCTCTGAAATAACTCCATCGATTACCGACTTCTTCTGCACCCTTAGCAGAGAGATCTTGTCAAACACGAGAAATTGAAATTTCCATCATGAGGCTGCGCCTGCTGGGTACTTAGGTCAAACTTCTATCTACACAGGTCTGGTCCCTTCACCATTATGCTCATTCTGTGGTGAAGTGGAGACAATAGACCAGTAGAACGAGCATCTGAGAAAAGCATTCCCGGATGTACCAAGGGTTACCTATCGCCGCAACAGAAACTTTAAAGACATGTTAGTGCACGCCAAAGTCAGCCTACATTATTCCCCTGCAATAAAAGCATGTTGTCGTCCCAGATGCAAAACCTGTAGGCGCCTTCAAAGTGACATTTAAATTAAAAGCACACACAGCATATACACACATTTATACACAGCATTTATAAGAGGTTAAATTGACACCACACTTGCTGGTAGAGGAGAACACAGCTAAACGTCTGAGCATTAAAATAAAAGCATTGTTATCAATAAAACATTAATAACTAACCTCGGCAAATACATATATTCACATATATTTCATTTTATTTTTACTACTTTCAGTTACGTTAATATTTGATCTCATATGCTTTACATGTTCAAATATGTATTGATGCTTTTGTTATGCTGTTTTGTGATGAAAAAAAAATATGTGTAATACTTTGTTTTATTGGCTAGTGCATAAGTGATTATTGGGGCATCATATCGAAATTGGGGGCCAAATCTTACCACTGTGTTGTGAGTTATAATGTATGTATTAAGAGTAATTGTATACAGAGATGTATACAGAGATAGGAAGTGGTGCGAGACATATGCTGCACCAGTACACTGTGGATATCAGAGTAATTAGCTGGGTTGCCAGGCCAAGCTTATCAAGTTTTTTGCCTTCAAGTGAGGCAACACTTATTAATTGCCAGATGTAGTACTTTGGTTCCATAAAATAGATGACACATTGGCTACATTGGCTTCCTGTGCTCCCTCCGACATTACAGGTTTCTTGCGATTGGCATCCCGTAAGCAGTACCTTTCACTGGTCTCCATATGTGACCGGGTGCATTGCTGCCGGCAGTGCACTTACAAGACTGGGCACAAGAAGCACATGAACCAACACCTGCGCAGACACACAGGTGAGCGCCCCTTCAAATGCCAACTGTGCCCGGAAGCATTCACTCAGAGGAACAGCCTGACACGTCATCTGCGCACCCACACTGGAGAGCGTTCCTTTCCTTGCATCTGCTGCAGTGCATCCTTTTCACGGAAAGAACACCTCAAGCGACACATGTCCTGTCACTCGGTGGAGAAGGCCTAAAGGTCAGCAGCTTGCAAGTTTTGTTGTAGATCAACAATTTAGAACATTTTTTTTATGGCTAAAAATAACTCATAAACTGCATTGAGAGATTTCCATCTCTCTATATCGTAGAGCTTTTCTTTTAATATTACCTAAAGGAAAGGTGATCCTGCCATAAATGAGAATTTTTTATAGAATGCCTTCAAGTCACTTGACCTATCCCAGCCTATTGAAATTATATTTTGATTGTCGATTGGCCTAAAATGCGTTCGTGACTGTGTAAATATGTTTCTTGAAATTACTCGAAAGATAAGAATTGAGCAATGAAAATAGAAACATGCAATTGATTCAGGGCACAGTAGTATGTGCCATATTTCTTGTCCTATGCACAAATTTAACAATGCATCTATGGTGAAGTTCACTAGGGTTGAGGTTTGGGCGAGTTGGTATTGCATTCTAGAACTGGTGCAGCGCAACATACTGTTCCTTTATCTGGCCGGCTCGGCTTGTTTCTTCCTTTGTATGTTGTGCTGTACCAGTTCTAGTATGGTGAAGTTCGCATATCATAATTGTGCTCCCTAGTCCAAATACCTATGTTTCAGTAACAACTATTTATTTATTGCGATCTCACTAACATAGTACATACTATTTTATTACAGACTAGACTATTGCACCAGCTGAAATGCTCTCACGCTGTTCATAAGCTGAAATGCATGGCTCAGCTGAGTTGGTTCTCAAGCTTTAAACATCCAGTCTCATACTTTTGGTTGGGCATCAGCAAACCCCAACACACTGGTCGGCACTCGCACACCAAGGCAACAACATGAGAAAGTGAGCACCACAACTTTTGAGAAGCCATCGTTGATGTTTACTGATGTCATGTCTGGAAACCGAGTAAAGCTTGCATGCTGTATTGAAATGGTGCGGTGGGTGTTTCCTCTGGCCGGAATCAGCTGCAGAGATATCTAGACATGCGGACTGGAAAAACATTGTGCACATACACTTGTCTCACATGTCTTGCATGAAGTGATGACAGTATGATATTTCTTGCAGGTTTACTGAAGATTATCCATAGGTTCTCATGATGTAACCTATCACAACTATTGGGTCGGAACTGCAAATTACACATTACTGTGAGATTAACACTGCAGTGTGGTTCCTCTGCTATTGCTTTGAAAGTGAATTATGCATGCATATAGTTTGCTACGCTATAAACGACAGAACCTTGTCAAGAAAATAAATTTAACAAAATAACCTAGAGCCAATTTAATTCTCTTACTATGAAATTCAGCTAAAGATATGTGCTGGCTAGCTCGTATATGACTGTGTAACTTACCACGCTTATCTGTGTGTCACTCAGACCCGCTCAGAAAATAGAAAATTCCTGCAGAACCCATCTCGCAGTGAATGTCGACATTAATGCGAGTACCTGTAAAGTAGCGTACTGATAAACTGTATAGTCTCTGCCAAAATGCATAATGTTTCAAGTGTAAGAATGCATCCACGCTCCCATCTCGCACCATCCCCTTAGGCACGCTGCGCAATCTAGCAGTGCCACTGCAATATTTGTGCATGACTTGTGTCTGAATATATATGATGTGGGTTTGATTATGCCCAGCACCAGAGAACCTCTAAATGATTTTTGTTTACATTCACGAGTGCCACGCATACCTATTGGCACCTACCCAATTACCAAAGTTGGCATCAAAGTGGTTCATGGAAGAGCAGAATATACCCAGGGTCACATAATCAAAGACTCAATTGCTCTAACAGTTGGTTTTGAACTCGGATCCTTCAGCACAGCAGCACTGTGCTAATCCCATTAACCCAATCACTCAAGTTGGCTAGAAAATGGTTAGAGACAATGATAGCTACTGAAAAGGGCGTAAAGCATCCTAAGAATGCTTAGTAAATTAGAAATTCAGAGAAGTGGCTGGGAATGTTGTTTGTACTCTGTATTGTACATAAAGTTCTTGCTGGTGTTATGGTTTTGGAAAGTGTAAAGCACATGCCAACTGGGCTCTTTACACAGGTGCAGCCAGCAGTACTGCAGCGTCAGAGTTGTCTGAGCAATCGAGCTATTTCAAAGACTTCAAGTACCTGCCCACGAAGCCTGTAGAGCTTCATGCAGAAATTTAGTGAAGGAGATAGCCAAGATCACAGGCAGAATAGTAAACACTAGCAGGGCTTGTCCTGCTCGACAGCATGCTGCCACTGACATTCTCTCCATAGCCGGCTTGGCAGGCACAGTGCACATGTCAGAGGTGTAATGTTCTACATTATGTATTGTATTCCTTTGTGGTACTTTCTATTTATTATTTTTTATGCATGCAGGCACACACACATGCATGCACTAATTCACTCACTCACTCACTCACTCACTCACTCACTCACTCACTCACTCACTCACTCACTCACTCACTCACTCACTCACTCACTCACTCACTCACTCACTCACTCACTCACTCACTCACTCACTCACTCACTCACTCACTCACTCACTCACTCACTCACTCACTCACTCACTCACTTTCTCTCTCTCTCTCTCTCTCTCCAGCCTGCTGGGGATGTGGCAGAAGTGAAGAAAAAGTTTGCATATTAAATGTCTTGTTCACTGTGTTTATCCTTGTCGTGTTCCCTTAGCCGCACCCATATATACCAATGAAGAATATTAGCTATTCCTAAAGATTGCCTGTTGCAGATAGTAGTACGATTCTAGTCTTTGAGCCAGTCTACTCAGAAGACGCAGAGGTTACTTGCATGAGAAATCAAAATGCATGATCAACTAATTAAAAAAAAATAACTGATCAAGATTTTGACCAATAACTTTATGGCACATATTGCAATTTGCAAATTTTAGCCAGTGAGACTGCAAAGCATATCTACTTAAAGAGAATTGAGTGGGTGACACCATATTTGAGATATGCGCCATCTAACTTGCAGTAAAAATGCACTGTCATTCCACTTGCTTTTTTGTCAAAATGCCGTTTTATGCATTGGAGCACAAGAGTAAGTTCACCGTCAATCTATTTCTTTTTGCAATGTTGAAGAAATAACATTTCCTAATTGGTGTCATTCTGAGAAATCGTTTCAAGTGAATCCTCCTTGTAAACTACCTTGCTACAATTTGTTAATTTCAGTATCTGCTGTAAGATTTCGTACATTTAGTGTTTGTTTCTGTGTTACCAACAGGTGTAAACATTGGTGACAGGTCACTGATACGTACAAGAAAATGAACATAATAAAGAATGAACAAAGAACAGCATTTCCACCAATATTCCATGCTAAAGTAAATGTACAAGGCATGAGTTTGTTTAAGAAAACTAGGAAATAGCTGTACTTTAGAGATAGTTAGTTCAAAACTAGGAGAAGTTTGGTAATAACCAGTTATAAATTTCAATTTCTTGTGCAAATAATGTCTGCCTGTCTGAGCTGTCCACCTCAAGGATTAGAATTGTGCAATCTGCCACAGGTGATTTCTGAAAATTGATAAAGGTCTATAGAAACACCCAGTGTATGGGCCAGCCATTGTTGGGGGTGACACATGATATCATTGCAGTACCTGGTCGGAGCTTACATTTCAAATCCATCCCTCAATAGCTATACTTTTTGAATGAGTATTTGTATAACGTGTTTTGTAAACCTCTTTTTATCGGTGGTGTACAATAAATGTCATTGTTATATAGGCTTCAATCCTGTGGTGGTGTTTTTCTTAAGTGACCCTGTAGATTAGCTCTGTCATTAGCTGCAGAGCATTTGGATATGGTCTGAGGCATATGTGTGCCCTTTACGTTTCGTCAACGTGTAATGGTTGTAGCCATGCTTGCAATGTGAACATAGACTCTGATTGCACGTTGTATACCGCTGTATGATCGATCCTCGTGCAATCACACGTAGCACATAACAAACTTTAATAATATACGGCATGGTCTTGTAGCGGGCCATTTCACAAGGTGTGCTTCAGTTTATCCAGAAAAATAAAGTTGAAATTAAAATATCCTTACACACATTCATAAGCATAAACATACCATGAATTGTTAAATTTAAGAAGTTAACAGCATGTTTCTTAGAGGTTGGCTATTATCAGCTGTTTAGAATACTTATCAAATACAAAGAGTAAGTATTGGATATCGAAGCAAATATGAAATATTAAAATGTGGATGCATATATTTACAGCAAGAATAATTATTTCACTGTAATTAGATACAATGCCTTTACTGACAAGTGCAAATAAGGCAGCTATGGGGCAAAGGATCGGTTTAAACATAGAATTGATGATTATCACTAAAAAAGCTGCCTGAATAGCATTTCAACATCTTTCGCATCTTGTGGCAAACAAGCTTTCCAAGAATGCATCGCTGCTGTATCACTAGCTTTTCAATAGTGCTAAATAAATGGTTGGTGAGTTGCTGGTAGTTGTGGAAAATGAAAAATATGGAGAACCAATGCACATATTCGAATTTATGTGAAACGAAGATTAGGTAAACTGGTTCAATAAATGCTTTACAAGTATTGGCGATGTATTCAGTTTTGTTACTTTCAACCTTTCAACGGATGGTTCGAAAACGAATGAACATGTTGGAAGTGCAGTTGTCCAAGGGAACTGGGGAAAAACATTAAGACTTTTGCAGTGCACATCCATTTTCACTTCTGAATGTTACGCTATTCTTATAGCAATAGAGAAAATAGTAAAGGAGAACCTCGCAAATAGTATCACATACACAGACTCCCTAAGTGCACTCACAGCTCTTGATGCCAGAAATGCAGTCACACCATTAGTAGGAGACATTATACACAATTTAATAAAAGCCGCCACACAAGGACTGTACATTAAATTATGCTGGGTTCCGAGCCACGTCGGAATTAGTGGCAATGAGAGAGCAAATGCGTGTGCGGCACAAGCCCTGCACAAAGAAATCACAAAAATAAAGATACCTCCCAACGACTGCATAAAGTTAATACATTTTAAACTAAGAAAGAAATGGCAGTCTGCTTGGAACAATGAAGTAAACAAGAAATTACACCTGTTAAAGACTCTGTTAGGCGAATGGAAATCTTGCACACACCAGGAACATTTCAAAGAAGTGATTCTGTGCCGTCTTCGCATAGGACACAGACACCTAACACACAACTTCATTCTAACAAAGCAAGACAAACACCAATATGAACTATGTGGAGATGAACAAACAGTAAACCATATCCTACTTTCATGCAGAAAACTTGAACCACTGAGGAAGACTTTTTTTACCATATTTTACAAAGAACACATCCCTTTTCACCCAGCTTTGATTTTAGGAGAAGATACGCTTGTTGATGTATCATGTGTTTTTAGCTTTCTAAAGGAAGCAGGAGTTCTCATAAATCTTTAAGACCTTGCAGAGTGCTTAACTACATATTACAGAACACCTCATCCACCTTGTCATCCCTGAGAAGAAGGCCGAGGTCTTTAGTTAATTTGTTGGGACTTCCTGGGCTCTTGCCCAGACAATGACTCACTGAGGTGTCCCAACTTTTTTAAAGAATCTATACCTAGTGTTTGGCGCATGATAGCCTAAGCTGCTTATGTGCCATTAAACTCAACTCAACTCAACTTTCAACCTATGCTACATGTAATCACATGGAATGTTTGTCATGTGGGCTTCCACTGCAAAACAGAGAACAAAGCCTGCATTGCACATTTTGTTTGTGCATCGTTTCAAAAACTTGTTGTTTGTTTACTTTTTATAACTTGGAATCCTTTGTTTAGCCGACAGCGAACAGAAACCAAACTCCAACAGTCAGTTGTTCTGAAATATTTAATTAGTTTGGAATAGCCAAAAATACCGAATAGTTCCTCTTTCAATAGGAATACTTTCTGTGTACTGTGTGATTCATGCTACTAACTTCAAATATTCACCTACCCTTAGTTTTGATCAAACTTAAGGTTGACTTTACACATAAAAATTGTTTGAAAAATCATACATATAAGGAAGTGAGGAGTATTACACATGTCTCTGCTGTCTTATCAAGGTACTTATTTTTTTTATAGACTGCCCCATCTTGCAAGATATGCTTATACTGGTGGATCATGCTGAAAGATCTCAACTGCCTTTGACATTTCCAGGTAGCATGTTCAAGTGCTTCAGTGCTTTTCAAAGCCACCTAACTGTTTATTCAGCTCATCTTAAAACACAATTGTTTCATCGCAGTTCATAGAGAAAACTCTAATAAAGCGGCATTCTGTTTTTTCATGTTTCAGTTGAAGTTATAAAGAAGCGATCACTTATTGCTTTCACATGGCTTGGCCACTGTAAAAGCTTGGTATACTAATATGTATTGCAATTGTTTTCATAAGCCTCCTCTGTAAGCCCATTTAACTTCTCTGAGACATATCTTTGGCTACTCCAAACACTACTCCAAAACAAAAAAAGGGCATGGGCCAGTCATTGATATCACTTAATCTCTTGAATGTTATGTTGTTCAGAGAAAGTGATGCAATTCCAATTATGTGCAATCTGGCTTCATGTATAGTAGCTCTTCACATTGTATATTATGTCACAGTAGGTGAATTTAGTTCTTTGGACCGCATTTACATTTATTTCGTGCATAAGTGATATTCACTAATTGTCATCACTGTAGTGCCGCATTGTGCACCTAAAATCACTCTCCTTTCTCATTTTTTTTTCACATTCTAGGAGTCAGTAATGTTTATGTTATTTTAGCATACATTTCATACACTTGTTTTGTTAAGGTTCCTTGAATGTTTCCTCTTGCTGTGTTTGCAGCGACCATCATATGCTTCATTCCAGCCTCTATTGTACACCTTTGAAGCAGTACCAAAAAGAGGTCTTTCTAGTTGGTTTTGATACCATGTACCTGAACTGTAATGTCTTTTAGTGCATTTTAGTGAGCCTATAGTTGTAAATTAGGGGTTGCTGTGCTATGGGATTCATATTACAAGTGTCCATGTGCACTAATTGTGGCACATTTAATATGTACCATCCAGGTAGCAGCAGATGACGGACCTAGGTGGGAGATATGTGTGTTCCCTGCCAGGATGCCAAAGGACAAGTCCCTGTGCATCCTGAATAAAGGATATGTTATGGTACTCCATAATCAGGGTCATCATTAAGAAAGTCTTGTTAACATTTGATTAAGCCCTTTATATCTTTTGCGCAATCTCTTAGCAACATTTTACTGCAAATAACTATTTCTTGACTTCACTATCATTTTTTGACAATGAAGTTATAAAGTAACACATGAAGTGCTTATTTTGAGTGCACTTATTCTTGAAATTTTTTATACCTGCATTGCATACTTGAAGACAACTTTTCTGATGATCATATTCTAGACACTAGCTTAAAAAATGGAAGCGTTTGTCTTGGTGGCAGCAAAATGTCACTGTGTTGCTATCACTCATTTAAGAAGAGAAAAAAAAAACATCTGAAGTAGGAGCACGACTGGCAAAAGCAGTGTAACAATATTATTTTGGTTTATCAGACAAATTGAAGACTAACTGCAAATAAAGGCATGGCTTCTTAAACAATATAGCAATGCACTGAGGATAATTTATCTGTAGAAAATGTTAAATATTTAGGTTTGGCTGAGTAAAAAGCGCAAATTCTACATTATATATATGCTACCTTTTATATACCTCCACTGATTGAGCTGTAACACAGTTCCCTTGATGAAGCATCAAGAGAAATGAGCCAGAATTCAGTGTTCAGCATTGTCTTCTTTTTGATAGTCTATCTGGACAGTGACATTTGATTTGCACTTCTAGTTTCTGAAATGTGTTAGGGATTCTAATGGATCCTAATGCTCCAGTCCAAGTCAAATGAGTTATCACCTAATGAGGCAACCTTCAACTCCACAAATATGTGTCCAATTTCAGGATTCAGACATCTTCAAGGCCAACAAGCTAAAAACTAAAGCAAGTGGAGAACTTGCTGAGCTACGCTTGAATGAACTAATATGAAACTGGACTGTTCAGTCGGCTCCTAACCTTCCTTTATGTTCCACGAGAAGTCATAGACTGCTTCCAAATCTGCTGGTCACTTGCCGTGGCATATTAACATCTGATAATGATTCTGAAATGTTCAGGTGTTTGAGAAAAATCTTTTCGTTTCTGGTCACTTCTTAATCTGCACCACCAACTTTGAGCAGCTTGCACAGGTGCAACAGCAAATACAGTTGCACTTTATATGAGCTGTAACACAGTTCCCTTGGTCGAAACTGCCCTAGGACTGCACAATGGTGGCAAAATTCAAAAAGTTAACTAGTTAAAAAGTAATTAATCAATCCCAGTACTTGGAAGGGTGTTTAGTTTTCTATTTTTCCTGATGGTGCCACAGTGCACTCTCCAAGCCCTTGTAAACACAAGCACCATGTTGCATCTTGTATAGAATGCAACTGTACTGCTGGGCTGTTAGGCCAGCTCTGCCATTATAGTTAATGGGCATTTGAAATATGGAAATTAAATATGAAAAGCCACGTGATGGAGCACTTGCGCAGGGGCATTCGTTCGGTGAACAGTGTCGGCTGCATCGTGACTGGCGACGAAGAAGCTGCAGGGCGTTTTTTATCTCATTGGCAGCACTCGGCCAGCAGCATGCATTTTCACCATCGCCCAATGGGAGCCGACCTTATTCACCAAGCGCACGCTTCAAAGCAGCGCGATACCACTGTTCAAGCGGTTCGTCACGTGGCTTTTTTCATATTTCGGGGGTTTTCTTTACAACCCGGAAAAGAGGACTACGTGAGACATACTGTAAGGGAAACAACTCAATCAGTGGTTTTTGAAGGTGCTCTACAAATCTATGTATCATACTTGGGGTCCTCAGCTAATAATTAACAAGTTGGGTAATTAAACTTAATTAATGAGTTATGGGGAAAACAAATAAAATTATCCAAGTTTCTATAGGCTATTGCGAAAAGCATGCGTTTGGTTCAATTAGCTTCATTTTTAAATTCTTGGCTCAAGTTATGTGGGACACCCTGTATTCATATGCAGATACAACACACGTCTTCTGATCAATGTGATCAAAGCTTTTATGAAGCAGTTATTCAAATGCTGTAAGTTCGCCCATTTCATTTCTACATTTTCATCATGAAGGAAAGTCTGTGGTTCTTGCATAAGTGCATTTGCGCACCATTATATGCCATTATGTGCACCATCTAGGAAAATGTGACACACCACTACCAAGAACAACACCCGCGCTATGCCACATGTGGTGATCATCTCAAGGAGCTAGTCGGCGTTAGCACGAAAAAAGTGTGCGTGCAAATAGAAGTGTTACGCGACAGCAGCTTCATTTCGAATTAATTTCTGCAGGTGAAGCCATCTGTAGCATTATCTTCATTACCGCGAGTCCTCATTTGCCATAATCGCCAGTGCCGTACATGTGCATTTGACTCGAGCCATGGGACAACATGCTTTGAATCTTGGCTACAATGGTCGCTACAGCTGCTGTTTCACCTTTGCTTTTCCTTTAATAAATGTGAGGTATGATGGTAAGCCACATTGGCTGCTGTTGCATTGTCCCTACAAAATACATTGGACTTCTTCAGTTATATGTCTCCGAGGGTCCCAAATTCCCGGAAGCCGTGTTTCAGCCAGTATCTCGTACAGTCCGGAATGGTCAGGGAAGGATTATCAAAGAGGCCAATTGAGACATTTGCATAATACTGTTCACGATCAGAAGTCGGGGTAACTGTGGTGCTTGTAAATTGTAAAATAGAGGCTGCTTAAAAATGAGCCATATTTGTTGAATGTCTTGAGAGTATAATTTATTTGCATGTATTCAAACACTTCTCACTTTTGAAATAGTTCTCTTGCACATCAATACATGTCTTCCAGCATTCCCGCCATATGCGAACATGTCCTGGAAGTTGTTTTTCTGGAACAAGTTGAGCACCTTTTGTCGATTTGAGCTTCATTTAAGAAACTGTGAGAGAATTGCAACCTCTGAAATGGGTTTCTACTCTTGGGAAGAGATAGAAATAAGCTGCAGCGAAACCTGATGTATGATACTCCTTTCTCATTGAGGATCATGAGTAGGGATGAAACCTAGGTGTACAGGTACTATTCTGAAATCTTTGCTGTGGAAAAGCTCATTGTCGCCATGAAGAAAAAAACAATGCTAAGCATGTCCGCAGCTCGACAAAGTGCATGGTCATTGTGTTTCTCAGCATTCACATCATTGTGAATCGGGAATGGCCAAGCTATGGATAGTGAGTTTTACTGCCAAGTTTTAGGGCTAATGAGGGAGGCTTTTTGGAGAAAACTGCCCTATCTAGGACACACGAAGAGCTGGATGCGGCACTGTGAGAATGCATCCTCTCGTAGTTCACTCCACAAACACGAGTTCCTCACTCGAAACAACACGCTTTCTACTCTACTCCTCAGATTCGTCTGCGGCTTATCTCATTCTCTTTTCAGAATTGAAAACCCAACTCGGAAGTCACCAAATTTGCATGATTGCATTAATCAAGCTCGAATCACAGAAGGGTGCTTGGTTCATTCCTGAAGGAAGCTGTCGAAGACATATTTGCAAAATGGTGCAGTTATGCTGCGAGCTCTGTATTGCTATGCAAGGGGACTATTTCAAAGGCGACAGTGTTTAAATGCACATAAATGAATTACTTTTTTCAGAACAAAGCCTGTATCAAATTTTTTTTATACTGATTTTGAGTCATTTGCTCTGTTTTCGATCAGAAACCTGTGTCTCTGTGCTACAGCAGCAGCTCTCCTGCAGCAGAAACATTCTGAACAATTGTTGCACTCCTCGTTGCATGTGTCTTGAGATTGCAATGAGTGTTTTTGTTTCTTACATATATTAAAAAGAAATTAATATTCTACAACATTGAATAATTAATTCTCGAATCAGATATGAATTTAATGGGAGGGTGGGGCTGTTCAATTGGTATTCGAAGTTTTATGTATCTACACAACCTTAATGTAAACGCTTTCATGTACAGCAAGGGTATTCTTGCCAACCTAGGACCACAGCATGCATCATGTGCACCAGCCTGTGCTCGAATATAGAAAATTGGAGATGAGTGACAGATCTGCATGCATTTGGGTCATCTATGTAGTCTAGAGTGTCTTGCCAGGAACTTTGTGCCATTTAAACTTGCTTACTTCAACACTTGCTAGGGCACAGGTATGTCCAGTTGACTAGCGTTTTCATTCTAGTGACAGCAACAGATGTATATCTCAGGTGTATGTATGATGTGTGTGTATGTGTATATATATATATATATATATATATATATATATATATATATATATATATATATATATATATATATATATATATATATATATATATATATATATATGATGATGTATATGATGATGTATGTATGTAGATATATGTGTGATGATGTATTTAACAGATGTAGTGGTTCTGTGGATCGCATTATGTTATTCTTGAACTGTGAAGAAACGCTCTTGTGGTCTTTTAAAGTATGCCAAGCACTTTTCTACAAGCATTGCATGGAAGTTTATGCCAATGCATGATGTTGTACAGTGTCTGACTGGTGCAGTATGCTCAGCCAGAAATATTTCGCAGCACGAGGAAGGGTGAGGGGGCACATGCACTTCACCTGGAATGGGAAGAGGAGGGCTTGAATTTTAACATAAAAGCTTAAAATGGGGGTTGAGGGGTAGGTACATGCCCAGTGTGCTACCCCCTGGCCACGGCCCTCCATGGAGGGGTGACGTAGCCTCCTACGTACCAACATTACTAGCTAAATTTGTTCTTTTTCGGTTTTTGACGAATGACAAAATTGGGGAAGTCAAAACATAAACAAATTTACGTGACAATCACATTGATGGGCATCCATGTCCTGGCTGCAAGTTAGATGAAAACCCTTTATTCTTGTGCAAGAGCCATTTTTTTCTTAAGTGTGAAAGATGTATTTAACAGATGTCATGTTCCGTGACTCTAAAAAAGCCTTCACCAATACTGACCAATACTCTTTCAAGAGAGAGAGAGAAGTTTAATGATACAAAATGCAGAGAGGTCGGCCTGAGGTATATTCCTCTAGCCAGCTACTCGGCGTTGGGGGAAGGGAAAGAGGGAAAGAAAAAGGGAGGAAAGAGGTGCATGATGGGTGGCGATGACGATAGAAGGAAGATGTAGAACATATGGCAAGCAATTTGGCATGCTCAAAACCTGCAATCCGGGTCCGCAATTTTTAAATAGTTCAGTAATGCCTGGATGGCCTTGAAACAATGTACTTAGTGAATGCTGGGGGGAACATTGGGACATTTGTTGTTTGAAAGAAGAGCCAATTTGATCAAGGTACAGAGTCTAGAAACATAAGTGCTAAAAAAAATGCTGCTTTTTTATTGCACCAAAGCTATTCTAGTCTTATGAAGTTGGTTTGGCATGAGCCAGTGGATAATTGATTGTAATAAATTTATGTAATGTACCTTGAACTGTAGCATCAAGCTCCGAACCCAAATATGTTTGCTGGCTCAGAGGAGAAATTTGTGTAGGTGTGTTATTGTTTGTGTTGCCTTTGACAGTAACCTCCGTTTCGTTACAGATGTATCCATGCCGCCTACAAAACACACAAAAAGTTGTGTTGTTCGGGCTTTGCAAGGAATTCACTTAACCAGTTTCTTCTTGGAAAGCATCCGTTTGCTGCCTTTATGGCATGACATGGCTCTGTGATCTGTGATTGATTTACCATTGTGATGTGACTGCTTACTGATTGCCGCCTATGCTTTTTTTGCCTGGAACAAGTCTAATAGCGAATTTGCCTGCAGCCTCATTATTGTATTGAAATCATGAAGAAAGAATTTTGCCTGTCTTCAGAGATTTGTTCAAAAGTTTGTGTATGTGGGGTTGTGTCAGTAACAGAAACACTAACTGGCAAATAAGTTACCTTCACTGCTCTGTAGTTTGATTTTGCTTTTGCTGAAGCAAATGGAAGATTATCATAGAAAATGATTACAGTGCACAAATAGAGAGACAAACCCATGTTGAATGCACAGAAATGTGGCTGGCTGCATTCTTATGCACTAGCAACGGTGCTGCGATTCTAATCTCTGAATGCTGTTTAATGAAGCAGACGCATCTCATTTCTTTGGTAACAGCGCGAAAACAACGATGACTACCCATGCTGTGATAGCAAGAGAGCCGAATTCATGGCAGTTGTGCTGGCTCTACACAAATTGGGCCCATCAGTTACGTCATTCGTTGTGGTCATTGATTCATTATCATTGTGCTCAATCCTTTCTGCTTCTTGTTTCTCACGTATAATGTGGACGTTTCATTCAACGGTACCTACGTCCTTGAGAGGTGTGCATTTAACTTGGGTGCCTGGTCATATAGGACTAATTATAAATGAAATTGCAGGTTCGTTAGCCAAGGCATCCATAAGTGGCCCAATTCTCCTGTATTGCCCTCTTGACTGATCATACCACTGCTGCTATATTTTGCAGCAGTGTCATTATGCAGGCAGTGTCAGGCTCCACAATAACTCCATAGACTACGGACTTCTACACTCTTGGCACAAAACACGAAAAATTGAAGTTTCCATCATGAGGCTGTGCTGCCGTGTACTTAGGTGAAACTTCTATCTACACAGGTTTGATCCCTTCACCATCTCGTGGGCATTTTTTCTGTAATAAGAAAAAATTTACTAGAAATCCCACTTTACAATATTGGCTTAGATTTAACTGTGCCATTTATCCTATCTTTTGGAGCCGCCATTATTGGGTTCATCCACAGAAATGTTTGCTTGTAAATCCAAAGTTGCCCAATTGAATCTAATCAATTACCATGTTAGACTCACTGTTTCCCCTCCCCACCATGGTTTTGTTTTATTAATTTATTTCTTTTTTATCTGTCTATCTATTATTAGTCCTTTATTTATTCATGGTTTTGTTCTGGGTGCTTTCTTTATTTTTGACAAAAATGTTGCGTTCCATGATCCAACGTTCAAATTGTTAATTCCCTTGTATTCGTACACCTAATTTAACTGCTCGATTCATTGACAATCCTCTACTGTGGGTGTGCGCCACAACTGCTCAGGAAAACATCAACAATAGCTTGGGTTGTTTGCTGCTGCTAGACTAATATTCACCTTTAATTAAATCTTGTTACATTTGGTGGAGGTTGTTGGAATCCCTCAAGTCACCCTGGAGCTCGACACTCGTAGGTTACCCACCAACACCATGACTGAAGCAATCAATGCACCGTCTGAAACAATGGCTGCTACTGTCGCTTGTGCCGGCGTTCTCCATCAAGGCAACCTGGCCATCTTCAGCGGAACTGGAGAACATGACGTCGAAGGCTGGCTCACAAACCTCACAAACCTCACAAACCTGTGGTTTAAGATTCGTGAATATGACGTCTTGAGTTGCTCCACATTGAAGACACATTTCAGCAAAGTATTTAGTGGCCCCTTTGTCCACAAGCTACGTGCTAAACAGAATCTACGCCAGCGAGCACAGCAGCAGGGCAAGACTTCTCCCAGCTATATTGAGGATGTATTGCATCTCTGAAGCCATGTTAATCCAATGATGACAGAGAATGAGAAGAGCAAACATATTCTAAAAGGTACTGAGGATGATGCATTTCAAATACTGCTTGCCAAAAGTCCAACCAGTGTCACCATTATCTTCAACCTTTGCCAAAGTTTCGACAAATTGTGCCACCAGCGTAACATCTATCATGGAAATGTTCCTTAGGCTGACTCCATCGCGGCCATTGCAGTTACTGCTTGCTTGTCGTGTCGGACTTCAGCTGAAGCATTTCATTCGAGAGGAAGTGATCCACCAGCTATCGCTGCTCCCTCTTAGCCAGGAGCCTACCCAAACCCTAACTCCAGCAGTGCAGCAAGCCATCCGTGTCCAGATATCTGACACCGCCCCATCTGTCCACCTGCTAGCTTCTGTGACGGCACTTCTCTCTTATGCCGACTTACCCACCTATATTCAAATCTCCTGCGGCACCACTCTCGTATGACGGCTAGCCACCCCGGGTCAAAGCTCCACTACTCAATAATGCTGTCACGATCGCAAGGCAACCGCCACAGTTGAATTTCACCGCACTACCAACGCACTGGGTTCCTCTTTCTCCCCTTTTCACGACAGTTACCCCAGCTTCTTTGTCAAGCCGAAACGAGATGCATGCCAGACAGCAGGCCTATTTGCTTTGCCTGTGGAATTTGCTCACATTGTGCACTTCCGTCGTCATACCATGTGTGCTAACCATGGCACCGTCGACCAGTTTTGCTGTGTGCTGCAACATGCCGCCAAGATTCATTGCCAAGATGCCACTTACTTGCCGCCAAAAACCCTTCCATCACGACCACTGTTCAGAGAGCTGTCGTTCTCCTTCTCCACATCGACGGTTGCTGCCATCTATGCATCGTCGGCCACCTACTTTTGAGGGAAACTGATTAGTGCAGTTCCGGAGGAAAAAAAAACATAGCTCATCGAACTTTTTAAGACCTCAGTTTTCACTGCATTATGTCATTGACGTCCATGTTGAGCGAGCATGTGCACAAGTGCTTGTCTGTACCGGGCCCCCATTTCCCTCCTCCATGAAAATCTTTGTCACGAGATTAAAGAAGTCATGACTTCTCTATCTGGCATAGTACTCTGCACTGCTAGTTCGCAATGCATTCATCCTACAACTATGCACCCCCGTGTAGTCATCTAAGACGTTTTATACATCATCGAGTTTTTTGTTTTACTATCTTGTTCTCATGATCTCTTCATCAGATTGGACTTAATGTCGTGTCATAGTGCCATCAACAATTGCAAGTGGCCCTTTCAGTGGTATGTGACTTGCCATCGGTGGGCGCCGACCTCAGTGTTCACAAAGTCTTTGTTGATGCTGACATTGATCATTCTCTGGAGATGTTGGTGCTTGTGACCTTGTTGTGTACTGCCGTGCTAGAGTTAACTGTGGCATTTACATTATCTGACATGCTTGCTCATCACAAGAACTTATTTCTCCCATTTACCGTCCTCACTGTTAGGTCTGAGTTCACTTCAATACCTATATGCAATAGACCTCTCCTGGGGTATGTCCTATGGCACTGGCGACATCACAGCATGATGCCACTGGCACATATGCAGTGATCCTGGTTGGCGAAACACCGCCTCCGCCAGCTCTTAGCGAGGTTCAGTCATGCAGTGCTTGTTGCAGGTGTGCGCCATGTGGACGCTTTATTTTTGCTTATTTTTGTTAAACTCCACTGTTGTCAGTCAGATTAGTAGTATTGTATGCTAGAGAGCATCACTGTTTAATAAAAGGTGTGGTGTAAAACTGTTAACGCTGGCTTTTTTACTAGCAGAGATTAACAACATGGTGGTTTATAGTGGACAGCGACATTGGCTTTTTGGATATTTGTTTTGTCGTGATAAAGTGTGCAGCAAAAAATAGTGGCAGTATGGGCTCACCTTTGCGTAGGAAAATAGAGCACATTGTTGTGTGAATGTGTGTGAGTAGCGTAATGCGCGATTAGCAGTGCGTCACGTTATCAAAAATGTGGACGAGCTGACATGTAATAGGGGCAGTCTTAGTGACTGGGCATCGGCAGAACTTCAGGGCTTCCCTTTGTTGTACAGGTGGGAATAAATGAGACACAATGATCAGTGAGCATGTTTATCTCAGTGTCATTCACGCTATGTGGAGCAAAAAAATTTTTTCAGTATAATCTGTTGGCCTAAACATATTACTGTAAATGAGCTCCTCACATATCTAGTTCTTCCGGAAGAGCGTATGCCTCGCCACCAGAAATGTGCATGCGCTATATAATCATGTTTTTACCATTCCTGATGCTGCGTGTGTACATTTCGCCACAGGGATTGCATAAAAGACGACCCACTAACCTTATAGCGCTTTATAGCAGATATCATGTGCCTTAGCTAAAACAGTGAACATTCTTGTTTTATTTCTTATTCTTATACTTCTCATTATGACAGAAAATTTATGCTGTGATCATGCACATTAACACGTAAAACTAGGTCTTCTAAAATTGAAACCAGCAAATGGAGGCCGCAGGCACAGTGAAGTTAATGCGCAACGAATTCAGTATGATTTATACACACTTCATACATTCTGCATTCTGATGACTTAAGAGGAAAAATTATTTAAAGTATGGTGTTTAAAATTCCTATTCGGCTGAGTGTCCTATGAAAAACGCTGTAAAGGAGAGCCCCTAATTTTGAACACCTGGGGTTTTTCGCCGTCCACCTAAAGCACAGTAACTACAGGTTTTGCCTTCCACCCCCATCGGAATTTAGGTGCCACCACCGGGTATGGCTGATGGTGGTAGACAAATTAATCTTGTATATCGTTTAAGATTGCAGTGTAAATGGACGCAAATTAAGTACATTCACGTCAGTGCAATTCCATTTTTTTTTTCCAATGACCATGCGTTTAAGTGATGTGTAGTTATGGCACGGGGAAAATCCTCATCTTCTGTAGTAATAAATTTTCATTCGAAGAGTAATGTAATTTTTGTGGTTGTTTGATCTACGGAAAAGACATTCTTACGAAATAACCATATGCTGACTCTAAGGTGCCGTGCACTTGGCAACAACGTGTTGTAGGATGGTTACTTTCTGAGCACAGTTCCTTGATGCTGCCACTTCAGAAAATAGCAATATGCAAAATTTTCAATCGTAGCCATTTAGATACAGGCAGCGCTCCTATGCATAAAATGAGTCGACTGACGTTTTTTTGCCAACCAACGCCCACGTCGGGGGGCGGCAAATGAGAGGGGCGCTCCCATTGACGTCATGCTGTTTGCAAATAGGAAGAGGTCTATCCGCATCATTATGCCGTGACCATTAAGCGTGGTGAGACTTTAGTATTTGTGTAAGCTGTCATATGCATTGAAAAATTTGATATTCCCAATGGCTCCACCCGTTTACATCTGGATGTCATACCTGTCTCATCATTCGGCTACACCATTGCCGTAGGCCTTTCACCATCTCGTTGAACCCAACTTTTTACTCTCCTTAACGGGTTCGTTTCTTTCTTTCGACTGCAACCAACTATCCTTGGGTCGCACAACAAGTGTCTCATACCATCGACACCGGTTCCCATGCCCCCTTGCAACAGCATGCATATCGCGTTTCCGCAGAAGAGCACACAGTTATCACAGAACAAGTAGACGACATGCTGCGGCGCAGCATCATTCATCCTTCTCAAAGCCCTTGGTCGTCACCTGTCGTTGTAGTGTGCAAAATAGATGGCTCCATTCGATTTTGCTTCAATTATCGCCGCCTAAACACGATTACAAGAAAAGACATTTACCCACTGCCTCGGATTGATGACGCTCTTATTTGTCTGCAAGGTGCTGAATACAGTGGAACCTCATTTATATGTTGCTGTCGCATACAATTTCCCAGCGCCAACATTCACAATCAACAACACAAAAAATGACCTAATAGAGTTATGCTCATTTTTTACTGGTTCATAAGTTCCCAGAAAACAAGATTTTTCGGCACCGATGTTCAGCACGTCGCCAAACTGCGATCGCATGATAAGTTTCCCGGCTGCTAGATCCCATGTAAACAGAAATTTGGATGGGGCGTCCGCAATTGACAACAGTATGCAGCTGCCTGCCACGGCAGCTTCGCCGCAATACTTGCCTGCCCCTCTCTCATGAAAATGCCAGAGCGCATTCTGTTTCTCACTTAGGTACCAGCAAATCTTCTCCGGGGCCGTCACACGCAGCAATCACAGTTGATAACTGCCAATCCTGTTGCAATAAGCATCTTCACCTATCTTTTTCACAGCGCATGGTGCTGTCGGAAGTGTAGCGCACGCCTTTAATTGGCGATAATCAAAATGCACCTCCGTTCTCTGCTACAGACTGCTATCGTATATGTTTTCCGGCCACTATGCTGTGTGAACAAGATGCGCGAGGTGCGCGCAATCGAGAACAATATGTAGCCACCCATCTCGCGTGAAAACGACGGGGCACACGGTTTCTGATTTCGGTACCAGCAAATCTTCGGCCCAGTCGTTGCATGCCGCATTCACAGCTATCGCCACCAAACATATTGCGATAAGCATCTTCACCTATCTGTTTTACAGCAGGTGATGCGTAGTGCCATTGATGGGGTACTTCATGCTTTTAGTTGGTGATAATCCAAACGCGCCGCTGTTTCCTGCTGCAGGCATGAAAGCGTCACGTTTCGCTTCAGCACCATCCACCGTCGCCTACAAGCTCGATTTCATTTCGGTTTCCCATCGCTCTCTTAAAACACCACATAACAGGAAAAGAACAAAACGCATGTAAGGTCGCCGGAGCACCACCAGCTCAACGCACATCGGCGCCTCGTGCTGCGATGATCCGCCCGACGCTTTGCATCACATAGATGTCAACGATAGTTGAGTCTGTCAAATTTCTTTAATTTGGATTGTATGTTTTCCCGGTTAGTATGTTTTTCTCGTGTTTTTTTTCCGAAACACATGCACGAGATACTTCGGTACTTGTCTTTATACTTCTGCTCTGGCTATTGGCGCGTTCCCGTGGCTGAGGCTGACCGCCCAAAGACAGCGTTGATCACTCCTGATCACCTGTACGAGTCTAACGTTATGCAATAAATTATGTTCTCTCTTTATATTTCCCTCTCAACCCTTCATTGAGTGTTGCCTACAGGCAACTTACCAAGTCTGCTTTTTTTCTGAGTTTTTGGCCAACACTGAAACAGGCAGCAGGCGTCATTTGTTGTTTTAGAGCAGGGGCACAGGATGAGGGAGAGTTTTTGCACATGACCCACTTTCTTTTGAAAGTACGATGCAAGATCTTTGGCCGCAGTGCTGTCACACACATGGTGTAAAGCAAATGAAATGTGCAGCTATGGTTCACATATGAAGGCAACTGTCTGTACAAATCCCACCTGGAGGCTTGAGGTGAAGCCACTTCCAATTCTCTACCTTGTTTACCCCCTACTGCTGAAGAAGACTGCAAAATATTTCTCTTACAATCGATTATGCTTATTCTCAATGTGGTTAGTATGTTTATATAGCAAATAAACATCTTTTTCTGGTATTTATATGTGCGGCCAATGAAGAGCTAGCTGTAATATCAAACTTGCAGACCAATCCAGCCTTATATTTGAGAGTACAGATTTGTATCTACTGAGGCTAGTTATTTATGTAGTCAAAAAAGCACTTTTTATTTTTTAAAGTGCTTGGAAGTTGATCTCTGTTCTCCTCTACCAGCAATTGTGGTGTCAATTTAACCTCCATAATGCTGTGTTGATTTTTTTATCACTTTGCATATTTTTCATTTTTATTTTATATTTCTTCCATTTGTGGTAATATTTTATTTCGTATGTTTCATGTGTTCAAATATCTATTGATGATCTTGTCGTGCTGTATTGTGATGCAAAATAACTTGTAATATATTGTTTTATAGGTGAGTGCAATAATGTTTATTGGGGCATAGTACTGAAATTGGTTGTCACATCCCACCTCTGTGTTGTGAGCTATAATGTATGTATTAAGAATAATTGTATACAGATATGTATACAGGAATAGGAAATTGTGCGAGACATTTACTGCGCCAGCACACTGTGGATATCAGAGTAATATTTGGGTTACCAGGCCAAGGTCACCATGTGTTTAGCCTTCATGTGTGGCAACACTTTTTGATTGCCAGAGGTAGCACTTTGATTCCATGAAATATAGGACATATTTCCACATTGACGTCCTTTGCTCCTTGGGACTTTGCAGATTCCTTGCTATCGGAATCCCCGGAGCAGTACCTTTCACTCGTGTCCGTATGTGGCCAGGTGCATTCCTGCCGGCAGTGCACTTACAAGACTAAGCGCAAGAAGCACATGACCCAACACCTGCGCATACATACAGGCGAGCGGCCCTTCAAGTGCCATCTCTGCACGGAAGCATTCCCTCAGAAGAACAGCCTGACACGTCATCTGCGCACCCACACAGGCGAGCGCCCCTATCAGTGCCACCTGTGCCCAGAAGCATTCACTCATAAGCACAACCTGACACGTCATGTACGCACCCACACTGGAGAGCGTTCCTTTCCTTGCGTCCGCTGCGGTGCATCCTTTTCGCGGAGGGACCACCTCATGCGCCACATGTCCTCTCACTCAGCGGAAAAGCCCTAAAGGTCAGCAGCTCGCAAGTTTCGTTGTAGAATAATCGATTGATCAACTTTCCTTGTGGCTAAAAATAATTTATAAGCTGCATTGAGGGATTTCCAGCTCTTTATATCGTAGAGCTTTTCTTTTAATATTACCTGAAGGAAAGTTCACCCTGCCATAAATGAGAATTTTTTATAGAATGCCTTCAAGTCACTTCACCTATGCCAGCATATCGAAATTATATTTTGATTGTGTAATGGCCTAAAATATGTTTGTAACTGTGTAAGTAAGGTTGTTGAAATTACTCAAAAGATACGAATTGAGCAATGCAAACAGAAACATACACTTGAGTCAGGGTACAGTAGTATGTACCAAATTTCTTGTCTTTGTAAAAAATTTAACAACACATCATCATCATTATTTATTTATCGTCGTAATTTATTAACCCTTAAGGATCCTTAACAGGGCATTACATAGGGGGGGGGGGAACAGTATTGAAATAACATATAAAGGAGTGAATGCTATACAACAATGAATCAAATACGTTACAAGTACAAAGTGCACACACACAAAAAAGGATTCAGTAAGGAGCAGTGAAAAACACAAGGCAAAAAAAAAAAGGCAGAACACGCATCCTTCCATAGAAGGATGGGATGGAGCGAGTAAATAGGAATAAGCTAACAAACGAAGATATACCTTGTAATAAAACATTGACACTCAACAGGACATTGAAATACAAGACAAAGTATACAAAGCATAATGTAAATCAATATCTTCTATTGGACAATGCCTGTATCGTAAAAGTGGTGTGAGAAAACAAAAACGCATAGTTCATGTTATGTAACAAAAAAGCTCAGTTAAGGACTGCCTGAATTTGTCTGGATTTCTCTCAAGAGCAACTGCTTTGGGAAGGCGATTCCAGTCTTCAATGTCTGGGGAAGAAACGATTTATTGAATGCAAGAGTCGAACCATGAAGGCGTTGCACGCTGTAGAAGTTGAACAGGCGGCAAGAAGTTCGAGCGAGTGGCAGTAACAGTGTACCATGCAGGTTAGGAAAGTTGTGACATAGCTTATGGAATAGGCTGAGACGTGAGATTCTGCGTGAAGTTCGCATTTGACACAATTGTAATTCCTAGTTCAAATATTATGTTTTAGTAACAACTATTTATTTATTATTATGATCTCTTAACATAGTACACACTGTTTTATTACAGAATAAGCTATTGTGCCAGCTGAAGTGTTCTCAAGCTGGTCACAAGCTGAAATGCATGCCTCAGCTGAGTTGGTTCTCAAGCTTTAAACGTCCAGTGTCATACTTGTGGTTGAGCATTAGCAAACCCCATAACACTGGTCGGCATTCACACACCAAGGTAACAACATGAGAAAGTGAGCACCACAACTTTTGAGAAGGCATCGGGGTTGTTTGGTGATGTCATGTCTGCAAACCAAGTAAAACTTGTGCGCAGTATTGAAATGGTGTAGTGGGTGTGTGCAACCAAAACATTACAAATGCTTCAAAAGGCCTTCAAGGACGACTGCATTTCAAGGTTACAGTCCGGGAGGTGTCACAAGGCATTCAAGGAGGGCCGGGAGGAGGTTGCCTGCGAACACCATTCTGGACGCCCAACAATGACCAGAACCGACGAAAGAACCGACGATGGATCGTGTGCAGATTACACGGTGTGATGGAGCTTGAGCAGTGTGGGCGTATAACACGGTGCGATGGAGCCTTCGCTTGAACAGCGATACGCTATCAAGTTACGTGTAGCTTGGAAAGAATGCGACCAAAACATTCCAGATGTTTCAAAAGGCCTTCAAGGATGACTGCATTTCAAGGTTACAGTCTGGGAGGTGGAACAATGCATTTAAGGAGGGCCGGGAGGAGGTCGCCTGTGAACCTCGTTTCGGACGCCCAACAACGACCAGAGCCGACGAAAACATGGATCATGTTCGCGAAGTTTGGCGTTTCGACCGTCGACTGAGCATCCAGCAAATTGCTGACACCCTACACGTGTCCACGTTTGTGGTACATGGGATAGTGACCGAGGATCTGCAAATGCACAAAGTCTGCACGAAGCTTGTGCCGAAAGTGTTGACAGAAGATCAGAAAGAACTTCGAGTTTTGCACTGTCGTGAATTGTTGGATTTGATTAAAAATGAGCCAGACTCTATAACTCTGTCGTAACTGGAGATGAATCCTGGATGTTCGAGAATGACCCAGAATCGAAAAGGCAGAGCAGCGAGTGGCATTCAAAATCATCCCCCCGCCCCAGGAAAGTACAAATGAGCAGTTAAGTCTCACATCAAAACGATGCTCATTGTCTTCTTTGATGCCTGAGGAATCGTCCATTTTGAGTTTGTACCGCAGGGAGAAAGTGTCAACTCAGCTTTTTACCTGGAGCTGCTCAAGAGATTGAAACGCCGGGTCGCGCATGTGAGGGCTGACATCAACGTCACGGTCAAGCTCCACCATGACAATGCCCTCAGCCACACGCCCCTTCATCATCAACGGGGAATCAAGGAAACCTGCCAATTTACTTCTTTCAGAGAAGAAAAGCAAAGGCGACACTCAGCAAACAGCCACATCACCATCAGAATGTCAAATCAATAGTAAATCGATTCTAAACGGAACAAAAGTGCCTTTTCGTGTAACAATATAAAACAATTGGATGCTTTCAGTGAATGGGCTTGTGAACTCGCTTCCTTATTCCAAAGTTTGAGGCCCACAATTTCTTGGCTGCTCTTTCCCAGATTAGGCATTTATGTTCCATAGATGTGCATAGATCATAATGCTTTAGACATTGCAAACATCCTATAATTATATCCCAGTGAACGACCGATATCCTATCAACATCCAGGTATGATCGATACGTCCGTATCCCGTCGTAATATCTAAATGACGTCTTACTAAGATTTATTTCGTGTATAATAAGTAGCCGATATATTGAAGTTAATTCTACGTTAAAATTGGACTCTTTATAGACATTACATACTGAGAATGTAGATGTGTACGCTCCACGTCATATCGATTTTGCTGCATCTTAAGTTGAAGATTTACTTAAGATGCCATATTGGTTGGGGGATGTAATAAAAGTTTTGTAGTTAAGTTTTTATGGCGACTAGATCTATGAAAGCGTTTATACCCTCGAGCATTATTGAACATGAACTGCAGTTTACATTGAATATGATACTGAAATTTTGGAGCAGTAAAAGGTGGGGAAGCATAGGCTCAGGTTAGACAGCTGTAAGGCTTGTCGGAAATCTTTATAGGATTGTTCTGAAACGGGATAGCCCATGGCCATGGCATTGTGCTTCTGATCACATGGCGCGTCTAATGTATGTTGTAACAACATGACAAAGTACTTTTTTGGACCACTTATAAATGTGTAATAACTATGCAATTACCTATGTCCCTCGTGAAAACAAACAAACATGAACATATATCTCACTCGACTGCCAACACTCGCTGTCACAAAACGCTGGTGTGATGAAGAGCGGGAACTGAGGGTAGCAAACTCTTCCCTGCTGTCTCTCCCTTCAACGCATCTCTGAAACGTGAGATTAAGTACGTGACCTCTAGCGCTAGGCGCGCGAGTAGACACCATCCATCTGGGCTCGCGCACGCTTTGACTCGTCCGGTGCTAGGGTTACCTCTAAGATAGGAACGGCTGGCGCACGGCCGTGCTATAATTATGTACGTTTAGCATCGACACTTCGTTGACTCCCCCCCCCCCCCCCTTCCTGCACAAGACGCCCGGCGGGCCTATATCGGAGGTAGTGTAATATATGATGCAGTCATATTGGTGCAAATTACGCCCAGACTGTTAATTTTATCTAGTCTGCGACTAATCGTCACATCTTGAAAGCACAGCCGAAGCCACCTTCCAGGCATCATCGCCTCGCGCGAGCTCTGCTTCGTCCATGCGAACTCTCGCCATATCCCTAAAGTGTGCTGTACGGTGCCTTCACCTCAACATGTCTATATATACGGCGGTGCACGCTTTACAGGGGGTGGTAAATTTTCGACAACCATATAATCTTGTACGAGCCGCACATGTGTATGGGCAGCGTCCACAACTTGGCAGCCCGAATATTGGGAAAAAAGTTCCAATTGAGAAGCGATGCGTATGTTGCGCTGATGCCGTGTGCGCATTTTCACAAGCCGGTATTAGATGGGGAGAGCGGTGCTTTAACCTCATGTCCGTGCTGAAGGTTGTCGCGGACGCCGAGGAGCACGAGACGCAAGCAGGTGAACGCAATTTATGCATTCAATTGAATATAAACAACGCAGATAGAACTCCCATGTCGTATTTCTCATGTAGATTACACGCGGCCACTCATCCCATATCGGCGTAACCACGGTGATAGAGCTGTTCACTGGCTTCGTCCTCGATTTTGTGGTGCTCACCAATTTTGGTGCTGGGTGCGAACGGGCACCAAAAGATGACGACCCGACCTAACAGGCTTGGAATAAGGATCAGGTTTGCCAGAAGAACACCATTAAGAAAGCCGGTGAGATGGAAGTTGAAAGTGCACTGATCCTTTTTCAAAGGGCACTGCAAAAACAAAAGTGCGGCACACAGCTCTACTTTCGGATGGTGACAAATCGCACCTTCCTTGCCTTACAAGAAGCCAGTGTATGGATACATAGCTGTGGGAAAAGAAGATTGTGTGAATCATCTTGACTAGAGAATGCGCTCTTCACTGTGCACCCTCATTAAATCAAAGCAGAACTACTCTGGAGCTGGCAGCATTGCATGCAGGGATAAGCTAACTGGTTACCTAATTACTAAGCTGAATAATTATTGTCATTGGGCCTTGAAAGTGCACATGGGTGATGCAAAGGGCATGCATAAGGCAGTCACGGCCACGTATTACCACACTACTTCGAATGATGTGACGACAAATCAATCTCTCTCTCCAGAAGGCCCATAATCATGGTGTTGACAAAATGTTGCGAAGGCCAAAGGAGAGCCTACTCCGAAGCACCGCCACAATCTGTCACCCCATGTGTGTGAGGCACTTCTTCCTGTGTATAAGCGCTTGTATGATGAAGCACTTCTTAGTGACATGAACGAGGAAAGACTCAAACAACAAAAATCTCCACTCTATGACATGGGCACGTACCTGCACCAAAGGAACAGCATGCATCACTGTTCACTGTGCAAGCAGCTGGGGTTGAGGCTGCATGCAATGAAGTGTAATGCTGGGAATGAGAGAGCATCAGCAGCCGTACTCAATGAACTGCGGCTGTATCCTGGCCACACCAAGTGCATGGCGGAGAAAGACTGTCACGGAGCAGCATGTGCACACAAGCATGCCTCTGCTGAAAACTTGCAGCGTGCACTCAGAAGGCATCACCGGAATGACTGCAACTAGGCAGACTATATTCCTGGACTTTAGTGATGCAATGGCAGTTGTATACATTTTAATATTTTGTAGTCTTCTGTAATAAAAGTAAGTTTCCTTTATTTTCTGTTTTTCATGTTCGCTCAAAATATCGCTTTTGGTGTTTTCGTTAATTTGCAGAAGGGATATCTCGACCTTCAGGGCACACAGCCATTACTTTTGCATTGGCATGTAGCTACATGCGTGTAGCTCGAAAGGTCAGGAGCAGATTTTTAAATTTTGGCTTTTGATTTTGAAATTCGTAAGTTGACCACTAATTGCACCACATGTTAGCCATTTCTAAACATTAAATTTTAATTTGCAATAAAATTTTTGACACCTGATCTATAAAAAAAGTGCTCCAGCATTTCTTTTCCTTACATTTTATAGTATCCAACCATATGTCAAATTAACATTCTGGCTGGTAGGGAGCGTTCTTTCTGTTGTACAGATAAACAACTATTCATTTTAGTTATCTCTGAACTATTGGCCATTTGTAAAATTAAATTCCATTCTTGAAACCAGCATGACTCAGCCAAGTCAGGGTGAGGATCTAAAAAAAATTTATATTCGAAAATCCATGTCCCCCCTTAAGGCATCACATGCGCTAAATTCCAAGTAAATGTTATTGTGCAAAGGCAAAAGATCTAGCAGAGCTGTGTGTATGCACAGGCATTCGTGTCGGGGGTGTAGCAGTGAAACGTGCTGTGGCAGTGTTGCAATTGATGCGAACTGCAGTGCAAAGCCAGGAACTTCGTGCCATTTAAATATGTGTACCTCGTCACTTGATTGCCTACACACATGGCCAATATACTGGTGTTTTCGTCCAAGTGATAGCGACAGCAGTATGCATTTGAACATATTGTTGATCACACTACATTATTCAGTAACCAAAAAAAGCTTCGTGTATTACAACATGCCAAGGTGTCTTTGTTACTCTGAAGTTTTGTACAATCTAGGAAGTCGGGGAAATTGTAATTGAAGTACATTTGGACAATAGTGACGTTGATGAGTATTTTTGTCCTGGCTGCAAGCTAGGTAAAAGTTTACTCTTGTTCAAGAGCCATTTTTCTCTTAAGGCGTGAAAGATGGATTTAATAGATGCCATGTTCAGTTACAGTAAAAGAGGCTTCACCCATACTCGCCAATCACACTTCTGATGCACTGAGTGCTGGCAAGAGCATTGGGACATTGGTTGTTTAAATTAGGAGTGACTGTGATCAAGACTAATTGTGTTGTGAACTTAATGTCCAAACACTGATTCTTTCGTACATAAAAAAAGGTTTTTGTTTCGTTGGGTAAGTTCAGCAGGAGTCAGTGAATAAGGATTCGTAATAGATATATGAGATTATAATATATTGTGAAGCAAAGCACTGTGCCCCTGCCTTAGTATGTCTGTCTACACAAGAAAGAAGTACTTTGTGTGGGTGGAACTGTTAGTGTTTATGCTGGCTCTGACAGTGATCCTCATGCTGTTTCAGACGTGTCCGTGCCACCTGGAAAAACGTCGAACAATTTGTATTGCTTGGGCTTCGACTGGAAGCCAGCTCGCCTGATTCTCAAACAGCATCCTTTTTTTTTCTTTGTTACTTAACACAGAAGCTTGATCTATGGTTGATTTATCATTGTGTTAGGGACACAACCCTTTACTGATTGCTACCCATGCTATTCTTGTCTGGAGCAAGTCTAATGGCAAATTCGCTTGGTGTCCCATCATTTTACTAAAGTTATGAAAAAAAATAAAGGGTTTTATTGCACTGACTGCTATGTAATCAAGGTGTCTACCAACCGGGAAAACAGGGAAAACCGGGAATTCTCAGGGAATTTGAACAGTCTGGAAAAACTCAGGGAAAACTCAGGGAATTTGTGCTTCCATCAGGGAAAATTAGCTGTAACTTTATTGAAAGGGAACGAAAGTCGTGTTAATGCTGGCTCCAGTAACAGAGGAATCGCAACGAATCGTCATTGACGCCGTGTCATCGGCACGATGTATTGCCAGAGTAGTTAACGACCGATTTTCTAGACGCCCGATTTTTCGGACGTGCCCGATAATTTGCACGGTTTTGCGGCACCAACAAGTACTCCATATAGTCAATGTATACTGCCCTGACTGCAGGTCTGAAATGACATTAATCAAAGCCGCCACCGCCGCTATTTTGATTATCTCGCCGCCTCGAACCGGCACTCTCGCAGGCAGATCCGCTGGCAGCCGTAACCACCACCGCGGCAACGTTAGGCCTAGCTGCTTCTATGTTCGCTATTAAGCTTCTTGCCGTGCGGTGCCGTGTTTTTCATTGAAATAATTTGCCGCTATCACCAATGGCGCCGACTCCGCCTTTGTAATCCTCGCGATTGGCTTTGAAACTCGCAGAGCACAGCGCGTTGCGTAATGCCAGTCTCCGAAAGTTAGCTTCGCCTCAGTACATTAGTGTTAGGCGGTGAAGCATAACAAGCGTGGGAAGGGGGCAATTGTCACGGGACATAGTATGTATTCCTTAATTACACATGCGTGCACCCCGTCTCCTGTCACAGTACAAGCCCTCATATGCCTAATAAGCGTACTGGCAGGCCTTCAGAGCTTTTTCAGACTTGCCTGTGGTAATTTTAGCCCTTAAAGGCAGTTACAGACATGCATTAATTTTTTTCACACTGCCTGTTTTTTTTTCGTTTTCTTTTGCGGCCCCTCGGAAATCCGAAAAATCAAATGTTGACTGTACAACTGACCAAGAGGATGCTTCAGATGATCCATGTGGTGAAAGCGTGCTAGAAGGAGGATGAGAACAGAAAGGACCGACGCACTGAGGAATTAACGGGAAAGGAATTGCCGGCGCCTTTTTGAAGGAGCTTGAGCTAAAATAACTAAGTGTTGGCTGACGCTGAGACACAGGTGACCCTCATCCAAACCAAAATAAATCGTTTAAGCAGTGAAACCCAACACTGAGATGTTGTGTACGGGCTGAGAGTATGTCAGGACAGTTGAGGTTGACTTTCCAGCTGCTGAGAGAGAACCTTAATAATTAGTTGTGACAAAGTTCAGGACCTCATACAGATGAGCTTGCTATCAGTTGATGGAAATAGCTGATATTAAAAAAATATTTACTTATGTATGCATCTCCTTTTCATTCGTATTTGAAAATGTTCGACTCAATTTGGAATGGGCTTTACCATTTCTTTCTCTGTGCATTTAACACCTTCCTTCTGTTTTCTTTTTAAATAAAATAGATATTACTCCTTACTATTCAAACTGGATTAAGTCTTTTTTTTGTTTCAGTATGCTTACTAGAGAGTGACAGCATCGGGCAACGTGGTGTCGGCCTGTCTTGACATAAAACAATGTTCTGGCTCATTCAGGGAATTTCGCAAAGGTGCTCAGGGAAAACCTGGAAAACTCAGGGAATTTGGAAATGTCAACTTGGTAGACACCCTGGTAATGATTCGGGTAAAATAGATATACCCTGCAATGTATGAACAGAGAATGTAATACACAGTGTGGAATATTGACTGTTTTCGTGTATACATACGTGCAATTGCATGTGTGGGGTGGGGGGTGAAGGCGGGGAGGGAGGTTTTGTGTCATGTCGCTGTTGCTTAAGAAATGCAACAGGATCATGGAAAGTGTTTACAATGCGCTATTGGAGTGAAAGAATCCCTTGTTTAATGCTCAAAGATGGGACTGTCTCACCACCTTCAAATTAAAAGTAATTTGACTATTTAGCCCTTCATTGAGTGTTGCCTGCAGGCAACTTACCAAAAATATTTTTTTTCTTGCTGAGTTTTTGGCCAACACTTAAACAGGCAGCAAGCATCACTTGTTGGTTTAGAGCAGGAGCACAGGATGGGAAAGAAGTGTTGCACGTGGCTCACTTTCTTTTGAAAGTACGAAGCAAGGTCTCTGGTCGCAGTGCTTTCACACACATGGTGTGAAGCAAATCCCACATGGAGGCTTGAGGTTAAGCCACTTCCAATTTTCTACCTTGTTTACCCCCCACTGCTGAGAAAGACCGAAATATTTCTTATAATTAATTATGCTTATTCTAAATGTGATTAGCACATTTAGATAGCAAATAAACATATTTTTCTGGTATTTATATGTGCCGTCAATAAACGGTTTTCAATCAATCAACGGTTTAGCATAATATAAAAATTACAGGCCCAATCTGACTTCTATGTGTTGGGAGCCAAAGTTTGTACTTTCCAAGGCTAGTTATTATTTTTTTGATAATGTTGCTTTCTTTTTAATGTTCAGAAGTGGAGCTGTATTCTCCTCTACCAACAGGTGTCACATCAATTTAACCTCTTATATATGCTGTGTTGGTTCTTATATTCTTTTTTTAGTTTCCCATATTTTTCATTTTGTTTTGTAATACTTTCTTTCATTTATGTTAATATTTCATCTCATATGCTTCACAAGTTCATATATGTATTGGTGCTCTTGTGCTGTTCTGTGGTGCAAAAGCAAACATGTAATACTTTGTTTTATTAGTGAGTGCATAAGCAATTATTGAGGCATCGTACCGAAATTGGTGGCCAAATCCCCCCACTGTATTGTGAGCTGTAATGTATGTATTAGGAATACTACTGTATTTAGATATCTATACAGAGATAGGAAATGGTGTGAGACATGTACTGCACCAGCTCACTGTAGATATGAGAGTAATATTTGGGTTGCCAGGCCAATGTTATCAAGTTTGTTGCTTTCATGTGTGGCAAGACTTTTTAATTGCCAGATGTAGTACTTTAGTTCCATCAAATAGATGACACATTGCTATTTCTGTTATTATTTCTGCTATGTTATGTTATTATTTCTGTTATGTTTCTGTTGTTTATGTTATTAGTATTTCTTTTACGTATTTCATGTACTTTTCATTTTTTGTGCATGTATCCACTTTGTGTACCATGCTTGCCCTGTGTGCTTGAGTGTTTTGTGCACTGGGAACGGGTCGGGGAAGGGGACTAACACTTAGTCAGGCATTCGTGCCTTTTTGTCAGCCTCTTTGACAGAGATTCTCTGTATTTTTTCTGCCAGATATTCATTCATTCATTCATTCATTCATTCATTCATTCATTCATTCATTCATTCATTCATACACTGACTTCCTGTGCTCCTTCTGACTTTGCAGTTTCCTTGCGATTGGCATCCCGTGAGCAGTACCTTTCACTCGTGTCTGTATGTAGCCGGCTGCATTGCTGTCGTCAGTGCGCTTACAAGACTAAGCACAAGAAGCACATGACCCAACACCTGCGCATGCACACAGGCGAGCGTCCCTTCAAATGCCACCTGTGCCCGGAAGCATTCACTCAGAAGAACAGCCTGACACGCCATCGTGTGCGCTTCCACCTGGCAGAGCACCCCTTCAAGTGCCACGTGTGCTCGGATGCATTCATTCAGCGCAGCTGCCTGACACGCCATCTGCGCACCCATACAGGCGAGCACCCCTACCAGTGTCACCTGTGCCCGGAAACGTTCACTCAGACTAGCAACCTGACACGCCATTTGCGTACCCACACTGGAGAGCGTTCCTTTTCCTGCGAACACTGCAGTGCATCCTTTTCGCGGAAAGACCACCTCAACAACCACATGTTCTGTCATGCAGGGAAGAAGACTTAGCGGTCAGGAGCTTGCAGTTTCTTTTTTCCTAGATTGACTGATTTGATTTTGACACATTGATTGACATATGTCCTGTCTCTTGGAGGAGAAGCCCTAAAGGCCAGGGTGTCACAAGTTTTGTTGTGGACGAACTAATTGATATTTTTTCGGCATAAAATTATTTATAAACTGAATTGAGAGATATCCAGCTTGTAGAGCTTTTCTTTTAATATTACTTTAAATATTACCGTTAAAAAAGATATAATATGCCAAAATCAAGATTGTGGGATAAAATTGAACAAAGTTTGTAAAGACACACTTGTATCTACTAAAAAAAATGTAACAAAAATGATGAGTTGTACAAAATATATTGCTATCACTATCTCTGAAAAAAATAAAAATGTTTCATTGAGCAGTTGTTTCACTACAAAATTCAAGTGCAAGCTCTTTTTTCATTCATTTAATCATCCTTATTCGCTCGCATCCATACCCCTGTATGCCCTCAGGTATTTAACCTCGCATTAAAAAAAGTGCAAGCACTACACTTTGGTGTTCCAGGCTGCGGCCGTCGATGTTCCGGGCTGGCTTGCATCATCGTCGGTCTCAGATTCAAAGTCCGACGAACAGTTAGCATCCTCAGACTCGCTGCTGCTCAGTCCATCAATAAAATCAGCAACAGACACAGAGAAATCAAGCGATCTGTGATCTTTCGAAGCGCGCGTGCCGCTTGTGGAATGCGTTAAAAAAATTGACACGTGATGGGGAAAAAGCAAACTGCTTAGAAAACAAAGATATAGTTCTCCTCCTTCACATCCTACCGCGCAGTGTCTGTGAGCAGTGCAGAAGGTCTCGAAAGCGGCGTTTCAAATCATTAATGGCGGGCGGCCATTTTTGCTTTCTACTTTGACGAGGGCAAAAACTTCGCAACACATTCAAAAATTACTGCCTTGGAGAAAAAAGCTAACTACTTAGGAAACGAAAGAACAGTTCTCTTCGTTCACGTCTGATAGTGCAGTGTGCGTGAGTGGCGCGGAAAGTCTCGAAACCGGCGTTTCAAACCATAGTTAGCAGGCTAACAATGCCGAATGGGTGCGGTATGGGAATAGTTAAATGTCCAGTGTCGAACTTGCAGTTGAGCATTTGCAAACCCCATAACACTTGTCTCCATTCGCACACCAACGCAACGACTTCAGAAGTGAGCACTGCAACTTTAAAGACGCCATCAGTGATCTTTATTGATGTCTTGTCTGGAAACCAAGTGAAGCTTGTACGCTGTATTGAAATAATGTAGTGGGTGTTGCCTCTGGCGGGAATCTGCCGCTGAGATAAGCTAGCATGCGAGATATGCAAACATGCGGACTGAGAAATTGTACATGTGCACTCATGTCACATGTATTGCATCATCCATGGTTCGGTGGAACACCGTCTGGCGAGTGCTGTACATTTTCTTCTTGAAAGCAAACAAACACTCACAAAAGTTTGAACAAAAAGCAATTTTTGTCACGTTTCGAGTGTCCTACGAGTTTTTCTTTCACATATATTGTGATATGTGAATGAGAGCTAGACCCATAGGGAACTCGAAATTTCATGAAAACTCCTTTTGTTGAAATTTTGGCATGTGTTTGTCTTGCAAGAATTGATGACAGTATGATATTTCTCACAATTAGCATTAAAGTAGTTTAGTGACAAACCATTACCACTGCCAAGATGCGTCACGTTTGAGCCGTGAAAATGCGACCAGTTCTCATCTCGCGCGTCCCTCTAAGACTGCACAATCTAGCACTGCCACAGCGAAGTTTGTACATGTCACATGTCTGAATATATATAAAGCAAGTTTGATTCTGCCCAGCATCAGAGAATTATTAAAGGTCTCTTTTTTTACATTGATGAGTACCACACATACCCACTGGCACATACCCAATTACCAAAGTTACCATCAAAGAGGTTCGTTGAATAGCAGCAGGTACTCAATGTCACATAATCAAAGGCCAAAATTGGTCTAACGGTTGGTTTTGAGCCCAGATCTTCATCACAGCATCATTGTGCTCAGCCCATTAACCGAATGACTCAAGTTGGCAAGAAAATGGTTAGAGACAATGATGCGTAAAGTATGCTGTGAATGCTAAGCGAATTAGAAATTAAGAGCAGTGGCTGGAAATGTTGTTTGTACTTTGTACGGCATATAATGTTCTTGCTGGTGTCATGGTTTTGGAATGTGTAAAACACAAACTGGGCTCTTTACACAGGTGCATCCAGCAGTATTGCCACTTCTGACTCGTCTGAGCAATCTGGCAACTTCAAAGAGTGAAACCAGGCACACTTGCGTGGTGAGACGTGTTCAAAAACGTACCTGGAGCAAGATGGAGATCCCGACAAAACCCGCACTCCTTCGTAGCTCCACGGCTTCGGACATGTTGGCGTACAAGTCTGAGTTGTAGCCAATTAATGCCTCCCCACCAAGCCTGCAGAGCTTCATACAGAAATTTACAGAAATACAGTGAAGGAGATAGCCAGAACCGTAGCCAGCATAGCAACAGCTAGCAGGGCTTGTCCTACTCGACAGCATACTGCCACTGGTATTCTCTCCATAGCCGGCTGAGCAGGCACAGTGCACATCAGAGGTGCAATGTTCTACATCCTATATTGTATTCCTTTGTGGTACTTTCTATTTATTATTATTTATGCCCGCAGGCATACACACACGCACACTCACTCACTCTCTTTCTTTCCTTACCATAGGGGATGTGGTGGAAGTTGAGATAACATTCACATATTACATGACCTGTGCAGTGTGCTTATTCTTGCCACATGCCCTCAACCTTACCCATATACAGTAGAGCCTTGTTGATACGTTCCCGTTGTGGAGATAGGTTTGCACAAGACTCACCCTAGGAGTGACGGCCAGGAAAGGGCACGACGCCAATCTACAGGACACGACGCTTCAGCAGTAGCGCATAAAGGCGCTACGGCAGGATTCGTCAACTCTCCGACACGGCGCAGAGAAGGCTCCAGTGTCACATTGCCAACAAACGTGGGTTTATTCACCCAAGATACAGCATAGCTTGACAGTCTTGGTGCTTACGGGCAAAGGCTTACCGCAAGAGCAGTCAAGTATGCGAGCCCACTGCGCTAGGGCTAACCAGTAAGCAGCCCGCCAAGCGCGAGGACGATGAGTCGCAGCAGCAAATGCCTGATGTAGCAGACCCTCTTCTTCCCGGGACTGGCCGCTGGGTCCTCTTCGCTTCGGCTCCGAACTGTGACTGCGAAGATTGCCAATCGCTGATATCTTGAGTGCCCACAACTACACGAACGCCTTCATACAGGTGAGCACTCTCTACTGACCCCTCTTAAGGTTTGGGCGACCCCAGCAGGTACCAGGCCCGAAAACCCGGCGCCTTTGTGCCGCTGCCGTGCTAAGCCTCGCGACGCAAGCTCCCCTACTGTGGCCAGCATGGAGGTTTAAGTGCAAGGTATGGACATGGACCCGAGCCACTATGACCCTCGGGACTGGACCCAATTAAGTCCTGAGAACCCAAGCGAACCACCGGGAAACCAGAAAAGCTACCCAAGGTACAAATGCCGATCCTGTCGGTCGGGAGACGCGGAAGACCGCCACAACTCCCGCACCACACAGCTCCTCGTCGCAGCTATGCATGCTCCATACAGCTGCACAAAAGATCAAGTCAAAGGCCGGCTCTTCCCCCACACGAATATAAAGTCGTCTTCCGCTCTTGGGGAGGCCTTGACCTGACGACGCTCCAGCCAGGCTACTTCCTCAACGCTCTCATGCAGGCCGCTGCATTGAGCAACCCATCTACGCTGACACTTCGGATTCACCCCGTCAATAACACTTGCATAGTGTCTGCAGCGAATCAAGATGATGCTCTCAAGCTCGTACATCATCTACGACCGACTTGGGTATGCCATGGCGACATATGTTGCACCTCCTGATGGCTCAGTTCGGGGAGTTATTACGAACGCCTACTGGAAAGAATCGGCACAAGGACTTGTAGCAGACTTGATCGCCCGCAATCCCCACATTACTATACTAAATGCTCGACGGATGGGACTCACACGTTCAATAGTCATCGCCTTTGGTCAAGCCATCGTCCCCCGAAAAATTGTTTATGGTGGAGGGCTGCATCCCTGCAGTAACTGCTGGACCATAGGCCACCTCACAGACGTCTGTATCCAACCTAGGACACACAAGTGCCCCAGATGCGGCGAGTTACACCCGAAGGAGCCAACTCCAACATGCACTCCAGTCTGCATATTTGCCAAGGCCCGCATTTGTCCGGGACCCGGGAATGCAAGCACCATTACCTCCATAGGGCAACCAAGCCCACCTCCGAACGCGAAGCACGATCCCAGCGACGAGTAGACAACCACTTACCGTGTAGTGCAGGATCCGAACGCCCAGAACCATCTGCCAGCTAACAAACAGGGCGCTCCAAGAGCTCGGACCAACCGACATGGGCCGACAAGCTCAAGACGCCCAACGTGACCATAAAAGCAACACCCCGCTTACCTCGGACCTCCGTGACCAGGAGCTTCGGGCTCTTCATATGGAGGTAAGCCACCTCACAACACTTTTAACGCACAACCCTGTTCCCCCCTCCCCTCGACCCCTACATCCCTCCCCAGAAGGAATCCTTCCACTCACTGTAGAGTAACCCGACACACCTGCCATACCCACTTCTCACCCCCCCTCCCCATAAAAAGAAACGCACATTGGACTCGCATGACGATTATCTGGCTGATCTCAAAGACTTGGAATCCAAATATGATGCTAAATTGGTAGCTCTGGAGGGGCGCCTTGAAATTAAATTCACAACACTCGCCGAGCAGCTATCTTGTCGCCTTGAGCAACAGGTGGACAAATGTTTCACACGCTTAAGCCTAACTCACAACATGTGCACAATTTGAGACGTGCCTTTAGAGGCTAGAGACAAATACCAGCTTTTCACATGAGGGGTCCCCTACCTCCATTCTGCACCCACCTACTCCTCCTATCCCGCTTCCGCTACCACCACGAAAACCTATTCTCACCCCACCCACGCTCCGATATGGCGGGCCGGGATAATTCTACCCACCTATCAGTAACCCAATGGAACTGCCGCTGCAACTCGTAATACCTACCCTCCCCGCCATATACCTAAGCTCCTTTTGTTACAGGACACACAGCACCAAGACAAACTTCACAGTTATCACACAGTACACTCAGACACCACCGACAACCCTCGGGTGTCCACACTGATACATCGCACTATTACCTACCAAGAACACACAATCACCTCCACGACCCCATGCGTCCTCATCGAAATCATCCCCATGAAACGTAGTACAGGCTCCGATCTTTATTGCCGACATATACCACACCCCATGCCAAGCCATGACCACTCTCGATGCTCTACTACAGAAAATCCATCGCATCATGGGCCGAAATCCCCTACTCATAGGAGACGACCTTAACTCTTAGCATATAGACTGGAGTTATCGGTACACCACAGCACGGGGTCGCAGGCTTTGGACTACCATCCAAGACCTGCGCCTTACTACACATAACTTTCACACACCAACCCGAATCGACAATAGGGTAACCATGGACACTAGTCCGGACCTTGCATTCAGACGTTGTCTCGAAAGCCTCTCGTGGTCACGTTCGCAACACACACTCGGAAGCAACCATTACATTATCGCAATACAAATACCTCACACACAACACCGCCCTCAACTCCTCACCCACAATCTTATTAAATGGGACGCAATCCGATTCACAATCAAACCACACCCTCTATACAGACGACATCACTCTGTGGACCACCCACGGCAGTGATGGTGACATAGAGGAAACTTTACAAACCACCCAAGTAACCACGGATATCCGGGCGACGTCCGACGGACGTCCTTTCTGGATATTCGGGATGTCCGTGGGATATCCATGAATGTCCGACGTACGTCCGAGGGACGTCCCTGGGAAATCCAAAGGTAATCGCTTTGGCATCCGTAGTCCGTCCGACGCGGACATCCAGCATGGACATTCAGGGGACGTTCAGGATATATATATATATATATATATATATATATATATATATATATATATATGTGTGTGTGTGTGTGTGTGTGTGCGCGTGTGTGTGTGTGTGTGTGTGTGTGTGTGTGTGTGTGTGTGTGTGTGTGTGTGTGTGTGTGTGTCGTCCCGGGGATATTCCAGATATACACATGCCTTGAAGCGACAATAGTGGCCGGGACACATTCAAGCACCGGACCATTATATATATTACATTGGTCTAATGCTTGAATGCATTTTTGTTTTAAATAAACGAGAAATGAACTTACACCAACTTCCACATACAATTAAACGTTTATTGTCACCTTATACATATACATAAAAAGACCAATAAGCAGATATATGCGTACAGTTCAAAGAACAAATAAATACACGGATAAAGAAGAAAACTTGCAATTTCAATAGCAGAACACAAGGTAGAGAACAGCAGAACAAAAATACTTATTGCCCACCCTGCTTTGACATTTGAGTTTGCAGCATGGAATAAAAAGAAAGAGCAAAAATACATCAATTAGCATTGTTAAGCAGCGAAAGCAACAGAAATGACAAGAAGGAATTAATCTTGACTACATCACTTCACTAGCACTCTGCGACACGGGCACAAAAAATGACATTAACTGGCTAATGCCTTAAACTTTAATGTCATTCGCGGGGTGCCACACGGACATGCTTAATGGTATTGCAGCTTAAATGTTATTCGCGACGTAGTGCGTTCTCGTAAGTCAACTTGCCGTCAAATGCGTACTCTCGTTCCCAATGTCTCCACATTCTGACGTGGCTAAACGAACTATTAGTGAAGAACAATCAATATATTCTTCACTTTCTTTAAACAATAGCTCTTTCTCGTGGCGTAGTGCGTTCTTACAATTATTAAAACTCACTTGGCCATCGAATGCGTACTCTCGTTTACAATGTCCCCGCCGTGGCCGTAGTGACCATATTCTCACGATATTAAACAAACTTGTAGATAAAAACAACTAATATATTCTTCAATTTTTTAAAAGGAGCTTTTTATTTTCGTAGAGATCAGCAGGCGATCTTGCCGCTACTGACGGCTACAGCTCTGATCATGAGCGCATTAGCCAGGACAAGCTGTTTGCCAGGAGAATCAAAGGGCGCCGATGAAGAGTCCGCGGTAGCTAAAGCAAATGTAGACTCCGGGGTCCTGCTTACCAGAAAACCCGCATTGACTTGTGCGTACACCTCTCCTAAGGGATCCTGTTCCGTTCTCACAGCGAAGTGAACCATCCGAAGCGTCATGTAGAGTATATCCATCAGGGAAGCAAGGCACATTGTCCTTAGTCAACGCCTCCTTTAAAAAGATGCCTGCCGCGTGCGCCGAAAACCTGCTGCCCTTACCTTTCCCTCCTTCCTCCGTTCCGCGTGAGGCGGTAGCGAGCGATCCTTGCGGTGGTCGCTTGCAACACATGCGCGCATGCGCACATCACCCCATGGAAGCGCGGCCGGCGCGGCCGCCCTACCGCCGCGACACCACACCGCCCCAGCCCCCTTGGCGGAGATAGGGCTCTAGGTAGCGCCATCTCTTGACAACCGACCGCAACTCAAGGCGCGACGGCTACAATGGGTAAGCGAGCGACGCCGCAGGCATCTTTCTAGAGGAGGCGTTGCCTTAGTGCGCGTAGTCTCACAACCACCGTCCTGAACTTCCGATGTCGCCTCGGTGCAGCGACCAGCATCACAAGGCGTACAAATGTTTGCAGGGACAGCCCGACCGCACATGTTAATGCATGCGTGCGGGGTATACGCGCCACTGCACAGTTCTAGACTTGCGAATTCTCGAGCTGTTGACTGCTGGCTGCTGGTACGAGATCCGAAGTCCTCGAATATCGTCTTTGTTTCCAGCGACGCTCGTTTTCGCGCGTGCGGCTTCTCCCGCAGTCTAGGCATCCTGGCACCTGTGAAGAAAACACATTTCAATACCCAAACGAATTAAAAAAGAAATCGATGTAGCTGTCATACCTTGGTAGCTGAGTAGGAGACTTCAGCAGGCACGGAAGGTGACAAACGCTGCTCCGCTGCCCTTAAAACGATCGCAGAATGAAAAATGGCGTGGCGACGATGGCTAGAGCTTGGATTGGATTGGATGAGTGCAGCGTTCTGCTTTGCCAAGGTTCTAACACTTCCACGTGCATCTACGCAAACATAAATAGGTTTTTAAAATATTCTATTATTACACAGTGAAATATTTACTTATTCTGGGAATATTCGGTATCTGATTTTCGAGTTTTTAGTTTCTGCTAAGCTGTCGGCGCCAGAAAAACATAGCCTTTGAGATTACCGTCAATGCATGGCGGCTCTGACGCATTATAGCTTTCGTAATCGCTCAACGCACGCAGCCACCAAAAGCGTAGCCTTTGAGATTTGTTTTTGTTACTATAATGATAATATTGTATGCACAATTGAACACTGCAGACAACTTCCTGTTTTAAGAAACCAGCCAAAAACAGGCGCACACAGGAAACATACGAGAAGACAGAAAAGAGGCTGGAAGAGGCCTGTCTTGTGTATGTTTCCTGTGTCCGTCTTTTTTTTTTGCTGGTTTTTTCTTAATACAATGCACCAACTAGCCCAACAACGTGTTTTACTTCCTGTTTCAATGATAAACCTGAACCTACATAGCCTAAGTCCAAGTTACATGTTCGGAGGTCAGGACCAAAACTCTATGATCAGGAACTTTTCATAATGAGGGATAACTTGAGTGCTTGGCTCTAGGTCGAATAAGTGGCTTCAAATGGGCGCTTATATATTCTGCTAGTCATCCACAAGCATTTTTTTTAAAGCAAACTACAAATTGTTTGTATGACCCACCGATATAAAAAAAATCGTATTTTAATACTGCGATGTTAAAGTGGGCAGAATTGATATCAAGTTGGAAATATATTTATTTTGCTTTGAAAAAAGAATGAACTGTGTCCGATAGAGAACAAAAATAAAGAAATATAATATGAACAAACTAAAATTTCCGGCAATATATTTATGCTAGTTTATATATAACTCACTAGTGTATATCCTGGGCATGCCTATTTATGGACAGCCAGCGGACGTTCAAAATGGGATGTCCCATGGACATCCCGGTGGGATGTCCTTCGGACATCCAAACAGGATATGGACTTCTCCTGTACGTCCCACGGACGTCCATGTTGGATATCCGGATGGATGGACGTTGGGACTTATGGTGGACGTCCCACGGATATCCGTGGTTACTTGGGCACCACAAACATCGCACAACAGCACGCACCAAGCATTGGTCTCTCCTGTTCCCCGGAAAACTCTCAGATACTTCTTATGCGTCCCTCACCACATACTCTTCCCACGGCCCCCATCACCGTTACTCTTGCCGGACACCCTACCCTGGAGGTCGACACACTCCGGATTTTGGGCCTTCCCTTCCAGAGCAACGGCCGGAACACTTTCACTATCCGGAAACTCAAGCAGGTGAAGGAAGCATTGTCGCACCTCATCCGCAGAGTTTCCGGCAAACACTGCGGCATGAAGGAGCACGATTTGTGTCGTCTCATTCATGTCTTCATACTCCGCCCAGCAGCTAGTTTCCTGTACACAATTCCATATCTTCGACTTCAAGAAGAAATCGCCACCCTAGATGCTATGCTTTGTAAAGCCTACAAGGTAGTCCTACAGCTCCCCCTAACACGCAAACCACCAAACTTCTCCAGCTTGGGCTCCACAACACGACACACGAACTATAGAGGCCCACAGACAAGCACAATACACTCGCTTAGCTCAGTCTTTCTCAAGACGTTACATACTAGACACTCTCCAACGTCGCATACCAGCAGCCGACCCTACACTCCTACCCGCTCCCCTCCCCATACACACTCAGCTCATAGTAAAACCCCTCCCTCGGAACACCCCTGCCACCTATTATTCGGCCCGCCGCAAAGCCCATTCAAAAGCTCTCGACAAATACTGCGGTTTTGAAGACGACGGCGTATTGGTGGACGCAGCCTGCACGGTCGAAGACGCGGCAGCTGTAGTCGTTGGCAAAACACTCGAACCCATCGCAACTCTCATCCACCCCGGAATCATCTGAAGGAGCGGCGATCGCGCTTGCCCTCACTCACACTGGTGCCTGGTACTTCCTGAACCGACTAAAAAACCGCACTCCTAAATTGGAGTGCGGCCACTCCACGAGGCGAAAGTGGCCACTCCACGAGGCCACTTTCCGCATTCTCAGCTCACCCTCCGCAAACCCGCCCGCCATGTGGAACTGATCTGGGTGCCTGTGCACTCTGGGAACCCCAGCAACGAAGCCGCCAATGACCACGCCCGAGGTCTCATCAACAGGGCGGTGGCGGAATCGTAGTCGAGCTCTTCCCGGGAGCGCATGCACTCGTTCAGCGAGCCGACCCAAGCATATATTGCGCCGAACGCCAGCTATAACCCACTCCCCACCCCACCAACCCCTTGAGAATTATCACCAAATATTATGGCGCCGCCTCCAGACCCGCACCCTTCCATCCCCCGATTTCCTATCCCGCATCACCCGGGAGCATACACCCCCTCGTGTGCTCAATGCACTCACCCTCATGCTACGCTTACCCACATTCTCTTTGAATGCCCGGCGGACCCTCCCCCGTGGGGCCCGGAGCTCCTCACTACCTGGGAGGAATGGGAGACCCTGCTGCGCTCAACTGACCCGGCCTGGCAGAAGATCGGCATTGACCAGGCTGCCAAGTCATGGAACTCCATGAACTCACAAACATGTACGTAGTGCAGTGGGGTCGTGCGTGGACCCTGGGACCTACGTGCCCAAACCCCTTGGTCAAATAAAGTTGTTTCTCTCTCCCTCTCTCCCACGTAGCGAATTCGTTGCGGGCCTGTGAGCATCTGCCATGGCGATGAAGCGCTCAGCGATAGAGAGCTCGGGTGGAGAGGGCACCCGGGGGCCGCCACTCGGGAGGCCAATCAGGGTGAATCTCGGTGACACTTGCTCGCGCGGTGATTCGAGTCGTGGAGAGAGAAGCACGGTTTGCACTAAAACCCCGCAAACTTCGTAAAGGTGATACTCTCGTCCTCCGCCTTCACTCATCGTTTCCCTCCTCGACCGTGGCGCCGCCTACACTGCTCGAGCGTAGCAACGGCGCCAACATGCGCTCCTCTCCATAGAGTTTCCTACAAAAATGTTTGTAGGATGCTCCTCGCCACTCCGTAGGCGTGCGTGCGTCTGTGTCGTAGAAAAATCATGTGACCCGATCCTAGGTGCCTAGGGACAGGATCGTTTAAGGACTTTTGAGAAGGCGCGATGGTGGTGCCAATTAAGTGATGTCATGGCACCATGTGCCGCGTTGAATCGCCGGTCTACGCCGACCGCTGGTTATATGAACCGTATGATGTATCTGCACTGGGTTCAGTATTTGTTGGCGAAAAGTCGTGCAGCAGTAGTGGTGTGGCATGTCGGCTTTGGTCTCGGTGAACTCTGGCGGTGTGAGACCCGTATTTCTGAAGAATTCAGTGGTGCTGACGTTCGAAATATTCAATTGGCGTAGCGCCTCGGCAATGCAATTTGCGAACCGGCGCTGTGCAGCAGCGTCGCCATGTTCGCCCTTTTCGGCAGTGTCATCACATCGCACATGTAGCTTTACTTGACGGGCGTCGTAGGCGGAGGTACATTACACTTGTTCTTCGCCACGACTTACGTTACGTAAGTAATATAATGCTTAAGGTGGTGTTTGCTCACAACTGTTCACGCGTCCTTGAAATGGTGCAGCGAACGCATATTTTCAATCGTGTTCAGCGCTAGTGCGCTATCCGTGACTTCATGTGGTTTAATTTTATCCTGGGCTTTACGACAATTATCGCCTAGTGCTGTGAACATAACACAGCTTTAGGGACATCACATGGTCAGCCAGAATTGCACGAACTAAAATGCAGAGTAGATGCTTAATAATATTGGTACTAAGGGCGCGATAAACAGTGAGGTGGAGCTTAATACTGTGCCCTGTGATGTTCAGCTGCATCTCTGCCCGTTTTTCGCGCTCTTAGCTTTAGCAATGGGACGCAGGGTTCTGTGCAAAGTTGGGACAAATGAATGTGTATATGCGTCTGCACTAACTTCACCGCAACACATTTGTGTGATGCGATGAAGCAAACACTGTATTGCGGTGACGGGATGTATGGCAGCCCTAGTTCCAGCTTTGATGTCCCTGTTACCTTAAAGATGCTGCCCCGCCCGCTTTACTATAATCTCAGGTGCTCTCGAACTCTATATTTCCGGTATTTTTATTTTCACATGCTGAACGGTCCCACCGCAATACATATATGTAGTGAGGTGAAGCTCATCTTCAAATTCGCTTTCCTGAGCACAGAATACTCGGTCGAGGTAAGCTGAATGCACATCACCCACAGAGGGGATGCAAAGACATACTGCCAAGAGGATGCCACCTTGACGAAGCAGACACCACAGACCTCAAATTAGCAAATGACACCATCTGTCCCAACTTCCACACCGTCCATTAAAACCAGAAGGGAAGTACACTTGCCTAGCATAGGCAACCGGGGCCTTCATCCAGTGTCAGTGTGACTCTGCACCAAGAGGCAGCAACCATTATTCGATATAACACTTGATGTAGGGGTGAAAATGTTTCAGGCTGGGACCATTTCCGTGATGCACTTGAGTCTGCAGAATGTGAAGGTGTTGAGGAATCGCTGGCAACACGAATCCTTTACATTCTGCTAAGAGCGACGTGCGAACTAGAGCTTACTGGGGCAACATCCAGCCCTGACAAGCACCTGCTGCAACTTTGGGGTGAGCAGGCCAAGCTGCATACTGCATATTTAAATTGTGGCTGCACGCAACAAACTCTGATCAATGTTCTGCACAAGACTGAGCAGGCCAGAGGTCATGCTAAGAAACTTGCCAGAGACTAGTGGATGGACCACTGTGCATCGGTTGAACGTATAGGTCTCATTAAGCTGTGACACATTCTCGGCTATAACAGGATGAATGAAGTACTGTAATACTATTGAAAACACACTGCTCGATCTTCAGTGCACATCTGAGAAATTTGAGGAACAATTAAGCTGCGGATGCCTTCCCTGACTACCCCACAGTGACTGACCGTCACCAGAGTTGTACGCACCTTAATGAACACTTGCCAAAGAAGGAATGGAAATCCTCTTTGTGATGGCAGAACCTGTTGTTGCTCTCGAGCATGTCAACATTTAAAGCGCAGATAAGGTGGGAGTCATTTTGCAGATGTTGATGAATCTCGCCGAAATGAGGAAGCAAGCGTTATTGCTTGAAATCAATGAAATCTGGGATATTGAAATTCCCGAGAGCGGAAACACTTGGTCATGATGCCACTATCGAAGCCAAGCAAGAAACCCGACACCATAGCCAACCTTTGTTCAGTCTCACTTGATCACATTGACAGTGTGCAAATTAATTGGCTGAAGGAATGTGCCTCGTACGTGAGGCTAAACCAGCATCTGGGAAAGAAAAGACTATTTCCGCCTGTACCAGATTAGTTTGTGGTCTAAGGTTGACATGTGCGACAATAGCCTCTTTCTGCATCAAAGCATCGCCAATACCAGCCGCTTCGGAGGAAAGATATATGGGTTCTTAGTCACAGTCGAACCAAGAAGGATGTGGAGCACAGTCTGCAACGAGGAGGTACTGGTGGCCTTTCGTGAAGCCTGTCCAGGCATTAGGGTTGTCAGTGTTGCCAAAGCCTCTTATGCAACCAAATGTTTGAAATATGAAGTTACAGTAAACAGCCAAAGACTTTTACCAACTGCACAGGTGGAAATGCAGGTAAAACCCGGACCAGCACACTTGGTTGCAGGAGTGATTCGCTGATGAGGCAAGAAGGTGACTTACAGTTGGTGATAAGGTATACCGAATGCAGGTATGCGCAGTATGTGTATATACGAGCTGCTGTTAGGCCGAAACAGATGAATTTTCTCCAAAGCCAAAAGCTCGTTTTTTTTTTTTTTCACAATGCCACTAGCTCGTGCTTTGGGTACGTGTGGACAGGATTATATAAAGCTGCATAGGCAAAATTATACAGCTAGATACAGTTGTTCAGTGTAATATTTTTTCTGGGCTAAATTCTTGCTCCGTGAACTCGTCCGGGATCGTTAACTGTAGCACCAAAGTAAAGGGCCGCTACCAGAACAAAGGCATGTAGTGTGCCCACCTGAATTCTTGTGCCTATGCTAGTCTTCTTTTTACAGCAATAAGTACGCCTGAGAGCCCCAGGAAGCAGAAGCTGAGAAAAGCAAGTAGGAGGCAGCGATTTAAAGGTGACCTTTTAAAAACACGCAAGAACTGAGCAGCGGCCGGTGCCAGCGGTCGATGAGAACAGTTCAGCCTTATAGGCATGATTATTTTAGTAAAAGCGGCCGATTCGACTTCACGGCCAAATATGCGAAGTTCATTATGAACTTCTTTCAACACCACTTCGGCAACGGTAATGCAATGAGACATCGCGATTGTTTAGTATTGCTGCGGAGCGCGCGCGTTCGAGCAACATTTGCGCGCAGCGCGGCGTGGTTTCGCAAGAAATGTAAATAAGAGAAAAGAGCTGACCCGATAGGCGGAGCAACGGCACGAGCAACGCCAACTTCCGGCTTCACTTTTTAGCTTCACTAAGAGTGACGTCAGGGCCTCTCCTTCCTCCGTGGGTGCGAGCGTACAACACACGGAGGAAGGAAACTAAGGAGAGGCCCTGACGCCACTCTTTGTGAAGCAAAAGTGAAGCCGGAAGTTGGCGTTGCTCATGGCGATGCTCCGCCTTTTGTGCCACCCTCCTCTCTTGTTTACATCTTTCGCGAAACCACGCCGCGCTGCGCGTGGTTTCGCGCGCGGAGCGCGCGCGCTCGCGCAACATCCGGCAGAGCACGGTGCAGGTAACACAGCGCAACAAAACACGGTGACTAACGCAAACCCGCCCACACAGCGCCTTTGCCACGGCACAAAACCTACCAGAGCAACACGTGTGAGCGCTCAAAAAATCAGAACAACGCCGCCATTGTGGCCCAAAAGGCGTGGCCATGCAGCAAAAAAAAATAAAGAAGCAGCAAAAAAATGAGAACCCATACGTCATTTCCGCCACACTTTTCTCCTAGTACTTTTCTCCGTGGTACAACAGTATAACAACCGAAAATTCAGGAACCGAAAATTCCGGAAGCGGAAGAACCAGAAACGAAAACCCTGGAAGCGGAACTGGTATGAGCGACCAATCAGGGAACAGCGGCGCACAACCAACGTTGGCGCTACTTAAGCAAAAGCGGCGTTAACGCGTGGATGGAGGGGTTTTAGGTGAGCCGTGTGCACCCTACATCTCGTACACTGCTGGTACAGTGAACTAGAAGCTATTATTCTAGTACACTGTACTGCTGGTACACTCATATAGGTGTTCTGTGGTACACTGTAGCCGCTGTAGGTGGGGTGTCTCGTCTGCATCCCTCCACGGCTAGGGTGGGTACCGCGGCTGCTTGGCTCATGCATGCCGGGCACGCTGATGATCGTGTCGTGCCGATGATCGTGTCGCCATGATCTACGAAGTTTGCTACACAGTACAAATATGGAAAGAAATGGGAGTGAAAGACGGGAGTTGAAGTTTAAGAAGCGCTCAGCACCGCTGCTTTCCGACGACATGGAGAACGTCACGCTCGACGAGTCGAGCAGCGACAAAGCCTCCAACTGTGGATTAAGCCTAGCTCCCGTTAGCGCTTCCAACAGGCTCCGTTTCATCGGCGGTTCGGCATGACACTGCTATGCTGCAACCAGAAGATTTGCAGCGCATTCACCAAGGAGCTGAAAAAGAACTTCAAGCGTTAGCTTCAACTCCTGCGACGCGAAAATTTTTTGATCGCGCTGACGACGCTGCTGCTGGAACAAACGAGCTTGCTACGAGCTTCGTCATTGCGAGTTTGAGAATGCGTTGCTGGTGTGTGTGAAGTGTACGATGTGTGGTGTTAACGTCACAATGCGAAGATATGAGCGGGATTATTAGACTTGCTGTGAAGTAGGCTGTCGAGTGCGGAAACTGCGGTAATGTTGCGGAGGTGGAGTTCACCGCGTCTAAGCAGCGAAAGAAAAGTCAAGCCGTTCGTCGTGAACATTCTACCTGTGCGGGCAATCTGAGCACTGGCAATAGCCTCACCGCCCTAAACGATATTTTGGCGGCGACAAAAGTCTCGCATCGAGGCATGCATTGCAAAACGTGGCAGTGGCATCTAAAAACGAAGCTCGCACCCGCGGCGACCGAAGCTGCCGAAAAGTTGGTCGGGACGTATGCGCGATCAGTGCGTGAAGATAAACGCGGATAACAATGCCGTGTCGTACGAGGTCTTGTGGATGACATGCGGCCACTCATCCCATATCGGCGTCGGCGCGGTGATTGAGCTGTTGACAGGCTGCGCCTTCGATTGTGCGGTGCTCAGCAATTTTCGGCCTTAGTGCGAACAGGTACCAAAAGATGACTCGACCAACGAGGCCTGCAAGAAGGATCATGTGTGCCAGAATAACACTATTAAGAAAGCCGGTGGAATGTGTAAGTTAAAGCTGCACTGATCCTTTTTCAAAGGTCACTGCAAAAGCATGAGATGCGGTACATGACTCTACTTTCGGATGGTGCCAACCGCACCTTCCTTGCTCAACAAGAAACCAGAGTGTATGGATACATAAGTGTAGAAAAAGAACACTGCGCGAATCATGTTCACGAGGGAATGGGCACAGCGCTGCGCACCCTCATTGAATTAAAGCAGAATTGCTCCAGAACTGGCAGCCTTGGAGGCAAAGGTAAGGTCATTGTTGACCTAACTACTAAGCTGAGTGATTATTACATTTGGGCATTTAAATCGCACAAGGATGATGCACAAGCCATTCATAGCGCAGTCATGGCCACATCTCTATCGCTCTATCCAGAAGGCCCAGAACCATGATGTCGGCAAAATGCTGCAAAGGTCAAAGGGGAGCCTGCTCCAAAGCACCACCACAGTCTGCCAACCTTTGTATGCAAGGCATTTCTTGAGCGATGCCAACGAGGAAAGACTCAAAACAACAATGAAAGTCTCCACTCGGTGACATGGGCACCTGTGCCGAAAGAACAGCATGTGTCACTGTTCAGTGTGCAAGCAGCTGCGGCTGAAGATGTAATGAAGTTTAATGCCGGGAATGGGAAAGCCTCGGGTGCCATGCTCAGTGAACCGCCGCTGAATCCTGGCCGCACCAAGCGCATGGCGGAGAAAGACCGCCACAGAGCAACGGCATGTGTACAAAAGCGTGCATCTGCTGAAAACTTGCAGTGAAATGACTTGCATCACTGGAATGACTGCAACCAGGAATACTATATTTCTAGAGGCTGTTAATGCAATGGCAGTAGTAAATATTTTAATATTGTGTAGTGTTATGTATAAAAAATAAGGTTATCTTGTGATTTTGTTTCATGTTCTCAAAATCTTATTCTTTGTGTTTTTTTAAACTTGCAGAAGCGATATCTCGACCTTCAGGGCCCATAGAGCCATTATTATTGCATTGGCATGTAGCTACATCCGTGTAGCTCGAAAGGCCAGGAGCAGGTTTTTGAATCTCGATTTTGGGAATGTGTAAGTTGGCCATTAATTGCACTATATGATAGCCATCTCTAAACATTGAATTTGATTTGCTATAAAATAGTTAACACCTGCCATGTACAATAAAAGCACTCCTAAATTTGTTTTCCTTACAGTTTAGTGTCCAGCCTTATGTCTAAATTAATTTTCTGGCTGGTAGTGTCCTTGCTGTTGTACACATAAACAATAACGAATTAATTTTATTCATCTCTGGAACTATTGGACATACTTGAAATGTAATTTCATTCTTGAAATCAGTATGAGAAACATAAGAACTTAGAGAATTTTCATTAAATTTCATCTAAAAATAAAAAAATTTTTGAAAATCACTTCCCCGCAATGGATCACATGAAACAGGTGCTGACTCCAAGTAAAATTTATTGCACAAGGGCGAAAAATCTAGCACAACTGTATGTGTGCTAGACTACTATATATCATCAACTGTAGACAGCAGATGTGGCACATGCATTCGTGTATGGGGTGCAGCAATGAAACGTGCTGTGGCAGTGTTGCAATCAATGTGAACTTCATGCCGTTTAACATGTCTACCTCATCACCTACAGGCATGTCTAATAGACTGGTGTTTTCAGCCAAGTGACAGTGACAGCAGTATACAGTTTGACGTATTGTGGATCTCATTACATTATTCCCCAACTAAAGAAGGTTTCCTGTATTACGACATGGCAAGGCCTCTTTGTTACTCTGAAGTTTTGTGCAATTTAGAAAGTCAAGGAAGTTGTAATTGAAAATAGATGTGGATAACTGTGACATTGATGAGCATTCATGTCCTAGCTGCAAGCTAGGTAACAGTTCATTCTTGTTGTGATGTGATGATGTGATAATTTTATTTGGAATCCGGCGATTGGGAGGCCCGCACCTGGGGCCGCCTAGATGGCCACTGGGAGCTGCTGCTCCCGTGCGGCTTCCTTGGCTCGCTGGACGGCCCAAAGTTGGTCTTGGAGTTCTGAGCTGAGCAGCACGGCCGACCACTGCGGCCGTAGATTTTCTGGGGAGACTGCCATTTTATTTTGGTATATTTCACATCCCCACAACATGTGTTGAAGGGTGGCTCTAACACACTTGCATAGCTTGCACATATCGCTCTCGTATATATCGGGGTAGAAAGTTTTTAGTTGCACGGGGCTTGTATAAGATTCTGTTTGTAGTCGCTTCCAAGTAACGGACTCAGCTCTGTTCAGTTTAGTGTGAGGCTGTAGTAATACTCGCCTCCGATTTTGATAGAATTTGGTAATATCGCTAAATCTTGTGAATATATCTTTTTCTCTCCAGATTTCCTCCTCCGCGTTCTCCTGACTGATGGAAGTCACTCTTTGCTCAGCTTGGCGAGTAAGACCTCGAGGTTCGTGGTGTGCTACCTTGTTGAGGTTGACTGCGGGAATGTCTGGAGTCATATGCGCTGGGAACCAGAGCAATTGCCTGCTGTTCTTCTCTGTATTGGAGAACTTTGCTTCATTGACTCTGATGATGTGCCATGCCTCGGGAGAGATCCTACCTTTTGCATAATTTCTAATGGCCGCTTGAGAATCACTAATGATGTACTGAGCATTCGTGGAGACCAATGCTAGTGCAATGGCTACCTCCTCTGCGGTCTCGGAATGTTTGGTATTAACTGATGCGCTTGTAAAGGGTTTTTGGGTGTGATCTACGATTAGTGCTACATAGCTATTTCTGTCTGGGTATTCAGCCGCGTCTACGAAGGTTGCTCTGTCTGACCCAAAGCTTCGGATAATTTTCTCTGCTCTACTCTTGCGTCTGCCGTCGTTGTAACCTGGATGCATGTTCTTGGGTATATTTGGTACTGTGAGTTTGTCACAAATTTCTCTCGTTATCGTCCTCTTTTCCCTGTATAGATTGTGGTAATTCATTCCTAGTTTGCTTAGTATATGCCGTCCCGTTTTGGTTTTGGTTAGTCACTCTGCTTGAGATGTTTGTTGTGCTTCTATGAGTTCGTCCAGTGCGTTGTGGAGTCCTAACTTTAGCAAGAGGTCCGTGCTTGTACTGGTGGGAATCCCTAGTGCTAGTTTGTATGCTTTTTTATCATGTTAATTTTACGCTTTTCAGCTGCAAACCAATTGTGGAAGGCTACTATGTATGTGATCTGACTGATTACGAATGATTGTATCAGCCGTATGATACTTTCTTCCTTCATACCTTGGTGCTTGTTAGTAATTCGTTTGATTAATCTCATGGTGTATGTTACCTTTGTGCCTAACTTCTTTACGGTTTCCCTATTTGTGCCTTTGTTCTCGATTACCAGACCCAGCACTTTGAGCTGGTTGACTATTGGGATATTTTGCCCGTTCTCAGTGTGTAGCTTCATTTCCTCATGAGCCTTGTTTCTGTCGTATCCTTTGGAAGGCCTGCCTCTAAGTGTAGGGCGGTACAATAGAAGAGAAATCTGAACTTCATTCTTGTTCAAGAGCCATTTTTCTCTGAAGGTGTGAAAGGTGGATTTAATATATGTCTTGTTCACTTACGGTAAACGAGGCTTCACCAGTGCTAACCAATCACACTTTTGATGCACTAACCGAGTGCTGGCAGGAGCATTGGGACATCTGTTGCTTGAAATAGGAGCCAATCGGATCAAGACTGAGTGCGTATTGAACTTAGTGTTCCAAAACATTGATTTTTTCGTACTAAGAAAAGCTATTTCTTTTATTGAGTAGGTTCGTCACAAGTCAATCAACAATAGTTTGCAATAAATATACGAAATTATATCATACATTGTGAAGAAAAGCATTGTGCCCAAGCCTTTTATGTCTGTCACTACAAAGAAAAAGAACTTAGTGTGGGTGCATCTGTTAATGTTTCTGCTGGCTCTGACAGTGATACTCGTGCTGTTACAGATGTGTCCATGCCTCCTGAAAGAACATCGAACAAGTTACAGTGCTTGGGCTTCCACTGTAAACAAGCATGTCAGATATTGGAACAGCATGCATTTTTCTTTCTTTGCTACATGACAAAGCAGTTTGATCTACGATTGATTTACCATTGTGATGGTGATATGCCTATTTACCGATTGCCACCTATGCTTCTCTAACGGCAAATTCGCTTGCTGCCCCATCATATTAATGAAAAATGAAATAGAAAAAAGTTTTATTGCACTGACCGATATCTAATCAGGCTAAAAGAAATACACCGAAATTTACAAGTAGAGAATGTAATATATAGTGTGAAATATTGACTGTCTTTATATATGTGTGCAATGTGTGTGTGTGTTTGTTGGGGAGGGGGATGCCATTTCATATTGCGGTTGCTGAAGTAATGGAAAAGGGTCATGTAAATTGTTTGCAGTTCACTACTACAACGGAAAAATCACCTTGTTTAATGCTCAACGATGCGGCTGTTCCACCACCTGCAAATATAGTGTCAATGTGATCAGCACTGTGTTTATTCTTTATTTAGTTTCAGATATTTATCATTTTATTTGATATTTGTTTCTTTTGTTTATAATGCTATTTCATTTTACATGCTGCATATATTGTAACATCAGTCGATGCTCTTGTGATGCATTGTATAAATCCTCCTGCAGTACAGTGTTAGAGATAAAAGTAACTATTCAAACTTACTATATTGAGTGTTAACTACAGGCAACATACCAGAAAACATTCTTTCTTTTGCTGAGTTTTGGTATTAAGTACAAAGTTTCTAGCTAAATGTCTTCAGCCAACACTGAATAACAAGCAGCAAGCATCATTTGTTGGTTTAGAGCAGGAGCACTGGCCAAGGAACTAGGGTCGCTCGTGCCTCACTTTCTCTTGAAAATATGCTCAGAGGAGACACACTGATGCAAGATCTCTGGCTGAAGTGGTGTCATACACAAGGTATAAAGTAAAGAAAATGTACTCATATGGCCTCCATATGCAGAAAACTGTCTGTAGAAATTCCATATTGAGCCATAAGATTGGGGTGAAGCCTTACTTCCAGTTTTCTGCCTTTTGTTCCCCCTTACAGCTGAAAAAGGTTCCACAAACTGTTTTTCTTTTAATTGATTGTGGTTATTCTCTGTGTGTTTTGTGCACTTAGATAACAGAAAATAAACATTTGTTCTAGTATTTATATGTGCCGTCAATAAAAGGTTAAGCAAAATATAAAAACTGCAAGACAAATCCAATGTCTATGTATTGGGAATGCAAGATTCTATCTACCAAGGTTACGTATTCTTTTAGTGATAACAATGCATTTTTTTTAATGCTTGGAAGTGGACCTGTATTCTCCTCTACTAGTACTTGTGCTGTCAGTTTAGCCTCTTGTAAATGCTGTGTTGACTCCTCTTTCTTTTTTATATAGTCTCATGTGTTTCTTTTTTTTTCTTTTACTTTCATCTGTGTAAATATTTGATTTCATATGCTTCATGTGTTCAGATATCTAATGATGCTCATGTCATGCTGTATCGTGGTGCAAAAAAACATGTAATACTTAGTATTAATAATTAATAAATAATAATTAACAAATAAACAAATGGTTCTATAAGCAAATGCATAAGTGACTGTTTAGGTGTCATATCGAAATTGGTTGCCAAATCCCGTCTGTGTTCGAGCTATAATGTATGTATTAGAATTTAGTTCCATCAAATAGATGACACAATAGTACATTGACATCCTGTACTCCTTCTGGCTTTGCAGATTCCTTGCGATTGGCATCCCGCGAGCAGTACCTTTCACTCGTGTCCGTATGTAGCCGGCTGCATTGCTGCCGGCAATGCACTTACAAGACTAAGCACAAGAAGCACATGACCCAACACCTGCGTGTTCACACAGGCGAGCGCCCCTTCAAGTGCAACCTCTGCCCAGAAGCATTCACTCAGTTGGGGCACCTGAAAGAGCATGTGCGCACCCACGTGGGAGAGCGCCCCTACAAGTGCCACATATGTTCGGAAGCATTCATTCAGCGTAACTGCCTGACACGCCATCTGCGCACCCATACCGGTGAGCGCCCCTACCAGTGTCACCTGTGTCCGGAAACATTCACCCAGACTAGCATCCTGACGCGCCATTTGCGCACCCACACTGGAGAGCGTGCCTTTCCCTGTGTCCACTGTGGTGCATCCTTTTCGCGGAAAGACTACTTCTTGCGCCACATGTCCTGTCACTCGGAGGAGAAGTCCTAAAGGTCAGGGGCTTCGAGTTTTGTTGTAGATACACCAATTGATCACATCTTTTTTTACGGCAGTTACAAGTTGCATTGAGAAATTTACGGCTCTATCAAACGTACAGCTTTTCTTGCAATAGTACCCACAGGGAAGCTGACGATGCCATATATGAGAATTTCTTATAAAGTGACTTCGTGTCACCTTACCTACCCTAGCTTATTGAAATATTATCTTGATTGTGGATTGGCCTAAAATACGTTCGTGACTGTGTAAATTAGTTTCCTGAAATTACTTGTAAGATAAGAATTGAGCAAGGAAAAGAAAAACGTACAATTGAGAAAGGGCACAATAATATATGCCAAATTTCTTGTCTTTTTCACAAATTTAACAACACTGTGTTGGTGGAGTTCACATTTGATATAATTGTGTTTCCTAGTTCAAATACTTGTGTTTTAGTAACACCTTTTTGTTTATTAGTACTACCACACCACAATGGTGCACATTGTTTTAATACAAACTAAATTATTGTGCCAGCTAATATGTTCTCAAGCTGTTCACAAGCTGAAATGCATACCCAAGCATAGTTTGTTTTCAACTTTTAAACGTCCATTGTCATCTTAAGGTTGAGCATTCGCACACCCTCATAACCCTAGTTGGCACGTATACACCAAGGCAACGACATGAGAAAGTGAGCACGGCAATTTCTGAGAACCCATTGGTGATGTTTAGTGATGTCATGTCTGCAAACGGAGTAAAGCCGGTATGCTGTATTGAAATGGTGTAGTGTAGTGGGCCTCTGGCCGAAAACAGCTGTCAAGATATCCAGACATACAGATTGCTTAGTAAGTTGTGCACATGCACTAGTTTTGCATGTCTAGCATGAATTGATGACAATATGATAATTCGCACAGGTTTACTCAGTGTTACCTATAGGTCCTCGTGATGTAACATATAACAGCTATTGGGCCTGAACTGCTAATTACAGAGTACTGAGTGATTAACACTGCAATGTGCCTCTCCTTTATCAATTTGAAAGTAAATTACAAACGTTTCATGTTCTACATTATATGCCATAGAACTGCGTGAGGGAAAGAAATTTAACAAAAGCACCTAGAGCCAATTTCATTCATTTACAGTTAAATTCGGCTAAAATTATGTGCTGGCTATCTCCTATATGACTATGTAACATACCATGCTTATATACGTATCACTCAGACCTGCTTAGCAAATAGAAAATTCCATCAGGACCCTTCTCGCAGTGAATGTTGACACTAATGTGATTAGCATTAAGGTTGTGTAGCGATAAACTGTATTGCCACTGTCATAATTCGTCATATTGGAGACTTAAATGCAGCCAGGCTCTCTTCTCACGTATACCTCTATGTACACTGCCATTCATCCTAGCAATGCCACCGCAATGTTTATGCATGATGCATGGCGAATATATATTGATGCGTGCCCTGTGTAGATATGTAGATGACAATGAGGAGGTGTGCTTTAATGGACTTTGTGTAGTGGAATTGGTAAAATGCAGAGACGAAGCAGGCATTTTTGTTCTGGTTGTTTTTCAAGAGGCTGTTCCACTGTCTTGCTCAACGTGTTGTCTACTGTTTGCATTGAACCACAACACTGGTAGAGGTGCTGGGTACACAAGCCTGCCTGATGCTCTGGACTCCTCTTGGGAACCGTTCATCCACCCGTCTCTAATTACAACTCCTGTGCATTGCTTCAGTCGGCAGTTGTTAGGCCTTGCTCCCGAGTTCCACCCCCTATAGGAACGTTCGTCAGGTTGCTGTCTACTTCTGCCAATGGCGACCGCCAGCCTGCCACAGGTTTGACGAGTTCCCCAAGACAGCTCTACTCATAGCCCATCCCAGGTAACCCTCCTGTAACCACTGGTTCCCAATCGCTTTCATGATGGTGCACATGGAGACATTGAAGACTGGCTTGACCTGTACAAAGGCGTTGCCAACGTCAAGCGGTGGACTGCTCAACAAAAGCTCTCTCACATGTATTTCGCCCTTGATGGTAGTGCTCGCACTTGGCTTGAAAACCGTGAGACCAACTCACGGTGAGCTGTCGTTGGAATGTTTTCCAACGTTAGCTCATTGAAACATTTGCGAGTGTCGATCGACGGGACAGTGCCTAGCATCTAATTGGGCTGCGCATCCTTACACTGAACGAAACCATAGCAATGTTTGCAAAGGACATGACCCTCTTGTGTTGTAGAGCTGACCCTCATGTGCCTGAGGAAAAGAAGTTTCGATACCTTATTGGTGGCATCAAAGAATAACTATTCGCCGGACTTGCGTGCAATCCACCGAATACCGTGGCTGATTTCATACAGGAACCCACTGGTATTGAATGTGCACTCCATCTAAGATGCAGGCTGTACAATCGCTTGCCCACCAGCATTCCTATCAATGCCGCCGCAATGACCGTTAACAGTCACAACTCCCTCCGCGACCTAATTCGGGGGATTCCTCACAAAGAACTTCAGAAGCTCTGGACACCGATAGTGGGCACACCCGTGGCATCAGTCACTGAAGTCGTCCGTAATGAAATTAGGCAAGCGTTCTCGGCAGATGATCCTAGTCATGAGCAGCATCCCATAAGTTACCCCGACGCTCTGCGACGTCAACCTGCTGTTACGCCCGTTCGGTCGCACTATTAGCCGCCAGGAGCCTTACCTTAGTTATCACCACCAGAGGAAACTTTAAAACATCCGCCAGTTGTGTCGATCCCGTCCTATCGTCAGCCGCTGTCAGCTGCATTCTGGTCACTGCCACAAGACGAGGCTTTGAGGGTTCTGCAAATTCGAAAAACGGACGTATGGCACACTGTCAATAGGCACCCCCTCTGTTATAACCGCGGAGGCATCGGACATATTGCCTGCTTTTGCTGGTACCACAATGCCTCATTTCGCCCTCGTCAATTCTGGTCTGACCGTCACGCACCTGTGATAACTACAGGCTATACCGCGATGACACTGCATTTCAAGGTCATTTGGTAATGCATACTCTGAAAGATGACTCTTCCTAATCATCAGACTGATTTCAGTTGATGGTCACGCTCTTCGTTCTCTGCTCAATCATCTTCACCAAATGGACATCCTTTTGGTGACCTCCAGAGAAGAAGGTTACCCAGCCCACGCGGGGAAACTAGCGGCGGTGAATTCTGGAAGTAAGTTTGCAGGCCGACAACAAGACAGTGAAAAATCTCCAATAAACCCGCTGCAGGACGCCATGACACTGACGCACCCTGCTACCGCCGAAATTGGGAGCATAAATCTTATTGTTTCCATTGAAGGACAGCAAGTGACAGCACTAGTCGACACTGGTGCCGATTATTCCACAATGCATCAAAGTCTAGCCACTCACCTTAAGAAAGTAAAAAACGCCCTGGACGGGACTCAATATAAGGATTGCAGGTGGCTAGCTCTTCATGCCTGCTGGAAGCTCTACTGAGAAAATCACCATTGGAGATTCTTCATTCATGGATACTTTCATCGTTCTTCCATCATGTTGCAAAGATTTAATCATGGGCATGGATTTTCTACGGGAATATGGCACCATAATCAACATCCCAGACCATTCAGTTATGTTTCATATGAGTCCTGACTTAATTGCTTGCTCATTGACCCAACACAACTCCTTTTGTTTAATCAAAAACGGGGTGATCATACCACCTTGGTCATGTATCCTTGTTTCGGTGGTATGTGAAGTACGGTTCCATTCTGAAGAAGTGGCAGACCAAGTCGCCCCATTGTTATTGGTATGTCTGTTGCATGAGGCATCATAAATATTACCGATGGGCGCATGAACTTTTGGTAACCAATTTTAGCACAGAGCGACGGCATCTATCAAGGGGCATGGCTGTGGCCTATTTGGCAACATTGCTGATGTTCGTGGCTGCTTTTCAGTACTCAAGGAAGTGTCTGCATAAGACCCAGCACCTGTGCTTGACGTAAACACTACTTTACCGGAACACAAGTGAAAACGGCTTTTGGAATAACTTGCATTTGGAACAAGCAGCGGGAATGTCACGTCCGCGTGATGTCGTGGGATGCGCGAACGGTCCGCGAAACTTGGCCAAGGGCAGTTGCAGCAGCGAATCCAATGTTACTTATCACTGTGTGCCAACGAGTGAAGCTCTCCATTCGAAGTGGTTAAGGGCCGTACCTCTGCCACAGCGCATTGGCAGAGAGCCGAAAAATTGCGTAATTTGCTCGCTGCACTTTCGTCCAGAGGATCACGAGTTCAATGCCGACTTACTGAAGTCGTGTGGAGTGCCTTTCAAAGCAATGCTTTCCCGTAGCGCTGTTCCGTCTGTCTTGCCTGGATTCTTCGAAGCGCAAGAACAACTGCAGGTCGAAGATGTGGCAATGAGTGCGGCATTTGGTTTTCACGAAGGAAAAGCTACAAATGTGCGAATATGCACAGCCATGACATACAGTTGCCGTCGTGGTAGTATGCAACAACGCCGGCAGCGTGAGCCCTCAAGAGCAGGTCATGTTCATCAGTGCTTAAATCGCTGAAGTCGAGCCCAGCATCGAGAGCCAATGTGTCATTGTCAGGGTCGGCATTGCAACCAGCATCACAGTTGACGTCATAAAATAAAGAACCAGCTTATTGTCGCGCACTTTCCCTTTCGCTAGCCACCATGTAATTCTGCTTTAGTGCTGCTGTCTTGGCTCTGTGTCTGGCCGCGCGTTTGCGTTTTGCGCAGAAAAGCCGTAGCGCTGTCTGCGGGTGCCGTTTTACTCCCTGATGATGCAACAGTCAATATGAGACCATGACGTCACCACTCCTCGATCGGAGGGCGGGTGATTTGGACTGCGCTAGAGGTACGCGGATGCTTCAGAACGCATTTTCTCTTAAAAGAAGTCTCTTCTTCGCATGAAACAAGCGTTTCGAGGTTTCTGGGATGGTATCCCAATAGTCCAGGTTGACTTAATATTAACCTTTAGTGTCCCTTTAAAGTGCAAGAGCAAATGATCACTGAGACCAGAGAGGTAAGTTATAGGAGATATGAATTCTGAGTGTGTAGAAAAGTTTAAGTCCAATGTATTCGATGATTCAGTCCTTGTTAGTTCTCTCACAAGCTGCATGAAATGGAAGCAATGGAACATGTCCAAGAAATGATTATCGAAGGCTAAATCAGAGGGCAAAAAGAAATATGTGTATCCGCTTCCCTGCTTAGACAATTTACTTGATAGGCTTTGAAACGCGCATTATTCCTCTTCCATGGACTTAACAAGTTAGTATTGGCAAATTGAAGTAAACCCTAGAGACAGCAAGAAGACCGCTTTTATCACACCAGTTGGACTATACAAATTTAAGGGCTTGCCTTTCGGCTTGTGCTCTGCGCCTGCTACTTTCCAACAGCGTATGGATACCGTGCTTTCAGGGCTGAAGTGGAAAATCTGCTTAGTCTATCTAGACAATGTCATAGTGTTTTCCGCAACGCTTGAAGAGCACCTTGACTGGTTTAAAGGGCTTCTGCAGTCAATACTGTCCGCCGGCCTCTCCTTAAAGACGGAGAAATGTCACTTTTGCTTTGTGGAGCTAGTTTCTTGGCCACATCATCAGTTGCGTGGGTGTTTGCCCGCATACTAACAAAATTGTCTCTGTCACACAGTTCCTTGTGCCCTCAGATAAAAAGCTGTCAGGCACTTTCTGGGCCTCTGTGCATGTTATCGGTGCTTTATTGCAGACTTTGCTTGCATTTTATCGCTGTTAACTCGCCTCATGAGGGATGACGTTGCTTTTGTATGGGTGATGAACAGCAAGCTGCATTTACCAAATTGCGGAACTGTTTATAAATGCCCCTTGTGCTTGCCCACTTTGGCGAGACAGCTCCTGCAATGCTTCACATTGATGCTAGCAAAGTTGGTCTTGGAGCCGTGCTTGTGCCATATGAGGGGGACACAAAAAGTGATCATGACCTTGAGTTGCTTGGCCTGATTAATTTCTTGAACAGACGAACTCAGACCACACGTAAGGCTTTTGCAAGAGTATTGTTATTGTTTTGCTTAAGGAACAAAGTTCAGTACAAGGTGAACTTCTCTTCGAGCCGATCCAAGTATTTGATCGTCGTTCCTGCTGCTCTTTGTTGTGAAGTACTGGAAGCATGTCACAACGAGATCACTTCTGGGCATCTATGATACATGCGAACGCTGAATGGAGTGCGACTAGGATACTATTGGCCATGACTGCCCATTGCCGTGAAACACCCTTATTTGGACCTGCCTGGATTGTCGGTGGCGCAAGTCACCTCCGACGAAACCAGCCAGCTTTCTACAACACGTTCAAGTACTGCAAACGCCATTTGACCAGATCGGAATGGACCTCTTGAGCCCATTTCCTATCTTTATTATGAGTAACTGCTGGGTTATAGTAACCGCCAGCTCTCCCTCATCTCCAAACCGCCGGAGTCAAGTTCGTCCCTTAGTCCGACCCTACGACACGTTATAGAAGAGCAAGTGTCCGAGGTCCTCCCTCTGGAACGGACGCCTCAACTCGCTGCCCCATTGACTTACGCCGTCGCACGACCACGACCGCTGATCTTCCGTGCTCTGCCTCCGATGCCTAGCCCTGTTTTTACCGCCACATCGCCACGACCTCCAGCCCATTGAGTAATTAATCTATGGCGCACACCGGACAATCGGCGCATCTGCCATTTGTGCGGTATTCCCAGACTCATTGCACGCCTATGCCGCCGCCGTCCACTTCATCCACGTGACAACCCACGCACAGCCGCGTACGACCATCCGTTGTCTTACGCTCCAGGCAGCGATTCACCCCTTCCCCGCCCAAGCCTTCGCCCAGTTTCCGACCGCCGTTCTCCTTCTCCTTGTCGTTGCTTGCTCTCCTCGATGTGTCAACGTCCCTCTACTGCTGACACGGAAAACTAAGTGGCGCAGTTCCCGAGGCAAGAAATGCATCATCTTCACAACTCTCAAGCCCTTTTCTTTCGCTGCCCAACGTTATTGATGTTGCTGTTGAAGGTGTCTCTGTGCTTGCCCTCATTGACTCAGGTGCCGCCATATCTGTAATTGCCGAAAAACTATGCCGCTCAATACGAAAAGTCATGATACCTTTCTTTGGTCTTTTACTTTGCACGGCCACAGCACAGCACGTTCAGCTGGTGGCTGCGTGCACTGCCAGACTTGAAATTCAAGGAGTGCTCTACTCAGTCGAGTTCGTCGTTCTTCCCCACTGTTCCCACGATATTATTTTAGGTTGGGACTTTCTCTCCCGTCACCAAGCTGTCATTGATTGCTCCCGTGCAGAAGTCGCCTTCTCTTCACTTGGCAATTCCATATCTGATGACGTTTCCCTTTCCTGCACCAAATTGTCCATCACTGACGACATCCATATACCTCCGCAAGCATCCATTCTGACACCTGTATCCTGTTCCATTGCCTCCGGCTCTACCGTACTCTTCATGCCTTCTAGTGCTTTCGTTCACCGCCACCTCTCACCACTCCCAACTGCGCTGCTTAGCCTTCAAGCTGGTGCTACTCACCTTCCTATATACAACCACTTCCCATTCCCGTTTACGCTGCTTTGTGGTGAATCTCTCGTCACTGTGGAGCCTTATGACACCATTACCACGTCGGAACTTCCTGTTGGATCGTCAGAGGTCAACACCCTCTACTGTAGTCCTGTACCTGCCACATCGCTTGAAGATGTTTTCAGCCACGTTATCGAAAATGCCTTAAGCCCCATGCAACGCCATGACCTCCTCCGTCTCCTCGAGAAATTTCGCCTTGCTTTTGACAGCCATAGCACTTCTCTGGGCCGAACGACGTCTGTATGTCACCGTATTGACACCGGTTCTCACTCACCACTACGGCAGCGATCCTACCGCGTATTGTTGACAGAACGACACGTCGTTGATTAGCAAGTAGGTGACATCCTAAAGCGTGTTATCATTCAACCGTCCGAGAGCCCATGGGCATCGCCAGTTGTTTTAGTTAAAAAGAAGAATGGCTCGATCCGCTTTTGCGTGGATTACTGTCGCCTAAACAAAATAACCCGAAAGGATGTTTATCCATTGCTGCAGATCAACGATGCCCTCGACAGCTTACAAGGCGCAGAGTTCTTTTCCTCCCTCGATCTACGCTCTGGTTATTGGCAGGTACCTATGGCTGCAGAAGATAAGCCTAAAACTGCTTTCATCCCACCAGATGGCTTATACGAATTTCGTGTGATGCCATTCGGACTTTGCAACGCCCCCGCGACTTTTGAGCGGATGATGGACACTATTCTTCGTGGCCTCAAATGGAACACGTGCTTGTGTTATTTGGATACTGTAGTAGTGTTCGCACCAGATTTTCCTACTCACCTTCATCGCTTGGAGCAGGTTTTATGCTGCCTGAGTGACGCTGGCCTCCAACTAAACCTGAAAAAATGTCACTTTGGGGCACGCAAGCTTACAATTCTCGGACATGTTGTGTCGAAGGACGGCGTTCTCCCTGATGCTGCTAAGCTTCGTGCTGTTAAATAATTCCCGAGGCCAACGTCTCTAAATGACTTGCGCAGTTTCATTGGCCTCTGCTCGTACTTCTGCTGCTTTATTCGAAATTTTGCTTCGATTACGGCACATCTGACAGCTTCTTCGTGGAGACCCCAATCTTTTGCGTGGTCCCCTACTTGCGATGATGCCTTCGCAATGCTACGTCGCCTGCTCACAACACCACCGATACTGCGCCATTTCGATCCAACTGCTCCCATGGAAATCCATACGGATGCTAGCGGTGTTGGTCTTGGTGCTGTGCTCGCCCAGCGAAAGCCCGGCTGCCAAGAATATGTTGTTGCTTACGCTAGCCGCACTCTCACGAAAGCTGAAGCAAACTATTTTGTCATAGAAAAAGAATGTCTCGCGATCATCTGGGCCATCACAAAATTTCGTCCATACCTGTACTGCCGGTCCTTCGATGTCGTTACCGATCACCACGCTCTTTGCTGGTTGTCGTCTCTCAAGCGTCCCTGCGGACGCCTAGCTCGGTGGGCGCTGAGGCTCCAAGTGTACGATATCGAGGTTGTCTACCGCTCAAGCAAGAAACATGCCGATGCTGATGCTCTTTCGCGCTCGCCTGTCCACGCCGACATCGTCAGTGTCTCCGTCCTAGGCGACCCACTTCTCCCATTTGCTTCTGTCGACATGGCTTTGGAGCAGCGCAAGGACTCCTGGATTTCATCTTTGATAGATTACATCTCTGATTCACCTACACGCCCACCATCCCGAGCATTACTCTGACAAGCTTCGCACTTAGCCATCCGCGGCGGAATTGTCTATCGCCGTAACTACAGTTCCGATGGCCGCAAATGGCTTCTTGTAATACCTCGGCAGCTCTGCACTGATGTATGCGCCGCTTTACACGCCGACCCTCAGTGTGCACATGCTGGTCTCTTCGAGACCTACACCAGACTACGTCATACGTTTTATTGGCGTCGTATGTACACATTTGTGCAAAAGTACATTCGCTCTTACACAGAATGTCAACGCCGGAAGCCTGATACTTGCTGCCCTTCTGGACCAATGCAACCTTTGCAGTGCCCTTTGCGACCCTTTGACCAGGTTGGGATAGACCTATACGGGCCTCTGCCTACACAGCTGCTGGCAATCGCTGGGTCATTGTGGCTATAGACCATCTCACGAGGTATGCAGAAAGGGCCGCTCTGCCAGCCGCGACGGCTTGTGACGTTGCCTCCTTCCTCCTTCAACGCTTCGTTCTACGTCACGGCGCTCCCCGCGAACCCCTGAGCGACCGTGCCCGTGTCTTTCTTGCCGATGTCATTCAAGAACTTCTCGCTGAATGCCCGATTATTCATCGCTGTAGCAGAAGCTTGATGTGGGTGAGTTGGTTATGCATACTTGATGAAATGAGCGCTACGAAGACGCGGACGAAAGAACAACATGTACGACAGACAAGGCGCTAGCGCTACGAAGACGAGGACGAAAGAACAACATGTACAACAGACAAGTCGCTGTACCACCGCATATCACCCGCAAACAAATGGATTGACAGAGCGCTTTAACCGAACTCTTGGCGACATGCTTTCATGTATGTCGCCTCCAACCACATCAACTGGGACCTCATCCTTCCCTGTGTCACATACGCCTGCAATACCGCACCCCAGACAACGACAGGCTTTTCTCCCTTTTTTTTTCTATATGGCCGCGAACCATCATTTCCCATTGACACTATTCTTCCTTACCGTCCCGACTTATCAGAGGGTACACCGGTTTCCGAAGCCGCCCGGTATGCAGAAGAATGTCGGCAACTAGCTTGCTCCCTTACAACACAAGAACAAGCCCTACAGAAATTTCGCGTGACGATGGGCGCCCCCACCACCAGTTTTCACCTGACGCTCTCGTTTGGTTGTGGGTGCCTCCTACTTCGACACCAGGTCTCTCCTCAAAGTTTGTATCCCAATACCATGGGCCCTACCGGGTTCTGCAGCAAACTTCTCCAGTGAACTACGTCATCGAACCTCTGACGCCCCCTACGGACCTGTGTCCCCGATGCCGCAAAACTGTACACGTAGATCAGCTCAAGCCGTATCATGAGCCCTTCTTCCTCACGACGCCTTAGGCCTCCTGTGCGGCTTCATCTTCAGCGAGCGGGGAAATTGTAAGGAAGAAGAAGTGCACCATGCAGAGCTCCGCAGCCGGATCGCCAATGCTACTGAAGTGGGGCTCGGGCTAGATGCTGTTTCTGGTGTGACTGGCTGAGCCTACGCTGCTGCGTCTTCTTGTCCGCGTCCTTCGTGTCGTCCACAGCCGTGTCGTACTTTTTTGCCATATAGCAACTAACTATCTTACTCGCCACACTGAAACAAAGTCTACCCAAAGAGGCACAGCAGCAGAGGTGGCTCGATCTTTCATAGAGAATGTTGTCCTGAGACATGGTGCACCTACCATAGTCTAACAGACCATGTAGTGGGACGGTTATGACTATGGTAGGTGTAGTGAACAGTCCGTGTAGTGAGACTGGGGGAATGGGGAACGAAGAAGCCAGCTTTGTTGTGTGGTTTTTCAACAGGCTGTTCTGCCGTCTTTCTCAGCATGTTGTTGTCTCTTGTTCGTGTTGAACCACGACAATACGATGCAAGTTCGATTCTGCACAGCACCAGAGATATTTGTAAAGGATTGATATTTTACGTTGATGAGTGCCACACATACCCACTGGCACATACCCAATGACCAATGGTGGCACCAAAGGGGTTCATGGAAGTGCAACATATCTATTGTCATATAATCAAAGACCCAGATTCTTCAGCACAGGAACACGGTGCTGAGCCCATTAAACCAGTGACTCAAGTTAACTGGAAAATGGTTAGAGACAGTGATAGCTACCGAAAAGGGAGTAATGTATCCTAAGAATGCCAATCGAATTAAAAGGTCAAGCAGTAGCTGGAAAAAATGTTGTTGGTGCTTTGTCTGGCACCTAAAGCTTCTGCTGGTGTTCAGGTTTTGGTATGTGTAAAACATGTGCCAACTGGAGTCTCTACACAGGTGCATTCAGCAGTATTGCAGCTTCAGAGCCCTATCTGAGCAATCCAGTAACTTCAAAGAGTACAAGTGCCTTCCTACCAAGCCTCCAGAGCTGCATAACGAAATTTAGTGAAGAAGATAGCCAGAATAGCAACAGCTAGCAGGGTGTGTCTTGCCCGACAGCATGCTGCCACAGGCATTCTCACTATAGCCTGCTGAGCAGGAGCCTCCACAGTTGCATGCAGCCGTGGTCACTGCCACAGTCCTCTCTTTTCCAGCTTTGTAGCAGTTAGATTGTTTTGTTGAGAGCTAATGTCAGTGAATCTGGCCAGCACCCACTATTTGCCCTTTGCACTACGTTCTCGTATCTGGGTCCTACTGTCAGCTTCATATTTGGAGAATTTCAAAGAGAAGTGTGTTGGCCCAATTGCTAGTAAATATAGTAAGTGAGGGAACTTGAGCAAGTTTGTTATTTGCAAAACAAGTAAGCACGGCGCACACGACAGAGGTGTAATGGTCTACATTCTATATTGTGTTCCTTTGTTGTACTTTAATTTATTTAGCTTTTTTATGCATGCGTGCATTCAGTCACACGCATGCAGGCACACACATGAATTCTCTCCCTTTCCAGCCCACTGGGCATAAGGCAGAAGTGAAGAAAACCTTCACATATAAAATGTCTTGTGCACTGTTTTATCCTTGGCACATGCTTTCATTCTCACCCATATACCAGGTGTTTCTGAGAAGAATATTAGTAATTTTTTTAAATTGCCTGTCGCAGATAGCAAAATTCTGGAACTTGAGCTGATCTACTCGAAGAGGCAGACATGCACGTTGCAGTATTTACATTGGGACCCCTTCCTGTATACAACTGTTCTTATACTAAAGTAGTTATCAATAAAATTGAATTGAGAAATCAAAATGGCATAATCGACTAATTAACAAAAGTTCAGTGATTATATTTTCAACCAGTTACATTATGGCAAATATTGCACTTTATGTATAAACTGTAGCCGGTCAGACTGCAAAGCATATCTACTTAAAAAGAATTCTATTTGTGTCACCATATTGACATATGTGTCATCAAACTTGCGGTAAAAATGCACTCATTTTAATTACTTTTTTAATAAAATGCCACTTTATGCATTAAAGCAGAAGAATAACTCGACCGTCAATGTATTTCTTCGCAAAGTTCAGGAAATATGTCGAAATTAGTGTCATCCTGAGAATTCATTTCAATTGAATCTGCCTTGTAAACTTACTGGTTGCAATTTCGAAATGGCAATATCTGCTGTAAGGTTTCTGTTCCTTTATTCTGTATTGTTTATCTCAGTGCCTGTGAACAGCTGTACAGCTTTGGTGACAGGTCACTAGTACATAAAGAAGCATGAACATAACAAAAAATGAACACAACAGCATTTCTACCATTATTGCACACGGTAGTAGATATACAAGGCATAAGTGCTTAAGAAAATTAAGAAATAGATGTGCTTGAGAAATAATTAGTTCAAAACTCAGAAAAGTTTTGTTATTTAGCCGATTATGCCTTTTCATTTCTTGTGCAAATAATGTCCACCTGTATGAGCTGTCCAGCTCAAGGATTAGAATTGTGCTATCTGCCACCGGTGATTTCTGAAGATTCATAAAAGTCTTTGCAGGAATGCCCAGTATATGAGCTGGTCATTGTTTGGGTGATATCATTGCAGTATCTGATTCGAGCTTACATTTCAAACCCATTCCAGAATAGCCATATTTTTTCAATCTGTATTTGTATAACATGTCTTGTAAACCTCTTGTTTTCGTTGATGTAGAATAAATGTTAAAGTTTTATAGGCTTTAATGCTATGGAGCTGTTTCTCCTATGCGACCCTGTAGATTCACTCTGTTGTTCTACAGCTAAATTTGCTACGGTCTTGGGTATATGTGTACCTTCTGTGTTTTGTCAACATGTTTGCAATGTGAACGTAGACTCTGACTTTGCCTTGTATACCGCTTTACCGTCAATCCTCATGCAATCACATGTAACACTTAACACACTTTAATGATGTCCTGCATGGTCTTATAGCTGGCCATTTGACATAATGGGCTTCCATTCATCCAAAAGTATCAATTTGAGCTTAAGATATGCTCACACACGTTCATTAGCATAAACTACCGTGAATTGGCAAATTTAAGAAGTTGACAGCATTATCCTTAGAGGAGCAAATATCGACTGTTTCAAATATGAATGAAATACATACATATAATAAGTATTGAATATTTGAGCAAATATGAAATATTCAAATGTGAACGCATATATTTACAGCAAGAATGTTTATTTCACTGTAATTAGGTAATATAGATTTGTTGACACGTGCAGGTAAGACAGCTATCAGGGACAAAGGATCGGTTTAAATATAAAATCGATGATTGTCACTAGATATGCTGCACAAATAACTTTACGTCTTTGGAGCCTTGCCGTAAACAACTTTTCTAAAAACGAGTAACTGCTGTATGACTAGCTTTCCAAAAATGTGAAATAAATGGTTGGCAATTGCTGGTAGTAGTGGAATGAGAAAAGATAGCAAAATCCAACACACATGTTGGAATTTATGTGAAACAAAGATTTAGTAAAGCAGTTGATGAAATGCTTTACAATTATTGGTGACACAAGCAGTTTAGTTGCTTTCATACTATGTTACATGTAATCTCATGTAATGTTTGTCATGTAGGTTTCCACTGCAAAACAGAAAACAAAGCTTGCATTGCCCATTTTGTTTCTGCATTGCTTTAAAAACTTGCTGTCTGACTTCGTATAATTTACGATTGTTTGCTTTACAACTTTACACAAAAAATGAAAAAGAAAGTGTATATACATATATATATATAAGGAGGTGAGGGATATTACACAGGCTTCTGTCTTATCAACATAGCTTTTTGTTTCGTAAACTGCCATCCTGTAGGATACATTTATACCAGTGAGATCATACTGAAAGTTCTCAGCTGCCCCCGCAGTTTCCCGGTAGTCTGTTGAAGTGCTTCTGTGCTTTTCTAATCCATCTAACTGCTTTTTCAGCTCATTTCAGACACCACTACTTCATTGCAGTTAATAGCAAAAACGGGAATGAAGCAGCACTCTGATTTTTGATGTTTCAATTGAGGTTATTAACAAGCGACCGCCTATTGCTTACACACGGCTTGTCCACTGTGAAATCTCCTTATACTAACATGTATTGTAATTGCTATCGTAAATGTCCTGTGCAAGCTCATTCAATGACTCTGAGACACATTTTTGGCTGCTCCGAATGTTACTCCAAAAGGACATTGGCCAGTCAATAATATCACTTGGTATCGAATTTTAAGGTGTTCAGAGGAAGTGATGCAATCCCAATTATGCTTAATCTGGCTTCATGTATAGTAGCTGTTTACATTGTGTATTATGTCACAATAGGTAAGTTTTGTTCTTTGAACCGCACTTGCTTTCAGTTTGTGCACAAGTGACATTCATTAATTGTCGGTACCGTAGTACCACATGGTGTACCTCGAATCACTCTCTTAATTTTTTTAATGTTTGAGAGGTCAGTAATGTTTACGTTGTTTTAGCAAACATGTTTCGTGCACAATAGTTGTATGAAGGTGCCATGTGTGTATCATTTTCTTCATGTATTTGTAGAAACCATCATTTGCTTTATTCCAGCCTGTATTGTACGCCTTTGCATCCAAAATAAAGGTTTTTGTTATGGTGCTCCATAATCTGGAGTCAGCTTTAAGAAAGTATTGTTGATACTTGATTAAGTCCCTTATATCCTTTGTACATTTTCTTGACATTTTGCTGCATGAACAATTCCTTGCCTGTTGTGTAATATCAATTTTTGTCAGTGCATTTATAAAAAGAAGCGCGTAAAGTAATTAGAGAGTTTTAGAATAGGGGCCCCTATAGTTTGGGGCCCCAAAGAGCTTTGCGGGTGTTAGCGTTGGGGCACGTAGGAGTGAAGAGTTCTAGAATAGGGTTTTACGTTTGCGGATAGCGTCTTGCGTTGACAGCGCCACTATGGCGTCAAAGAAAAGCTATTAGAAATAATTAAATAAAATATACCATTTTATGATAGGAATAATAATTTTGACTTGCGTGTACTCGCATTTAATTACAATTTAGAGGCTATTCTGTAAGTAGCAAACAATTAGTTGCGTTTAGTTTTGAGCAAACCAACTTTACTAGCCTTCACCAGCCAAGCTTAGCCGTGTTAGGCCTAAAATCCACAATCGAATTCAAAATCAGCATCTTCTAATGAGTCAATCTTCATAACACACGCTAGTTGAGAGAAAGCGACAACCGCAGTCACTTCTCCTAGCTTGCGAACTTCACGCGTTACCGCAAATCGAACCCAGTTTGGTGCTAGGTTAGAGCCGTCGCTTTGATGGGTGCCGCCATGTTTGCCGACGCAAAACTTTTGGGGCCGCTATTTGGGCTCCCGCTAAATCGGTGAAATAGCGTTCTCAACGCACAACCCAAAGGCAGTTTGCGTCTAGCGCATGCGCAGTGGCTTCGACGCTATTTCTTTGGGGCCCCAAAACGTTTGGGGCCCCTATTCTAAAACTCTCTATTATTCTGAGTGCATTTAATTTTCGACTTTTTTTTTTACTTGTGCATAGCTTATTTGAACATATTTCTGATCATATTCCAGACACTAGGTAAAAAAAAAAAAAACCCTTTTGCCTTTGTGGAAGCAAAATGTCGCGGTTTTGCTGTCACTCAGTTAAGGAGATGAAAAAAAATCCATAACAGCTAAAGTAGGAGCACGACTGGCAAAAGCTGTGTAACAATATGATTTTGGTTTATGGGATAAATAGAAACTGCAAATAAATGGCACAGTTTCTTTAGAAATGTGCTAATGTGCAGAGGATATTGTATCTGAAGAAAGTGTTAAAAATGTTTAAAATTGTTTTAGGCCGTGAAACCACACAAACGGTTTTGGAAACATAGGTCCCCCATGAAGAGGTAGAGTTGGTTTGAAAGTGTCATTCAAGATCCATCTGGGCTATAAAGCATAGTATATTTTCTATGGAAAAAAATTTTGCACCCACACCAATGCCCGCACTATGCCACTCGCAGTGGTCATCTCAAAGAACTAGTTGACGTTGGCACGATAGAAGTGTCCGCACAAAGCACTTTGTATTTATGAACATCAGTTTTATTTCGAATTAATTTCTCCAGGGGGGAACCATCTCATCATAATCCATAATCATCAATGCCGCACATGTGGTTGTAGCTCAAGCCATGGGAGAACATGCTTTGATTCTCGGCTGGACAAATTCCAGGACAGCCAGGACAAATTTTCGAATTTGACCTGGAATTCTTTTCCAGAACAAGTCGAGCACGCTTCATTTAAGAAATCGCCTAAAAATGGCAACCTTTGAAATGGATTTTTAATTTAGGAAGAGATTGAAATACGCGAGAAAGAACCCCTATGAATGACCTTCTTTTCACATTGAAGATCATTACAAGGGATGAAACTTACATGTATGGGTGCAGTTCAATAGTACACACAGCTTAATTGGTCCAAAGAAAGGGGTAAAAATTTCATCTTGATTGAACAAAAAGTACTATTTCTGCATTATACACTCATTTTCACTCAAGTTTACAGAGACGGCTCAAATTAGTTGAAATATGAAGAAAAATGAGCCAGAATCTGGTTGTCAGCATTTACTCCTTTTAAATAACCTGTCCAGATAGTGACATTTGAGTTTCACTTCTTGTTTCTAAATAGTGCTAGTGATCCAAATTTGCTCCAGTCCAGGCCATACGAGATATTGCTGCGATTCGACTTCTACTCAACAATTATGTGTCCAATTTATCAATTCAGATATTTTGAGGACCAACAAGCGAAATCTAACTGAAAATTGTCTGGAGAACCTAGCAAGCTATTTATTGGAAGTGACAAACTTGAATGAGCCTATATTCGACAATACTGGTCAGTCTGGTTGATAATTTCCATTATGCCTCATGTGGTGTTATAGATGGTGTTCCCAAATCTATTAATCTCTATAGATTATCCTTTCAATGGTAGCACACTTGTTGAGACATAGACGAACAATAAATTGCACACACACATGTGTGTAAGTGTGATTTATGTCTCAAGTGCACTGCTGTTGAATCGATAATGTGCAAGTAAATAACACCTGGGCAAGCTCATATATGGATTGATTTCTAGATACGATACTTTTTATGTTATTGTAAACAGCACGAGAACGGGACTAAGATTAACAAAGGACACAGGTTTTAGAGTACAAAATATCGCAAAAAACATTTGAGTTTCGGAAAATTGTGTTTTCAGAATCTTCAACCATTATAATGCAAACGCATTATATGCCTGATTATGCGAAAATTTGTTGGCATGACTGAAAGACGATACCAAAAATGGCCAACAGCGCAATGAGCAAAAAAACTTCAAAAAATGCTTGGCTTGATGTCAGATTTCTCAGGGAGGTTCCTGTAAACACAGTGGAGCCCAGTGTCAGCCTACACATGTGCCCGCAAAACAAGAAGCTACATGAAGCTTGAATCGCGAAGCTTAGAACAGGCAAGCAGACATCAGCTGCAACTCAGGTGTGCAGCAAGCACTTCCGCCAGGAAGATTTCTGATACAGCATTGGGGTTGCTACGTTGGGTGAGTAGCAGAAAGCGCACACTAAGGTGCTTACCCGTGCGCGCTGCCCTGTTAATGTCATAAAGGTTTGCTCTATGAAATTGTTGATGCTAGCTACTGGCAAGTTCACTGGAAAAGAAAGGAAACGGTGAGAAGTGCATTAAAAAAGTGCATAGCATATTCTCATGCCTGTGTAGCACCAAACATTGAAATGATGAGGGTGGCGAGGATAGCATACAGGAGGTTATGCTGAAATTAGTGGATGTACAAATATCTTGGCATGTGGATAAACAATGGGGCTGAGTACCTAACAGAACATGAAAAATATGTCATGACTAAAGATAGCAGGAATGCAGCTGCGATGAAAAATGTGGGCACTGTGGGATTACAATACGTAGTAAGCGGTGAGGGGGATTTTAAAAGGGGTGACGTTTCTTTGACTTTTGGCACTGCGGTCCTGTGCATGAGATGAGTTTCGCGCAAGGTTGGAAATTAAGCAACATGGGGTAGGTAGGCTTGCTTTGGGAGAAAATGGAAGTGTACCTAATCGGGGGTACAGGGTGACATGGGATAAAAATCTCTCTAGAGGGCAGGGAAGCTATTAGCAACACCGAATTTGATGAGCGATTGAGAGAAATGACAGGAAAGCAGTTGGCTAGGAAAGTTATCAGTAACTTGTGCATCAGAAATGTCGATGCAAAATGGAGGAAGCAAACCAGAATATTGTCAGGCAAATATTTGGACCGCAGTAGGGGGGCAAACCAAGAAACATCGGTTAAGAAAAAGGTTAAAGAAACAGAGAAGGGTCTGTGGAAAATAGGGATGCAGATGATACCAGCACTGGGAACGTACCAAGCCCTCAAGCAGGAAATTGTCAAAGAAAATATCTACAATAATTCTAGAGGAAGCTCTTTGTTTTTTGAAGCCAGGACAAGAGAATTGTGGACTAAAACATGCCGAGTCAAGTACCAAGGGATAGACATGTTATACACTGCATGTAGAGAGGAAGAGGAAACAGCTGAACCCCCTGACACTTTTCTGTAAAAGGCTTCGCCCTGTAGTTCAAAGCAATGGGGTTGGTTCTTTCAAAGCATTGGGGTTTAGCAACGGTGGAGGCAAAATAGACGTTAAGCAGGTAGAAATAGCCAAACAGAGGTTATCTGATTGGTGGCTAAAATCAAAGCAAGAGTGACATTTCACCCTTCGCTCAGTACATAGTAGATTACAAGTCATGGCTAGGTGGCGCGAGCCGCCACCTGATTTAAAAGGTTCAGCCTTATCCATCCATCCATTAGCAAACCAAAAGGCAGACCATTCATTGTGAACATTCTCGCTGTGCGGCAATGCAGAGCCAAACCACCGTAAGCACTATATTCGCAGTGATGAACGTGTTGCACTGACACATGCACAGCAAAACATGGCAATGGCATCTAAAAACGAAGTTCGTACCGGCGGCAGCTGAAGCTGCCGAAAAGTTGGTCAGAATGTGTGCGCTATCAGTGCTTGATTTATACGATCAATTAAAGATAATGCATAGAATGTCGCCGTCTTGCACGGTGGCTTGTGGATTACACGCGGGCACTGATCCTATATTGACGACAGCACGGTGATTGAGCTGTTCTCGGGCTTTGTCCTCAATTTTTTGGTGCTCAGCAATTTTTGTGCTGGTTGTGAACAAGTACCAAAAGATGGCGACCTGACCTATTAGGCTTGGAAGTAGGATCACATGTGCCAGTTAGATGTTGGATTAAAGTTGAAGCTGCACTGACGCTTCTTCAAAGGGCGCTGCAAAATTATAAGACGAGATTCATTTTGCTTGTGGTTTTCTTTTTCGTCCGCGCCATTTTTCTCCTCAGCTCGGTTGGCTCGGCATAGCGAACATTGTATGCTGTGTTTCCTGCTCTCTGTGCTAGCACTATGCCGCGCTGTTGTGCATATAACTGCAAGAGAGCCTTAAGAGCCGTAAGCCTTAAGATAGTTGTGCAATAGTCATGATACCAGAAGGAAAGCGTGTTGGCTTGCGCAGGAAGCAGTGACTGCATAACATTGGCTGAAAAAGGCAAAGAACAATGTTGTTTGGGAGGTGAGGCGCCTTTCTTATTGCTCATATCAAAGCATCCCCTAATGCTGCATTTTTAAAAATTCTTAAATGCTTATTATTCTGGTGGGACTCCATCACCTCGCATGTCGCCAACTGTTGTTATTCAGTAGGAAATGCAGCACTATAGGTTTTCCACTGTGCCTAACCTAACAACGCGACCTTGAAACAGATCTGAGGCTTTCGCTTAATAAGCCACAGGTAGAGGGATGTGCCACAACGAATACTAGTCCAGACGCACAAAGTAAAGCACCATCATGTGGCAGAAAAATTGTATGCAGTATCGAACTTGCCTCAAAGCTCCTTCTACATCAGTATGCCCCATTCATACGGCTTTAGGAAAAAACGAACTGCCTCATAAATTTTGCTTTGAGCATTATCGATGCGGTAACCTATCAGCATTTCTCAAAATCTTCCACACCACTGGGCTGTGCAACTGGCCTAAAACAGTGCGCCTCCATAGAAAGCTGCGGCCCGTCCTTGGGAACCAAGGAGAAAAGGCGAGGAGAATCAAGGAGGGAAGCACCGCGGGGAGGAGAGTGTCGAGGACGAGAAAGCAAATCTGCTTCCCTTGTATGACCTCCTAGATCGGCGCACGCACTCGCTCGCTGATCCAGAAAACCGTGCCCTTTCGCCCCTCCTCTCAACTCCTTTCCCGTTGCCCTCTCTCGCCACGGTCTCACCTTTGACTGTCTCCGCGCGCGCCCGGCGCAAGCTTAGCCCGCTACATGACATTTTATGTCTCGTTATCTGCTGTTATCGGGAACCGTGCGCTGCTTTGCATAACCGGCGTGGGCAGTTTCGTCAGTTTCGTGGTCCTCGATAGCTGTGTGCTCGTGCTCTGCAATGTTTCACCCGTTTCACGACGCGCACCGCTCGTTCATCATGCTGTGGTGCACGAGTACCTCAAAAACAAGTCATGCAAGGTTGTTCTGGGTGCCTAAAGACAACAGGTGAGTGCGCAGACCCAAGGACAGGACATAAGGAGACGCATGCACACGAACACGGCGCTCTGCATGTGCGTGCTCCGTGAGTCCCCGGATGTCGTTGCGCCTCGTCTGTGCTACACTTCCCTCTTACTGGTAGAGAAAGCTGACAAATAGATGTTCCTCCTCATTTTCACCTGGTCTATGACTTGTTTTTCTGTGCCAAGTCTCATTCTGCAACTTCAGTAACTCGCTCAGCATTCCATTCCACCCTCAGTGCTTTTTGTGTGTCGCCGTTCTACTAACGTTCTAATAGCTGAAAAAATTACCGTTTGTGTTTATGTATTATATCTCAGTAATCACCGATGAGAAAACCGTGCAAACAACCTTCATGTGTAGGCATGGATACGCTTTCTTTTTCTTCTGGCAAGCATGAGCATTGTAAGTATCCTAATTGTAGATTTTTGCAGTTCGTGTTTATTACACAAAGGAGTGCCCAGCAGATACGACTTAGTGCCTTAAGTGACGTAATTTTACTGCTAAGAATTGCATTCGGGGTGAAAGAAAAGTCTTGTTGTTGGCTTTTTTTACATGGTCTTTCATTGAGGAATAGGCCTTTCTGCGAATGTTTTCTATGTGCTTGTGCTACTGCAAAAGCTGACTACCTTCTATTCCCCTTTGCCACCGTTACTCTAGTTGTGTCTAAGTGCAAAACAATGTGATAATGTGTATTTCAGTTTTTAGTACTATGTTATTTTTGTTCTACCATGTCTTTTTCATTTTCATCATCATCATCAACCTATTTTATGTCCACTGCAGGATGAAGGCCTCTCCCCGCGATCTCCGATTGCCCCTGTCCTGTGCCAGCCGATTCCAACTAGCGCCTGCGAATTTCCTTATTTTGTCGCATGACCTAGTCTTCTGTCGTCCTCTACTGCGCTTCTCTTCTCTTGGTCCCCATTCTGTCATCCTAATGATCCATCGGTTATCTAATCTGCACATTACAAGCACCATTTTTCCACTTAATGTCTATTAGAATATCGTCTATACCCGTTAGCTTTCTGACCCAAACCGCTCTCTTTCTGTCTCTTAAAGTTATGCCTAGCATTCTTCGTTCCATCGCTCTTTGTGCAGTCCTCAATTTGTTCCCAAGTTTCTTTGTCAGTCTTCAAGTCTCTGCCCAATATGTCAGCACCAGTAAAATGCACTGATTGTGTACCTTCCTTTTCAATGATAATGGTAAGCTTCCAGTCGGGAGCGCACAATGTCTGCCGTATGCAATCCAACCCATTTTTTTTCTTCTGTGAATTTCCTTCTGATGGTCAGGGTTCCCTGTGATTGGTTGACCTAGGTAAACATACTGCTTCACAGACTCCCAAGCTCCCAATGGTGTCTCCACCCTTTTTTTCAGCTTTGGACAGCGCTTATAATAGACCTAATGAGAAGGAGGAAATGGGGGCGGGGGAGGTAACTGACTCTGTAAATTATCTGGGAACGCTGCGGCCCTAAACGGTAGAAAGTTGGGAATTGTGCGCCTCCTTTAACTTGCAGTGGCGCCTTCTTTGATCAGTCAGACATGGTTCGGGCACTTCACGCTTGTAAACAATTGGCAGCTGTGTTGCCGCCGCTGTCGCAATACAGTTCTCGGGATTACAAACAAAACTAAGCAATAAAGAATAACTGCAGATACAGATGAAAGGAATGGACATGTATATGATCGTTTTGACGTGCTGGAATCTGTGTGTTAACTTTACAGCTAGGTGTTGTTCCTACATGCTTTTCCTTCTTTGCATGATAATTGTAAACAAAAACCTTCCCGTCATTTCACTCTGTTCCTCTTGTGCGGAAATTTTGCATCCTCAAGGAAAGCCCATTCTGGCAGCGCATCACGTAAGTTGCAGCGGATAAGTTCTAGATTATTTGTATAGTGTTAAGGAGTGTGTAGTGTCAACATCTGTACGCGTATTAGGTTGTCCGAATACGTCTTCAAGATCTGTATAAGCTAGCTTCTATGTATTGTGGCTTATAAACTGGGAATCGCGGCAGGTGTAGATGTCCGGAATTTGTCTGCGTTATATTTTCTAGTGTTGGTCACTAGAAAGTATGTGCTAGGTATGTCGGTAGTGTATTTGTAAAGCCCTTTTCGTAAAGATTTCGTGTTGCATGACATAATGTCAATTCTTGGTGGCTGTTGTAACCTCTTGTTTCCCGAATCTCATGCATGCACGCGGTCTTGAGCGGGGCTAGGTACATGATATATTTTCGCTAAATTGTAACAGCACTTGACACTTGTGCGTAAAAATAAAAAAGGGAAAAGTTTTTCAGCACTTACCAAGAGGCCCCGAGTTGTGTATGATCTGCTCGTCGCGTCTGCTTGTCCCTTGGCGACCTTTTGTTCAGTATTGATGAACATGCCACGCATTTTATATACTTTTGTGCAGGCTTATAAGTAAGCTCTTTTTTTTTTGTATGGTTGTCAATCCAACAATCTTAGAATTTTATTCTATTCTTTAGGTATTTTGCGTGTCATTGTTTTTGCCATTACCAGTGAATTTTCCCTTTCTTTTGTTGTCATGAGTATGTCATACACGTCGTCCAGTTATGTGCAATATCTCGGTGAGTATATCACAAGCTCTTCGTCTTTAGGGCATTACATAAAAAATCTTTACATGAAACGGCCTTCGCATTTTCTTGAGTTTTATATATTTTTTTATTTCACTGTCTGAACTTTTGTGTAGTTTAGTTATCATGTACATGTCATGTATTTTTCACCTTTGTTTATTTTCTGAGCGTGTGTCATACCAAGTTATGCAAAAATATGTTTTCTGAAATGGAAGTCAATAAAATAAGGCCAACGAACTGTTGTTTTGGAAGTGGAATTTATATATGTTCTGGCATATGCTGACATATTCAAAGTATGGACAAGACTGCGTGCGTGCTTGCTAACGCAGAAACTGGCGCACCATGCGCCAGTTGACAAACAATGCCTGGGGTAGCGCACATGCGCAATAAAAAAATATATATACGCCGCAGACAGGCAAAAAGAAAGTGAAATGTAAAGTCGTGTGGGGCATGGGGAAGGGTGGAGAGGGAGCAGAGTGGGTCGTCATAATAAAAAATAGAACAAAGAGCGCTAGAGTGAGGACGTGCCACGCGCCTGCTGTTTCTGTTGCCATGACAACGTAAATAATCGTGTGAGCTGCCATTTTGCCCAAGTATCGCCCTTGTGGCTAAGCTGGTAACTCAAGGGAACCTTGGCGCTAGCGTCGGAAGAGCATCAGCTCGAAAACAGCCAATGGCAGCCATGCAGAGATTCACCCCTGGGCAATGCCTCCGTTACTAGATGCCTGCCGCATGAGCTGAGAAGTTGGTTCTGGCCTTTCTCTTTTTCCTCTTCTCCACCTCTGTCAGCTGCAAGCGCTAGTTGTGGCGGCTGCTCCAAATTTCAATCACTTTCTCCTGCCTCCGAGATTTTAGCAATGCCTGTTGTGATCCCGGAGGCAGGACCCGCAGTCTCTTGTCAAGCCATTGGTCGAGCATGCACCAGCCTAGTAATCGTCACTTCCTCCACAACAGGAAGTAGAAAGCGTGTGCCGTCTCTCCCTGACTACCCCTAACTACAGAAACCTCCGCTCCAATAGGAAAACTAGCGACACAGCAGGCATCTAGTAAAGGAGGCATTGCCCTGGGCCGTGGCCACCAGACAGTCTACCATTGGCTAGGCTGGGTCGTCTCGTCTGCATCTCTCCGTGGCTGCTTGGTTCATGCCGTGCATGCTGACGCCTTTTCGTAGGCCGATGACTGTGTCGCCATGATCTACGAAGTTTGCTGCATAGTACAAATATGGCATCAACTCACAAGGCTTCACCGGAATGACTGCAACCAGGAATACTATATTTCTGGAGGCTTATAATGCAATGGCAGTTGTAAATATTTTAATATTGTGTAGTATTATGTATCAAAATTGAGGTTATTTTGTTATTTTTTTCATGTTCTCTCAAAATCATGTACTTGTTTTTTTTTTTTTTAACTTGCAGAAGCTATGTGTCGACCTTCAGGGCACATTGAGCCATTATTATTGCATTGGCTTGTAGCTGTTTGCGTGTAGCTCGAAAGGTCAGGAGCAGATTATTAAATCTCGGCTTTGGAAATGTGTAAGTTGGCCATTAATGTCACCACATGATAGCCATCTCCAAACATAGAATTTAATTTGCTATCAAATAGTTAAAAACCTGCCATGTAAAATAAAAGTGCTCTTAAATTTGTTTTCCTCCCAGTTTAGTATCGTTTAGTTTAATAGGAGCTAATGTGATCAAGACTGAGTGCGTATTAAACTTAGTGTTCAAAACATTGATTCTTTCATAATGAGAAAAGCTTTATTTATTTTAGTTTTATTGAGTAAGTTCTGCACGAGTCAGTCAACAATAGTTTGCAATAAATATGCGAGATTATAATACATTGTGAAGAAAAGCATGGTGCCCCAACCTTAGTATGTCTGTCAGTACAAAGAAAGAGAACTTTGTGTGGGTGCAAGTGTTGATGTTTATGCTGGCTCTGACAGTGATCCTTGTGCTGTTACAGATATGTCCATGCCTCCTGAAAGAACATCGGAACAAGTTGTGTTGCTTGGGCTTCCACTCTAAACAAGCGCGATAGATTCTCGAACAGCATCCATTTTTTTTCTTTGCTACGTGACAAAGCAGTTTGATCTACAATTGGTTTACCATTGTGATGGTAATATGCCTATTTACCGAATGCCACCTATGCTTCTCTAATGGCGAATTCACTTGCTGCCCCATCATATTAATGAAAAATGAAATAGAAAAAAGTTTTATTGCACTGACCGATATCTAATCATCAGGCTAAAGGAAATGCACCGCAATGTACAAGTAGAAAATGTAATATGTAGTGTGAAATATTGACTGTCTTTATTTATGTGTGCAATGTGTGTGTGTGTTTGTTGGGGAGGGGGATGCCGTTTCACGTTGCGGTTGCTGAAGCAGTAAAAAAAGATCATGTAAATTGCTTGCAGTTCACTACTTCAACGAAAAAAATCCCTTGTTTAATGCTCAAAGATGCGGCTGTTCCACCACCTACAAATATGGCGTCACTGTAATCAACACTGTGTTCATTCTTTATTTAGTTTCAGATATTTATCATTTTATTTGATATTTCATTCTTTTGTTCATAATGTTATTTCATTTTATGTGCTGCATATGTTGGAACATCAGTCGATGCTCTTGTGAGGCATTTATAAATCCTTCTGTAGTACAGTGTTAGAGATAAAAGTAACTTAAAGGGACACTAAAGTGAAAAATGATTTCTTCTGCATCAGTTGATTACCGTTCTAGAACACCAAAAACACCACTGTTACAACGCTAAGACATTTGGTAAGCCAGAAAAAGCGCAAGAGCAAAATACCAGTGGTGACGCCTACTTAAGTTCTGGCACCTGGGGGCTGTGACATCTTGGATTTTGATGGCATCTTCTAGGGCCTTCTAATTATATATAGTGCTACAGATTGACTACATTGTGTTCTAAAGGAACCAAATATTAAACATGGCAAGTTTCGGGAACCTTTATTCAGCCAATGCGGCCCAAATGCGAAAACATACTTTGGAATCCCTGATGTCACGCTCACGTACCGGCGGTGGGGTTTTGGCGCGAAATTCAAATACTGATACTTGCACCTTCATTTTCTCATCTAATAATCAAACTATTTTTTTGATATGACTGCCTGCAGGGTTCTCAAACAATGCTTCATTAATCTAAACTGATTCATTGTTTTGCTTTAGTGTCCCTTCAACTATTTAAACTTACTATATTGAGTGTTGACTACAGGCAACATACCAGAAAATATTCTTTTTTTTTTTCTGAGTTTTGGTATTAAGTACAAAGTTTCTAGCTACATGTCTTCAGCGAACACTGAATAACAGGCAGCAAACATCATTTGTTGGTTTAGAGCAGGAGCACAGTCCGAGGAGGACTTTTCACTCGTGCCTCACTTTCTCTTGAAGATATGCTCAGAGGAGACAAACTGATGCAAGATCTCTGGCTGAAGTGGTGTCGCACACAAGGTGTAAAGTAAAGAAAATGTGCTCATGTGGCCTCCATAGGAAGAAAACTGTCTGTAGAAGTTCCATATGGTGCCATATGCTTGGGGTGAAGCCTACTTCCAATTTTCTGCGTTGTGTTTCCCCCTTACTGCTGAAAAAAATTCCACAAACTGTTTTTCTTTTAGTTGATTATGCTTATTATCTATGTGTTTTGTGCACTTAGATTGTAGAAAATGAACATATTTTTCTAGTATTTATATGTGCCGTCAATGAAAAGTTAAGCATAATATAAAAACTGCAAGACAAATCCGACGTCTATGTATTGGGAGCATAAGTTTCTATCTACCGAGGTTAGTTATTCTTGCAGTGATAACAATGTTTTTTTTAATGCTTGGAAGTGGACCTGTATTCTCCGCTTCTAGAACTTGTGCTGTCAATTTAACCTCTTATAGGTGCTGGTTTGATTCCTTTTTCTTTTTTATGTAGTCTCACGTGTTTCTTTTTTTTTCTACTTTCTTTCATTTATGTTAATATTTGATTTCATATGCTTCATGTCTTCAAATATCTATTGATGCTCTTGTCATGCTGTAATGTGATTTAAAGGAACATGTAATACCTAATATTAATGATTAATAAATAATAATTAACAAGTAAATAAATGGTTCTATAAGCAAATGCATAAGTGACTATTTAGGTGTCATATCGAAATTGGTTGCCAAATCTTGTCTGTGTTTGAGCTATAATGTATGTATTAAAGATAATTGTATACAGAGATGTATGCAGATATAGGAGTTGGTGTGAGATAGGTACTGCCCCAGCACACTCTAGATGTCAGAGTAATATTTGGGTTGCCAAGCCAAAGCTTATCAAGTGCTTTTGAGTGAGGCAACACTTTTTAATTGCCAGATGTAGTACTTTATTTCCATCAAATAGATGACACAGTACTACATTGATTTCCTGTGCTCCTTCTGGCTTTGCAGATTCCTTGCGATTGGCATCCCGTGAGCAGTACCTTTCACTCGTGTCCGTATGTAACCAGGTGCATTCCTGCCGCCTGTGCACTTACAAATCTAAGTACAAGACGCACATGAACCAACACCTGCGCATACACACAGGTGAGCGCCCCTTCAAATGCCACCTGTGCCCGGAAGCATTCACTCAGAATAACAGCCTGACACGGCATCTGCGCACCCACACTGGAGAGCGTTTTTGTGAGCAATACCTTTCACTCGTGTCCATATGTAGCCGGCTGCATTGCTGTCGGCAATGCACTTACAAGACTAAGCACAAGAAGCACATGACCCAACACCTGCGCATACACACGGGCGAGTGCCCCTTCAAGTGTACCCTCTGCCCAGCGGCATTCACTAAGTTCGGCCACCTGAAAGAGCATGTGCGGACCCACGTGGGATAGCGCCCCTACAAGTGCCACATATGTTCGGAAGCATTCATTCAGTGTAACTGCCTGGCACGCCATCTTGCCACCCATACTGGCGAGCACACCTACCAGTGTCACCTGTGTCCGGAAATGTTCACCCAGACTAGCATCCTGACATGCCATTTGCGCATCCACACTGGAGAGTGCCTTTTCCTGTGTTCACTGTGGTGCATCCTTTTCGCTGAAAGACTACTTCTTGCGTCACATGTCCTGTCACTCAAAGGAGAAGTCCTAAAGGTCAGGGGCTTGAAGTTTTGTTGTAGATACACCAATTGATCACATTTTTTTTACGGCAGAAAATGATTTATAAGTTGCATTGAAAAATTTATGGCTATATCAAACGTAGAGCTTTTCTTGCAATAGTACCCACAGGGAAACTAACGATACCATATATAAAATTTTCTTGTAAAGTGCCGTCGTGTAACCTCACCAACCCTAGCTTATTGAGATTTTATCTTGATTGTGGATTGACCTAAAATGTGTTCGAGACTGTGTAAATTAGTTTCATGAAATTACTCGTAAGATAAGAATTGAGCAAGGAAATGAAAAATATACGATTGAGAAAGGGCACAATAATGCTAAATTTCTTGTCTTTTTCACAAATTTAACAACACTGTGTTGGTGGAGTTCACATTTGACATAATTGTGTTTCCCAGTTCAAGTACTTTCATTTTATTAACGCCTTTTTGTTTATTAGTACTACTACACCACAATGGTGCACATTGTTTTAATACAAACTAAATTATTGTGCCAGCTAATATGTTCTCAAGCTGTTCACAAGCTGAAATGCATACCCAAGCATAGTTTGTTTTCAACTTTTAAACGTCCATTGTCATACTTAAGGTTGAGCATTCGCACAGCCTCATAACCCTGGTTGGCACGTATACACCAAGGCAACGACATGAGAAAGTGAGCACCACAATTTCTGGGAAGCCATCGGTGATGATTAGTGATGTCATGTCTGCAAACGGAGTAAAGCTGGTATGCTATATTGAAATGGTGTAGTGGGTATTGCCTCTGGCCAGAAACAGCTGTCAAGATATCCAGGCATACAGATTGTTTAGTAAGTTGTTGTGCACATGCGCTCGTTTTGCATGCCTCGCATGAATTGATGACAATATGATATTTCCCACAGGTTTACTCAATGTTACCTATAGTTCCTTGTGACGTAACTTATAACAGCTATTGTGCCTGAACTGGTAATTACAGAGTACTGAGAGATTAACCCTGCAATGTACCTCTCCTTTATTGTTTTGAAAGTAAAGTACACACGTTTTATATTTTACGTTATACGCCATAGAACTGCGTGAGGGAAAGAAATTTAACAAAAGCACCTAGAGCCAATTTCATTCATTTACAGTGAAATTCGGTTAAAATTATGTGCTGGCTATCTCCTATATGACTATGTAACATACCATGCTTATATACGTATCACTCAGACCTGCCTAGCAAATATAAAGTTTCATCAGGACCCTTCTCGCAGTGAATGTTGACACTAATGTGATTAGCATTAAGGTTGTGTAGCGATAAACTGTATTGCCACTGTCATAATTCGTCTTATTGGAGACTTAAATGCAGCCAGGCTCTCTTCTCACACATACCTTTATGTACACTGCACATTCTAGCAGTGCCACCGCAATGTTTATGCATGATGCATGTCGAATATATAGATGCGTGCCCTGTGTAGATATGTAGATGACAATGAGCACGTGTGCTTTAATGGACTCCGTGTAATGGGACTGGGAAAATGCAGAGACGGAGGAGACATTTTTGTTCTGGTGGTTTTTCAACAGGTTATTCCACTGTCTTGCTCAACGTGTTGTCTCCTGTTTGCATTGAACCGCAACACTGGTGGAAGTGCTGGGTACACAACCCTGCCTGATGCTCTGAACTCCTCTTGGGAGCCATTCATCCAGCCCGTTTCCAGTTACAACTCCTGTGCATTGCTTCAGTCTGCAGTTGCTAGGCCTTGCTCCCGAGTTCCACCCCCTACAGGAACATTCGTCTGGGTGCTGTCTACTTCTGCCAATGGCAACCGCCAGCCCGCCACAGGTTTGACGAGTTCCCCAAGACAGCTCTACTCACAGCCCATCCCAGGTAACCCTCCTGTAACCACTGGTTCCCAATTGCTTTCATGGTGGTGCACATGGAGACGTTGAAGACTGGCTTGACCTGTACAAAGGCGTTGCTAACTTCAAGGGGTGGACTGCTCAACAAAAGCTCTCCCACATGTATTTCGCCCTTGACGGTAGTGCTCTCACGTGGCTTGAAAACCGTGAAACCAATGTCTCTACATGGAATGATTTCCAACGTCAACTCATTGAAACATTTGTGAGTGTCGATCGACGGGACAGTGCCTAGCATCTAATTGGGTTGCACATCCTTAGACTGAACGAAACCATAGCGATGTTTGCAAAGCACATGACCCTCCTGTGTTGTAGAGCTGACCCTCGCATGTCTGAGGAAAAGAAGTTCCAATACCTTTTTGGTGGCATCAAAGAATAACTATGTGCCGGACTTGCGCACAATCCATCGAGTACCGTGGCTGATTTCATACAGGAACCCACTGGTATTGAATGTGCACTCCATCTAAGATGCAGGCTGTACAATCGCTTGCCCACCAGCATTCCTATCAACGCCGCCACAACGACCGTTAACAGTCACAACTCCCTCCGCGACCTAATTCGGGAGATTCCTCACAAAGAACTTCAGAAGCTCTGGACACCAATAGTGGGCACACCCGTGGCGTCAGTCACTGAAGTCGTCCGTAATGAAATTAGGCAAGCGTTCTCTGCAGGCGATCCTAGTCATGAGCAGCATCCCATAAGTTAACCCGATGCTCTGTGACGTCCATCTGCTGTTACGCTCGTTCGGTTGCACTATTAGCCGCCGGGAGCCTCACCTTAGTCATCACCACCAGAGGAAACGTTAAGACATCCGCCAGTTGTGTCGATCCCGTCCTATCGTCAGCCGCTGCCAGCTGCATTCTGCTCACCGCTACAAGACGAGGCGTTGAGGGTTCTGCAAATTGGATAAGCGGATGTATCGGACAGGCATCGGACATATTGCCTGGTTTTGCTGGTACTGCGATGCCTCATTCCGACCTCGTCAATTCTGGTCTGACGGTCGCGCATCTGTGACAACTACAGGTGATGACACTGCTTTTCAAGGTCCTCTGGTAATGCACGCTCGAAACGATGACTCTTCCTGATCATCAGACTAATTTCAGCTGATGGTCACACTCTTCGTCCTCTGCTCAATCATCTTCACTGAATGGACATCCTTTTGGTGCCCTCCAGGGAAGAAGGTTACCCAGCTCACGCGGGGAAACTAGCGGCAGTGACTTCTGGGAGTAAGTTTGCTGGCCTACAACAAGACAGTGCAAAATCCCCAATAAACCTGCTGCAGGATGCCATGAAACTGACAAACCCTGTTACCGATGAAATTGCTAGCATAAATCTTATTGTTTCCGTTGAAAGACAGCAAGTGGCAGCACTAGTTGACACTGGTGCCGATTATTCCATAATGAGTCAAGGTCTAGCTGCTCGCTTTAAGAAAGTAAAAACGCCCTGGACTGAACCCCATATAAGGATTGCATGTGGCCAACTGCTCATGCCTGCTGGAAGCTGTACTGAAAGAATCACCATTGGAGATTCTTCCTTCATGGCCACTTTCTTCGTTCTTCCAACATGTTGCCAAGATTTAATCATGGGCATGAATTTTCTACAGGAATATGGCGCCATAATCAACATCCCAAACCGTTCAGTTATGTTTCATACGAGTCCTGATTTATATTCACTGCCTATTGCCTCAACACAGCTCCTTTTCTTTAATCAAAAACGAGGTGATCGTCCCACCTTGGTCATGTATCCTTGTTTCGGTTTTATGTGACGTACCATTTCGTTGTGAAGAAGTGGCAGACCAAGTAATGCCATAGTTATTTACTCATGTTATTTCCGTTGCATGAAGCATCATAAATATTACCGATGGGCGCATTGACTTTTTGTAACCAATTTTAGCAAAGAGCGAAGGCATCTACCAAGGGGCATGGCTGTGGCCTATTTGGCAACATTGCTGCTGTTCGTGGCTTCTTTTCAGTACTCATGAAGTGTCTGCATATAAGACCCAGCACCTGTGCTTGACGTAAACACTACTTTACTGCAACACGAGCGAAAACGGCTCCTTGTGCTACTGGCTGAGTTCCATGACTGCTTTGCGTTGACGTTAGAGTCGGTCGGACGCCCTTAACCAAGCACCAAATGATGACAGAGGATGCAATGAGACCAATTCACCAAAACCCTTATCGTGTGGTCCTAAAAGAATGTGAGACGATACAACAGCACGTAAACCAAATGCTTGAAGACAATATGATTCGTCCTTCCAAGAGCCCCTAAGTATCCCCTGTAGTTTTGGTCAAGAAGAAGGATGGCAGCTTGCATTTCTGTGTGAAAAAATAAGGATTGTCTGAACAGTGCATAGTCCGTGTTGGAAACAAGAATGGCCAGAAGGTGCTTCCAGTCACGTGAGGTGTTGGGTATGAAATGGTGTAGAAATGTCTTGGTGTGAGAGGATGCACACCCTACTTTACTAATGTGGTCAACCCACGATGAAAGGTTGTGGGTGGAGGGATAAGCTCGGTGCGTAGATGGTGATGATGGTAGACTTCCTGAAGTAAGCCTAAGCAAAAAATTTCTCTGCCTAATGATAACTGAGACGACGGTAAACTGGCTTTCAGTGCTGTTATGCTGGATGTACGAAAGTAATTGGCTAGTATAAAATGTGTAGTGTTATTCTGAATCAGTTCAAGCTCATTAATAAGGTTATCATGGTCAGGATCCTAAACAGCAGCAGCATATTCTAATTTGGGTTTTGTAAAGAAGCAATTTAAGTTCTGTTGGGGACTTACTGAAATTTCGACGTAAGTACCATACCATTCGATTTGCATTATTATTGCGGTGATGTAAGTTTTCAATGTTAGATTGTCAGACGTTACATTGATTAAGTAATATGCATTTGCTGACACGTGCAGGCAAGACAGCTATCAGGGACAAAGGATCGGTTTAAATACAAGATCGATGGTTGTCACTAGAAATGCTGCACAAATAACTTTACATCTTTGGAGCCTTGCCATAAACAACTTTTCTAAATATGAGTAACTGCTGTATGATTTGCTTTCCAAAAATGTGAAATAAATGGTTGGCGATGGCTGATAGTAGTGGAAAGAGAAAAGATGGGGAGATCCAACACACATGTTGGAATTTGTGTGAAACAAAGCTTAAGTAAAGCAGTTGATGAAATGCTTTACAATTATTGGTGGCACAAGCTGTTTTGTTGCTTTCATCCTATGCTACATGTAATCTCATGTAATGTTTGTCATGTAGGTTTCCACTGCAAAACAGAAAACAAAGCTTGCATTGCCCATTTTCTTTCTGCATTGCTTTAAAAACTTGCTGTCTGACTTCGTATAATTTACGATTGTTTGTCTTACAACTTTACACAAAAACTGAAAAAGAAAGTGTATATACATATATATAAAAAGGCGAGGGATATTACACAGGCTTCTGCTGTCTTAGCAACATAGCTTTTTGTTTCATAAACTGCCCCATCTGGTAGGATACGTTTATACCAGTGGGATCATACTGAAAGTTCTCAGCTGCCTCCGCACTTTCCCGGTAGACTGTTGAAGTGCTTCTGTGCTTTTCTAATCCATCTAACTGCTTTTCGAGCTCATTCCAGACACCACTACTTCATTGCAGTTAATAGCAAAAATGGGAATGAAGCGGCACTCTGATTTTTGATGTTTCGATTTAGGTTATTAACAAGCGACCGCTTATTGCTTACACACGGCTTGTCCACTGTCAAATGTCCACATACTAACATGTATATGTTAGTATAGGACATTAGTTAGTAGCCCATTTAATGACTCTGAGACTCATTTCTGGCTGCTCCCAATGCGACTACAAAAGGACATTTGCCAGTCAATAATATCACTTGATATCGAATTTTAAGGTGTTCAGAGGAAGTGATGCAATCCCAATTATGCTTAATTTGGCTTCACGTATAGTAGCTGTTTACATTCTGTATTATGTCACAATAGGTAAGTTTTGTTCTTTGAACTGCACTTGCTTTCAGTTTGTGCACAAGTGACATTCATTAATTGTCAATACCGTAGGACCACATGGTGTACCTTGAATCACTCTCTTAATTTTTTTAATGTTTGAGAGGTCAGTAATGTTTACGTCGTTTTAGCAAACATGTTTCATGCACAATAGTTGTATGAAGGTGCCATGTGTGTATCATTTTCTTGATGTGTTTGTAGCAACCATCATTTGCTTTATTCCAGCCTGTATTGTTTGCCTTTGCATCCAAAATAAAGGTTTTTGTTATTGTGATGACGTAACGCCAAGCGCATTCCGTGCCACTTCGTCATCACGGGCACTGATATCAGCAGCGGATAAGTAACCGCGGCCTATAAAAAGCGTGTGCTAAAGAATAAAGGTGGATTCCTTGTTCTGCACCGGCCACTGTCATTTTCTGGAGTACGGCTTCTCGGTTGCCGCACGCTACCACACTGGCAACGAGGATGGGATCAGGACAGCTTGTCACTTGCTTCTTCGATTGCTGCTGAAGACGACTACCGCGGGGCCGGCACTGCAATGGCGAAGGTGGGAAAAATTGATAACTTTGACGAAGGAAGCGATAGCTTCGAGTCCTACTTGGAAAGATTTGAGCTTTACGTCTCGGCAAATGACATAGCTGAAGGCAGGAAACTGGCTGTATTCTTGACGGTAGTGGGTCCTCGAGTGTATGAGGTATTGAAGAACCTGTTGTTTCCACATTCCCCATCAAGCAAAACGTATAACGAGGTAACGGCTCTGCTAAAAAGTCACTACAGTCCCAGAAAGGCCGTGATAGCAGAAAGGTGCCGATTTAACCGAAGGATGCAACTTGAGCAAGAGACTGTAGCTGAATTTGTGGTTCAGCTGAAGCACCTGACCAGAAGTTGCGAGTTTGGGAAATTTCTAGACGAAGCACTTCGAGACCGACTAGTTGCAGGACTGCGATGCGCCGATACACAACGGGAGCTGTTTACAGCTGAAGAGCTGACATTCGAACAAGCGTGCAAAATCGTGTTCCACCATTAACTAGCATCCACACAGATTCGGCAAATGGCATTAGAAAAGCACCAAGGCAGTTCACAAAGGCATTCTAGATTAGAAGTTGTGTTCTAAAGCAAGGCAGTCAAGCTAGGGACCGCTATCGAGGCAAGAATGAGTGCCTAGAGTGTTTCCGTTGCGGTAAACGTCACACGGTGGAAAGCTGCCGGTACCGCAAGTATAAGTGCCATAACTGCGGTGAGCAGGGTCACTTGAGAACAATGTGCAGACAGCGCCCAGGCAGAACAAAGGCATTGAATGCAATCAATAGCCCGGCAGACGATTCGGACTAAGAGCAAGAAATATACAGTGTGGCAAATAATAATTCAGCGTACTATGTCACTGTTCGGATGGAAGGACAAACCATAAAGATGCAGATAGACACCGGGGCTTCCGTCACCGTCATGCCTAAGTCGGTTTTTCAGCACAAGTTTCCGCAACTGACTATCAAGAAAGCGACTGTTCCTTTAAGGACGTATACGGGTGAGCTGGTGCCAGTTGTAGTATCAGTGAACGTGCGAGTCGAGCATGGTGACCAAACTGATATTTTACCTGTGCTGATAGTAGATGACAGGGCAAGAAGGCTGCCATGTCTGCTTGGTCGCAACTGGTTGACAAAGCTTAAAATAAAATGGCAAGAACTTCGAGCTGTAGAGCAAGAGGACGCTGTGGATGAGCTAAAGAAGAAATTTGAGGCAGTGTTTTCACCGCAGATAGGGTTCATAACGGGTTACAAGGCACAAGTTCATTTGAAGCCAAATAGCACGCCAGTATTTTGCAAGGCCCGTCCTGTGCCTTTTGCATTGAAGCAAGCTGTGTCTGAAGAACTTGATACCTTAGAACGGACTGGGGTATTGAAAAAAGTCACCAGAAGCGATTGGGCAACCCCGTTAGTGGTGGTACCCAAGGATGGGGGAGCAAAAGTGCGGCTCTGTGGCGACTACAAGGTCACTGTGAACCCGGCGCTTCTCACTGAGCATTACCCTCTTCCATTGCCAGAGGACTTGTTCGCAACGTTAGCAGGTTCAAGGGTATTCTGTGTGCTTGACCTTGCTACCGCTTACCAGCAAGTAGAACTTGACGAAGCTGCGAAGGCGATTTTAACTGTGAACACACACCAAGGTCTTTACCAATACCAGCGTCTCCCTTATGGCATTGCAAGTGCTCCTGCCATATTCCAGTCGCTCATGGACAGGATTCTCAAAGGCGTCCCTCAAGTAGGGTGTTACATTGATGATGTCATAATTGGGGGTACGAGTGCTGATGACTGTCGGCAAAAGCTGGAAGAGGTGTTAACATGATTACAGGATCACAATGTGACGCTGTGCATGGAAAAATGCAAGCTCTTTTGCAGCGAAGTTCGCTACCTGGACCACAGAATTTCAGCAGCGGGAATCAAGCCATTGGAATCGAAAGTAAGGGCGATAAAGGATGCGCCCGAGACCATGAATGGTACAGAACTTAAGTCTTTTCTTGGAATGGTAACATTCTACGCTAAGTTCCTATCGGACTTGGCAACCGTAGCTGCGCCGCTCTACGAGCTGTTGGACAAGTAAATGCGCTCTTGCGTTTCGAGAAACGGAGAACTTACTCACGACCAGTCCGGTACTTGCTTACTATGATCCAAAGCAACCCTTGGCGCTAAGCTGTGATGCGTCGCAGTATGGGCTCGGCGCGGTTCTTTTTCATATACTTCCAAATGGTACAGAAAAACCCATTGCTTTTGTGTCCAGGACCCTATCGCAAGCTGAGCGCAGCTATGCCCAGATCGAGCGAGAAGCGTTGGCGATAATCTTTGCCCTCAAGAAATTCCATCGCTATCTGTATGGGCGGACATTCACGTTGTTCACGGACCATCAACCGCTGATAAGCATCTTAGGGCCACGGAAGCAGGTTCCATCTCTGGCAGCCGCTCGCATGCAGCGATGGGCTTTAATCTTGGCTTCTTATCGCTACGACTTGAAGTATAAGAAAGGATCTCAAATGCAAGTTGCAGATGCACTGTCCAGACTACCTGTTTTAAGTGGAACCAGTATAGAGGAGACAGATACCCTCGCTGTTTTTGAAACTACGCCACTGACGGCTATGGATGTTGCTAAAGCGACCAAGTATGACGGCACGCTAAGCAAGGTTTACCGATATACACTGGAAGGATGGCCAGCACAAGTCAAAGACGCTGAACTAATACCGTACTATAGCAGACGCGTGGAGCTATCGTTAGAATCAGGATGCGTCACGTGGGGAAGTCGTGTTAGTGTGCCAACAACGTTGCAAGACGCCGTGCTGGGATTGTTGCACGCAGAACACCCCGGGGCATCACGCATGAAGATGCTCGCTCGTAGCCTACTATGGTGGCCAGGCCTAGATGCAGACATAGAAGGAGTGGTAAAAAGGTGCAGCATCTGCAAAGCGATGCAAAACAGTCCTCCTCATGCACCGCTCGAGCCATGGCCGTTTCCCGCCCGATGCTGGCAGCGAGTGCACTTGGATTTTTTCGAATTTGAAAAAACGACATTCCTTTTGTGTGTTGACTCGTTTTCGAAGTGGATTGAGGTGTTCCCTATGAGCTCAACTACGGCCGCGAAGACTATCGAGCGTTTGCGGAGTCTATTTGCTTCTTACGGATTCCCTGAACAAGTCATTCCTGATAATGGTCCACAGTTTTCATCACAGAAGTTCCAGGACTTCCTCGATGCCTGTGGCATCAGGCGCACGTACAGCCCGCCATACCATCCGGAATCCAATGGAGCTGCTGAGAGGATGGTGCAAACCGTTAAGAGGAGCCTCCGCAAGCAGCTGTTGCACGACAAGGGAGAAAACGGCAGACCGCTGCGGGAGAGGCTGGACAACTTCTTCCTGGCATATCAGACAACACCTAGCAGAGTAACAGGCAAGTGTCCAGCCGAACTGTTCCTGAAACGAATACCGCGCACGAGACTGTCCTTGCTAAGGCCCTCATTTCGAGACGACATGCAGAGCAAGCAAGAAGCGGTAAAGCGGCAGCATGACCAACGAAGATCGAGTTTCTGTTCATTCAGGGCAGGGGACTGCGTATACGTAAAGACTGTCAGGCAAGAGAAAGTGTCGTGGACTGAAGGGTGTGTGGTGCAGCCAGTTAGCTCTGTGACCTATCTCGTAAAAACACAGAACACAGTCCGCCACGTTCATGTTGACCATTTACGCTCGCGCAGTTTCCAGCATGCAGGATCAAACGTGGGTGCGGAGGCCCCGAGAAGACACGGCACTGAAGACGTTGTGCGTCATCGGGAGGCCCCAACCATGCCCCAGCAGGCGTATCATGAAGCGGACACGGCAGCACCTCCCCCAGAGGATGCAATAACGCCGGAACCACCACCACCAGACGGGCAGGAATTGCCACTGCCTGCTCCCCACAATGACCATCCTCAGACGCAAGCCGAAGCACCTTCCGACCCTCCACCAGTACTGCGCCGAAGCCAGCGTGCCAGGAAACCACCAGACCTATATGGGTCTCACGATGTCTGCCACTGAAAATAGTAATGACGACGACGATCTTGGGGGGGAGGAATGTGATGACGTAACGCCAAGCGCATGCCATGCCACTTCGTCATCACGGGCACTGATATCAGCAGCGGATAAGTAACCGCTGCCTATAAAAAGCGTGTGCTAAAGAATAAAGGTGGATTCCTTGTTCTGCACCGGCCACTGTCATTTTCTGGAGTACGGCTTCTTGGATTCCTTGTTCTGCACTGGCCACTGTCATTTTCTGGGGTACGGCTTCTCGGTTACCGCACGCTACCACAGTTATGGTGCTCCATAATCTGGTGTCAGCTTTAAGAAAGTATTGTTGATACTTGATTAAGTTCCTTATATCCTTTGCACATTTTCTTGACATTTTGCTGCATGAACAATTGCTTGCCTGTTGTTTAATATCAATTTTTGTCAGTGAATTTATAAAAGGAAGCGCATAAAGTAATTATTCTGAGGGCATTTAATTTTTGGCTTTTTTTTTACTTGTGCATTGCTTATTTGAAAATAATATTTCTGATCCTATACCAGACACTAGGTAAAAAAAAAGAAACTTTTGCCTGCGTGGAAGCAAAATGTCGCTGTTTTTCTGTCACTTAGTTAAGGAGAGACAAAAAAATCCGTAACAGCTAAAGTATGAGCACGATTGGCAAAAGCAGTGAAACAATACGATTTTGGTTTATGGGACAAATAGAAACTGCAAATAAATGGCACAGTTTCTTTTGTTCAGTAGTAATGGACATGCCACGCAAGCCTTATACTTTTGCGCAGTTTGTAAGTAAGCTCCTTGTTTTTTTTTTTTGTATGGTTGTCAATCCAACAATCTTAGCATTTTATTCTATTCTTTAGGTATTTTGTGTGTCATTGTTTTTGCCATTACCCGTGAATTTTCTCTTTCTTTTGTTGTCATGAGTATGTCATACAGGTCGTCCAGTTATGTGCAATATCTCAGTGAATATATCAGAAGCTCTTCGTCTTTAGGGCATTATATTAAAGATCTTTACATAAAATAGCCTTCGCGTTTTCTTGAGTTTTATATTCTTTTTTTATTTCACTGTCTGTGAACCTTTGTGTTGTTTTGTTATCATGTACATGTCATGTATTTTTCACCTTTGTTTACTTTCTGAGTGTGTATCATACCATGTTATGCGAAAATATTTGTTTTCCGAAATGGAAGTCAATAAAACGAGGCCAACGAACTGTTGTTTTGGAAGTGGAATTTATGTATGTTCTGGCATATGCTGGCATACTGAAAGTATGGACAAGGCTGTGCGTGTGCTTGCTAACGCACAAAGAACTCATGGCGCACCACATGCCAGTTAACAAACAATGCCTGGTGTAGCACACGTGCGCGATAAAAAAAAAAATGCGCCGCAGACAGGCAAAAAGAAAGCGAAATGTAAAGTGGCATGAGGAAGGGTGGAGAGGGAGCAGAGCGGGTCATCATAATAAAAAAGAAAGAACAAAGAGCGCTAGAGTGAGGAGGTGCCACGCACCTGCTGTTTCTGTTGCCATGACAATATAAACAACCGTGTGCGCCGCCATTTTGCCAATGTATCACCCTCGTCGCTAAGGTTGTAACTCAAGGGAACCTTGGCGCTAGCATCGATAGACCGTCAGCTCAAAAACGGCCAATGGCAGCCATGCGGAGATTCACCCCTGGGCAATGCCTCCTTTACTAGATGCCTGCCGCATGAGCTGAGAAGTTGGTTTCGGCCTTTCTCTCTTTCCTCTTCTCCACCTCTGTCGGCTGCTCCAAACTTCAATCACGTGCTCCTGCCTCCGAGATTTTAGCACTGCTTGTTGCAATCCCGGAAGCAGGACCCGGGGTTACTTGTCAAGCCATTGGACGAGCACGCACCAGCCTAGTTATCGTCACTTCCTCCGCTACAGGAAGTAGGGTCGGCAGCGAGCGCCGTCTCTCAGCAACTACCCCTAACTACAGAAACCTCCGCTCCAATGGGAATACTAGTGACACGGCTGCATCTAGTAAAGGAGGCGTTGCCCTGGGCCGTGGCCACCAGACAGTCTACCATTGGCTAGGCTGGGTCGTCTCGACTGCATCTCTCCATGGCTGCTTGGTTCATGCCGCGCATGCTGACACCTTTTCGTAGGCTGACGACCGTGTCGCCATGATCTACGAAGCTTGCTACCCAGTACTAATATGGCATCAACTCACAAGGCATCACCGAAATGACTGCAACCAGGAATACTATATTTCTGGAGGCTTATAATGCAATGGCAGTTGTAAAAATTTTAATATTGTGTAGTATTATGTATGAAAAATAAGGTTATCTTGTTATTTTTTTCATGTTCTCTCAAAATCTTGTACTTTTTTGTTTAACTTGCAGAAGCGATATCTCGACCTTCAGGGCACATAGAGCCATTATTATTGCATTGGCATGTAGCTACATGCGTGTAGCTCGAAATGTCAGGAGCAGATTATTAAATCTAGGCTTTGGAAATGTGTAAGTTGGCTATTAATTGCACCACATGATAGCCATCTCTAAACATTGAATTTAATTTGCTATAAAATAGTTAACACCTGCCATGTAAAATAAAAGTACTCCTAAATTTGTTTTCCTCACAATTTAGTATCCAGCCGTATGTCAAAATTAATGTTCTGGCTGGTAGTGTTCGTGCTGTTGTACAGATAAACAATACCGAATTCATTTTATTTATCTCTGGTACTGGGCATATTTGAAATCTAATTTCATTGTTTAAAACCAGCATGAGAAACTTAGTGAGAGAGAATTTTCATTAAGTTTCATCTAAAAATAAAATATTTTTCAGGAACCACTTCCCCACATAATGGAACACATGAAACAGGTGCTGACTCCAAGTAAAATTTATCGCACAAGGGCAAGAAATCTAGCACAGCTGTACGTGTGCTAGACTACTATAATATGGTCAACTGTAGACAGCAGATTTGGCACATACATTCGTTTCTGGGGTGCAGCAATGAAACATGCTGTGGCAGTGTTGCAATCAATGTGAACTGCAATGCGATGCCAGGAACTTCATGCCGTTTAACATGTCTGCCGCATCACGTGCAGGTATGTCTAATAGACTGGTGTTTTTAGCCAATTGACAGTGACCGCAGTATACGGTTGGACGTATTGTGGATCTCATTACGTTTTTCCTCAACTAAAAGAGGTTTCTTGCATTACAACATGCCAAGGTGTCTTTGTTACTCTGAAGTTTTGTGCAATTTATAAAGTCAAGGAAGTTGTAATTGAAAGTAGATTTGGATAACCGTGACATTGATGAGCATTCATGTCCTGGCTGCAAGCTAGGTAACAGTTTATTCTTGTTAAAGAGCCATTTTTCTCTGAAGGTGTGAAAGGTGGATTTGATATATGTCTTGTTCACTTACAGTAAACGAGGCTTCACCAGTGCTCACCAATCGCACTTTTGATGCACTGAGTGCTGGCAGGCGCATTGGGACATCTATCGGTTGCTTGAAACAGGAGCCAATGTGATCAAGACTGAGTGTGTATTGAACTTAGTTTTCAAAACATTGATTCTTTCATACTGAGAAAAGCTATTTGTTTTATTGAGTAAGTTCGGCACGAGTCAGTCAACAACCGTTTGCAATAAATATACGAGATAATAATACATTGGGAAGCAAAGTATTGTGCTCCAATCTTAGTATGTCTGTCAATACAAAAGAAAGAACTTTGTGTGGGTGCAACTGTTAATGTTTATGCTGGCTCTGACAGTGATCCTCGTGCTGTTACAGATGTGTCCATGCCTCCTGAAAGAACATCGAACAAGTTGCAGTGCTTGAGCTTCTACTCTAAACAAGCGTGCCAGATATTTGAACAGCATGCGTTTTTCTTTGCTACATGACAAAGCAGTTTGATCTATGATTGATTTACCATTATGATAGTGATATGCCTATTTACCAATTGCCACCTATGCTTCTCTAATGGCAAATTCGCTTGCTGCCCCATCATTTTACTAAAATCATGAAATAGAAAAAAGTTTGATTGCACTGACTGATATGTAATCATCAGGCTAAAAGAAATACGCCAATGTAGAAGTAGAGAATGTAATATATAGTGTGAAATATTGACTGTCTTTATATATGTGTGCATGTTTGTTGGGGAGGGGGATGCCATTTCATATTGCAGTTGCTGAAGTAATGGAAAAGGATCATGTAAATTGTTTGCAGTTCACTACTTCAACGAAAAAATCGCCTTGTTTAATGCTCAGCGATGCGGCTGCTCCACCACCTGCAAATATGGTGTCAATGTGATGAACACTTTATTCTTTATTTAGTTACAGATATTTATCATTTTATTTGATAGTTCTTTCTTTTGTTTATAATGCTATTTCATTTTATATGCTGCATTGTTGTAACATCAGTCGATGCCCTTGTGATGCATTGTATAAACCTTCTGTAGCACAGTGTTCGCTCTTGTGATGCATATTATAAATCCTTCTGTAGTACAGTGTTAGAGATAAAAGGAACTTAAGTATTTAACCTAATATATTGGTTGTTGACTACAGGCAACAGACCAGAAAACATTCTTTTGCTGAGTTTTGGTATTAAGTACAAAGTTTCTGGCTAAATGTCTTCAGCCAACACTGAATAACAGGCAGCAAGCATCATTTGTTGGTATAGAGCAGGAGCACAGGCCGAGGAATTAAGGTCGCTCGTGCCTCACTTTATCTTGAATCTATGTTTAGAGGAGACGTACTGATGCAAGGTCTCTGGCTGAAGTGGTTTCACACACAAGGTGTACAGTAAAGAAAATGTACTCATATGGCCTCCATATGCAGAAAACTGTCTGTAGAAATTCCATATGGATCCGTTTGCAACTTTCACGGCCTATAGGGGGCGCCACCTTAAATCGAACATGGCTGTCCGAGAGATTGAGAACTAGAGCAGTCGGTGCAGTGCTGCGGTCGTCTTGCTCAGTGACATGTTGTTTCGCGTCATCATGTTGAAATGTGTCATCAATTTACACGCCCGCTGTCGTTAGCCTGCGTAATGGCTCATATTGGGCGACCAGGACGCAAGATTCGAAGCCTGCTTGAAGGCGAGGAAGTTTTAAATGCTGGTCATCTTGTGTGTTGCGGCATAAATCGTGCACATCAACGTCCGTGAATGGTGAAGGCCTTTGCATACAATCTTCGCGGCTTCGATGCAAACCGCACAAGCTGTGGTTTCAGTTTTACTGTGACGTTGTTATTAAGAGAAGTGACCGTGCTTTCTATTTGCTATTCTATTAATTTGACCTTTTTGAACGGGTACCATGAACTTGTATACGGTGTGGTGCTCTCTGCAAGTTGTTACTTAGACCGCTTGAATAAGCCACCGTGTCGAGAAAAAGAACCATGCTGGTGTCGCGCGACCGAAGTCCTTTACATCGATGGGAGTGAAAAGCAGCCCCAAAGCGGCATTTTGTGTGCGAAAATTGCTTCTCTATTTATCTCTGCCTGTGTTCACAAAGCTGGATGTTGAACACGACAAGTAAACAAAAAACCATATCTGACCGCTTTTGCGAGCTAATACGATAACCGTTCAGCCTTGTAATTTAGTTATTGCGCTTTATGCGTGCTGTGCAAGCTACAGTCTTGCGGTAGTTTTACTCCTACTCCGTCTTGCCTATAGACAGATCAAGTGATACATAGCCGATATTTACCGGTCCGCGGAAATGCTCGCTTCATTCTTGAAGTTATCTTTATAAAATAATATACACGCAAATCAGCTGAGGATTCGCTACGCGAACATTGCACAGTAGTTTAACGTTTGTTGGACTAGAATTTGTTACCTTACGAGTGCAGTCATGTGCGCCTGTGCACACGTTGCAGCCGTGCATCGAAGTGGCAGACGAGGTACGGATTCCAGGTCCCTCTATGCTTGCGTCACTTTGCTTCGATGCACAAATGAGAAACTCATCTCTCTGTTCGAAAATGGAATGTCAAGCCGGCGTTGCACAGCACGAATGCGTGAAGAACAAAAAATTTTGAAGCAGGTACAAGGCTTCACGGAGAATGTTAGCGCTCCAACGTAGCCGCAAAGGCATGAGTGGCAAGAACGCAAGCAGCAATCATCCTACAACACATTTGAGTTAAGATTGCACATCATTTCTTTCCCTGCACGTAATATAGAGCTATGCCTGCGTCTTGATGGAGGTGCATCTATTCGCGATTTCAAGTGCTCGGGATTGGTCACTTACCTGTCATATTCCAAAAAAATTCCTCCGGCATGAAGTGTGCACTGCAAACCTTCATCGCTTCTGTGACAGCTTTGCGAATCCGCAGCGCAATAATCAATTTCTTACTCATGGACGCAGACGGTCGGAATGAGTGAAGGCTCGCATCACCTACCGCATAACTACCGCTCGGCACCCATTGCAGCACGCAGCAAATACGGTTACTCCTATGTTTGCTCATTCTGAGCATGTTAAGTGTCCTTCAGGATCCCACGGGAGCTTTGAAAGCGTTAAAACATCAACCAAAAGTGAAGGAAAAGCATACACAACACCAATACGCTACCCGAAAAGGCGGCAGCCAGTGGCGAGTATAATCTTTCAATTGTTTTCGGCCGCCGCCGCACGACGGTGCCACCGTACATGAAAGTTGCGAATAGGCTTGGGGTGAAGCCTACTTCAAGTTTTCTGCCTTGTGTTTCTCCCTTACTGCTGAAAAAGATTCCACAAACTGTTTTTCTTTTAGTTGGTTATGCTTATTCTTAATGTGTTTTGTGCACTTAGATAGTAGCAAATAAACATATTTTTCTAGTATTGATATGCGCCGTCAATAAAAGGTTAAGCATAATATAAAAACTGTAAGACAAATCCAATGTCTATGTATTGGGAGCGTAAGATTTTATCTACCAAGGCTAGTTATTCTTTTAGTGATAACAATGCTTTATTTTTTAATGCTTGGAAGTGGACCTGTATTCTCCTCTACTAGTACTTGTGCTGTCAGTTAAGCCTCTTGTAAATGCTGTGTTGATTCCTCTTTCTTTTTTATATAGTTTCACGTGTTTCTTTTTTTTAGTTTCTTTCATTTGTGTTAATATTTGATTTCATGTGTTCAGATATCTAATGATGCTCTTGTCATGCTGTATCGTGGTGCAAAAAAACATGTAATACTTAGTATTAATAGTTAATAAATAATAATTTACAAATAAGTAAATGGTTCTATAAGCAATGCATAAGCAACTATTTAGGTATTGTATCAAAATTGGTTGCCAAATCTCGTCTGTGTTCGAGCTATAACGTATGTATTAAAGATAATTCTATACAGAGATGTATGCAGATATAGGAGTTATTGTGACATGTACTGCACCAGCACACTGTAGATAGAGTAATATTTAGGTTGCCAGGCCAAAGCTTATCAAGTTCTTTGCTTTCGAGTGAGGCAACACTTTTTAATTGCCAGATGTAGTACTTTAATTCCATCAAATAGATGACACAGTACTACATTGACTTCCTGCACTCCTTCTGGCTTTGCAGATTCCTTGCGATTGGCATCCCGTGAGCGGTACCTTTCACTGGTCTCCGTATGTGATCAGCTGCATTGCTGCCGGCAGTGCACTTACAAGACTGGGCACAAAAAGCACATGGCGCAACACCTGCGCATACACACAGGCGAGCGCCCCTTCAAGTGCCACCTGTGCCCGGAAGCATTCACCCAGGATGGCAACCTGAGACGCCATTTGTGCACTCACACAGGAGAGCGCCCCTACCAGTGCCCCCTGTGCCCAGAAGCATTCGCTCAGAGTAGCACCCTGAGACGCCATATGAGCACCCACCCAGGTGAGCGCCCCTACCAGTGCCACCAGTGCCCGGAAGCATTTGCTCAGCGTGTGCACCTTACACGCCATGCGCGCAGCCACACTGGAGAGCGTGCCTTTGCCTGCACCCGCTGCAGTGCATCCTTTTCGCAGAAGGACCACCTCACCAACCACATGTCCCATCACTCAGAGAAGCCCCAATGGTCAAGAGCTTGAAAGTTTTTTGTAGGTCAACCAGTTCATAATTTTTTTACAGCAAAAAAAATGATTTATACACTGCATTTAGAGATTACGAGCTCTATATACCGTAGAATGTTTCTTGTAATATTACCTAACAAAAAGTTGGCCATTACATAATGGAGAGAGGGCAAGAGGTAATATTTAATGGCAGAAAGGTGGAGAGGTCAGCCTGAGTGAAATGCCTCTAGCCTGCTACACCGCGCTGGGGAAGGGGTTTGGGGAACAAGAGGAGAATTTATTGTAGAATGCCTTCATATCACTTCACCTATTACAGCATAACGAAATATTACCTTGATTGTGCATTGGCCTCAAATCTGCCCATGACTGTGTAAGCAAGCTTGAATTTACCCATAACAATTGAGATAAGAATCACACTTACATAGTACACACTGTTTTATTGCAGACTATTGTTCCAGCTGAAATGTACTCAAGCTCATCACAAGCTGAAATGCATGCCTCAGCAGAGTTGGTTCTCAAGCTTTAAGCGTCCAGTGTCATATTTGTGGTTGGGCATTAACAAACCCCATAACATTGGTCGGCACTCGCACACCAAGGCAACGACATCAGAAAGTGAGCACCGCAACTTTTGAGAAGCCATCGGTGATGTTTACTGATGTCATGTCTGGAAACCGAGTAAAGCTGGCATGCTGTATTCAGGGTGTCTACCAACCAGGAAAACCGGGAATTTTCAGGGATATTGAGTAGTCTGGAACAACTCCGGGAATTTCTGCCTCTGTCAGGGAAAATTAGTTGAAGTTTCATTGAAAGGGTCGAAATCCGCGGTAATGCTGGCTCGAGTAACAGACAAGAATCGTAATGAATCGTCTTTGATGACCTGTCATCGGCTGGAGGAGTTGCCAGTGTACAGTCAACGACCGAGTTTCCGGATTCCCGATAGCTTCGCGGCACCATGATGTACCCCATAGAGTCAATCTATCAGAACGTCTGAAATTTTGGACGCAAGAACTCTTCGCTGTCCGATTTTCTGGATGTTTTGCCGTGACCACAGGTGCGAAACGGAATTAATCAAAGCCACCACTGCTGCCATTTTGATTACCTTGCCGCCTCGAACCGGCGCTCGCACGCAGATCCGCTGGCAGCCGTAGTCACCATTGCGGCAACGCTAGGCCTAGCTGCTTCAATGTTTGTTATAAAGCTTCTTGCCCTTCGGCGTCGTGTTTTTTATTGAAAGAATTCGTCGCTGTACACAGTGGCACTGACTCCGTCTTTGTGGTCCTCACGATTGGCTTCAAAGCTCGAAAAGTACAGCGTGTTGCATAGTGCCGGTTCCCAAAAGTCAGCTTTGCCTCAACACAAGTGTTACGTGGTGAAGCATAATAAGCGTGGGAAGCGACAATTGTGACGGGACACACTATCTATTCCTTCATTATACACGAGTCCATCCACCATCTCCTGCCACATTACGGGCACCAATATGCCTAATAAGCGTGCTGGTAGGCCTTTTCAGATGTGCCTGTGGCGATTTGATTCTTTAATGGCAGTAAAAGACATGCGTTCATTTTTACGGACTGCCGGATTTTACGGACGTTTTCGCAACCCTTAGGGAGTCTGAAAAATCGGACGTTGACTGTACACCTGACGAAGAGGATGCTTCGAATGGTCCGTGGGGTGAATGCGCGGGAGGAGGACAAGAACAAAAAGGACCTACGCATTGAGGAATGAACGGGAAAGGAAGCCTGCAGCCGCTTTTTTCTAGGAGCTGTAGCTCAAAAAACAAAGTGTTGGCTGACGTTGGAATGCAGGTGTTCCTCATCCAAATCGAAATAGACTCGCTAAAGCAGTGAAATGCAACACTGAGGTGTTATGCGCAGGCTGAGAGTATGTCAGGAAAGTTGAGGGTGACGCACCAGCTGTGGAGAATCTCATTTGTGACAAAGTTCGGGCCTCACACCAATGAGCTTGCTATAAATTGATAAAAGTAGCTCATATCACCTTCAGTCACGGCGTGCACATTTGTAGACGCGACCTCTTTTTGCCATTTCTGTGCAGTGGTAGCAAGGAATAGAGCATGAACATTAAGCTTCCGGCAAATTGACCGTTCTGTTAACCTAAATTACTTACATTTTGCTTCTGAGTGATATGCATCGTTACAGAGTATCGCTTTGGTTTTGGTGAAGGCACTACCATGTCTTACGTGACGTTTGATGTGGGGCATCTTGGTAGCAACCTTGAAATATATATATATATATATATATATATATATATATATATATATATATATATATAGTATTTACTTCTTTCTTGAAATGCTTGAGGTTAATGAATAACTTGTGCATGTAATTCGAGTGGAGGATTTAATCCTCTTTGCGAAGAAGCGCAGCATGACTGACTGTACAATATTCAAATATTTATTTACTCTGTAATTATAATGACTCATCATAAAATGCTCCAGACTCATTGCAGCACCTTGATTTGCTTTCAGTGGAGTCTCAAGCACCACCTATGTTTCACACATATGTATTGACAGTCTATCATAATTGGTGACTGAAGTGGATATTCGAAAACATTTGTTTATGTATGCATCTTGTTTTTGTTCATATTTGAGAATGTTCCACTTGATTTCAAATGAGCTTTACCATTTTTTTTCAAAGTTATTTTATTTGCTGTGCATTTTACTAACCCCTCGCTACAGATTTTTTATATAAAATAAATGATAATCCTTACTATTCAAACTAGATTAAGTCATTTCTTACCATGCTTACTAGAGAGTGACAGCATCGGGTGTCATAGTGTCAGCCTGTCTTGACATAAAACAAAGTTCTGTCACTCAGGGAATTTCGCAATGGCACTCAGGGAAAACCTGGAAAACTCAGGGAATATGGAAATGTCAACTTGGTAGACACCCTGGTATTAAAATGGTGCAGTAGGTGTTGCCTCTGGCTGGAATCACCTGCCAAGATATCCAGATGTGCGGACTGGTACGTAAGTTGTGTACGTGCACTCCTCTAACATGTCTCTGATGAATTGATGACCATGTGATATTTCTCGCAGCTTTACTGAAGATTACCCATAGGTTGTCTTGACGTTACATATCACAGCTGTTGAGCCGGAACTGCAGATTTCTCAGTACTGTAGGATTAGCACTGCACTGTGGCTCCTCTATTATTGTTTTGGAATTACATATGTATATTTTTTGGTATGCTGTGTACCACGGAACTTCACCAAGGAAAGAAATTTCACAAAAGCACCTAGAGCCAATTTAATTAGCTTACTGTGAAATTCAGCTAGAATTATGTGCTCACTAGCACCTATGTGACTAACATACCACACTTACTTATGTATCACTCAGACTTGCTATGAAAATAGAAAATTCCAGCAGAACCCATCTCGCAGTGAATGTCGACACTAATGCGATTAGCAATAGTGTAGGAACACACTATTGACACTGCTACAACACGTCATGTTTGAGGTGTGTATGTAGCTGGGTTATTGACCAGTTACCTCCACCCAAAAAGTTCATGTACATTGTGAGGCCTGCGGCAGAAAGAATGTTCTACATCTGCTGGCAAGGTTTGTGGTGGTGGCACTCAACACACTGGCTCACAGTCCCAGTGTTAGTTCTAGTAGTAAAAACATAAATACAGCAGAAAGTAGACGGGAAAACAGTGTCGCAGTAGCTCAAATGGTAAGAGCATTGCATATGTAATGCACAGACTTGGGTTCATATCCCACCTGCGGCCACTTGTTTCTTCATCCACTTTCATTTCCATTAATTTATCATTCTTTAAATTCAATTAGTCAGTACAAGTAATTCCACCTTGCTGTCCTTGGTGTCTGGTTGTTGACTACTTATGATGACGTACAAAAGATAACTTTACTAACATTTCTGCATAGGTGTTGCTGCCTCCTAATCACTCTGGTGAATGCAGCACCAACATATACTGGTCAAAGAGTAGCAACACGTTGGAAAAATACCCGGATGTTACTGATCTTTCGGTCGGGCATCAGCCTCCTTTGGAGTGAGGGCTGGTCCCCAGCCTAAACATCAGTAAAATCCTGATGCTTTCCCATTCTCTTCTTTGACCTGTTTTTCATTGTAGGATTCTGTGATTCTACATTTCACTGACACACACACACACACACACACACACACACACACACACACACACACACACACACACACACACACACACACACACACACACACACACACACACACACACACACACACGCACGCACGCGCACACACACACATACATACATACATACATATACGCATGTCTCACTCACACACTAGACTAGTCACTGCCCTGTACCCTTCCTCTGAAGGGAGACTGAGCCCTGCATAAAGGTGCAGGTCCAATTTCACTGCTACACAGATGCCAGCGTCATGACAAAACGATGCGAACAGTTTAGATGCTCCGCATTGACTGTGCACATTTCACGTGATGCTCGCATTATTTAGGCAGGTATGTCCTGCACATTACGTTCAGTAGTCGCAGTTCTAACAATAAATTATGAAGCTACCGAAGCTCAACACGGTAGCCGATCTGGCACACGGAGGTATACACTCCACTGAACACACAGTACTCTATTAGTCATCTACAAGACATCTTGGCAAGGTCAGCAAGACGTATTAGAAATCATTTTAAGCATTTACAAGATGTCTTCAAGAGGTCTTGGCTAGATATTGAAGACATCTTACGAAAACGTCAGATGTCCTAAAATGTCTTGTAGCCATCAAGAAGATTGTATGATTCACTGCCAAATAGTGTATTTAAGTCGTCTTGCAAGACATCTTGTAGGTGTTTTAAAAATGGCTGTAAGAAATTTTGCAACACATTTTGTAGCCGTCTTAAATACATTTTTCCGACAGATTAAACAGTTTCGAAGAGCAATTAGTATGACACCTACTAGTCAATACTTCCATAATGTCGCCCTATGATTTGTTGAGTGACAGCTCCTTTAGGGCCTCAAGGTGACGTACATAAAAGCCATTCAAGTCTTTTTAAAAAGCTGCAGCACATCTAGTCAGGACTGTTTAACATTCATTGCAAGTGTCAGCACCTTAAAACAATTGAAAAGCACCACTTGTTCATTGGGCGAGGGAGTAGTTGCAAAACTGATGGCAAGATCTACAAAACATGCCAATTTACAGTGGGAACGCTATTGTCAGGTGAAGCACTAGCTCAAAGGTGACATTTTAAATAGTCTGTTGATGCTAAAATTGAGTCATACCATGGCAATGCAGATGGTATGTCTCCTTCCATACCAACCGTCCATTGAAACATAGCTTAGCTTCAGTGATCTAGCTAGAAACGACATACACTGCACATATGCAATGACATTTTACTTACCTTGTCAACACTGATCGAGATTTGCAGATGCAATAATGTCGCGACCCCAGTAACACTATCACAGAAGTTTTTCTTGCACAGGTGTTTGGCACACACATGAATTTAGAAACACAAAACAGCCTTCCATTACAGCATTAATTATAAAGGAATTGAGTGTTTCTTGTTACCTGCTAAATGGACAAATCAATGGAAATGTTCCTAGTAACCCAGAAGGTTTTGGGCGTGAACTAGTTGATACGCAACATTAATTTTAAACAGCGCTAAAAAACATCAACAAGGAAGAGCAGGGGACCAGTGCTGGTCCCGTGCTCTTTGTGTATTTTGGTGCCGTTTAAAATGAATGTTCCTAATCCTCGCAATATTGAAAAAAGCTCGGCTATACCGACAGCACCACCTATGGCCGGTTTCTTACAACCCACCATAGCATCACTGAAATATTGGCAAGGTCACAAAAGTGAGGACATGTGTTAAAGCCACGCTTAACAAAAAGACTAATTAGACTAAGAATTTTTAATAAATCAAATCAATAACCCACCACTACATAAGGAAAATGTTTCTAATGCACCTTCTAGAGTTTTGCGTTGCCACTGTCTACTGTCACACATTAGTCACGTCACGATTGAGTTCCACAGGCTGATGCACCTGCAGACAATTCAGCTTGTTCCTAATGAAGCTGACCTCAGGTTTGGCACCTGTAATTAGAAGGCAAGACAAGAGGTACAAAATTCATGTTACAGTGAAACTTCCTTATAAGTAAGCAGGATATAATGAATTATTGGATCTAATAAAGGGAAATTCCCCTTGGAATTTCCGTAGATATCCAGGTTTTCAAAACCTTGTTTCTACAAAGTAAAATTAACCTGCCAATGGATTTGCCAAACTTAATTTGTCTCCAAAATACAAAGTTGATTTGTCTCTGAAACAAATGCCCGACCCTTGCTGGCTCAATACATTGCTTTCCGTGGGGTTGAGCACACGTACAATGCTCATGTTCCAAACTGTTGGGCATCTGTGCTGAATGCGCCGTCGAACACTGGTCCTTATTATTATCATAATTTGTCCCAATGAGGCACCGTGCAGGCGAGTGCAACAAGGTGTGACACGTGCTGATTGACCACGACAAACATTGTTGGTGTCGCAGCGTGCAACCTATTCAGCTGTGTTGTCATTTTGCCAGTTTCACAATGCTAGAGACGAGCCAACTGAAAGCGGAAATAAAAGATCATGCATTGAAACAGAAAGCAGCTATTGTAAATGCAATCGTGTCAGGTGGCAAGAAGTAGTGTGTTGAGAGTGCCAATGCTTTTTTTTTTTTTTTTCATTGTGCACATGGCTATTGCGCGGTTCTGCGGGATGCAAGGCCGTCTTCTTTAATGCAAGTTCAAATTTATGCACTACATTGCGTATACACTGCAGTGAAGGGCAGTAAAGAATATAATAAAGTAATTTCAGCTCCCCCCTTCAGCTTCGTTATCAAAAGGTTTTATTGCACAAGACCCATAAGATCTCCCACTGCAAACAGTAACTGTTAGAAATCCGACCTAGTCATCGTACGTATGCAGATGGAATAATGCCATGGCTGTGATTAAGCCTTTTCTGTAGTCTGGATAGCAAGCACATCGGATACTGCCATGAAATCCAGATCCTTTCTTGGTGATAATGAAAGCCTTGTCCAAGAAGGCCAGTGTCATGATTGGAGCCTGCCACATCCTCTGCAAGTATTTCAAAAGCGACATTTTTCGTTTTCACATCATACGCATGCTGCTTTAAGGACTTGGAAATTGGATCTTTTGTTAATAAACATAGTCGCAGTTTGTGCAGGGTACACCTACACCACACCAAAAAGCTATTCTACAGCATGTCCTTCACATGTACCAGTTCATAATGCAACATGCAGGTAGCAACATATATGCGCCGCATTGACTTCATCTAGGTTTTCATAACATGTGCCGCAGCCTTATTTTAGGGACATATTGAATGGCAGCGTTGACTCAAGGACGCACGGCCAAGCAAGGTCACTGGCCTGCCTGAACTACATTTTCATATTTTCATATTTCTGTTGCTTAAGCAATGAAAAATGATAATGGAAAGTGTTTACAATGCACTGTTAGAGAAGAAGAATCCCTTGCTTAATGCTCAAAGGTAGGGCTTTTTCATCACCTGCAAATACCTAATCATATTCCTATGTTTATTCTTTCTTTGTATAAGTTTCAAATATTTATGATTTTGTTTTCAGATTTATTTATTTCACTTAAAATAATACTTAAAGGGCCCCTGAAATGGTTCGGACAAATATTGTAGACGCATATGGTACAGCTATAATCAATAATTCATGCCACAGTTTGTATGAAGCATCTCGTATTGACAGAGCCACGGACGATTACAAGTTACCCTCCTCCATAGCCACGCATTTTCTGCTCAATTTGTTTGCTGAGTGATGGGGGCTAAACTCCGCCTTCACGGGCTCTGCATCATGATGGCACGTCACGTCGTCTACTTCTGGTTGTCCTGGAGAGAGAGCACGAAGCCTCTCCTCCCTCTCCGCCATCTGCGTAGCTGTTGATCCCTAGCAAGAGCTATCAAAGCGGTGTGCGGTGCGGGCATTCTGTCACAACACCGAACGTGTTGGGTATTCCGGTAACCACAGGCGAGCCGGGCATTTCAACGGATGGGTGGAGGCATAAATTCAAGCTGATGAAGAAACTTTAGTGTAGACGTACATGAGCGGCCTGATCAATCTGCATGATCCAGCCACCTGGTGGCACATAGCTTGACCAGCCAAAAAAAAGAGCTAATATTGCTCTAACCAAGTGTAAAACATTTTAAGCATTCACAAGAACAATGTGTTAACGATTACACTCCTACAAAAAATTTACACCAGCAGCAAAGAAGAATACACTTCGTTACTGCTACTGTGTTTGGTTGAGCTCTGTGCCACCAGGTGGCTGCACAATGCAGAACATTCACATTTGCATTTCTGCTGATCCCATGAAATGGCATGGTCAAAAGGCCAGACCCAGTCACCTTGCACTTGTGTTTACCCAAATACCAAACTCACTAAGCACTATTGTGGTAGTAATTCTCTGGTGTAAAGTAACGGTCACGAACGCGCAAGTCCTGGCACTAACTGGATTCGTCTGCTGCCTTGCAGAGGGACACGATGTCGAAGCTTGACATATTGCCAGTCGCTACGTTTGCAGCCCAGAATGCAACAAAGGTGAATCGTGCTCGCGAAATGACTGAGACTGACATTGGCCATGGAGCTCTCGTCAAAATGGAGCGCATTGTAACGCAAGCAGACAACACTTGCTGTGTGCCAGAAATGCTTAAGTGTAGTGAGAAATCGTTGTTGTGCATTCTTTTTTTGCTACTTTCTTTTTATAGAAACAAATTAACAAACATTCCAACTATTACAAACAACGTTTGTTCACTATAAAGTTGGAAAAATTATTGACGACACGCCCTGGGCAGCCATTTGGATAGCTCGCCCTACTAGCGTCATTAGGGCAATTTACGTCAAATAATTACAGGTGGCTGAAAATTCAGCCGAGCGGTGCACTGCAATTGGCAGCAATGTACATTTTGTGAAGAAGAAGCGTCTCACTGTACAGCTGCATCGACAACGCACAGCTCGGCTCTGCTCGCGCTGCTGGTTGCTGGCGTCTTTTTGGACTGTGCTTCTGGCTGCCTCACCACTCCCAGTCACTGTGCCCTTTCCATAAGGAGCTGCTAATAAACCTCTTTTCAATTTTGAAAACTTTATAGTAAATTACACACTTTAAGCAGAGGACTTAGATGCGTCAATTAATGATAAGAAGGACCTGCTCTCACGACTCAGTACATTTGTACAAAATCATCAGTATCATTTCCGGGTCCCTTTAATTTCATATGCTTCATGTGTTCTAACATAAGTCGATGCCTTTGTTGTGCGGCATTGTATAAATCCTGTAATACAGTGTTATGTATAAATGTAATTTGACTAACCCTTCACTGAGTGTTGCCCACAGGCAACGTACCAGAAAATGTTTTTTTTTCTTGCCGAGTTTTGGTATTAAGTACAAAGTTTCTAGCTAAATGTTTTAGGCCAACCCTGAATAACAGGCAGCAAGCGTCATTTGTTTGTTTAGAGCAGGAGCACAGGGCGAGGGAGAAGTTTTGCACGTGACTCACTTTCTCTTAAAAGTATGCTCAGCGGATACATACCGATGCAAGATTTCTGGCTCCATAGGTGTCACATACATAGTGTAAAGCAAATAAAATGTGTACCTATTGCTCACACATGAAGAGAACTGTCTGTACAAATTTCAAATGGAGACATAGCCTTGGGGTGAAGCCCACTTCCAATTTTCTTCCTTGTGTTTCCCCCCTTACTTCTGAAAATGTTTCTGCCTAATATATTTACAGCGAAACTGTTGAGGGCTACCCTCCGCAATATCGTGTCCACATGTAGAAAGAAATCCCGAAGATAGTGCAATGTTGGGCTCACCCACGGCAGAGGTGACGCAGGCGTTAAGCACTCCCCATACGTGGTCTGATCCTGAAGATAGTGCAATGCCAGGCTGGAGGTGCAGTTTGCCTTTAAGGGGCCCGCATACACAGCTTCGCTGGTTATTCTTCTTCACAGAATAGACAGGGACTGAGTATTTTTTTAATAATCGATTATGTTTATCATCGTAATATCTAACACTGCAGGTCACATCCGGCCTCTATATATTGGGAGTAGAAGTTTGTATGTACCAAGGCTAGGTACTTATTTTTGTAGTGAAAACTGCTGTTTTTTAATGCTTGGAAGTGGGGCTGTATTCTCTACTAGAATTGCGGTGTCAACTTAAGCTCTGAAGATGCCATGTTGATTCCTTTTTTTTTTAGTTTCACATATTTTTCATTTTATGTTATATGACTGTTTTTCATTCATGTGAATATTCGGTCTCATATGCCTTGTGTGTTCAAATATGTATTGATGCACTTGTGCTGTATTCTGATGTGAAAAAATGTGTAATACTTAGTTTTATAGGTGAGTGCATAAGTGACTATTTAGGCATCGTATCAATATTGATTTCCAAATTACATCTCTGCGTTTGAGCTGTAATATATTCATTAATTCGTTGTATATTGACCCTTTTCGTGGCGATACCACGGGCACTGCCATGTTTGATCATGTGGTGACCCATCCTTTGCTTGCCTCAATTGCCTTTGTTGCATCTGCGTTTACAGTGGGCATATATGATGCCAGTACGGCTTAGCAAACCTCTATTTCAGGAGATGTACATGGTGACTGGGTGGACGACACAAAGCTTTGGCCACTGCTTCACAGAACATGCAAAAGCACTTTGGAAGCTGATTAAGCTATGTGCAAATGGCATGAGCAGTGTATATAGTGCTTGTCTTAAAAGCGAAGCTAAATATGTATGCCAAGCTATCCAAACTTCCGTTCATGAACTGAATCGGGATTTGTGCGTTTTGCTCTTCGTTCTTTATTTGGCAAATATTTTGAAGCAGTGGCTTGTCTCCTTTCTGACTCCCTCGGTTCGGTCACTATCTGATAATTTCTCCCTAATCACTCGCGGGTGTGCTCACTTCTGATAGATTTGTTCTTGCTGTGCACAAGACTTCAAATGTAGCCATTTAGTACATTGTAATACCTTGTATCAAAGATGTATTATCACTAGTAATTCGCTCACTCTTCTGGGCTATCATGAAACATTTAGCTTCGACCATCCATGCGCTATCAGTGTACTCCGTCATTTATTGTGGCCATGTCGTGCACGTATATTCAATTGTCCACCCATTCACTTAATGTGTTGGCGATAGAGTGGGTGTAAGGTTTCATGCCAGTTGAGGAAAGATGTGTGAAGATACCATGCACGAGACACGCTATAACAGGAAGCGGCGCTACTCCATTTGTCGTTTAATGAGTGGTACTCACTCTTGCCGACGTTCCAGGGCTAAAGCACTTTGTTTGAATGTTAGCGATACAATGCTGGCAGATGAGCAAAGTTCTGTATTCTTGAAGAAAGCCGTACATCTCGAAGTGCCGGTAACATGTACGGGCAGTTGCAGCAATGGTCCGCGAACTTGCACACATTCATTCGATTCCTTAATATGCCAGTCACTATTTTTATAGGAAACTACTGCACACATCTTCAATCCACATGATTCAATCCTGCATGATTGGAGCACAATACGTGAGCGAGAACTCACTTGCATTTCTGACAGCTGAATGCACAGAAGCAAGATGGAAGCGATAATGGTTTCGTATTCGTGCGCTGTTGCCGAGGTGACGTGCAGTGCGGCACCGAAAGCGCCATATTGTTTCACTAGAACAAACTGCTCCACAAAAAGGGTCAATATCAGAGATACGAAATTGTGTGATTCATGTACTGCATCAGTGCATTGTTTCCGTGAGAGTAATATTTGGGTTGCCAGGCTAAGGTTGTCAAATGTTTTGCCTTCAAGTGAGGCAACACTTTTTCATTTCCAGGTGCAGTACTTTAGTTCCATCAAATAGATGGCTTCATTGACTTTCTGTGCTCCCTCTGGTTTTTGCAGATTCCTCGCTATCAGTATCCCCTGAGGAGTACCTTTCACTCGTGTCCGTATGTGGCCAGCTGCATTCCTGCCGGCAGTGCCCTTACCAGACTAAGCGCAAGGAGCACATGACCCAACACGTGCGCATACACACAGGCGAGCGCCCCTTCAAGTGCCAGCTATGCTCAGAAGCATTCGCTCAGCCTTACGACCTGACATGCCATCTGCGCACCCATACAAAAGAGCGCCCCTACCAGTGCCACCTATGCCCAGAAACATTCACTGAGAATAGGAGCCTGAAACGCCATATGCGTACCCACACTGGAGAGCGCGCTTTTCCCTGCATCCACTGTGGTGCATCCTTTTCACGGAGAGATGGCCTCTTGCGCCACCTGACCTGCCATTTGGAGGGGAAGACCTGAAGCTCAGGGGCTCGAAATTTTGTCGTAGATCGACCGATTGAGCCTTTTTTTTTTTTCTGGCTCTCTACACCAAAGAGCTTTTCTTGTAATATTACCCAGAGGAAAGTTGACCATGCCATACATGAGAGTTTTTTATGGAGTGCCTTCGTGTCACGTCACCTATCCCAGCGTAACGAAATTTTGTCTTGATTGTGGATTGGTCTAAAATATGTTTGTCACTGGAGTTCACATTTGACATAATTGTGCTTCCTAGTTCAAATGCTTATGTTTTAGTAACAGATATTTATTTATTATTACAACCTGACTACCTTTGTACAGATTGTTATAATACAGGCTAAACAGTTGTACCAGCTGATGTTTTCTCAAGCTTTAAATGTTAAGTGTCAGACGTGTGGTTGAGCATCAGCAAACCCTGTCACTCTGGTCGGCATTCGCACAGCAAGGCAACGACATGAGAAAGTGAGTGCTGCAGTTTTTGAGAAGCCATCAGTCAAGTTTAGTGATGTCATGTCTGGAAACCGAGTAAAGCTTGTATGCTGTATTGAAATGGTGTGGTGGGTGGTGCCTCTGGTCGGAATCAGCATCAGGGATATCTAGACATGCGGACTGGTAAATAAGTTGTCTACATGCACTCGTGTCACATGTCTTGCATGAATTGATGATAGCATGATATTTCTTGCAGGCTTACTGAATATTACCCATAGGTCCTCATGACGTAACAAATACTAATAGCTATTGGGCCTGAACTGCTAATTACACCGTACTGCAAAATTAATGCTGTACTGTGGCTCCTCTATTATTGTTTTGAAAGTAAATAATACATATATTTTTTCTCTATGCCATTTACCACAGAACCTCGTGAAAGAAAGAAATGTCACAAAAGCACCTGGAGTCAAATTCATTCATTTAGTGTGAAATTCAGCTAAATTAATGTGCTGGCTAGCTCCTATATGCCTAGGTAACATGTTATGCTTATCATGCAGACCTGCTCAGAAAATATGAAATTCCAGCATTGCCCATTGTGCAGTGAATGTTGACACTAATGCGGTTAGCATTGAAGTGGTGTAGCGATAAACTGTATTGCCACTGCCATAATGCGTCATGTTTGAGATGTGAATGCAGCCAGGCTCTCTTCTCGCACATCCCTCTATACACACTGTACGATCTATTGGTACCACAGTAAAATTTGTGCATGATACATCTCTGAATATACGTGATGAGGGTTTGATTCTACCCAACAGAATTTCTAAAGGATATTTTTCTTAGTTTGATGAGTGCCACACATGGGCCCCTGGCACACACCCAATGACCAAAATTGGCATCAAAGAGGTTCGTGGAAGAGCAGCAGACACCCAGTGTCACATAATCAAAGACTCAAGTTGCTCTAAAGGTTGGTTTCAAATGCAGATCCTTGAACACAGCAGCACAGTGCTCAGCCCATTAACCCAATGACTCAAGTTGGCTAGAAAATGGTTGGAGATAATGATAACTGCCGAGAAGGGCATAAAGTATCCTGAGAATGCTAAGTGAATCAAAAAGTGAGATCAGCAGCTTAAAAAACTTGTTTGTGCTTTGTCTGGCACCTATAATTTCTGCTGGTGTTAAGATTTTGGGGTGTGTAAAGCACATGCCAACTGGACTTTACACAGGTGAAGCCAGCAGTATTGCAGCTTCAAAGCCCTGTCTGAGCAATCTGGAACAAAGAGTACAAGTTCCTGCCCACAAAGCCTCTAGAGCTGCATGCAGAAATTTAGTGAAGATGGCAGCCAAGACCATAGCCAGAATAGCAACAGCTAGCAGGGAGTGTCCTGCCCGACAGCATGCGACCACAGGCATTCTCACCATAGCCTGCCGAGCAGGAGTCTCCACAGTTGCAGCGATCGTCACCACCACGGTCCTTTATTTCCATGTTGCCAGCATTGTGGCAGTTGGATTGTGTTTTGTTAAGAGCTAATGTCAGCGAGTGTGGGCAGCGTGCGCTATTTGCTCATTACACCACATTCTCAAATCTGTTTCATGCAGCGAGCTTTGTATTTAGAAATTTTTAAAGAGAAGTATGTTGGCTCAAATGCAAGTAAGTGTAGTAAGGGTGAGAACTTGGACAAGTTTGTCATTTACAGTAGAAGTAAGCACGGTGCACATAACAGAAATGTAATGTTCTGCATTCTATATTGTCTTCCTTTGCTTCACGTATTATTTATTTTAATTTATGCATGTATTCATTCACATGCGCACACACTCTCTCCAGCCAGCTGGGGACGTGGCAGAAGTGAAGAAAATGTTTGTGTATTAACTTTTTGTTGCACTGTGCATGTCCTTGCCACATGCACTCATTTTCAAACTATATACCAGGTGTTTCTGTGAAGAATATGAGCAATTTTTTAAAATCGCTTTTTGCAGACAGTAGCAAAATTCTTGTCCTTGAGCTCGTCTACTCAAAGAGCTGGACATTACTTGCATGAGCGATCGAAATTCGTGATGACTAATTAACAAAATTTCACTGATTAAGTGTTTAACCAGTTACTTTATGGCACATGTTGCACTTTACAAACTGTAGTCGGTCAGACTGCAAAGCATATCTACTTAACAAGAATTGTGGGGGTGTCACCATATTTGAGATACATGTCATCAAACTTGCGGTGAAAAATGCACTGTCGTTCCACTTACTTTTTTAATAAAACGCCATTTTATGCATTGAAGCATAAGAGTAGCTTGGCTGTCATGGTATTTTTTTGCAAAATTCAGAAAATAACAGAGAGTTTTAGTTTAGTAGATGCAAGGCATTGGGGCCCCTAGCGCTTGGGTGCGTTTGTGTTAGCGTATGCAAGCAGAAACACGTTATATGTTAGCGGCCCCAAACGTAAGCCACAGTTAGGTCGCATGCGCTCGCAGCGCCATCAACGTCTGATCTTTGCTGCGTTATCATTTTTTAAAATATGAAATCAAGCATATGAAGTAAAGCACATAAAACTATTCTTATTAAAAGCAGCTAATAGAGAGGTTTAGTGTGTCCGGTATTTGGGTAAACGCAGGCGGACGCAGGCTGGGGCGTTCGGGCAGAGCCGTAAACGGGAGCACCCTTCAAAACTTCAAAAATTAGTTCAAAACTCAGAAAAGTTGTGTTATTTAGCCGATTATGCCTTTTGATTTCTCGCGCAAATAATGTCCACCTGTATGAGCTGTCCAGCTCAAGGATTAGAATTGTGCTATCTGCCACAGGTGATTTCTGAAGATTCATAAAAGTCTTTGCAGGAACGCCCAGTAAATGAGCCGGCCATTGTTCGGGGTGACACGTGATATCATTGCAGTACCTGCTTAGGGCCTACATTTCGAACCCATTTCTGAATACTAGCCATATTTTTTCAATGGGTATTTGTATAACATGTCTTGTAAAGCTCCTGTTTTCATTGGTGTAGAATAAATGTTAAAGTTATATAGGCTTTAATGCTATGGAGATGTTTCTCCTAAGCGACCCTGTAGATTCACTCTGTCATTCTACAGCTGTGTTTGGCTACGGTCTCAGGTATATGTGTACCGTCTGTGTTTTGTCAACATGTAATGGGAGTAGCCATGTTTGCAATGTGAACATAGACTCTGACTATGCCTTGTATGCCACTGTGCCTTGTATACTGCTGTACCGTCAGTCCTCGTGCAATCACATGTAGCACTTAACACACTTTAATGATGTCCTGCATGGTCTTATAGCTGGCTATTTGACAGAATGTGCTTCCGTTCATCCAGAAGAATCAACTCGAAAATAAAATATGCTCACACAAGTTCATCAGCATAACCATACCATCAATTGTGAAATTTAAGAAGTTAGCAGCATCTTTATTAGAGGTGTGCAAATATTAGCTGTTTCGTATACAAATCAAATACAAGTAATAAGTATGTAATGTCAAAGCGAACATGAAATATTCAAATGTGGATGTATACGTTTACAGCAAGAATATTTCTTTCACTGTAATTAAGTACTATGCATTTGCTGACACGTGCAGGTAAGACAGCTATCAGGGACAAAGGATTGGTTTAATCGCTAAATCTATGATTGTCACTAAAAAAAGCTGCATGAATAATCTTTCAACATCTTTGAAGCCTTGCCATAAACAATATTTCCAAAAATGGATAACTGCTGTATGACTTGCTTTCTAAAAATGTGAAATAAATGGTTGCTGTTTAGCTGGTTGTAGTGGAAAAAAGAAAAATACTATTGAGATCCATTGCACTTGCTGGAAGTTACTTAAAGCTAAGCTTAAGTTAATCGGTTAATTAAATGCTTTGGACCTAATGGCAATGCATGCAATTTTACCACTTTCATCCTATGCAACTTGCAATCTCGTGGAATGTTTGTTTGTCACGAATGCTTCCATTGTAAAACAGAAAACAAAACTTGCATTGCCCATTTTGTTTCCGCATTGTTTCAAAAACATATTTCACTTATAATCAGCGATCCTTTGTTTAGCAGACAGAGAACAGCAACCAGTCTGTAACAGTGGCTGGCATACTAACACAAAGATTTAAAAGGGGGAGGAGAGGTAGGTACATGTGTAGTCTCCTGCATCCCAATGCTACAGGCTGCATTTGTTCTTTTTTTTGACGAATTAGATAATATGAGAAGTTGTAATAGAAATAAATCTACATGACAGTCATATTGATGAGCATTGATGTTCTGGCTGCTAGTTAGGTGAAAACAGCTTGTTCATGTGCAAGAGCCATTTTTCTCCTAAGGTTTGAAAGATGGATCTAACAGATGGCACATTCGGTCAGCTTAAAAAAGCATTCACCAGTACTCGCCACTACACTTTCGAAGCACTGAGTGAGTGGTAGCAGAACCATCGGGACATTAGTTTGAAAGAATGTGATGAAGACGTAGGGTGTAGAGAAGTTATTTTAGTACCAGAAAAGCTATTCTAGTCTTATGAAGTTGGTTTGGCATGAGCCAGTGGATAATCGTTTGTAGTAGATATATTAGGTCATAAAATAGAAGTGCAGCATCGTGCTGCTAACATAAATATGTTTGCCGAAGCAGAGGAAAAAGTTTGTCTGGGTGTGTTAGTGTTTATGCTGGCTTTGACAGTGACCTCCGTTTTGTTATAGATGCATCCACGCCTCCTACAAAACACAAGAAGTTATATTGTTTGGACTTCGCAAGGAATCCATCTAACCAGCTTGTTCTCGGAAAGCATCCAGTTGTTGGCTTTCTTTGATCTATGATTGATTTACAATTGTGATTGTGATGTGACTGTTTATGGATTGCCACATATGCTGCTCTGGTCTGGAACAAGTCTAATGGCAAATTCGCCTGCTGCCCCATCATTGTACTGAAATCATAAAGAAAGTTTTCATTGCAATAATTGATAAGTAATCATCAGATAAAAAAATTCACCGACAATTACGATAACTCCTAATGAGAAATTTGAGCACAGCTGCATACGTGTTTTCATTTCACAATATATTGAGGCAAAGAATTTAAGAGAGGCATGTAACGGAGTCAGTGACCGTCGCAAATCTGATCTGCGGGTCAAGTGCGTCAGCTTTTATGCTACATGACTTGTCAAAGGTACTGGTGTAATCACTGGTGTCGTGTGGCTTCCAGAAAGTACTACACAATTCCCCTCGTGCATGCAATCAGATTACAAAACAATTGCAAACCATAACCATAGAAACAGGTGCCAACTTGACCAAACCCAACAAACCAAACAAGCGCAAGCAGTTGCTGGCACAAGCAGACAATAATACGAAATGAGCGGTCTGGCTGAGACTTGTTACAAGTATGCATCAAGCGGTTGAGTGGGTCTGCATGACACGAGTTTCCCGCACGCATGTCACTGAAGGGGCCGCACCTGCTTGTTCATATCCCACTCCACATTCGCTCGTTTACGCCACCACTGTCGACGTTTGCCGCAGGGGCAGGCACCTAAAAGCTGTGCTCTAGAAATAAAAAAGGAGCACTGCAGTATACTAGCAAATAATGTTATATAGTATGTGGAATGATGCCTGTCTTAAGAGAGATGTTCAAAAATTTGTGGATCTGTTATTAAGTCACCTTCAGTACTCTCTAGTTTCATTTTGCTTTTTCTGAACTGGTGGAAAGATCATCATGAAAAATGGTTACAATGCATGAATAGAAATGCTTTGTTTAATGCACAGAAATGTGGTTTTATTTTTCACCACCAGCAAATGTGCCATTTTGACCTCTGTACATTCTGTTTATTCTTTTTTCTTTCTTACTTTGATATGTATTTCATGTTTTTTTATTAATTTTCATTCATATTCATATTTTATTTCACATATGTGACGTGTTCTAGCATCAATTCATGCGTTTGTTGCGTTAATCTTTCTATTTGAAGAAAAAAAAAAGCATTTAATGGTTTGGTAGGTGAGTACATAAATAAATTATACGTATAAAAAGTAATTTGACTATCAAGGCTTCTTATCAAAATTGCATGGTGATTCCATGCTCTGTGTATTGGCAGTAGGAGTTTGTATGTATTCAGGATAGTTATTTAAGTATATGGAGAGATAGAGGTATGTAGAACTTGTGTGAGACATGTAATGCATCAATGCACAATTGCCACAACAGTAATTTGGTTCGGGTAGTTCGAAGGTCCATCGCATATTTTGTGTACAAGTGTGGCAACCCTTTTTGACTGCCAGCTATAGCACTCTGGTTTCATAGAATCTGTGAAACATTGTTTGCACCACTTTTCCGTAATTGGTGTGGCTTTGCAGGTTCCTTCATGTTGGGGTCCCCGGAGCAATACCAGTCGCTCGTGTCCACACAACGCAAACTGCATTCTTGCCGGCTGTGCACCTACGTGACTGAGTACAAGAAGCAAATGAAGTCACACCTGCGCTCACACGCAGGTGTGCGCCCCTACCAGTGCCATCTGTGCCCAGACGCATTCACTGACAGTTCCACACTGAAGCGGCATGTGCGCTCTCACACAGGAGAACGTCCCTTTTCCTGCATACACCGTGGCACGTCCTATTCACGAAAGGACCACCTTACAAACCACATGTACCGTCACGCAGCGAAGAAGCCATAAAGGTTAGGGGTGTGCAGTTCTTGAGTGGATAAACAGATTTATACAATTTTTTATGGCAGTAGGTGATTCTGAACTGCATCGATAGGTTTCGGGGTACCTTAGCCTTAGAGTTTCTTGTAATGGTATTACCTAGAGGAAGTCTGTTACTGTCTATGAAAATTTCTTAAAATGTGCCTTCAAGTGATTCCATAGCTATGCCAGCTTATTGAAGCTTTGTCTTATCTTGAATGTGATTAAGCCTAAATTGTGCTCATGACTGCGAAAGTAAATTTCTTGAAATTAGGCTTAACTTAGCAAAGAAAACGGAAACGTACCATTGAGACCAGGGCACAATCGTAATGTGCCAAATTTGCAGTCCTTTCTGCGTATTTATCAATAAATACATTTGAGGAGGAATAATGATGGATGTAACGTTAAGGGGTAAGAAAAGAGCAGATTAGGTGAGGGAACAAACGCGAGTTAATGACATCTGATAAATCGGTGATAAATGGTTACGTACTGGATTCCAAGGGAAGGGAGGCATAGCAGGGGTCAGCAGAAAGTTAGGTGGGCGGATGAGATTAAGAAGTTTGCAGGGATGACATGGCCACAATTAGTACATGACCGGGGTAGTTGGAGAAGTATGGGAGAGGCCTTTGCCCTGCAGTGGGCGTAACCAGGCTGGTGATGATGATGATGACATTTGAGGCATATTTGACATTTGCTGTAATTTTGCTTCCTAGTTGAAGTGCTTATGTTTTAATAACTTCTCATTTATTGATACAGCAAGACTACCATGTTACATGCTGAAAGAAAACTGCCACAGCTGCAATTTATTGAAGTTTGCTTGCCATAGTGCTGCTGGTGCCCAGAAGCGGTACTTGGACGCTACCACTTGGGATGGGCACACTAGTATGTTCCTAAACTTGCGCAACATACTCGGGAGTCGTTGCCTTATCACTAGTGCTGGCTGGAGGCTACAGTCACGTAACCACAGGGCAGCCCCCCCTTGCATGCAGCGCGGTTTAAATGGATACAAAAGCTGTTCGAATAGAGGAAAGAGAGACTTCGAGACTATATACATGGGCGGCAGTTCTTAGTGTCCATTATGGAGTATAGGTGGAGTCCGTGTTGGGTCAAAGAGTACAAACAGTCGTCTTATGGTCAAGGCTGCAAATCGCCCATTAGACTGGCAGTGTGTTGTATTGATACCCAAAGTGTGGGCAGGAGGTAGAGACAGACGCTTCTTTTACAAGTTTTCACATGACTGCAGAGGCTAGAGGGCAGTGTCGGAATGTCAGCAGTGCAAGTGATGGAAGGGACATGATGCTTCTGTGAAGTACATGCTTGCAAAAGAAAGGGCTGAAGAGGGACGAAGTCTTGTACCTTGAATGAGGAGCAGTCTTCTGCATTGGAGATGTTGTCTTACATAGTCGATGTCTGCATACCAAGTTTTACATTATTCCAGCCATGTATTCAAAATTTTATCCAGAGTATATGCTGCATGTTCTCAGCTATTCTTGAACGAGCCATACCACTAATCTGTCTTTGTTTTCAAAATGCTATCTGTTTGACCAAATTAATCCCGCCACACTGCTTTTGCCAGTCATGCCTTAGAAGTTCTGGCCCTTCTTTTTATCTTCTTTTGCGTAAGGGGAGTAACAATGGCAGGGCAATGTGATGTTTCCCCGAAGGGTAAAAACAATTTTTACTCATGTTTAGTGCACAACCACTGTAAATCTTTTAATTATGCACTAAAATATCACCCCTTCACATGCTTCTTTCTAAATTAAAAGCCAAATAGTGATATTTGTTCTGATGTAAAAAAACAAGGTTTCTATGACATTATCCAGTATACAGAGAGGCTAAAGATATGGTATTGACATTAACCCAGACTTCGAAGCATTGTAACATGAACTTTATTTAGAATGCACAGGCACTTGCCTTCTTTTGGCCACATACCAAAGGATGCATAGATATCCCGCACCTAGGTCCTTTATCAGCTGCTACCTGGATGCTACTAATCAAATGCAGTGCATTAGTACACATTCACACTATTAGTTTGATAGCAAGCGCACACCAACTAGTAATCTACAACTACAGATTCAGCGAAATGCATTAATTGACCGTACAATGGATGGTATGCAAATATCACTAGAAAAGCTTATTTCTAGTGCCACTACAAAGCTGTACAATAGAGGCTGGAATGAAGAATATGATGCTTGCTGCAAACACAGTAAAAGAAGCGCAGCTCTTACCTAACAACAAAGAACAAAACAGTCTGTAAAATAATGCACATGAAAGTATCTTCTCAAACAGTAAAATAAAGAGAGTGAATCTAGGTACACCATGCAGGACCACAGTAATGACAAATAACGAGTACCAGGGATGCACAAAATGGAAACAAATTCAGTTCAAAGAATCAAGTCCTCAATTTACGTGATATGAAATGAGAAAAGATGCTAGACATGCTCAGATAGCACACAACCTTTCCTTACATCCAAAAATGCTCAATCTCTGTGCAGACTGCATCACTTCCTCTAATACCACAATATTCAAGAAAACAAATTCAAAAGCACGCATTGTTAACATGCCAGCACAATTATGTTATGGACACTGAGGAGTAGCATACAAGGCTAGACTATCACATTCCTCTATGACAATTCTCTCTGTCCTGAAAAAAAACATTGGCTCTTTAGTGCACAAACAACCCCAAATTTGTTTAGTTCTAGGTGATGGCAGCGATAACAGGAACTGACTATTATGATCCCACCCCTAGAGAATGCAAAACAGTACTGTGCATAGCAGTTGATCACATACTAAACCCATGGCCAATGGATGAAAACAAGCAGTGGATGTGCCAAGATACTCTTGGTACAAGTCGTAGATTTAATCTTCCAGAATTACAGTCCAGCAATATGGCTTAAATCAGTACTTTCTTTGAGTGTCCCTGTAAGCACAACAAAATTTACTGTTGGTGTCAAAAGCTTGAAAGGGCCCTGCAACACTTTTTCAATCCAAGAAGCGCACTCGCTTAGTTGATAAACAATGTTGTCATTGATATCCGAGTCACTTTATGCAGGTTGGCTCCATCATTCACCTTGCTTCCCTTTCCTTTAACATATGAAAGACCGCGGCACCTTATTTTACAGCGAAGTTGTTAAGAGAAGTTCTGCAACAATTTTAGTACGACAGTGGTGGCGGCGTCAAATGTCAATAGTAGAACCACCAGCAATGCAACCTGCATCAGAGCACTGAATCTGCTATGAAATTCATATTTTCAAGTTCGCATATAAGTGTCACAGTTTAGAAAACAGTCCAATAGTACACACAGCTTATTTCGTGCAAAGAAAGTAATAAAAATTCACCAACATACAAGCTGCTTGATGCAGGTCAGCTCCGACATTCACTTAAAGGGCTGCTTGCCTTTCGTTAACTTTTCAAAGACCACAGCACTTTATTTTACAGCAAAGTTGTGAAGAGAAGTTCTGCAATGATTTTAGTACGACAGTGGTGGTGGCATCAAATGTCAATCATAGAACCGCCAGCAACACAACCTGCATCAGAGCCATGATTTTGCCTTGAAATGAAATTAATGAGAGCTACAGAATAAAATTCACCTTGCGCATACCTCACTCGAACAGACAATTTCACTGGGCATCTTATCTTAGCCAGTAATTTGCAATTTTCATTGCACCGTACCTACTTTGCAGGTCGGAAGGGTACGAACCGGCAAGCATTTTGCGGGTATTGTGTCTGTTGCCTTTTGGCTAAGGTCAATTTAAATAAACTTTTCTAATCAGCATCTGTTACCATACTGTTTCTTTGATAGCGAAGCTGTGGAGGGGACTCCACAACAGATCTTGTGCGGCGGTGGTTAGAGCTGACGGCAGCATGCAGCGTTGTGGTCATTGTCAAATGTCAAACAAAGAACAGCCAGCAGCACAGACCTACCAGTCCACCAAAACGCATAGCCCAAAGCTATAATTGCCACAGCCAGCATGGCATGCAGGAACATGTCTTGCATATAACGGAGACTACAGAAGTACTAAGCTCAGATAAGCATTTGCAAAGTCTTGGGTAGATTTTGGGCAGTGGTGAAAAAGACCTCTGTAGCTTGCAAAGGATGTGAGAACTTTCTTATACAGCTTCGCTGTCTTTGATTTACAAGTTGCTTGGATTGGCACATGTCTGCAAAGAATTCTTTTATACTTGCTCTTCGTAAAGCATGTTGAGTGATTTCTCTAGACGTAACAACCCATCAGTGCCTTTAGTAAAAGCAAAAAAAAAAGCACGCGAACACACACGCACACGCACACATATATATACAGAAGGTTGCCATTCTGACTTCCAGGTTTTGTGCAAAAGTTGCAGAAACACTAAATTCTTTGCAGATTATATAATATGTATATAAAATAGTGAAAAAATAGACTATAGTAATGATGATGACTTATTGGCACCTCATTGAAACAAGGCAATGACAAATAGTCCCTAGCCTGCTTGAGTTAATTGGGCAAACCATATACACGGAATTTTTTTTACAGTTAACAGAATGTTTGTAAAATTACTAGTATAAAGTAATACAATTTTGCTGCATTACATGATGTGGACAGTATTCGTATGAGAAACTGAAATACATGCATTTCATTCTAGTATTCTTCCATGCAGCTCCTTAACTTTTTCATCTTCTTCAAAACTTCTGCATCTACCTTGTACCGCTACCAATGCCTGTAATGGATCCGGTCGTAACATTATCTTGCCTGCTTTTTTTCACCAAAAAACTGGCAGATGGCGTCATCTGGTGCCAGAGAACGATACCAATGCCCTTATAGTATTGCCTCCAAAATGGGCTGAAGCCACAAAGGGCAGCACCACACAATCTGGAGGTTGTGCTGATACGAAAACCTTGCGTTGTAATGAGCAGAGCATGGCAGGTGTTGTTTTGTGTGGCCGCAGCTTTAAAAATAAAAGAAATATTGAAATGGAAGCACAGGGCCAAGAGGGCACGGCAGCTGCACCATATCCCCCCCCCCCCTACTGCAAGATAACTTCAATAATGCAAGGCGTATTCAAAAATATTTTGTTAGATAAGATGGCTGAAAAATTGCGCTTTAACACTAGGCACATTCCAAAGCTTTCACAAAAAGTGTTGCTGGGCCCCCACAAGTGGCTTGTGGTCTGCAAAGAATCTGGTGTTTCTGCAACCTTGGCACAAAACCTGGAAGTCAGAATTGCAAACTCCTGTAGTGTGTGCAAACCATATACAGGGAAATTTTTTTTAGAGGTAACAGAATTTTTGTAAAATTACTAGCGTGAAGTAGTAAAATTTTGCTGTATTACACGAGGTGGACAGTATTTCTATGAGAAACTGAAATGCATAATGAACTCTCAATAGTTTGCTAATAAGGTTTCAAACTAATTGCTTCATGGCATGTACTGCAATTTGCAAATTGTAGCAAAGGCAGGCTTCTGAGAAAAAAATTGTAGCTGATGGGTTCACAAGGCATATGCACTTAGAACATATCCACTTAGAATGAGTTGTCAGTGCAACACTAGTTCTGAATATGTATTCTCAAAATGGGCAACATAGTACACTGGCATTTCAGTTATTTTTGTACCTTTACGCATGAGACGGTGTAATGTAAGAAAGCTTGAACTGTGCATTACAGTGCATTTTTACCGCCAGTCTGACTTATATCAAAACTGGTGCTAGTTTAAAAATCTGTTCTAAGTGGACACACCTTGAGAATGCACTGGCTTCAATCCGTAAATTTTTATATGTGCCCTAAAGTAATTAGGTTAAAAGTTAATTAGTCACACTTTGTTAGTTAGTCGCATATATACTTTGATTTCTGGTGCTAGTAATGTCTGCCTCTTTGAGTAATCCAGCTGGAGTACAGTGGTACACGCCGTATATGTCACAGGTGATTTCTAAAAAGTGTTTTAAAAAAAACTCTAATATAAGATACCTGGTATAGCATTGCACTGCTTGACTGGCTTCAGGCACAAGCTGCATGGCAATCCTGCATTTAGTGAAACCCTGTAACTATTTTATGATGGTAGTAAATACGTAGTGATATCACGTTCGCTATCAACCGCCCTGATGTCTGCTGTCCTTATCAATATTGAATATCCGCTGCCTTAGCTAATGCCATGCACACGCTGGTGCTAGTCAATGAAAATAAATTTTAAGATCATGACTATTAATAGTGTATATTTAAACATGCACATTTCAGCATTTTTCATACATATGCTACTTTGGGTAGGTGGGTACTCAGTTGAGTAGTGACATGATTGGCTAAACATTTCCACTTGTTTTACTAGCAATGTATAAGATCAACAAGATGGTCAAAGTGTAGGTAAGTAAAGCATGTGTAAATCACTGGCTATTTTTAGCTTGACAGTCACACACAGAAAAAAAAACTATTACGTTCCAAGACACAGCTATGAAATTTTCTCCTGTCAACAACTATCGCAAAAGATCTTACAACACGAAAAAAACGAAATCATTCATCAAAAGGTCACAGTGTCAAACAGCCAACCATGTGGCTGCGAGGAAAGCTATACAAGTCTGGTTTGCATGCCTGCATGAGGCCTGAAGGCACGGCGGTATACAAGGCGCAACTTGTGCCTATGTTCATGCTGCAAGCACGGCTAAACCCATTATGCGTGGGCAAAACATTTGCACTACACCCATAATTCATGCTATAGCCCAATAGGGCGGTAATAGTGTTAAAACTTGCACCAGTCCAACATTTTTTCTACTTACCAGGAAAAAGGGGTTTACATAATACACATCATGCAGACTTTAGTAGCTTGATATTAAATTTAACCAGTGATTACATGCATACCAGTCATGTGACACATTGGCCTTTGTACAAGTGAGACAGATGGCTTGTGGCAAGACAAAGCACCGTGCACAAGACAAGAACAAAAGAAGAGAAAAGGAAATGCAGAAACGGCATCATATCCCTGTCCTGTGCACTATGCTTACTGCCACTGCGAATGGGACACTCGTCTAAATTCCCACACTTACTGCGTTTACTCGAATCTGGGCCAATGTAGTTCTTCGGAAAAGCCCCAACACAAAGCTAGTGGGGTGACCTTGATTTAAGAATGCAATTCAGAGAGTGCGCTGGAAGGGTTCGATATGGCTAATTGGAGAGTTAGTCACAAATTAACAGTCCACTTAAAGGGCCCCTCACCAGATCAGGACATTTTGAGCTGACAAGCACAGTGCATACAATGCGCATCAACGCTCGTGCCTTCTAAGTATTACATCACTACGCACAGCAGAAAGAGCTGAAATTTGAAACCAAATGGCTTTTGCCCTTCTTGCAGGCGCGATGCTCCTAGCTGGAGGGGTGACATATATGCACAGGTGCTCCTACGTACGTGTATGTGCTGTGACGTCGTTCACAGTGACACGCGACTTCAAGAAATATTGAAGGCAACATCTGTTATTTGTGTAATCTGTTGCTTCAGTAGACAAATTATAACTTAGAGAAACAATAAACACAAACCGAATGTCTGCATGTTTTTGTTTTACTTCATACCGTAGCAAGAAAGATGTACTTCTGTTTCGTCTCCTTGTTCCCACATTGTTCACTGGCACGCGCAGACAAGAAAACTGTCACTTTCTACCGTGCTCCAGCATGCAATCATGCTCTGTGATCTATTTGTCTGCCTCAGTGTTTGTGTAGCACTGACTTATACCACTAGCCAAGTGTTCTCATGAACAATGTGCATAATCGTGCGCTACGCGTAACGAGACGAAGACAACAGCTTGCGTATGACCCCGTCAGTGGAAGCGTGCCACACAGCAAGGAAGGGAAAAAAAAGAAGAGGAGGCAGAACCTGTGACATATACGTCACGGGATCCTTGGGCTCCAACATGGGAGAATGCAGGGAAGGAATTTCACTTGAGGAGACTAGACAGGGCAAGTGGAGAGACTTATTTGTTGGCGGTGACGCTCTCCTCCGAAATCATGGGTTACCAGCTCTGAAATATTTTTATCTCGGCTATTAATGAACCAGTTTGAAAAACTCTTGTGGTAGAATGCTCTCTAGAGGGCACGTAATAACTTCCAGCATATAACCGAAATTTTCCATGTGGCCTGGTGAGGGGCCCTTTAGGGAAGGCCAACGGAGATGCTATGCCAAGTGGACACCCAAGGAAGATAATAAGACAGGCGGCAAACTAGATATCTACACGGAAGCAAATTCTCAAAACATTGTGTGACCATCTGGGAGCTTAGAATCAAAATTCAGATGCGCAGAAATAACAATATGAAAACATTGTCAGTGCAGCCATCCATTATAGATGACTGGCAACTTTAATGCTATTAACGATCTATCTTATGATTGGTATGTAATTGTTGATGATATGTTTTATACAATGATAATTATTATCCACAACAGGTTTACTATCACTGAATCAGCGCCACCCTTCCCTTTGCTGACCTTTGAATTTTTGGTTTCAGTTTATAACTAAGCAGCCCAACCTAGATTTGAGTAAACACTCAAATCTAGGTTGTGAGCTGATTTTTTTTTTTGCTTCTCCCTTGTCCGTTCAAGTCACAGAAAAAGGCCTGCTAAAGTGTTTACACAGTGGCAACATGGCAAACAAAGCAATCTTAGTTTGTTCATAGCAGTTTCAGGTACATGTGGCCGGACACATTTGGTTTCACCACTCGACGTTGGCACACTTTGCTGACAGCATGGATATACAACACTTTACCCAGTGTTTCGGCTGGTACAGTTCAGCATGGTCAATAAAGCCCAGACATGAGCATAGTCTTGTTCAGATGTTAAGCATTTTGACATTACAAGCTTTCACACACTGAAAGACAGAAGTGTACATCTGACATGGCTACAAAATAATGCACAATCAAAATGACAAAATTTAAGAACAGAACACAAAATTTCTGCATATTGACACAAGTGTATTCAGGGCATTTATGCCACGCAGTATGTCCAGATTACTACAGCTACTTAGCAGCGAATTTTGTTGTGCCCATTTTTCCTGACCCTCGGGTAGTATTGAAGACAGGGCATGTCTTAAATGGAACGTCACACAGCCGTTTATGCAAGTGAATGAAAGGTGGAATGCATGTTCGTAGACAAGTGCCGCAAGCAATAATAATTCTGACAAAATGTCAGCCACAGTTATAGAGAATGGGGACATTAAAAAGCTAAGATTAAATGGGCGCTCAGTGTTCCTAATTTCATGCACCATGCTGTGCCGGTTCTGCGTGTACAGTTGAACCCACGTGAAAAAGCTGCTGCCCCGTCAACTTTTGTACGTGTTCCATGGTGAAATAATCCACTTAGTACAATGTCCCATTATCGGTTATAACGATGAAGTCTGGCTGCTGGGTGTCCGAGCCGAAAGGTAGTGAAATGCAAAATCCTTGAAAATAAAAAAAGAAAACGAGAAACTCGACCCGCTGCAAGATGGCCCACTGCTTCAACAGCCGCCGCGCTCTCATTTTCCAGCCTTCTCCGTGCACCTCTCTCCTGTCCCCCTTTTACTGCCTGCGCCAAACATGAATGGGCTGTGCCCATAGTTCTATGCCATGCCACCCTCCGAAACACGAATAGACCGCGCCAACTGCACCGCTCCCAAATTGCTCACATGTTGCTCACTAGCTCCTCATTCAGCGCAGTTCTGCAAACAGCTTAATCGCTCGCATTCGTCTTTGTTGGTTGCGTTGAAATCATTCCTGGCCACATGGTTTCTCAGCCTCGTTTGACTCGCCACCGAAATGAAAGATAGCTGATTCACCTGCTGATCACCGGCAATGCATGGTGTTGCCGGCGAAAAGAAAACGCACAACTATCAATTTGGAAACTAAGTGCTTCTAACCAATGAGGCCATCGTCGCGAACGTGCTTGCATAGAATAGCAACGGTACACGACAGTAGCGATGATGTAGTAGGGCAGGCCGCCTCAAAATTGTCCTCACAGGAGGCCCTGCAGATGATTCAGTCACTCCGGGGCGTCGTTTTCGTGAGGAACCTCCCGCTGCACTACGTGGAGCACCTGGATGCCTAGGAGAAGGATGTCGGCGAGCTTCTATAAAGCAAACAAGGCTGACAGACATCGGGTTTTCTCGTGCAAGCCAGTGAGAACTATGTGGTGAGGTACTTGTGGTGATCTCGCCTCAGCATTTCTTTTGGATTCCTCAAGCTGACAGGCTGCCGCGGCAACCTTCTCACATATTTAGAAGGCCCCTTTTGGGCACACCAAAGCGATGCCTCAGTGGTGCTCACATATCGCTCGCCACCCTTGACCGCTCTTTGCAGTTGTTATAGCAGCGCCATTCTTTAACGCCGAAAGCCACAGCTTGTTAGACGCGATCGGAGAGCCCAGGAAGCAATTAAACTAGTGAACACAATTAGCAGCTGGATGGAGAAAGGTGGTTGGGATGGGCACTGGCCTCCCCACCATTATAGTTTTCTCACATCAGCTCTGCCATCCCCCTATTTTGATTTTTCAATGCAACCCAGGTATAACAATTATCGGTTATAACAATAGAATTTTCATGGTACTTGAATATTGTTATAAGTGGGGTTGACTGTAATGTGAAATTTGTAACAACACAACCCATAATTTGAATCCACAATGAATTTTACGTATTAATCCCAAGTGACCCCACCAATACCAACAAGGTAAACTACATCCTCTCAGATTGTGTACCTTTCGTTCACCTTATCACCTGTCCAGTCGTCACCCAGCCGAAGTGATGCTACGAGGTGTTTTACAACCACTACCTAAATGACAGGTCTCTCACAGGGCCTTATTGCAGGACTCCTGTAGTGCAGCTGCTACTCCAAGGCATTGTTTTATTCAACAGAGAGTTGTGCGATCAGTTGTGAAAGTATACGTCTTGTAATGCAAATGGTTGTGACCATGCCAGAGTGCATAAGGCACCTGCTTGAAGCATAAGCTTGCTTACTTCTCCCATTTAAATACAGCTCTTATACATACAGTAATACAGCAAGGCCAAATGAATGTCAGAGTGTGCTGTAGTGAAGTTACAAATACAGTGCAACAAGTGACCTGTGGACGCTATCTTCAATAATCGTAAACAGCAGCAATTCTCTCCTTTTCCCCAAAGCACACATACATGGAAGACTTGTATAAAAGGTGTTGTTTTTCTCTACATCATCTACCATCTCGACATGTTAACACACTAACACAACAATGACCATCACACAACTACAAAAGCTAGAGGTAGATTTCAACATGTGATAACTTAAGCGGAGATGCTACTCAGGAAAAACAATATATGTATTATTATTATTATTTGTACTAGAGATTTGAAAATACTGCCATTCATAGATATCTTTATGAAGATTTCAAATGTTGTTAGTTTTTCTGTAGCTGCTGCATTTTTCTAGTTGTGTACAACACAAGTGCAAAGTATAGTTATCTTTGGAGGCACTTCCTTGCGTAATGCTTTTTCACAAAAAGCATGATGCTGTAGCTTATTTAGCTCTTTGTAGACTGCAAAGTGCCGATATCTATCCAAACTATCGATCCAAAGTTTAACCATGCAAAAGAACATTAGTACGCTTCAACTAATTGTTTTCACAAACATATCAGAATAACCTTGTGCACTTATAATTGTCCCATACTAAAGAAATTTGGCATAAATTCTCCTTAACATATGCAGAATGCTGATATCTACTTAAAATTTCAATATCTCTCGGCAGTAGTTACAAAAGTACAAGGTTATATTTCATGGAATTGTGAAAAAAAAATGTTAGGTATCCTAAACTTTTTTTGCATAGTTTCAGTAATTGTACATGCTGTTTACGGTTTACAATGAGCTAAGTAAGCTACAGCATAATGCGTTTGTGAAAATTTTATACCCAAGAAAGTGCCTCCAAAGATTAATATATATTGCAGTTGTGTAGGACCTAACTAAAGAAAAATAGCAGCTAAAAAGCTAATGATAAATTTGAAATCTACATAAAAAGAACTGTATGAATAGCAGTATTTTCTAATCTCTTCTACAAATAAAATTTGACGATCACATTAGCATACACCAAAGAGGGTGAAGGTGAAATCCTGTGCGCTCTAGTGGCATTCATTAAATTGCATGCCATTCTAATTCAGATGTATTGTTACTTCTTATTACATACTTGTTTTTTCCATCAAAGGGGGTTCGAGTGCCTTAACTGACACTGCCTTAATTAACTTCACCCTAATTAATGCCAAAGGTCGTGGGTTCAAGTGCGTGAATTAAATCTATATTATTGAACTTTGCCTTATTTTGGGATAGTGAGTGGCGTCACAGCCAGCTGCAGAAGAAGACGACGATGAATGCGAGAGCAGTAGCACAAGCACGCGTCTGCGCGAGACAAGCTCACATGACTTTCTGTACTGCACGCCGCTTTTTCCAGACCAACGAGGCTATGAGCCACTTAAGGATTTCGCCTTAAGCCGTGATAGCCCTAGTACTCGCCATGGTGTCAAACGCTGCGATCATGATCAGCAACTCACAGACGGTAATCTACGGCTTCGCGTGTGGCCGTGTTTTGCGGAAAGTGGCCTGCATACTCCAAGTTTGTGACGACGGCGACTTGGCATCACCCTCGCAACCCCAAAATTCGACTGTCTTCCTATTCTGGACCCCAGCACACGAAAACGTACCACTCGCGGGCAATGAGGTGACCCATGCCGCGACTCGAGGTCTCCCGCGTCGCGCTGCTGCAGATTATGCAGCCACCGCCTCCGCCCCCGAGAGCGGGGCATCGAATTTGCTAGATCGGGACACTACGACACAAATGCAGCAACAAGGATCACAACGGGCGTGGGGCGATCGCCTGACCATGTTCAGAGACCTAACCCAATACTACAGACTCAAAAGACGTACATTTCCGCCACCGCATGATAAATTAAACAGGAACAAGGCCGTAACCTGACACTTGCTCCAAATCCACACCTACCCGGCCCCGCTGTCTTACATCACTGCTACCCGGGTTTATACCCAACTGATGCATGTAAGGCTCGCGGACAGAGAGCTACGCTGCAACACATGCTCTAGCAATGTGCCGGCAACAGTGGTACTGAAACATCACCTCCGTTTGCGACGCGTCCATAACCGCGTTTGTTACCAGAGTACAGTAAGCCTCCAGCTTGCTTCTTCCTGATGCGGCCCCAGCTGCGGGGGCTGCCGGGTACCTTCTCCGTCGCTGTCGCTGGGGGGCGGCTCTCAAAAGTTCGGAGTTGGAAGACCAGTTCTGGGCCGTCTGGCAAGCCAAAGATGCCGCCCTAGTCCAAGGACTTCGAGCCGTCACCTGATGCCACCACAACAAAAACTGGCAGACCATTTTTTAATAAAGATTTTTTTTCTCCAAGTAGCATCTCCCCTTAAACATGTAAATAGTACGATGAGGCTGCTGCATTCCAAGCGATTTGCATGGCAAATATGTAGTGACTTAACAAAGCGTTGAACTAGTTCACATTCCACATTTTCTTCCTACAGCGTCTTTCGCACCTATTTCCTCAAAGCAGACTAACACATCCTAAGAAGAAACGTCTTGCAAACAGCATTTTGTTACTGTTGACACAACAGCCTGCACCATACGCTAAGGCAGAGCCATAAACACCGTAAAGTAAAAAAATGCCATTTGTCAGCTATTTGGCATAAAACAATATATAAGCACAATTCGAAGAACTTTCTTTCTGTATTTCAGCTCTGTTCCATTTGGGCACTCGGAGCTAATGCTTTGTACAAGCCAACTCACCGGAATGGTAGCGTGAAAAAGGAAAAAAGTGAAAAAAGCAACAGAAATGTTAATTGTCTGTGTATACTACATCACCGAAAACAATGCAGGGGTGATGCGCCCTGCCTAAGCCTGCTGATATAAGCGCTCCATAATGGACAATGCAGCTGCTACAATGTTGGCAACAGCGAAAGGAGGGACAGTGGTGGCGACACTGGCTCTAACTGTGGAGAGTCCTGGTCCGCAGATTGTGGTGAGCACGCCTGCGGTAGTAGGTCATCGGAAAGGGCTTGCCCTGCTAGCTCTGGCGGCTGTGGCTGTGGCTTCGGCTGTGGCCCTGGCTGTCGACTTCGCTGAAGCTGTGCATGCAGTTGTGGAGCCCTGGTGGGCACACCCTTGCACTCTTTGAAGTGGCTGGCACGTTGGGACTGGGTTCGGAACAGTCGAAAGCACCGACTACATCTGCATGAATAGTTATGTCGACAGCATTAGACTAATACCAAAACGTTGACGTCAAGCACTGACGTCTACACAAAGCACTAACAACTTTCCTTCTCAAAGATGACGTGACTTTGTCCTTTTGTGAAAACTAAATATTTTTAATAGACCTGAACCTCGATATAATGAATACCTATATAACAAATATATTTAAAATGTTTCTCGCTGATAAGAGCATGTAAAGAATATATGCTGATAGTGAATATTGGATGTAACAAAGGTATTCTCAGGTCAGAGGCTACCTTGTGATAACCATTCACTTCTAAAAACACACATGAACATTCATTATGCATCACCTTTCTCCTCTGGTACTTGGGTTTCCTTTGTAGCAATTGCTACGAACGGGTGGATGTCTGATTTTCCCTTTATTCATTCATTATGTGTGTTCAAATGTTAGGTTATCAATACTGATTTATGCAATCAATATATGGTACGCAGATGTCAGCCCAAGCTCACAAAACTTAAATGCTTTCTATGATTGGCCATTACCGATGTAATCATCTAGTTACCATTCCAATTCCTATCATAATACCCCCTTGTTTCATGTATTGCATAGAGGGTATCACCTGAACAAGGGTAGTACCATGATACTGCCCTCGTTTTTGTACATGCTGCTTACATGAGTGTTACCTGTATCCATTCTGAATCAGCCATGTGCTTTTAGCCCATCCAAACTAGCAAATTCTCCCAATGCAAAAGGGAAGTAAATGCGATTAAGTCAAAGTGAGGTAAAAATACATCTATGAAGGCAACAACGCAGCAGCTGCTTCTGCAAATGTAAACAGTAAACCCTATCGTTAAAACAAAGTCGTCTTATTCAAATTATTCCATGCCCAAATGCATGCATTTTAGACTGGAATACCTGAAGCTGGTGAGCAGCGGGTTCTGCTTACTATGAAGAGAGCACAGGCAAAAGTTAAAATCTCGGGGTGCCTGAGCGGCAGCCTGGACTTTCATGTTTCTTCTGCCTAGCCAAAGACGCAGAGAGATTGAGTGTGTGGGTGCCAGCCAGTCGGAGCCTTCCTTGCGCCTTTCCTTCAAACGTGACATGGAGGAAGAAAAAACTGGTGTTCCGATGGTGTTAGAGCTTTGGCTCAAAACTTTGGCTAAAGGCATGAGGTGCCTGCACACACTCGGATAACTAAATAAACACGTTTCTTGTTGATCTAGATACTGATTCAGGTTGTTCTGATCATGAAAGTGAAGTGTGAGTGATATTAGGGTAAATGGGGTATATATTACACAGCTGTCTAACAGCTAGCCAATGCCTAATTTCAGCTGAATACTGCTTGTACTTGCATGAAATGGGTTTACATGCTTTTATTGAATTTCTTGATGATGTAACTGATGTTGAAAAAAAAGAAATGATGATTTGCAAAACTATGATACAGGCTGGCACAGTGCTGCGTGACTGTCGCATCACTGTGGGGATGCACAGTGCAGCCTAAACAGCTGTGGCATGTTGCCTTATGGAAACCTCACTGATTCTTGTGTACTTTCCAGTAAACCTTTGAGAAACTTAACTCGTCCTCAATCCATATGCACCTCATGACACCAGTACACTGACACGCCTCAGGTCGTGTTCACCACTCGGCATTTCCAAGTATCTTGGCAGCTGATTTTGACCAGAGACAGCACCATTACACCATCTTAAGTCAGAAAGAGGGAGAAAACTCTTTAATGAAACACAGAGAATGTTGCATCTCAAGTCAGAAGATGGCCCTTAGCAGCTTAAACGTTATGCACATAGGACACCACTGATCCCAATGCCCACTTGCATGTATTGTTGCCTTGGAGTGCAAGTGCTGACCAGTGCTTGGGTTTCACTAATGCCCTGTCAAAACTGCAGTACTCAAACTTTTTGCCACAGAATAAAATCTGCTCAATTCTTTAAGAATGAAACATGAAAATACTTCAAGGTAGTGTTTATTTTTCAGTGAAATGTGCGAAACACTGACAATAAGAATACTCAATGAAAATAAATATTTTGAAGACACTTTTTCAGAAATAGGTTGGTTGCCTGTGGGTAACACCCAGAGGGAGCATTCTGTAAACGTCCACTAAGCGGACTGTCCATTTCAGCGCAAAGTGTATGAATGAAGCTTGAGAGCTGGCACTGACTATTGGCACGTGCCTTGCAAGCTTCAAGTCCTACTTAATCAGTGTGCACTGAAATGAACAGTCTACTTAGTGGACATTAAACAATACCCCACCTCCCTTTTTCCCTGCCACAGGTAGAACAATATAAGCGCGCTTTGCCCCAAGTCACCTATTGCTTTGTGTGGAACTTGCACAGACAGTTCTTGTAAGATGTCCAACAGAGGTGTTCAACGCATTTCTTCTACTACGTTACCTGTATGATACCACAGCAGCCATCGATTTTGCATTGGTCTTTCTCCTCTGACCATGCCTTCAAAAGAAAGCGAGTCACACACTAAAGTTCTTCCTCCTCCTCTGTGTCCGCTCTAACCCAACAAATAATGTTTGCTGCTTATCATTCAGTGTTGGCCAAATACATTTAGCCGGAAACTGTGTACTCAAAAACGAAACTCGACAAAAAAGAATATTTTTCTGGCAACACTCATTCGAAAGGGTTAAACGATGCACCAGCATGTACAGAGTACACTGCGCTTAACTGGCAGCAGGTGATTGCGACTGCAGTATGCCAGAGCTGTGGCCCCTGAAATTCCACCCCAGGGAATACAAAAAGACACTTTGGCTGAGAGAGCCACAATGCACTACTGAAGTTTGTAAACACACCTACCACCACCAAAAAATTGATTGATCGACCAACCTACCCGAAAAATACATTGAAAAAATGTGTGCCCCTCACCTGTATGGCTTCTCTCCTGTGTGCAGGCGCATGTGACTGAAGAGGTCCGACTTCTGCGAAAAGGATGCATCGCAGTACACGCAGGAGAAGGGGCGCTCGCCTGTGTGGGTGCGCACGTGTCGCTTGAGGTTGGCGCTCTGGGCAAATGCGCTCGGGCACAGGTGGCACCGAAAGGGGCGCTCGCCCGTATGGGTACGCAGGTGCGTGGTCATACTCGAGCTGGCTGTGGTCACGTAGGCACACAGCCGGCAGGATCGCACACGGCCACGCACTGACACAAGCGACCGGGACAACTGTTGAGACCATGATGGAAAGGAGCCTGCGAAGTCACGGAAAGCACAAAAAGGGCAATGCTAACGAGATATTGCACAATAGATGGAACAAGGATGCTACACCTGGCAATCAAGCTGAATTGCTACATATCTAGGTTTGGTCGGTGGAGCCCGCTGTCCTGCAACGTTGCCAGCTCCCAGTTCAAACTTTATGAACAACCCAACTTTCAAAACAGAATGTATTTGCTATTCTTCCAAGCCATTGTTGAAGGAACAATTGAAAAATTACGTGAAGGCAACATGCACCAGGTTGACAGAGTGAATTAGAAGGCAAACTGAACTTATTGCACCAATCACTGAGCTTCCAAAGTTTCATAAATATGAGGCACTAATCATTCCTTCTGTAGTCCGACTTTGGTGCACGTTGCATGCAGCCTTTTACATAATGTTATTTTATTAGTTCTCTTTTCTTAAGTAAAATATTCATCAATTTGGCACAAATGAAATGTGGACATGTAACTGTTTGGCCAGCAATGTACTAATGTGAAATGCACATGTTATGGGTGATGGTATGAGAATGTTCTTAAAGGTAACAGCAACTACAATGCATTAATATACATTTCAAGCACATATGCAATCGCCTCTATGTTCACTTCTCATACCAAAGCAGCAGCTGGCATATTTCATTGTAGAAATTTATAGTACACAATGCTCTTTCTGACTCTGCAATTTAACTAAATTTTTTTTGCTCTCTCCGAGTTGAATGAATCTAAAACACACCAGTCCACTATTCTTTTTGTAATGCAGGAACCTCCACACTATATGCTGTACTGTGAACTTCACAAGGTTTTGTACCTTTATGACAACAAATATCTGGTAGACTGCCTGGAGCCCTTCATGAAAAAAAAAAGAGACGCCAACGAAAACAATGTTCATAAGAAGATCTAAAAGATGTACTGGCTCCCACATGCATACCTTGTTCACAAACACAATTTTATAGATATACACCCATTCATTGATGTTTTTGAGTAGTATATGCATCTCACATTGACGCATTGTAAATCTGCACATTCTACAATGTCTTGTATCATTCTCATCAGCCTATTAGGTCCAAATCAGGTTGAGAGCCTCTCCCAGCAATCTCCAGTTTCACCATCAATCCAGGTTCAGCCTACATCATCTCATGCTTGCAGTTTCAAATTTAATCACTCCATATAATCCTTTATTGCTCCTGAAATAGCTTGGGCACATTGAAGAAAATGAAGCTGCATTGCATACAGTCAAGCATTTCCTAAACTTTGTGTAGATTTTGGGTGATTCTTTAGGGTGCACAAAATGTCAAGTTATATGCGAAAGCTTAGGCTAGTTGGTTATTCATTTTCAGGCGGAACCAGCACTAAGGACGTGGACAAAGTTAAATGCACATTTACTTATTTTTTTTTCCATGTGCCTTCTATTTGTTTGTATCCTTAGCACTGTTTCTATTTGAATCAAATTAAACAGAGTAATTTGAATATAGTGAAACACCTAAATACACATTGGGTGTAATGAATGAGTTTCACCAGATGAAGCATAGAACGGAGCAGAGCCTATGCAATATGCAAGAGCACGTGTCGCATGTGTAAGGAAAAGTATAGAAGCATTAAGCTGAGATATAGCAATGCCTATGAAAATACCTCTGCTGTTCTTGTATCAGACGTAATGGAGTGCCTGCAAAAACTTAAGTAGATTTTGGGTTGTTAGTTCCAAAGACAAAGGGTGTGAGAACTATTCTATAGTCTTTGACGTACGAGTTGCTTGGATTTGCACACACCTCGATGACTTCTTCTGCCATAAAACCACTTTTTTTTCTTTCATTTACGTAATTTCCTTAGAAGGACAGGGCAGCAATTTGCAATTTCACTTGTTGCAAACTAGCCAAGCAGAGGTGGCAGCCAGTACACTTGCGTCACCATTAGAATGACACAACACTAAAAATGAAACTGTTGTGTCGAGTAACAGAACAAACAAGTTGATGCTTTCGAAGATGCTGGTGAGCTCCATTCCTGGCAATGCCCCGAAGTACACAACTTCTTGTACGTTTTCTAGAAGTGATGGACACATCTGTAACAGCACAGAGATCACTGTCAAAAGCTGGCATGAACACTAGCCACACATTCACACAAACCTTTCCGCCTTTGTGTCGACAAATATACACAGGTTTTGAACATTGTGCTACACTTAACAGTCTAACAGAATCTTAAATACGCATTACAAACAACTGTTCATTAATTCATGTAAAGCCTACTTCGTAAGACTGTAATAAGAAAATAGACCGCAGGGTCTAATTGGTTTGTGATCAGTGTCATAAGATGCTGTCACTAGTACTGCTGCTCATGACTGTATATAAAGATTAAGGACTAAACCACTACATTACTTCAATAGACACAATTGCACACAAACTATTGAAGAAAGGTGAATTCATTCTGAGAAATACTGCATCTACACTTACATCCATGTTTTTATCTGATAAAGCAGTTTTGTACCTCACACAAGTGCCTTGACAACATACAGGGTCCTGAGTATTTCGCTGCGCATGTTCAAAAAAAGTTTTTGCACTCACCCCTGCACTGTTCTTGCTCAAATTTCGCAAAACAATTGCATTTTGGTGTCGACTTCGTTTGGTATAACACTTGGCACAGTTATTGATTGCCTGGTGTTTAAGGAAAAAGTGCAAATTTGCCTGCATTTATGGGGATACGAGCTAAGGCCATGACGGTGCAAGCATAAACTTGTGTCGCCGCCTGTCGTCAAATGCAGAAAGCAGCGTTTCAGAGAGGGCTGCCCCGTGGTCCAAGAGTGGGCAACACCAGGCAGCCGTCCCTGAAATGCTGCTTTCTGCAGATGACGGCAGGCGGTGAGACAAGTTTATGCTTGGGATCGTTGCAGCAGCAGCTCGGATCCCCATAAACGCAGGTAAATTTACCCTTTTTCCTTAAAAATTAGGCAATTAACTGTGCCAAGTGTTATAGTAAACGAAGTCAACACCAAAATGCGATTGTTCTGCAAAATTTGAGCAAGAACAGTGCAGCGGTGAGTGCAAAAAGTTTTTTTGAACACGCGCAGCGAAATATTCAGGACCCTGTACATATGACAAGATTACCTAGTTCTGTTTTGATTTGTATGTTTCGTTAAACATCAGTTGGAATTCAGCACTTCGTCATATGTGTCTCTTTCATGATGCGTCCATGGCATAGTGGTGGGTGAATTATTATTATCAATGCTTGCAGTCACCCAAATGTGCCAGAGACCATTTGCAGAGCTGTATGCAAAAACAAGAACCCAATACCAACCTCAGAACATATCACCATCACGGAGACAAATATCTGTAACACCATGAGGGCAAATGTGTCATCCTTGGTGGTAGGTTCATATTCACTTTACATTCATGGCTACCAAAATATATATATATGTATATATATATAAGCTACTTAACTTTCAAATTGTGCTGGCCAACTTGGATACTAACACATTTTCGTAGTGCTCACACAAAAGAGGACAAAGCACACATTGAGCATAAATTGAATTGCATGTCCTTGTAACTCTCACTCACATCATCATAAATTTAATTTGGTGTCAAATACGAAAAAAAAAAATGCGCACAAAGTTGCAAAATTGAAACAAGCAATTCTTGGCAATTATGATCAGCACTGTGTAGCACATGATGCAAGAACTAGAAAAAGAAAAGCCATCAACTTGAACAACATTTAGTGTTTACAAAACGGTTTCACTTAAGGAGTGAAATGTGCTGAAAGCCCACGCAACTTTTGACATTACAAAACATTAAACGATTCCAAAAGACTCATTTTTTATTGCATAAGAGCATCAGCAAACATAATTTATTTCACATTTAAATGCCCCGACTGAGCTAATAGGGAGAGGGAGCAATAAAAAAAATGAATGCAGACGATTTATATTTTATTACATGTAGAAATGTAGTGCAATAAACACACAAGGACATTCACACCAATTTATCGTGCCCTCTCCCCCCCTTTTTTGTTGCATTGAAAGGTGCCTAACAATTGAGTAATAGTTAGACTGATTAATGTGTGTAGTGGTAAAGCATAAAAGATTGCTCATTTTCATAGCATGTTCTTTCCACCTTCTTTCACCTTTTCTGTACATTATTGTGCATTTTTGTACAACTTGCTGAAAAAATTGGGTTCACAAACAGCAATAACATGACCTCCCACACATCCGAAAGCACATTCACGCACATGCTGGCAGGCGTAAACCTACAAATTGATGCCGAACAACAAGGAGATATTTGCATTAAAATTTTAAATTCAATTTAACTTGGCTTCACTAGTGATAACATGACAGAACTTCATGTCAACAGCTCACAGCTTTCAAAACTGAAGTGCCTATCAATCAAACAAAAATTATTTCTAGCACTAGCAAAGAGCTCTAGCCCGTAAGTCGAGGCCCACCCAACAACACAGGAAAGCAAAGATAAAAAGTGACAAAACAAGGCACCATCAAGGCACCACATGGCACCAAAACTAACACAGAAAGTGCTAATCACAAACGATTCTATGCCAACCTATCTATAACTGCTGGGAGAAGGCAATGTTAATTACTCTCTGAGTTTTTGTGCCTGTGATCAAACATTTTAAGTCAGTTATTCAAGAAATATGAAAGCAATATGGTCGCCACAAATGCTTATTTTAACAGACACAACTTTTATTCAATAGAAATGTCAATGTAATGTACACGTGATTCACACACCTGAGTGCATGGCAGATGCACCAGAATGCAAAGATTGCTAAGAAATCACAATCGATTACAGTCAGCATGACAGACAGTGGTACTGCAATAGGAGGTGTCTTGGGATGACCTATCTGCCTGTATGTCTATGTCTACATAATTATCTAATGAAAGATGCCACATTGGATGGCTCAATATTAATTACAATGCTTGAGATTCTTTACCAAGCAGAAGAATTTCAGCATGTAGCCATTCCTGAATCACTGCCCTTATGAAATTGGACTATTGTCACCAAGACCTGTAGCGTGACCCAGCACTGAGCCAAAAAATATAATAGCTTCTAAGCCAAGCCATTTTCTTACAAGACATCAGTAGCACTTGAGTTCAACAAAACACAACAATGAAAAAAAACATAGTGCAAGAAATTTCGAACTGCAATCAACTTCAATGGCAGCTTTTTTCCTTCTACCTGCATCCCGCTACACCACATGGAACACCAAAAGCAAGATGTAGGCATATTTTTTTTTTACTAATGATGCTTGACAGATACACTTGCGATCAGCAAAACATTAAAGACTAGAAGAATGGATCTACTAAAAACTGGAATATCTAGCCTCTGTTATAGTATTGTGTGTTCTAAAACAATTCTTCCATTTAATAACACACATCAGCACAAATACACCCGCGGAGACCGAATATGTCAGGGAAAAATTACAAAAATCTGGCATGCAACTACTGCCAAGAAAACAACACACACTGAATCTTAATTTATTTGCATTTCATGCTGTGATCTGTGCTAATGATGCAAAAACATAACGAAAAGCAGAAAGAAGAAGAAAGGGACAGTGGACCTAACAATCTGTTTGATCCTGTACCCTTTAGCATCAGTTATAGCGTCTGAAAGCTGCAGTAAGAAACCACTAGTCCAACACTTTTCTCTAGAATTAGTCGAGTTCAGTAGTGTCCAGTAAGGCACAGACTCTCTGGATGTTTGGGTAAAACAGTACGACAAGCAAAAGTGAGAACTGGCCTATGGACAGTGCAAGGTCATTGTCATTCAAAAGAAAGCTTTGGTCAGTATCCACTTTAGGCCAAAGTGTCCGATGTCAGAACATGTATCACATAACCTGTATTTCACCAGACATACCTGAGGCCAGGTTTGAAAGATGGAAATTCTTCAAGAATAAAGTGTTGACTGACCAATGCATTTTATATCATGTACATTTAAAAACCGACATAAAAAATATAATATACTATATATACTGCCAGCATTCATAATGTACTTCTACAAAATTTCCTGTGCACAAGTGTGAAGTGTAATTTGCAATATACCATCATCATGAGGGCTGTTTGGTTAGTCTTCAATATAAGCTAAAATAACAGAACTGAAATAGGGCTGTGAAAAGCAATGAAACAAATACATGTAACACAGGATAGCGCTTATCCCATGATATGTGTCTTTCTTTTTGTCCTAGTTTCAATTGCACTGTTTCAGCTTATATTGCAGTTTGCACGCCATCCAATTTTCACGTGAAGCACAAAGCTGAAAACAGATAACAAGGCAGTTGTCTATGACTAGAAAATCACACTGAAAGGGTAAATTTTACCCGCAGATCTTTTGAACGTGTCACAAACACGTCCAAAGTAATAAGTGCAAGTTTTTCATATTATAAGGTGAATACATTCGAAGCATTGACATGAGGGCCACCATAATGATAATAGATTATTCACAACTGAAGGCTATGGCTTGTGCCAATAAAAGTTCACTTGTGAGCGAGCACTATTATATTTATTGTGTTCTATGCAAATGAAGGTAGACGACCTTACAGGGCTACAACACACAGGGCTAAATCTCACATCAGCCTCAGATCAGATTTGATGATTTCACTCAACCTCAATCTCATCCTATAAGGGTGAGATGCTTTCAGGAGACTTCGCCTCTCCTTTCTTTAGGCCATCGGCAACCTCACCTTCATATCATCTCAACCTCATTATCGAAGGTGAGGTCAGGTTCTTTGACCTTATTCTCATTTTGTGAGTATAACATCGAGTTTTCAGTTAAATGCATTTGTATTCCCATGCGTAAACCTATGCAGACATGTATTGATGCCTCTGATACATGTGGCTCCAGAGCCAAGATAAAGCAAATATAAAAATTCATGAATACACTTGCTCAATATGAGGTTTTGGTTGCAAAGCATGCTATGACAAGGTATCTCATGGCTTACGTAAGGTATACATAAATTTGGGCATATTTTGATAAATGTCATAGTTCACATAAGAAAAACATTGACTGAGTACTGCCAACTCATCAATTTTGGGCTGCAGAAAATTTTGATCGCACAATTCAACCACACTGGACATTCAATTTCACACATCCTCAAATGCAGGCTTAAAGTTGAGGTCAAAATTGTGGGCCTCCCACACAGAAATTTAAGATGGCAGCCTCACCTCAACCTCACAATATGCCGCAACCTCATCTAAGTCTGTGAAGTTGAGACTTCATTTAGATCGAGATCGAGACTTCCTCTTTGAAGCTATATAGTCACGCAGTGCTAATCTTTACAGCAGATAATATTCACCAGACTGCCTGACACATGTCACATCCATGTAGCACACTGACTGTCAATAACCAAGCCTGGTGCCGTCAGCAGCGCAACTAACATGCTTCCATCTCAGTGAGCATGGTTCACATTGCACATAAAAGGTTGCTCAGTTTGAAGGGCACACACCAAAGCTGCATGGGTTCCAAGCCAGGGAGCTCAGTACACGGACTGGTGTATCAGAAAAGGTTGTGAAGAGATCAAGACGGTCACAGTCGCAAAAGAAAGTGAAGTCCTTGCACACACAAAAACACCTGACACATAAAGGTCCTGATGAACCTTTATGTGGTTAGCCCCCCACAGTGCATTCTCTTTAAAATAACCTTTCAATTTTTTTCGCTCCCGGCTGTGAAAGACTGTCTAGTTGTGTATGCATGTATGTTGCAGCAGTTCATTCTGTGTTTTAAACTTAGAGCTACAAGTGAGGCATTTGAACAACTCTTGGTACCGATGAGTGAATACGTGGCTGCGAAGGTTGCTTGGGTGTGCAAAGGCACGTGGGCAGTGTGGACACTGGTATGGTTTCTCGCCTGTGTGTGTCCGCAGGTGTGCCACCATGTTGTAGGAGCTCTTGGTGGCATAGCTGCACATCTTGCACAAGCGCACCTTGTCCACGATGGTAAACAACGATGAGGCACCAGTTTTGCTTGTCCCTGGGAGAACAGTGCGCAGGGTGTAAGCAGTACAGAATGTTTCCCACAGCTTGGTGCACTGTGACATTTGATATGCAGTGAAAGGTGCAAGTGTGCATCTAACTTTGGATACAAATACTCTAATTTTCAACCCTAACGAATCCTCAATTGTAACATCCACTCCGATCGCAATATTTTAGTATATAAGAAATGTGACACCCTTAGTTGTTCCCTATCATACTTTCATTGTAAGTGAGGAAAGTAACAATTTTTTATCACTGGAAGAAAGAAAAGATAAAACTGCGAGGTTGCTGTAGGGCATTATTTGGACACCATTTAGGTGGTGTCCAACGATGAGAAATTCCTGCCACTTCAGGGAGCTTCTGCTAACTGCACTACAGGAAAGCAGCACAACCTTCGAGATATGAAGTTCAAGTTTGTGATTGGGGAGGGAGAGGTGAATTTGAACATCACTTTTTGCAGTTTTAGTTCTGTATGCAATTCTAATGCAAATGTCCTGCTTAAATAAATTTTAAGGGGAGAAGGAAATCACATTAGAATTGTATAAGTACAGCACCTCTGTGGCCTCTGCATTCTGTCTATGCACAAAGATGACATGAGTGATGTAGAGTCAACATCAAATGTTAACAGGAGCATGGGTTCATGAAAATTATCAACTTGTGCTCTGTTAAAGCATGTTGCTTCTAGCTGAATACATCACTGTGTAGGTCACACACATTACTGTGAACTGCTACTCTGAATACGAAGCAATGTGCTCAAGCTTTGCAAGAATCCAGCAAATGCCTTGTTTCCATAAAATTTTGATGCCAACAGCACAAGCCAGTGAAGGCACACTTTCACACATGCACAGGTCCCTGTTTCTCCATTTAGCCATATATTGACTAACTTGCCATCTCTTGGCTCAATGAACAGAAAATGAACAATGCTTCATACACAGCGGTAGCATATCTGGCAAGGAACAACATGCCAGCAGAGGTGCATAGATGCTATCTGAGAAAGTTAATAAATGAAAACACTTGCATAGTGCAGTCAAAATTGCATTTATGAATGTTGAATAACAAATGGCTTCACAATGCAGAAAATCAATGAAATAAAAGCAGCAATGACAAAGATGGAACAAAAAAGCAAGCCAATTTGCTACACAAAGCAGAAACTGAGCAACAGTGAAGGTGACAGATTAATATGAATATAATGCCCAAAAATGCAAGGAGAAGAGGAAATACATCATCAAGTGCACATTATCCAGTCAATGATAATAGTATCAATATGTCTGTTTCAGAGATGAAAAAAAAAAGGTACATAGTATATGGTGCTGCACACAACACATGAAGCTGATTATGGCTCACTTAAATTATGTGGCAAGCCCATACATGCCAATATACACTATAGCGCCATTACCCCCTGACGCACCTGCCAAGGATTTCGCCAAGTTTCGTTGCGCAAAAGCATAGCCTAATGTGCACAATGCCCCAAATCATATTGTATGAAAAAGGAGTCCTATACTTAGAAGAGCTTGCTATACAACTATTTTGTTCACATACTCTCAGAGCATTATAATTATCCAAAGAAGACACCCACATATGATATTCTGGCAGCAGCCAGCAAGTAATGCTGGTAATATTAGGTTAAAAAATGTGTTGACAGAGCATAAGCCACCAAGCACTTTTTCCATCAGCCCAGTACTGCACTCAAAGGATAATGTCACAAGAACCTTGTGGTAACGCATTGGCATAAAAAGAAGTTATGGAAGAAGCCATAAAATGTTTCAAGTCAGTATTTACAAGATATCTTAGTGCTTTGTGGTTTTTGAAATGCCATCGTAGGGGCATCTTAGACATCTATACCAGACTCTCCTTTAGTAAGTTTCATAATTAGTAACTATTACAAAAAATATGCTCAATAGTCCATCAGTGTAAGGGCAGGTTTGTGAGAAAGAAACAATACCTACTACAGAAGATGCTGGTCGAAGCACACAAAACAACAATACTACAATGCAGGTCAAAAGAAACGTAGAAGTGAACACCAGCATCAGTACCTATCTAACTAAAGAGAGCACCAGGAACTTAAACTATAGATTAAAAGATTCTGCAGAATTTCTTATGCTATTTTTCAGAATAGTCTCGGCATAAAGTACTTATTGACAATTGCAGGTTCTTTGGATAAAGCTCACACTGCTTCCAATTGACTGAATGCTGCAGCTACTTCACATTATGTCTGTTGTTCAAACTCTTCAGCGTATGCCAAACGTTTTACCATTGCCCCCTTAGTGTAGCTTTTTTTTAGTGTGCGTAATTAGTGAGTGGTAGGTGGCAAGCTACTCATCTCCAGCCTCCTATGTCAAAGCGCTAGAATGTCTTTAACGATAACCATTCCTCGCACCTTAGCTACCACCCTTTTTATTACCTGGCACTCCAGAACAAATTTTCATAACAATGTAGGTTGGGTGTCACTGAAGCCAGTGGGGAAGTATGAAAAAGAAAGTAAATGGAACAGAACTGTCACATTATTCCGGCTCACATGCTTTCCTGATGCCCCCCCCCCCCCCCCCTTGCCATCTCATAAAATGATGGGCTGACATTACTGCCCACTATTTTAGAATTGCTAGCAATTTGATTTGCGCCTCTCAATGCAGCACATGTTTTCACAGTCAATACACAGACATGGCACTCTGTACTTCAAGAACAGTCTCAAAACTTGACACCACATGTGTAAGGTCAACAGCACACAACAAAAGCCACCTGTGAAACAAGAAGCAAAAGAGCAAAAATGCCCTGTCCAAGGGACTGTTGCCGTCAATTTTAAACGAACATAGACACCAACTTTAGGCGCTCTCTTTTCTTTTTTCTACTTTAACACTTAATTTGTGCAGACTAAGAAAAGAAAAAATTGCTCATTCTGACAGCATTTGTACAGAGCAGCCTTTACGCTCACTGCGGAAAGAGACAGATCCAAACGTGATGCAACAGTGGTGCTCCAACCATGTTGCCTCACAAATTGCTATTAGTTTGGCTTCATACACATGTGCTAGTATGTTTATGCATAACACAGCAAATAAACGTTCACCTGATACCTGTACGTGTAACACATCATAATGTTCATGCATAATCTTTAAGCCTTGCTGGTAAACAATTAAAATCAAATATGTTTTAAGGAATGGGTAATTAATTATATGTCATGGTAGGCATAGACTTGTAGATGGAAAGTGAACAGTGAGAAGGTATTTGCATCAAAATTTTGTGCTGTGATAACTTTAACTCAGCATCACTAGAGGAGACTACGATAGGATTTCATATGAAACCTTGGCACTTTCAAAATGAATGTAGGTATTCAGCATACTAAAATATTTCATAGCACTACTTAAACAGAGTTCAACAATGCAATTCCATGCATGCTCAACCAACCAAGAAAACACAACAAAGTAAAATGGCAAAGTACCACACAAGAGAGCCAAGACAGGAAAGACTCATCACACATGTGTTTGCATCAATTTATTTATAGCCACTGGCAGGAGGTATGTATTAATTACCAATGAAGATGTCTTAAGATAATAATGAAAAAAAAATATGAAAAGAATATAAAAGACCACTTTTACCCAACAGGAACATTGATGAACAGAATGGAAGAACACAAGCGTACACAATGCTGTGCATATGTCAGTGCACAACCGATGCACTGATACGTGGATTATCAAGACATCGCAATCACATTCAGCATAACAGACAGTTTTACTGCCTTACAAGGTGTTGTTGAATTACCTGTTTGGCCTTTGAGAGTATTAGGCCATTGAAAGATGCTGCATTGGTTACCTCCATCCATACTGCTGCTTGAGGTTCTTCACCAGTTGCCAAAATTTCCATACATGGTTGTTTTTCCATTTCCACCCCAATGAAATGAGACCTTCATCACCGGGGACTTGTACTGTGACGTGGCACTACGCAGTTAGCGTTGCAGATCGTAAACCACCTGTATTGCAAAGCATGTGGAGTCAGACTTCTATGACTGCACTACTTGCATAGCTTCCACACCATTGTCCACTAAGAATGGGTGCGCAAATAGTTGAAATCTTGAATATGGATCAATTAGTTTTTGTTATTTGGTTCATATTCAGTAGGACAATTCACTATTCAAAGTTGTTGAATATCCATGAAATTTATTTCGAATATATATGAAAAACACTCATAGCAGTCTCAAAGGAGACAGAATGAGTGTAAAGACTCTTCCAAATGATTCTGCTACAGGAGCACTGCTGATGTTGCAGAGAGCTCAAGTTCATGAGCACACAGTGAGCAGATAACTCCTGGCAAATAATTTCCAGTCATTCAATAACAAAAGCTGCCTAAATGCGAGCCAATATAGAAATTTGTTCCGAGTTCTTATTTGGCCAGTCTCACAATGTTTGCATCCCTTTAAAACATGTGCACTTGTGTAGTATCACAACTCTCTGCTTCAATGAATAGAACACTGTACATGTAGTAAAATGTTGTTCCCTTTATTCGTTACCATTATTGCTATTGTGCCCCAGATAACTGAAGCAATTGTTTGACATTTACAAGCTCCTCAGTTCATTGAATGTCTAATTATAAATGCATTACATGCCTGCATCAATGTATACAGGCTTGACCTTTTTTCCTAACTAGCTACATACAAGCTTTGTATTTCATGTTACCTTAGATATGAGAAAATATTATGTATATTCGACTGAATACTTGGTGGCCATTTTTTTTTTTGAATATGTGTATTCAATTTGAACACCCCTACTGCCAAGTGTAAAATGGCGCATGGTGCGAATTTATTCTCTAGCATTAGTCGGCTTGAAGGGTTTCCAGTCACGCACAGACCCTCTGGCTATTCGGGTAAAACAGAGAGGTAACCAAAGTGTGAAGTGACCCATGCTTAGTGCTCAGCCATTGTCAATTTACCAAAAGCTTTGTTTAAAGTTCACTTACACCTTATGAGGCTAAAGTCAAAAGGCACACAACGTGACCAAGTATCTTGTTTTCCTCCAGACATGGTCAGGTTACAAACGTATACACGCTCAAAGCCTAGGGAATTGGTTGACCTATTTTATACTATGTACATTACGAAACACATGTCGAATCTACTGTCAGACTTCACATTATTTCACTTGTACAAGTTAAAACCCACGAACTACTTATGTGAAGTGCAGTTTACAATTAGGTTGTTTGCACGTAGACCACAAAGTTCAAGATTAGTAATGACAAGTAGACTGTTTGTAACTAGAAAATCCCACCGGAGGGATAAATTTTATTCAGAGATCCTTTGAATATACTACAAACATAACCAACAGCTGAATCTTCATGGCACTGCCATGAAGAGTGCAATATTTTTTTGAGCACATTGACAACAGTAACAAGTTGTCAATGTGTCAACAAGTTGAGTAACAAGTTGAGTAGCTTCATGAATATTCAACAGATTTTGTCTTTACAGCTAGTCACGCAATGCTTAGTTTACAGCAGCAAGGTGTGTCTGCCATGTATATCACATCCATGCAGCACACCGACTCTTCTTTTCATTAATAATCAACTCAGTGCTACCAGCAGTGCAGGTCAAATGCTCGCATCTCACTGAAAGTGGTTCACACAGAAAACAAAAGGCTACCCAGTATGAGAGGTGCACATCACAGCTTCTAGTAATAAAGACAGAGTGCTAAGTGTCACATCCTGCATATCAGAAGAGGTCCTAAAGAGAGAGGATACAGCTGCTGCAGAAAAAGGAATGGTGATCCTTCACTTGCAAGCACCTCACACTCTTTGTTACCAATAAATGTTTTTCATGTAGCTGGGTGCACTCTCTCTATCAATCACTTCTTTGTCCTCAGCTCTGGAACACTGTCTACTCGTGTTTGCGCATATGGTACAGTAGTTCGTACTGTGTTTTACAGCTGCAGCGGCAAGTGAGGCAGTCGAACGTCCCTTGGTTCCGATGGGTGAATGAGTGGCTATAAAGGTTCCTCGAGTGTTCAAAGGCTCGTGGACAGTGGGGACACTGGTATGGTTTCTTGCTTGCGTGATTCTGCAGGTGCAACACCATGCTGGGGTAGCTGATCGTAGCATATCTGCACAGCTTGCACAAGTGCATCTTTCCCAGGGTGGTGAACAGTGATGTGGCCTTGACACCAGTCTTCCTTGGCACTGAAAGAGCAACACACAGGGCATTAAAAAAAAACAAAAGGCTGTGCACAGCTTGATGCACCATAAGAGACAGCACAAGATGAAACGGTGTGCAGTGTAAGGCGCAGCTGTGCACATCACTTTAACTACACATGCCTTTATGAGCTTTGCTTACACAAAAAGGTGAGATGACTGATTTAGCCAGCATTAAAGCTTATGGGGGCACAGGCTAATGAAAATTATGAACTTTTGCTCTAGTGAAGCATGTTGCTTCAAATTGACTAGACAACTATGTAGGTCACACTGACTGCGGCAGAAAGAAAACTCCAAATACGAGGTCATGTGGCCAGGCTTTGTGGGAATCCAGCTTTTTCGCAAATCCTGCGTCTTAAACTTTTGATGCTGGCTGTACAAGACAGTGGAGGCACATCTTCACATACTCTGCTCTCCATTTAGCCATATACTGAATAACTCACCATTCTATGGCACAACATAGAAAAGATAATGTATGAAATAATGTATGAAATGTATAAGATAATGTATGAAAAGCTGCATCTACAAGTATAGCATACCTGGAAAAGAACAACACACTAGCAGATGTGCATAGATGCTATCAGAAAAAACAAGCAATAGGAAGTGTTTAGATTGCGCAGTCGCTGGTGGATGCATGAATGTTGCATAAGAAATGGCTTCACAATGCAAATAAGCAATAGAAGAAAAGCAGCTAGGGGACAAAGTCACTCAGCAACAACATAAACAAAACAAGAGGCAAGATAATTGCAGCATGAAGCAAGAACTGAGCAATGGTGAAGGTGACTGGTTAATATGAATGTAATGCCCAACAATGCAAAGGAGGACAGGAAATGTGTCACCAAGTGAACATTCTGTTTCCCAAACACTCAAAAAAAGCCTATATAGTGAACTTGTGAAATTGTTTCTGGTTCACACAAATTATGTAGTAAGTGTGTACATACTAATGCTCCAAAGCACCGTCACGCCCTGCGGCCTCTGCCAACACACAGGTCAGGCACAGGTGAGCACCTGGAGTTTCAAAACATGACACCATGTGCAACACACATACCAAGCTTTAAAGCATTTTGTTCTGCACTCACATACATGTAATGCATCTCAAGTCACATGCACAAAACGAAAAAGTGACAGTGCAATATTGTACAATCCAGCAAAAGTGTGACAAAAACATGTTTGAATATGAATGCCGTACATACCCCGCATAAGGGGGCGTGCTTTCTTTCTTTATATTTTGACAAGGGCGGCCTTTACATAGTGGGACTTTATCGTATTCCAAGTTTTTCGCCATGTGTGATACCCTTGATCACGATGTAACAGAAGAGGAAATGCTATTGTTTTCATAATTTTTTTGTTTCTACGACGTTCACTTTCTGTATGGACCACCGACACATACATATATTTTTTTCAACAATGAAGCTGTGACCATCTCCATGCCTGCTATGCTGCTTCATGTACACCAAATGCTTTAGTTTGAATGGTGTACCGTACGCTGTGAGACACTTTCTGCTAGCAGCTTCGTGCAACAATGTGACTGGTCAGACAAGCTCTAACCAGAGTGCTGCTTATCTTTTGAAATTTCTTCTGCTTTTTTTTTTCGTGAAATTTTGGCTGTAAAGTTGGGGGTGCAGCTCTTACACAAGTGTGGCTTTTACTTGAGTATATATGGTAACTGATCATTGACTTTTACAGATCAGGAAAGTTCATTATAATATTTAAAAATAAAATGTGTTATTAAATAAATATAGCTATCCTCTAAGATATAATTTGTCTGCATTGTCATTTTCTCAAAAGCATTTCACTTTGCGGGTTCTGCGGGTTTCTGCAGAACTACTACGTCAAACATTTCACTTTACGTCAGCGTCACTAGAGGGAATGATGCACTGAATGTGTGCAAAAAACAGAATTTGGGCATTAGCGTTGGATAATTGCACCACCCTCGATAGCTGCTACACCACTGCACCAGACAGGAAAATTTTTTTTTGCATTTCTTTTTTTTTTAAGTGACTTGATCCAGAATGATTGTCTAAGCTTGAGGGTTGGTAGTGGATCAAATTCACCCCAGGTTTGTTGTAGCAAGTCCTGGCATTTCAAGCTGAAAAAAACAAACACACACAAATCTTTGAGATTTAACTAACTGTTGCCCCTAACAGAAAACTTAGCTATAGAATCAAATACAGCAAGTAGCTCAGGTTGGCACATATATACAAATAGCTTTTGTTTTAATGTGATGGAAGTGGAGGTTAATCCATCAGAATTTGCGACACAGTCAACAGACCTCTGTCAGGCCACGGCAACCCCCTGCTATCCCCGATGTTAATGCCAGGCCTCTTCCTGGCTTGATGAGATCCTCATGTTTGCCTAGAGGCAACTAAGACTTACTTATAACAGTTCAAAGCATCACTGGGGACCACCACTTCTAGCACCTCCACAATCACACATCAAACCCCAGTAGTGCCTGCTAGTGCTTCACTGTGCTGGTGGTTTGTTAAGGGAATGTATTGTTTGCTTGCTGCAAAATAATTTATCATTTCATGTGCTCATGCATTGCCGATCATCAATGGAAGCGCTCCCTTGAAGAAACCTCATTACAACATCCAAATCGCCATTAAAGTAGTATGCACGCCTGTACGAACGAGTTCCTCATTGAAATCTAGGTTGCAAAGCAGGCTTCAGCCCTCACCGATTGCCTTGCAGTAGACCAGCAGCAGTGAGTATGGTACCGCGGGCCTGGTGCTGGAACATGAAACACACACATAAAGAAGCTCTTCCTAAGCTTTAATAGGAAAATTAAATTCTGGGACTTAGTGTGCCGAACCTATACAGTGAGTTAAAAGGAGGCCTGCCATAGTGGAGGCCTCTAGGTTAAGTATAGCTCGCAGAAACATTTCAGTTTACTAAGTTTAGAAAACCACAAACGCTGCACCAAGAAATGATGTCGCAGTTCTGTAAACTGCATCTGTAAGAACATCCAAAGCTGACAAATTTGATGGATTAATGTATATCTTGCATGAATTTGTGACAACGTTTAGAAGGGTTTTGCAATAGTCGTACTCATATAAGTGCAGTATTTAATGCCCATGTAGTATGATAGATCAGTTTTGTCTGCTTTGGATGCACTATTAGATGCAATTGACAGATTTGTGATATGACTTCTTGCCAAGCGAGCGATAATGTTGATGAAATATTTATCGGTGTTATTGGCGAGCATAACTGAATGCATCCATCACATCACAAGAAAGTTTATCTGGCCAGCACAGAAGTGCCCGCAACAAAAATTTCTCAGTTACTATGATTTAAATTTATGATGTAAATAATGTCACTGGTCAAAACTCTCTTAGAGAACTGTGCACAGATTTTAGAGTTTTAAAAAATTGAGCTGGTATTTAAAAGTTATTGCCCCTATTTCTGCCATATAAATAATTACTATAAATGTTGTGGTTTAGAAGTTAATTAGTGATTTATTATTAAATATGCATTTTGTGTGGGTTTCTTTCTGGCGTTCAATGCAGCCCTCGTAATAAAATGTATGTGGAAACATCACCTGCACTGCTGTCACATTGCAATTTTTAAAAGCCTGTTAATTATAAAAATAAAATCACCTTGTATAGTGGAATATACAGAGAACAGACACCAAAAGGCAAAAAGACCAGGAAGAACAAGAAAAGATCACCACAAAACCACGATGTCTTGCACAATCAGTGCCATAAGCCCAAGGTCGTCTGTTTTGTGTGTGTTCCGGTACATCTGCATGCAGAACTGAATACATTTAGTTTAAAGTAAGCGCCCCATGTGTACCGAAACTCAACCACAGGATTTCTTCATTAGTGGGCCTGGCGAAACGGCTCCAACCATGCCACTGACCCACTGGCATTGGTTGTACCAATCTTGTTCCAAGCTGTTTGTTATTTCAGTACAAACTGCATGCAACTGCCACAGTTAATTCTTAAACAAGCTGGCAGCCACCAAACTTTATTGTGTTAAATGTGCTTTCCAAACCAACATAGGTGGCAAAGCATTAACTCGAGAGTCATAGGCGCAGCCAAAGGTTACTCTGCAAAGAACCCCTTCCACTGCAGTAAACTTGAGTAACAGTAGGGGGAATGAGAAGAGAGAGATCAACTTTGTTTACTAATGGCTCTTTGTTCAAGCTGTCGGTGATGGTACCCAGTTTTCATAACTGTACTGATGCTGAATTCATCATTTTTTCTGCAATAGTAGTCATACTTTGGCATAAAACAAATGATGCGAGGTCTCTAGCAGGTTACTACCATTTTAGATTGATTCAATGACTCTTTTAGCAATTCTTTAAGAATGCCTGATAATACCCTTGTAATAAATGTAAAAGTTGCACAGTGGTCAAGACTGCCTGGCTGGAAAGCAACTTTCCAGGGTTGCTAATTATGGAATTTTGAAAACTAGACACATTTCATATGGTTTTAAGGTCCCTCATCAGTTTACATGACACGGCTGGATATTATATACACCTGCCAACCTTCACTGAGAAGAACACAGACTTACAGCCTTTTTGCTTATCAGTACCTAACAAACCACCTCGTAGTCTTTCAACTTCAAAATCTCTTATTTTGCACAGCTTTCTGTTTTAAAAGTGTTATACATGGATTGCAGTGTACTCTAATAAGGATTTCTGCTATACAAATCACAGCACAGAACTAAATTTCTTGCAACTACCAGTGTAATTAACAGACATTTCACAGCAAAAGGAGTCTCCCTAACTCGGAACACAGTCATGAAAAACAAGGCACTTCTTCAGCACATCCACTCATACAAGTTGGGACCATTTCATGCAATCAACGGCTTTATCGCAGAAATAGTCATGTAAAGGTTGTGTCACTGAAGTGATATAGCAACTGAATGTGCGAAATCTGGCTAATGATGAGGCTAAAATATCTTTCAGCTTATTAAAATATTATTTTTAACATCCATGTCTGACAGTATACAACTTCGCAAGGCAGCTTCCACAGCAGCAAAGATGACAGTTTTTAATTGCCACACGCATACTGGAACTTGTGGATGTTATACAACTTTCCAAAAATATAGTACCTCAGAGTTGCCTAGTTGGGGCAAATGCGCGCACCTCTCACAACACCAGCGTTAAGGCATGCAACAATTTCCACTTCTTGCCCTTCCCAGGTACTTTGTGATTGCAAAAGCCCAATGTATTGGTACTATCTATACAGAAGTTGGTTAAACTAAAATTTCATGGAACAGTTTATTCATGTGCAACAAGTGCCGTGAAATTGGTTACAAGTCAGTGTTGCGCGAGTGGCACACATCCTCACTTCCAACATGGTGGACTGGTACAAGAAGTCTATATGATTTTTGAGTGAAGCTGAAATTCAAAAACTTCTTATGCAACATTGGTTTGGAGAATTTCAATCATAAAATAACCCACAACAATTTTTTTTGTAAGATACCAATTACCACAGCTAACACAATTAGCATAATCAATTTGGATAGTGGGTCAAAAAAAAGTTATTCCAACGTTCAGCAAAGTACAGTTACACCTCAATATAGCGAAATTCTTGATGTAACAAAGTGTAACTTTTCATAACCTCTTGTCCATAGAACACCATGTGATTAGAACCTCAATATAACGAAGTGTGTGTGTATGCGACTTCAATATAACAAAATTTCGCTTCTGCAGCAAAGGAATGCCGAGACAATAAATGTAAACTTCCGCGTACACAGAGGGTCAAACGAATCAATTACAAGTGGCTGCTTGTAAATATACCTCTCAAATCGCGCGCGGCGCAACAAGAGCGACCGCCGAAGTGAAGCCGCGTCACATTCCGTATACAGTCCAAGTTCGATAAGATTCTATCACGCCCCGCGCACTTGGTGCTTTAGGCGCGAGTGCCGCCTCCCCACGCGAGCAAAGGGAAATAGGGGGAGGGGAGCGAGATCACGGTAACCCGATCAAGCGCGCGCAAGGGGCGGGGGAAGTTGGCGCGCTTCTCGGCCGTGACTGCGCATGCGCATAAGCCCGGCTGAGCGCATACGAAGCCGCGCACCCTGTTTTAGAGGTAATCTGCCACGTGTGCAAAGAGTGGGCGTGCCGAGACGGCGTGGCATCGTGTAACCTTTCTTCCCCTGCGTTTAGTATTGAAGGTTGGGTAACCTCGAGTTTCGCTGACCCGTTGGAGCGAGGAGCAGACGAAACATTCGCTCACCGCTGCTGGCGCTTTTCAAGATGGCGTCGTCCGAGTGTGGACGACGCTATCAGCCGCGGGGGCGAAATGCACGCAAGAGCGTGGCTTAATTCGTACCGCCTATACGAAGATATTGTCGACGTGGCATGAAACCGTATTCATCGCCAACTCCAAAATTCATCAAAATGAATTGTTTTCTCATTCAAATTTGCTTTTTTCGATTGCCGAATAATTTGGGAAATTCCGCGGCCCCTTTCCATGTAAGAAAAATCGATCGGTGACAGCACTTGTTTGCATAAAAGGTCGAATTTCAATACAACAAAATTTCTATATAATGATGCGAATTGCCAATTTTACCTACTTCGTTATATCGAGGTTTAACTACTGCCATTAAATACAATTTGAATTTAAAATCTGCTAACATGTTGCTACAGCAGAAACCGAATTTAGCTCACTTTGGAAAATGCAGCAGGCAGAAACGCCCCAAACACACAGCCCTCAAAGCTTTAAAAAATCTCAGCAGCACCAGTTCACAAAAGCATGGCCATCAAAATTTTCTGATTAAGATGTAAAATGTATAGTTGGGTTCTTTTCATTGTGGCTGCTGGTTTTTGAATTAAAATTTTTGTTCTGATTTTTTCATGCTATTACGCAAGTACTCAATTTGTTGCATGCCACTGTAAAACGTGTTTTTTCCTTCACGCTTGCATTATGTTAAACCTAAACATGCGAGTGATGCAACTATCCATCTTGGCGCATCCGAAAGGTAAACAGTGCAAGAAAATGTTTTTAGAACAGGTGTCCGAGGGTCAGCTTAAATTTTAGTATCACACATCAAACCTTTGCAATAGTGCCATATAAAGCTGCGAGCAAAAGTCTGAAAACCATAGTTGCCACGTAAAAAGCTTTTGTTCGTAGTTTAGAGATGAAGGCTGGAATGAAGTGTCACAGCCTACCTGTGCCTGTTGAACTAACGCAATCTACTGATACAATTCTAAGTTGCACAACTCTGCTAATACAAATTTTCAATTTTTGCTGATGCCACGGTCCTGGACTTTTGCTCGCGATTATACACTGCCAAATACATGCACTGACCAACGACTATAACACTTGCTATTGGGTCCCAGGCACTGTCATCTACTCTCTTATAGATTTTCATTAAAAGTACATTACTCTTCCCCAAGACAAAAGATTCTAAGCGTAGCATCACTGGTTATAATTCAGAATCAAGCTAGGAAATATTAGCCAATCTTTTATGTACGAACTTGATCCTTTTGGTTTAGGCTTTCCATATTGAACATTTAGCAAACCTACAGCCGCAACCATCAAAGTTTAATTTAGGAGGACAAAACTGTAAACTGCCATTCAATTGCTCAGCATGCAGACTATCACAAAAACAAATGTTCCAAAGTAAACATGCTGACAATACCTGCTTTTATTTGTTTTGTATGCTTTTATTCATGCGTGTGTCACACGATCATTATAAGACTTGAAAATTGCTTCAAAGAACATACAGAATGTCACTAGTACATGCAAGCAGATGACTTAGACAATGATACAGCTCAGCAGTAAATACAGACAATCTTATAAACTGTACATACTGGCTTTCCAGATCAACATATAGAGAAAATCTGTGTCAGAAATCGAACTTCTTGTACACAACAACTTCAAAATATCACAGTGGCGATTGTTCAGTAGCCGCTTTTCTATACCACATATATGCCAGTCCACCTCTTATTCAGCTATCACAAAAGAACTATGAACCTCAGCATATTTTGGGTTTGTACCTGAACCTGCCCAGTACAATGACCTGTGTTGTGCAAATCAAGTGGAACACATTTTCTAACTATATCACCATATTTATTTGTTTATCAGGACCGCAGCAGCACCAAGAGATATCAAACAGTCTGTTCGATAATAAATCCATTGTATCATAGCACCACTGTGTAAATAGTATGTTCAATGACTTATGCACCTACAACAATCGGAAAGCTTTTACCAAAAATACCAACACATTTATGTGCGTATCAACAGTATCAAAGCAGCTCAAGTAGACATAACAGTAAATTCTAAAGTATCGAGCAGCACTAGATATAACAACAAATGTTCAACTGCTTAGGTGCTCACAACAACCAGAATGCACTCTCCCACAATACCAACATGTTTATGTGGGTATCAGTACCACATACACAAACATCAGTATCACAGCAACACAACTAGATATTAAAGAGTGTATTATCTCCGCACTGAAAATAATTAGCAGGCTTTTCACAGTGCCCCAAGTGCAAAAATAGCTGTAGTAAATAACTTCAAGTGACAGACAGCAAACAAAAAGGTAAGGGCATTGACAGCAGAAGATCAGTAGCATAGAGACAAACCCCATCCATTTACAACAGAATGTCTGAATGTTGCATGCAAAAAAAGGAAAAAAATGTTGTAAATTTCAAACATTTGCAGCACAAATAATATTGGCACAGCACAATCCCAAAGGAAAGCCCAAACTCCAAAGAAAGCTTAAACTCAAAGGTTGTGGCTAAATTTCTTGTTCTTGAAAAACACTAAAAGCTGATCGACCTGCGTAAATTTCCAAACTATGGAAGCAACTCAAATGACCTTAGCAAAATACCAGTGGATAAGCAAATATTGGGTAACCCAGAGTTGTCATAGGAATACTAGTTTTTAGCGCCCACTGTGGTAGTTGTAGATAGTTGGCCCACAAGTAAGCTCTGGAGTTCTGCACATACATGACAAAATATCACCTTATTTCCCGATTCATCACCCAGCGTTCCTCTATTGAAGCAGTCAACAGAGCTTATTTTCTATATTTGTTTAAGGGAGAACTAGTCAATGAAAAAGCTTAAAGTTATCTCAATATAGTCGACTACCATTAATTCAAACCTTGAGGGACAGCAAGGTCTGGTCGAATTATCCGAAAGGCCAAACTAGCAAACACAGTTGCAAAGCAAATGAAGTCAAAATCATTTTTTTTCTTGAAGTAGTATGCAATGTCTTTCTTTTTTCCCTGCTCTTGAATCACAACTTAACCCACATGCGGTGAAGAGAACCTGCAGCATTGAGCCCAACATGAGCCGTAGTAGTGACCCAACACTAAACAGAAGGGAACAAATGGCTTCATGGGTGGAAAGAGTGTTGGCCACTGAAAGATAAAAACAGCTTCAGGCTTAGGAAAGCAATAGAGCTATCTACTGAATTTCTCGTATTTTCAGGCTTTCAGTAACTGCTGTGCGCCTGAGGGGCACCGGTGGGGTCAAATTAGCCAAACAGCATGCTTTTATGTTTGAACTAAACATGTTTTCCTCATATAGCTATGTATGCTTTTTTTGCCACGACTTTCTAGTTCGTTTGGATTAAGCAAAAAGTTTAACATGAGTTGACTGCATACATGTGGATGGATTATTACATGCCTTATGTTGCATTACCGATCTGTGTCAGAAATCGAACTTCTTGTACACAACAACTTCAAAATATCACAGTGGCGATTGTTAGTAGCCATTTCTCTACACCACACACACATGGCAGTACACCTCTTATATGCTATCATAAAGAACTATGAACCTGAGGACATTTTGAGTTTGTTTGGAGTAATTATTTCAGTAATTTTCAGTAATACATTATTTCAGTAATTTCAGTAATTATTTCAGTAATTATTTGGCCTTAATTCTGAACCGATCTCTATCCTGACTAGACTTGCCTTGGTACTTTACAGCAGCACCAGAACATAGCACCCGCATTCGTAGAACAACCCTCAAGTGGTTGTGACAAAAGTGTGGAAACCACCAGTGGCTTGCTGATCATACCAACATGCCCGCAACCTGAAGGAGCCGAAACACAACCAAGGGAAGGCTCATGCAAACCAACAGCATCATACAAAATGATTATGTGCACGCTACAGAAGCAGCAACTGCCGAGACTGCTGAACACAAGGCAAGCAAAGGCTCATAAATTCATCTGCACCATAAAAAATGAACCATGCAAAAAGACAAGACAAAGATATGACATGCCAAGTCTCCAGAAACTGCAAGATTTGATGTAAACACAACCAGAGGTGCTTAACACATGCCATCTTGTACGAACGCAGGACAGTGTGTCAAAAAGTTCATGTAAATAGCTTGGCAACTACACATTGAAGGTCAACCCTGTTCCAGCTCATCTTGAAAGAAGCAAGTGCAATAGATATGGCCATGGGTAAAGGCACACAACATTTGTGAAACATTTAATGATCCTTCAAGTTCACCTTGCTTCAAGCAGGTGAGAAGTGAAATTATCACTTAGTGGCCAAGATATTTCAAAGAATTTGGTACAGGCAGTAAAGCTCTAAAGCCTCGTAGTATATATATTCGAGTCCAGCTAGTAACAGGCTGCTGGTACCCAAGTATGGCATGAGCAACACGAGGGCATCGCACGTTTCAGGGAACCGGCAGAGTTCTCTAGCAACTTGTTGCTCTCTGTGGCCGGCAGGAGACCCTGCTAATGTTGACAGCTGTAGGATGGCGAGATCGGATGTGAGCCCTAAGGTTTCCTTTCTGGGCACAGGCATAAGGACACAGGTGACACTTGTATGGCTTCTCGCCCGTGTGCGTACGCACGTGAGCAAGCGTGTTGACGGCTACCTTCGAGATGTAGCCGCAGACCAGGCACTGCCAATGTTGTCCAAGCTGGGCATAGAGGCTGGACGGCCCAGCGTTATGTGCGTGCATGTGAGCACATAGGTTGTCAGTGACCTTCGTGGCAAAGTTACACAGGACGCACTTGTATCTGGGGCCAACCTTGGTGTAGAGGCATGGCGACAGGTCCATGACTGGAGGTCCCTGCGCTGCGGTGTTCAAAAAGAAAAGAAAAACTATGAACGTCCAAGAGGCATTGCCTCTCATGTTTGAGACTTGCAAGAAATCTATCTCCAACACACTAAGCAGTTCCTGCACATTCAGTCATGTTTGCATAAGAGATTGAAGAAATGGCAGATTAGAAAGAAGATGAGTACGCACAAAGAAAGATATGCTTCCAGCAATGAGCATTCACCGCTGCCACACAAAAAGCAATGCCATGAATCATTAGAGATAACAAAAAATGCTAGAAAACAGAGCAGACTCCCACAGCTTATTGAATACAAAATGCAGTCACCAAGCAAGCACCAAGCAACAAAAGGCATCTTATTACACAACAGGCACACATGCAAAGTGGACTCCAAACTGTTTGCGAGCAAATCCAACAGGTCGTTGCCACAGCGTTGCACATAAATATGAGCATAGCCTTCCCGAGATCTACAAGGAACAAAGCCATCAAGTAGGCGCTGCTTATGACATTAAGGGCTATATTACACAAGGAATCTTTCGTGATCCATTCTTTCCACATTTTCTCATTTGACTCCAACGCTGCGCACTACACGTTGCATGGCTGATCTCAGCAGTGACGACGTCCAAGCCTATGAGGAAATCTGAAAACATGGGATTGCAAGAGGAATTCTTACATCATACAGTTCAGTCCCACGAGATGCTTTGGAAACATCCATCCCGCACCATGACACGGGATTAGATGGAGAATTGCTCAATCAAGCTTTTCTATGAAGTTACAAATCTAGCAGCCACAAGAGAACTTTGGTGGTTGAAAGTGGATGATGTTAACTGCAAGCTAATGCACATCCATTTTGTTGGCACTTCACTCAAGAGTGATCAGATTTGGTATACTATAGCTACCATTATATTTTGACAGTTCTCGAAGAGCTGGCCTTTCAAAAATTTAGTGCTTCTAGATCGCAATAAAAAAGTGTAACAAGTGGCACATTGGATGGATGGAAAAACTTTATTGAGGTTCATCGGAACGTGCACTAGGGCATAGCGGGCCACTTCCATGGTTTAAAATTATATTCATAGCTTCTCAATACAAAGACAAAACCAGCAAATGGGACATCCTCTAGGTACGGTGGCAGGAGTGACTGAGCAGTCTTGCCCTCCCCAAGAGGAATCGTTTCTGCATGCAGAAAGGAGCTCTCAAACAAAATTAAGCACTATTGGCATGCGACAATTGACCAGATAAACAGACCCAAAAGCAAAAATATTACGTCCCCTCACTCTAAGGCTCCATGCTAACTTGAAAAGCAAGAACACAAAATAAATGACAAACAAAATAATAAGAAAGATAAAGCAAGCAAAAGTAAATCGTAAAAGTACACTTGTGACAGTTCATTGCCACAGAACACCAAGCATGTTGAAAACCCCAATGCGAGACAAACATTGCGGTGATTGCCCCTGCCTCAAGGAGAGAAAATAAGGCAGTTTCAGGCCTAAAATATGGTACAGAAATTCTGAGAATTATCTACTAATGCGTAAGCATTCTTTGGGTATGCTGTTACATCGCTTTTGCTTACTTGCTTTTCCTAGGTCATGCATGTCTACCCATCACTTTTCTAGCGCCAAAGAAATGAAATCCGCGTACTGAACAGTGTGGAGACGAGCTGCCAGGAAGCTGAAGGGCCCCTTCAATGTGTTCGTATCAATTGAGCTGGAATGCTGTTGCAGCCAGTTTCCCCGCAACTGTTTTTCCCCCTGTTTTATTTCATTTCATTTTCTTTTTACTTTTATTATTACTAACTTATTATTGTTATTAAACTATAATCACATGTACCAATCAATAATTAGTTTTATACTCAGAAGCCCCCCAGAAGGCTTCTCTGCACACACACCCGTAATGCGGAAAAGTCAGGTTTCAAGGCAGTTTGACAAGAAGGGTTTTCACTCTCCGATCAATTTTATATTTATTTGGATTGTTCCTTCTCGCTTATAAAGGTACCAATAATCTACATTTGCACTATTATAACAATTAAATGCCTTAACTTTACAAGTTACACATCCTTGTGCAGGCACAAGGAATTACAGTTTTCACATGACAGACCAATTTTGCTGGGGTACTTGCCAAAAATGCTTATGCATTAAGTCACTTTCACTACCACCACTGAAACTGCAGCACCAGAAAACACAGCCTGCACAGTGCAGTTCACTCTACAGACTGCAGCAGACAAAAAGCAAGAGCGTTAGGCATAAAAAAAACAGAAAAAAAAGCAAGCACATCTCAGAAAGCATGGGCTCGAAATATTGTAAGCCAAAAATGAGTGGATGAAAATGAAATGAATGCAGGTAGCCATCTTCCTTTGCTGAAGCCCAGTTGTCAGGTACAGAGGCTGAAAAGGAATTATTTCATTTTATCAAATGTTACCAAATACTGCCTTGGACCACTACAAGCACATTATAAAACTAATATGCTAATTACGTGGGGGCAGTACAGTTGCAGGTATTGCAGTTGCAGTAGTTGCAGTTGCAGTTGCTGCTAGTGCAGTAGTTAAGTTTCCTTTGTGGCCTGCAACTGCACAGCACTATCCTATGGAAACATTACTTCAAACTTTATCTTGGGTAAAACACTGTGGAAGCCTTTATCCTAATCCATTATATACTCACATTTTACAATCCTCTTTGGCACATTAGCAGTTCAGTTGCTAGTACGATAGTTAAGCCTCCATTATTGTCTACAGGTGCACTGCAGAATCCCATGAATACATAACTACAATCTTACTTTATCTCAGATAATACATTGCTGAAGCCTTCGTCCCAAACCATATATTCACAATCCCATTTGATACATGTGCCAGCTGTGCAACAGTTTTCTGAAGGCTCACAAGAGTGTTATAAAGGCTCTACTATTTTCGGTTCGGAGGACAACCCATCCACACTTATGTATGCAGCTATCACAGTTCTTCACAAGCCTCAAAGCTTTGCCACCATACACATGCCATGAGTATTGCTTAGTTTGCCCCGAAAATGCCTGTGGTGCCATACTCGCTGCTGCTGGTCTACTGCAAGGCAATTGGTGAGAGCTGATGCCTGCTTTGCAGCCTAGATTTCAATGAGGAACTTGTCCATACAGGCGTGCATACTACCTTAATGGCGAGTTGGATGTTGTAACGAGGTTTCTTCAAGGGAGTGCCTCTACTGATGATTGGCAATGCATGAGCACTTGAAATGATAAATTCTTTTGCAGCAAACAAACAATAGATTCTTTTAGCAAACCAACAGCACAGTGAAGCACTAGCAGGCACTACTGGGGTTTGATGTGTGATTGTGGAGGTGCCAGAAGTGGTGGTCCCCAGTGATGATTGGAACTGTTATAAGTAAATATTAGTAGACCCTAGGCAAACACAAAGATTTCATCAAGCCAGGAACAGGCCTGGCTGTAACGTCGGGAATAGCAGGGGGTTGCCGTGGCCTGACAGAGGTCTCTTGACTGACCCGCAAATTGAATTTGACCAAGAAGTCCAGTAGTTCTCCAGTTTTACGTGAAATCGCCCGTCATTTTCGTGAGAACGACCTTGCTCTCGTCCAGGTTGACAAGGAAAGTGGCTTCACCATGCTTCCACAGAACCTTTTTTAAATTAAAAGCCAAGAATGCTGTGAGTAAGAATTTCAAGGCCGTATCTCTAAAGCCCTCCAAGGTGAAGAGCAGGGCACTTGCTCTTTTAGAAGATCTCAACCTGCAGAAGCTGGCTAAACAGGTCTTGGAGTGCGATTTGAATGTGCTGAGCATTTTCTTCACCACTAATACTCAAAGATTCATGCCCGTTCAGGGCCATTGTAACGAAAAGGGGAAGCTGGCAGGTACAAGTTGGAAAGTTCCTTAAAACACATCTCAGCGAACTCAAACCCGAAGATTCTTTCAAAATTAGTGGGTCTGACTACCTGGTTGACATCCTGTGTTGTCATCTCCCTCCAACCCGTGTCTGTAGTGGTTTTATTCACAATGTCTCACCAACTGGCCTACAACTTTACACCGCTAAATTGTAAACTTCACTTACTAAATAAGCATGGTGTCATGTGTGCAGAAGCAAACGTGAACACATCTCGCTCGATGACAGCGCACATTTGCTCTCAAAATGCTGAAGTGAGAAAGCGTGGCAGCAGCAGCGAGTGAATTGACCTTCGTGCTGCCTTTCGCTTCAACGTGAACTAAGCAGCCGGAACATAGCACCCATGAAGCTATCAGCACTCAGCGCACATGGTCGCCATCGCAGATCGCTTTCAAGATAGGGCCCACGCGGCCGCGCCATACGCAGTCGCTGCCTGAGTAGAACCCCTCCCCACACTCGGGAACCTTGCGCGCCGTGGAAGACTGCGCATTTCCTGCCCGCCTTCCTCCCTTGCACAGGCGATATTGAGCCACCATCTTCGGCTCACCCTCACACGCTTTCTCACATATGCAGCATATGCCGCGAGGCAACGATGTCATCGCTCTTGGACTTTACACAGAACATCACGGCAATGCCGACGGCAGGAATGCGCCTGGAGTGTCCATTTAATTGCTATTGCAATAAAGATTCTCTAGCTTGAGAACTCCAGCTCCTGTTAGGCAAACTTTAGCTCCTTTTGGATTAGAGCGTCAACGCACGGGTGAAATAGTCTGCGGGATTTGCGGGCCTCTCCGATCCAAGCAGTGCGCTGTTGTCCGCAGTGCTCGGCTCTGATTGCTCTTAGCAAATATGACCAACTAATAACTAATAATATATATACTAACTAATAACTAACCAACTAATATGACCAACTAATAACTAACTAATATGTGTGAGGTCACCTCACACATATCATGTCTGTGGGTAGTCTCTGACACGCCTACTGCACTCGGGCGTTTCACCCGACACAAACTTGCCCCTTCCTTTCCCTACATGTTGGCCTAGCATCTACAACCAACACCGTGGCACTTCCCAATATGACACACATTCATCACGTATAGGATCCAATGCCCGACCCTTTTGCGACAGGAGGTTCCACATAACCTCTTGTATCAATAAATTGTGTCTCTTTTTCCCAAACTGTTATGTCACTCGTGCACAAACTTCTCTTGTCAAGATAACTATTTTTGATACGATTAGCATGTTCATATGGCATAAAATGTCTGAAAGCTTCACTTTCCTCCTCGTGACATGACTATATTGTCATCTCACAGTAAGCATTCGCATGAACTGCTGTTTGCATTTCGACATAGCTTGCGAACACCGTTAGTGCACACACATTCGCTGACATTATTTGCACAAGACGATGATGAGCATCACATTTGGTTTTACAGCATTTAATCGACTACTTTATGAAAGCTTCACTTTATATAAAGTCTTAACGTGCTCACTGGATAAGCGTATCCTGGAGTATTTGGACACCGTTCTTTGTGCCAGTGAAAAGACTCCCAGTTTGAATTTGTAGCATTTTCATTGTATTCTGAGATTCCGACGTGAATCAATGTGGCGAGCCCTTGGTTAAATGACTACATTCACTTTCAAAGATGTGCCTCAACAGTAAACATGTAACTGCAGTGGCATAGCCAGTGGGGTGCACCTGGGCACATGCCTCCCCCCCCCGCTCCCTTATATATATATGAAGCGGTCTGCGCTGGACGCATGAAAGAAGACGAAGGAAGGTGCTAGGGGAGAAGTGAAAAGGAAGAAGTTGGAATAAAATGGCGGACGACACCCGTCTGACTTAGATGATGTCATTTCTGTTGCCGTTCTAGTTAGGAACGCTACATTTTGGCGCAGCCGACAGTTTTCGAAGACCAGCGATGCGGGTGACGTTTTTCGTCGACCAGGCGTCATCAGAGTCTGTTGTGTTCACCCGATACCAAGTGCACGGTGAGCCAGCGACGGACCTTCCTCTTGAAGTTAGTTCTACCGCGCTGATCAACGTGGTACTGCAACAAGCTGCAATCAGCCGCCAAGCCCTCGTGCAAACAGGATCGGTGACAGTGAATCTACAACTGCAGACACTGAGCGAACTCGTTCTGGAACCCATACGACGTGGCACCCTCAAAGAGGAAACGCCTGCCGGGAAGGTGAGCCTAGACTTGAGTGTTATGGAACTGCAAAGGAACATTATACAACAGATCGAAATAATGAGAACTTTCGTCCAAGCGCTTAGTCGAGAGCAGTCAGCACGAAGTATTGTTGAACCAGATGTTTTTGAAGGAAAATCGCAAAATGCACACTACTGGCTGTGTTTTTTCGAGTACGCCTGTGACAAGAATCTGTGGCACTCCGACGACACAAAGATTTTGCATATGCGCCGCTATTTGGGCGGTATAGCCAGAAAATGGTATGACGTACAACTCATGGATTATGGAACAACATGTTGGGAACTGTGGAAAAGCAACTTTTTAGGGGCTTTCGAAGGCAACGCAGTAGAAAGATGGGATGCGGCACTGCGGTTCAGTTATACAGGTGGCTCTCTGCTTGAGTACTGTGTTGAGAAGCGTCGCCTGTTGTATTCTGCAGAACCGAAGCTGTCGTCTTCTGCTGTTGTAGCTTTGATAACGCAAGGGTTGTGTATCGAGATCCGTAGTCATGTCCAGCTCAAAGGTCCAAGAACGTTTGATGACCTTCTGAACTTTCTACAGACCTCAGTGCCAAGAATTACATCGAGAAGACAGCCAGATGGTAGAACAGAGCAACTTGATTCCAATCTAGAGTCGTTGCCGTCAACTGAATGTGAACACAGCTTCATAAACAAATCTCCGGGAAGCGTAAATCATGACTGTGAGGATGGTGAAGAACCAATTACCGCAGTTCACGGCAACCTACTTCCACATAATCTGTCTACCGTGCATCACAAGCCCCAGAAAAAGAGCTTCAGTGAGACAGTATATTTGGTGTCGTCAAGCTTATTGTACGCCCCCATTAAGGTAGATGGCATTGAAGTGAAGGCTCTCGTTGACAGTGGAGCTTCGGTATCTATTATCAACAAGACTCGAGTGGATGCCAGTCGTCTGCACGCTGGTAGAACATTGCGTGTCCAAGCCTACGATGGGTCAGTGACCATGCATAGCGAATGGGTAACCCTGGCTATTGAATTTCAAGGAAATGCTATTACCAGTGACGTATTGGCCATTCCCAATGTGACCTACGATTTTCTTTTGTCCCGTCCAGACATGAAAAAACTTAAGATGAACCTCTATTGGGATGACAAGGTAATGGCCGAAGACACGATAAGAACAGAAGACCCTGGTGAAGAACCTAGTGTATCAAGGCTAATTTTTCACCACGAAGACATCAAGACTAAGTACCCAGAGCTTATATGCATAGGAAGCTACCCTCCAGCAATGAAATCCCATGTCGTTCCTTTCGAGCTCGCAGATAAAACAGTGGTTCGTAGAACCCCCTATAATATGTCCAGAGATAAAAAGGTGTGGCTGAAAAAGGAGTTGCAAGAAATGTTAGACGCAGGTATCATCCGGCCTTCTGTATCCCCATTTGCTTCTCCTATCACTATTGCACCTAAAGAAGACGGGACATTCCGCCTCTGCACAGACTACCGGGCTCTCAATCGTCAAACTGAATTGATACCTTATCCAATGCCGAGAATCGACGACATCATTGACGAAACCGGTGGTTGCCATTGGTTTTCACGAATAGATCTCTGCAAGGGCTTTTGGCAGATTCCACTAAGTGAAGAAACGAAGAAGTACACCGCGTTCATAACCCCATTTGACTTGTTTGAGTACAACCGCCTACCATTTGGTTGGAAAAACTCCCCTGCGTGGTTTCAGAAGATTATGACGGACATTCTGAAACCTTACCTGGGCACATTTTGCAATGTGTACATCGACGACATCATCATCTACTCAAAGACAAAGGACGAACACCGTAGTCATCTTTCAAAAGTTCTTCATGCCCTCAGTCTTGCCCAACTCAAAGTCAACTTCAAGAAAAGTGCGTTCTTTCAAGATACCGTAGTATTTCTTGGCAGGGTGTTTGATGGACAGACTAAAAGCACCAAGCAAGAATCGGTAGAGAGAATCTCCAAGCTGGTAAAGCCTTATGATGTGCACTCCCTGCGCGTTTTTCTTGGCCTTGCAGGACACTTCCGGGCGTTTATCAAAGACTACGCACTGAGAACAAGGTGCCTCACACGTTTAACTCAGAAAGACGTGCCTTTTCATTGGGACGAGAAGTGCGAAGCTGTCTATCGTGAGCTTGTAAAACTAATATCGTCGGACCCCATCTTGCGAATACCGGATTTTTCCTTGCCTTTCGTGCTGAACACGGACGCATCACATTATGCTACCGCTGCAGTTCTATACCAGAAGCCATCCAAACAAGCTGATCAAACCAAACACTACGTCGTGGGGTACTACAGCTATACCCTGAAACCCGCCGAAATCAATTACTGTACCACAGAAAAGGAAGCTCTGGCCGTCTTAAAAGCTGTGCAGTACTTTCGTACTTACCTGGACCCACTCCTCACTCCCACTCCTCACTGACGCTGACGCACTATCAAGATTACTTGTACAGGAATCAAGCAATAATCCAGATACAATCAATCATATTAAGCTATGGGAAGGTACAGAAGAGCTCCAGTTTATCAATGGAAGGTATCACGTACCACCAACTATGATTCCAAGGATTCTTCATCTATACCACGACACCCCTGAATCGGGTGGACATGATGGCTTCTGGCGCACTTATAAGAAATTGCTCATGAGATTCACATGGCCGGGCATGAAAAACGACATCAGCCATTACATCCGCACATGCCACCTCTGCCAGGTGAACAAAGTTAAATTCAAGCAATCGACAGACGTTATGACAAACCCTGAATATTCAAGCATCCCGTTCGAAGTAATTCATTTGGACTTCGCGGAGCTCAAAAAGAAGGGGGAAGGAGTCAAGCGAACGCAAGCTTTCTTGCTCTCCATAGATGAGTGCACACGGACGATTGCGGCTAAAGCTGGCAAAGAAGACGCAAACAGCGTAATAGACCTCCTCAAAGCTGAGTGTTTTAAACACACAAAGACGCTCGTCTGCGACAACGGGCCGGCTTTTCGGAGTGCCAAATTATCAAAGTGGGCCCAGGAGCACGGCATCATGATAAAGTATTCTTCTCCATACCACCCGGCAGCAAACGGCCTAGCGGAACGTGCCATACGAGACATCAAACAGTATCTGAAGATGTATCCAGACTTTGCCGGTGGCTGGAAGTGCTGTCTCGAGGCCGCTGTGAAGCATCACAACAGATCATACACCACGAGTTTAGGCTGCAGCCCTCATTTTGTAACTTCAGGTACAGCGCCCATACTTCCTGCAGATCGTGAGCTAGGTCTCCTAGAGAACCTCGAACTTGCGGAAGTAAGGAAAACTGTCAAAGAACAGGAGATCTACAGGCGCCGCATGAAGCGAAACTTTGATAAAAGGCACAGTAGCGAGATACCGGACATACAGCCTGGAGACTATGTCCTTGTAAGGAAAGGAGCTGTGCCCTCAAATTCAAAATATTGCGGACCATTTCAAGTTATTAAGACTGCATGCCAGCATGGAATATTGAAGAATGTCTGGTACGCCGGAGCCTCGGGCCAAACGGAGTGCGCCGCTATTGGAAACGTATTCAAGTATTACCCCAGGAGGTGTAATTAAAAGAAATCCGGAAGAGTGAAGCGGTCTGCGCTGGACGCATGAAAGAAGACGAAGGAAGGTGCTAGGGGAGAAGTGAAAAGGAAGAAGTTGGAATAAAATGGCGGACGACACCCGTCTGACTTAGATGATGTCATTTCTGTTGCCGTTCTAGTTAGGAACGCTACAATATATATATATATATATATATATATATATATATATATATATATATATATATATTTTTTTTTTACGTGGTCTACCCAGCCTGCCCATCTCCCCTTCCCCTGCGCATTCCTTATCAAGTCTGGATTAATTTGGGCCACCTGGGATTTTTTAATGTGCACCCAATATGCATGGTACATGGGCATTCTTACATTTCACCCCCACTGAAATGCACCCACTGCAGCCGAGATTCAATCCAGCACTCTCAGGCCTAGTAGCACAACGCTACTTGCTGTAATGTCACAACACAGTATCCTCCTAGAAAACGAAACCAAAATTGACATTAGAAAAGCTATCATATAAATTATTTACAGTGCTTTAAGGCATGTCACTATTTTTTCTAGAGCCTATAGAGGTCTAGCACCTTCATTTACCGCAAGAAAAAAAAAAGTTCTCGGAAATATTATGTCAGTACCCCTTTATTAGAAGTGCTTCTGCACACAAAACACATATTTAGAAGGGTGCATGTTGTAGACACATAAAACTAATTTAATGTAATTTGATTTACAGCGCACACGGATGCACATGCGCCCGCACCACATATTTCCGGTAACATTTAGATCAGTGAAACTCTACATATTGTCTTTTCTTTTTTCGGGCATAGAAACACACATTTCCGATTTGTCAAGGGAGCAGATGCTTGAAAGCTGTGCGAGCAGATGCTCGAAAGCTGTGCCACCTATGCTCGATGCTTGTATGCACGTGCGAGCTGCGAGAGAGAAATCGGGTAACTGTGCCTAGGCACTACAAAGGAGAACACAATTTGCTTATTTCGTTCCTAGCCGATGGCAATGTGCACCACAAGAGGACCAGCGCTTAACTTTTGTCCAAATGGTATCGCCCAAGTCCGTAATGACAAAGCATACAACAAATTCACTGTAACAATGTGTGATTACTAATTGGTCTATGGTCTACCTAAGCCCAACAACTCCACGCTTTGCACCAAAGAGAGAGGGGGGGGAGGCTTACATAGATGCCACTTTAGCGCCTGTAGACCAATGACTTATGACACGCTGTTATTGGCGTATTTTCATTTTGCTTTAGCTGACCTTTACATATGCTTCACTACCAGGCCTGACACAGAGGTTTCCTGCCACGGGAACGTAATGTGAAGAATAGTGATGAATAGTTTCACATGGTGATGGTTTGTTAGCATAATCTTTGAAACGTGGTGGCGATGATTAGTAACCTAGCCTGGTTGAACTGATTATATATTATATACATACATAGCTGTCTAGCATATTGCCTATATCTCCTTGACCTTGCCTCTCTTCATTAAAATCTCTATTTCTATATTGTACCTATGCCTGTGAAGGAATAGGTAAAGAAAGCTTTGGCTTAAGCGAGACGAGTAGTACTACTAGGGCCCTAACGTAGTAGTTCTGCGGAAACCCGCAAGGTGGAGAGAAGTAATGAATAAAGGGAAAATTTGGTAGAGATGGTAGAATTTGGTAGAAGATGGTAGAGCGGCTGCCCCGGAAAGGCGGTGGTCCCGGGTTCGAGTCCCGGACCAGGACGAATTTTTCTTCAACTATGAGGCTTTTCTTTCGAGGAACCCGATTGGGTTTCCTTTGTCGCAATTGCTATGAACGGGTGGATGACCCGATTTTCCCTTTATTCATTACTAGGGCCCTAGTGTCGCACAAAGGCAAAACTAGCCGGTACTGGCCTAGTGGGAAGTAGCATTTGTTAGTGGGCTTGTGTCAACTCAGCAAGACAGCCAGCGCCCAAAAAGTAAAGGAAATAGGCAAAGAAAGCACTACTTTAAAATATTAATTTTGTAAAACTAGCATCAAAGATTGCAGGTTGCAAGTGGATCTTCTGTACTGAAGAGCACAGTTTGTGCAAGCTATCTTCAAAATTTTGTAGAACAATTACACAACTGTCAGTTGTACTATTTATGCAAATAACCAAGTGCATTATAGAACGGGCAGTGCATTTTGTTCAGAGCACACATCTATATACAGTAGTGACCTAAAACGTACCATTGTAAGGTGTTCTATACTGTGCTTCATACGTAACAGGCAAAGCTAAAAAGGCTAGACTTCTCTCACTGCTGACATCCGCAACCAAAAAATAGTACACCACGTATGAAAGATAATTATGCAGGAAAGCACCGTGTAATTCAATGTAAAATTAAGTGTCATACATTTATGTAGCAAACTATGGAGCATTTATTACATGAACGAGATCAGAGATCTGAATCTATTTATCACAAAATGAGCGGAGCGGCACGTTTCTACAACCAGTGGCTACAGCACATCATGAGCAATCACAACAAAAATATAGTACGCTGCCTGTATAGTTGTAACACAGAAGCAAACAAGTAATATGTGATTTAAAGTAAAATTGCACCGACACATAGTCATAGTATATGAAGCAGATCTTCCAAGGAAAACGTCACAGATTAAGAAACTGCCTTGCAAAAGGCATGCAGTGCGACCTCTAGGAACACACTACTTGCACAGAACCTTTTGCATTGCCTGCTAGCCATAAAAGGGAGCATTGTAGCATGAGCTGATACAAACACACACGCACACTGCTAACTTCCAACAATGTACACATAGTGCAAACTTCAAACAACATTGCATTACTGGAAGTTAGCACTGTGTATACGTGCCTTGTGTCAATGTTCCTGCTTCTGCTACTAGAACACGTTACGGTACAGTACCAACGAGCCCACATTGCAACTTTTATCAAAAAAAGAAGGGCTGCTTTCCTATGAAAATCCATTACCAGCGTCTTAAAAAGAATCAGCTGCTTTCTCCATTGTTGTCCTATGGGATGTGCACAAGATGCCAGGAGGACGGTGATGGACAAAATTTTGTTTCTTGCCATTTCCATAGCAACAATATCCACTTTGTTCATTTTATGGTGCAAAATGTTATCAACATTCTCTAAGTTTTGTGTTCTGCACATGTCTGTATCTTTCTTGTTTCCTCTCTTTTGTGACATACTGGCCTATGGGCACAGTTTCCTTATGATACAGGCTTTTCAGACACTGGGTATGTAATGCAGTGCAAATTATGTGGCAATGAGTGTTCAAGAAGTTGTCTATTGTCCAAGGCTAGTAAGCTATACACCAGTCATTAGAGACACTTTTGGTTGCATCTGGGCCCGATTGTGGCTGTCTCCTTCATGCAGTTTGTGCAAAGCAGCCAATTGTGATTGAAAAATTCAATCCTGATTGAGCTCAACTGCAAGTGGAAGTGCCACTGTGACACTGGTATAAGATGGTACAGTGCCAGCTTTACAAGCTGTTTGGCTAAGAATACCGAAAACGCAGAATGTTCATTTTTGTACGCCCCTCTATGCCACTAGATGTGCCCTTCAATAGCATGACGCCTGGTGCCAGCTTTGAAATTGCATGTCAACTCAATGCCACACTGCCATTTAAGTAAGGTTGCTATGTTCTAACTGCATATCAGAAACCTGGTGGCCCAGAATCCTCCCAAGTCCAGTGGCCATAGGATACAAGCAAGCACTGCCCTATGTTAAAGCCCGTGAACTATTCAGTTTACTTATTGCGGACATTATATTCTTATTTTCCATCAAACAGTACAAGAGCTGCAAGGAATAAAATTGTGTGAAAGCACAGGTACAGCAATAAGACTGCATACAGTGCAGTAGGGTGGGTGACAAGAAATTCACATTCAGCTCCTGAACTCGGAGTAAGAAATAATTTTTATTATAAAATGATAAACAATGGCTGCCCTGAAATAACATGCACAAGTGTGCTTCTCAAATGACAAAACAACGTGCAAGAAGATGCACTGAAGTGCTAATGTTTCAAGTTACATGGCATTCGCATCAAAGATTTTTTTTTGCAACAGCAGCTAGCAGCCAACATGCAGGGAATGCATTTTGAAGCTTACCTAAAACAAATTCTTACACAAGTAACTACAGAGGAAGTGTTTTTTAAATGTTTCAAATGCTCAATAGTAATGAAGCACAGTATGGTGCATTTTTAAAGGGAACACATAGCTGTAAATCAATGGTTACAATTCACACGGTTGTACAACATGAAGGCTTGCAAATTATATTCTTATGCACACAAGTATGCCAAATAAGCCACATGAGCCCCTTTCCCCCTAATTTTAATTAATACAAAAATGCTCAAGTTTATATGGGCATTAATCCAACTAGTTCTGCACTTTTTTAACACCGGTCTACACTGTACCGCTCTCCAGGCAAAAATTAACAGCAGTAAGCACAAAGTAGAAACACTACAGCTAGTTTGACAAGGCAAAGTAATAACGATTGAATTATCTCAATAAAAACAAAAACAGCCAAACTTCTGACAACCGTTTGTCTGCTGCAATATTCCTTGCTCTGAAAGATACCAGAAAGGCAGGCGAAAATTATGGGTATCTGCCACACATCTAACGATGTCATAATATATATGCTAACTCAATCTGTAAATAGTGCTACCATATCTGCCTTTCACAGGATGAACAACAACAAATGAGAAAAGTTTTGGCAGCACAAAAATAAACAAGATAACAAGGCAGCAGCTTCAGGTCATGGCACACAAATGACTTGTAGGTACATGCAAAGAGCATGCTCAATACGGCAAGTAAACTCCAACTGAGCTAGCACAAAGCATACATATACATAAATGAGTTGAAGCCCTAATGCCATACTTTAGAAATACCCTGCGGATTTGTTTTTGTTTTAACACAGCGAAGGTATTTTCAAGCAGATTGGCTTGAAAACATCACTGGCTTCACATCTTGTAATGATCAGTTAACAAACTACTGGTGATTACCTGTTCAAATATATATATACTTTATAGCACATGTTGCCACTGAGTAATTAGGGCTTGGTATTAGTGAAGTCATGTCCATTTAGCAGAAATGTTCAGGCAACCAACAGATTCAAGACATTGAACCGCAATGTGTCACAAAATATATTGGCATTCAAGTTAGTTTTCTCTAAAAGCCTCTGTCAAACACTTCGAGACACAGCTAAGCAGAACATCACTGTATTTCACAGCACACAGTGGCAATGATGCTAGTGGTGCTACTGGTGTTAGTGCAAGAATTTCTGCTAAACAGATGTGACTTCATCAGTGTCAAGCATTACTTTTCACAGTGGCCACATGAAAATAAGGTATGGACCATAAATTTCTGATTTCCACAACAAATAACTACGTAAACTTTTATAGCAACTAGTTCAGAACATGCTTCAGGCGCAGTGTGGCTTCGGACACGATGCAAGAAGTATACCACAGCTAGAGCGCACTAGAACCTTTTTAATGGGATTAGCATTCTTTGGGAACTTCACGCACCTTTAGCGGCCTATCTATGCATGGCTCCAACTGTTTTCCTGTCAACTTGGGTCACTGTATATGTGTATATAGTCAATGGTCTAAAGGCTACAGCATCGGGCTGCAATGCTGAGGGAACAGGGTTCGAAAACAACGATCGAACTAACTTTTGTCTATGCGTATGTGCTGCTCTTCAATGAACCCCTTAGATGCAACTTGGGTCCACCAGCAGCAAGTTGTCTTTTTGCCCACTTTCATTTCCGTTTTCCCTATTATTTTTCATATTTAGATAATAAATAAAAAGTACGTTAATTTTGCCTGTGTTTTCTGTGGCTTCATGTGGACGTAACCAATGAAAATTTAGCCCCTCAGTAACCGCTATCCTTCTCAACTTATGCCATAGTTTGGCATACTCACTCATGAGTACAATGGCTCGTACTCGACTCACCCTTAATTTGCAGGCATGAGAGGGGCGTTGGTGAGCGATGAAGGCCGTGACTCGACATATGAATGGAAGTGAGTGCCCATAAACGCAAGTACAAATGAAAGCCAGCGACGGTGATTCTGAATGGATGCGGGCATGAACGTATGTGACTGTCAGCGAGTGTGAGGGAACACGATTAGGTATGCGAGCGAGTGCCAATCAGCGAGAGTGGGTGCCGGTATGTGTGAATAGAAATGACTATGAAAGCGAATGAGTGTTGGTGAGCATGAGTGGGCATGGGTAAGAATGTGAGCGAGTGCTGACAAGTTTGAGGACACGCAAGTGTGAGCGAGTATGAGCGAGTATCTGTTTATTCTGTCAAACTATGCACTTTTCTAATATATAGGCTTATCCTTTGCTAAACACAAAAAGTACACAATGAAGCAGGAAGTGGGCCAACGATGGCTCCGTTTTTGGCAATCCTTTCACAGTATGGCCTATGTTTATTGCAAAGGGCTGACTGGCACACGCGTCATTAGGTTCGCAACACCAATTAACCGCCATCATTGCCAGCTGTCATGATGGCTGAAGTTGAACTGCGCTTGACACGCATTTTGAACTGGCCGCATTAAAATATTATGTAGTTCTTTATTCCTTGCATGTTTGAGAAAGTGAGGCTTCAAACAACTAGAGCTGCCTAATAAAGGAGGAAAATAAAAATGACACAGACTTTGTGCCAATACTGCTCTAAAGAAGTTGCAAGTTGCAACCCAAGTTTCAGCAGCATATCACATGCCTGCAATGCCTGAAGCTTTACTGGCAAGCAATCCATTCACTGACGGCACAATGAAAATGTAAATAAAGAATTGCACTTTTGGACATTACCAGGAGACTCCACAAAAGTCAGAGTACCACTTGGTCAATCAGTGAATAATGTGATGAATGGCAGAAGTTTTATAAGGGTTGCAATCATCAAAAGTATTCAGCCTCCTTCAGAGCAGCTGAACACGAGCCGCACAATCCAGTACACACTTGTCCCGCACAAGTGATAGCTGATGCGGCTCAACATCATGAAACTGGACAGTGAGCGTCAAGGAAGGCCATCATGGGTTGACATGAATTATGACCAGCATAAGTACTTTAATATGTGCACCTGAATCTAAGTACAGAAACATTTCTGCATTTTGCCACCATCATAATACAGTGCCAGTGGACTAAATATTTGCTACAGAAATAAACGTTAGCACTTTACTGACAACACTGTTTGTAAAAATAGACTAGTGCACATGTTTTCCAAAACAGTTGGCTCTGCCGATGCCAGCATCACAACTTCCACTCCAGGCAGTGTGCCTACCCAAGGTACTAACAGTCCACAGAGGTCAGGTACCAACAGGCCACAGAGAGAAAACCTAAGAGTTGTGTGAAATCCACAAAGTGGCAGTCAACCAGACTACAACAAGCAGTGCGAGCGATGAGCCTGCAGTCCACCTCAGCTACAAGTACAACAGCATGTAGCAAAGGTGTTCATCGCATTATCGAATCTAGTGTCAAGATGATTCTCTCTCGCTGCCATCACTGTTCAAATAGAGTACTTCATAAAAACTCCCTCTTACAGTGGCTTCAAGCAGCAAATGGAGCAGAACCGCAAGCTCTCATAATAATATGACTACTCTAATTATAGCCTGAAACAGTGACTAGTTTCTGTCAATGTGGGCATCAAAGAGAAGGCCAAACATTAGGCTAAGCTGAAGAAACAGATTTACATTCCAAGGTGTTCGAACGTCGTACCAAAAACAGCTCTCGTAAATTCAAAAATGACAGATGTTAGATGGAACAGGTACAGCTGCCATGAAAATACAGTGCAAGCTTCACTGATGAAAAACATCACATTTATAACTGGCAAGTAGCAGCCAATCTCTGGCAACAGGAAAGTTATTTACATTGCACTTTAGCATGGAATAGAATGCAATGTGGTGACACTTAGTGGGTTTTCCTAGAAGACTCTCAAGTGCTACCTCTTTACACCACTCTGTCAGTGCTTTATGCAGCAGTGTGGTGAACTCTCCGTGCAAGCCAATGACTCAATACAGGCAGTGGTACCTTGGCAAAGCATGACCTCCATGATATCTGGAACAGCTACAATATTAATAAGCCCTTTTGGTGCAGGTAACCTCAATTGTGGAAAACTGTCCACCCTCCTCCAGTCAAGATTTTCTTGGCAACTGTCACCTCTTCATGTAAAACCACATTTTGCTGATTCCAGAAGGGTAACCCAACAGTATGGATGGCTGAATTCTTTGCCTGAAGTGTCCCTTTAAATTGGAACACCCATGGCGTAGCAGACAATGTAAACACTGCTGCATTACATGCTTTGTCATTGCATGTTCTGGCATTTCCTGTTTTCTTCCTGTTTAACACCACACCTATCGGTTTCAACAAGCAATAGATGTACGTAAGTACTGTAAAATAGACATACAATATATACGTGCATAAATGGAGACCGGGAATGAGGAAAGAAAGTGCAGGACCTTTTTTTTTTTTTTTACCTGGCCTTGGTTTCTTCATGCCACCTCAATATGGCAAAGAGTGCAGACAACGGCACAGGTGCACTGGCACTCACTGTTGTTCACTTGTCCTGTTGTCCCCTCTGTTAGTCACATTAAACGCACTGACTAGCCTATCCCCCTGTGCAATTCATACCGACTGTTTTTCACTCGTTAACCATTAATGCATGGTTCTTATAGCCAACTAGACAGTGTTCGAATTATGCTCTTGTTCTTTCATCTCACCATTTCAGAACTCGTTCACCACGAAGGTTCATATTTTTCATACATCACCTCTCCTATCGCTAGACAGAAAGTCTTGCCATTCCTACGTGGCCCTCCTATATCACCTATCCGTTGGCTAGTCTAAACAAGGCCCTGCTGCAGCACTTCCACACTCACGAGTGTGTTCCTTTAGTAGAGCAGCACTGGCAAACATTTTCAAACACTTATGGCACTGGCCCTTAAAGCCTGTGCTGCCAGTTAGAAGACAGCGATGCGAGAGCAGCGTTACCCTCTGTGCAAACGACTTGCCACAACTGCCACAGTTAAAGGGCTTGTGCAGCTGGTGGGTGCGAAAGTGGCGGCTGCGGTCACTGCTCTTGGCAAACGCGGCGGGGCACAGGTGGCAGCGATAGGGCCGCTCTCCAGTATGCTTGCGCATGTGGATGATCAGCGATGACCTTGCTGTGGCCACATAGTCGCACATGGGGCAGTCACGGGCGTCGGGACATGACGCGACGGCAACAGCAGCTGCACGAGCCATCTGCACTTGGCTCATGACTTCTGCAGGAGAAAGAGAACCGCCAGACAGTTGGCAACTTAATCCACCGCAACTTGCTTCTTGCCAAGGGCTGCCTAAAGTTAGGGGCGTTTACACAAACTCGACGGGGATGGGTTGAGCTGCTTCGTTGTGCCAGAAACCAGCTGTAACATTTATGCATTAACACTAGCAGGTTGGACTGCGTGAGTGCTCGAGGCAGATCAAATCAATTTGCAGTCAATCGATCTGCAGCCAGAAGAGAGAAATTAATTTTTTCTGTTCACAGTGTGGCCTTCAAGTTTGCAGAAGCATATTACAAATTTCAAGACTAGCCTGTCATCCACATGGTCCACTTCCATGCAAGCCTGTACTGCGGTCTCAGTAACACCAGCTTCACATAAACCTAGACAGGGGTCAAGCAGGGCAACCTTCGAGAACCTTGACAGCTTTCTCAACCCACACCTGTCAGTTTCATGTAAACAAGAAGGCTATAGCAAATAATAATTTAACATGCTACAGACTTTTTAAAAAACTGCTGTTTGCTGTTACTACGTAACAAAGAGTATCACCAGAAAAAATACATGAATGTGAAAGAAGAGAACCTTACAGAATACAACATTTTGTTATTGCTACATCACAATTCAAACAATATTCCCAACGTTACATAAGACGCTGCTCAAAAGCAATGTCCGTTTGTACATCAATGCACATTGGTAAGTTGCCAACATGGCACACAACAGCAACAACACAGCAGGGTTAATGATTAGCAAGAAGAAAATCCATACATGCCACTACACCCTGAGCATTGCAATTTGAAAGCACTAAACTTAGAGCTTTAGTTATCAAGTAATACCGTAATTGCCCCAACCAGCTTGAAGATTTCAGACACAAAGATAGTTCACATAACACAGCAAGGCAGTGTACTTGCCAAAGGAAATAAGCAATATGTGACTTATTTGGAAAGGCTCCAACCACATGTACAACTCACACTACAGCCATTACACTAATTTTTGTTCACGTGTACACATCCTTTGGCTATTTTTATGCATGCAAAGCAGACAATATTATAAAGGCTGAAGTGACAACAGATGTTTAAACCTCTAGCTTCACATAAAATTTTTACATCACATCAACAAGTCATCTTGTGAATTGGAAAGGCTGGACAACAAATAAAGCAAGCAGAAATTAAATGTTTAACATGCAGGCTGGTTAGTACAACAACCACCTTATATTTGTATAAATTAAGGAATGTATTCAACAAGCTTAAAGCAAAGTAGTGCAAACTCTCTGCTAGTTCTGCCTGTGTGCCACTATTAAAAGACTAAAGAGAAAAATAACTTGAGCTGTATTATGGTAAATTTCCCTCCCACAATTGCTAAAACCTAGTCTTATCATGAGAAGTGGCATGCTGCAAAAGACGCGAAAAGGAAAAACGGGTGGTGCCGCCACCTAGAAGTTCCCACACTAGCTACTTATTATGAAGGCACATATTGTTTTATCTGTAAAGATGGACTACATTGCCTTTTAGAAAAGCCAAGGGCCAAACTAAGCAAATTTCAAAAGCTTTGACTGACCCACAATTGCACAAATATGAAAAATTCACATTGAAAGCTGTGGCGACCCACTAGCCTAGGAGCACTTGGGTTTTGGTGCAAAATATTTGAAATGGGGCATTAACCTAAGCTTAATTTTTTTTAAGAACCAACCTGTTAACGAGAAATTAACAAATATAGAATTTCAGACCAATACTTTAAAGGGTTCAAGATAGTTAAAGATAGTTCAAGTGGCTGAGGAGTTTTACAGAGATTTATACAGTACCAGTGGCACCCACGACAATAATGGAAGAGAGAATAGCCTAGAGGAATTTGAATTCCCACAAGTAACGCCGGAAGAAGTAAAGAAAGCCTTGGCAGCTATGCAAAGGGGGAAGGCAGCTGGGGAGGATCAGGTAACAGCAGATTTGTTGAAGGATGGTGGGCAGATTGCTCTAGAGAAACTGACCACCCTGTATACGCAATGCTTCATGATCTCGAGCATACAGAAATATTGGGAGAAAGTTAATCCTAATCCATAAGAAAGGGGACGCCAAAGACTTGAAAAATTATAGACTGATCAGCTTACTGTCCGTTGCCTACAAAGTATTTACTAAGGTAATCGCAAATAGAATCAGGAACACTTTAGACTTCTGTCAACCAAAGGACCAGGCAGGATTCCGTAAAGGCTACTCAACAATAGACCATATTCACGCTATCAATCAGGTGATGGAGAAATGTGCAGAATATAACCAACCCTTATATATAGCTTTTATCGATTACGAGAAAGCGTTTGATTCAGTCGAAACCTCAGCAGTCATGGATGCATTACGGAATCTGGTTGTAGACGAGCCGTATGTAAAAATACTGAAAGATATCTATAGCGGCTCCACAGCCACCATAGTCCTCCATAAAGAAAGCAACAAAATCCCAATAAAGAAAGGTGTCAGGCAGAGAGATACTATCTCTCCAATGCTATTCACAGCGTGTTTACAGGAGGTATTCAGAGACTTGTATTGGGAGGAATTGGGGTAAGAGTTAATGGAGAATACCTTAGTAACTTGCGATTCGCTGATGATAGTGCCTCGCTTAGTAACTCAGGGGACCAATTGTAATGCATGTTCACTGACCTGGCGGCAAAGCAGAATGGTGGGTCTAAAATTAATCTGCAGACAACTAAAATACTGTTTAACAGTCTCGGAAGAGAACAGCAGTTTACAATAGGTAGCGAGGCACTGGAAGTGGTAAGGAAATACATCTATTAAGGCAGGTAGTGACTATGAATCCGGATCATGAAACTGAAATAATCAGAAGAATAAGGATGGGCTGGGGTGCGTTTGGCAGGCATTCTCAGATCATGAACAGCAGGTTGCCATTATCCCTCAAGAGAAAAGTGTATAACAGCTGTGTCTTACCAGTATTCACATACGGGGCAGAAACCTGGAGGCTTATGAAAAGGGTTCTACTTAAATTGAGGACAATGCAACAAGCTATGGAAAAAAGAATGATGGCTGTAACGTTAAGGGATAAGAAAAGAGCAGATTGGGTGAGGGAACAAACACGAGTGAATGACACCTTAGTTGAAATCAAGAAAAATAAATGGGCATGGGCAGGACATGTAATGAGGAGGGAAGATAACCGATGGTCATTATGGGTTACGGACTGGATTCCTAGAGAAGGGAAGCGTAGCAGGGGGCGGCAGAAAGTTAGGTGGATGGATGAGACTAAGAAGTTTGCAGGGACAACATGGCCACAATTTAGTACATGACTGGGGTAGTTGGAGAAGTATGGGAGAGGCCTTTGCCCTGCAGTGGGTGTAACCAGGCTGGTGATGATGATGACCTTAAAGGGACACTAAAGGCAAGTAATAAGTCAACGTGGACTGTAAGTATCATTTCAGAAACTTCACAACGCTTGTTTCGTGCCAAGAAAGGACTTAGTTTACGAGAAAATAGCATCTGAAGGGTGCAAATACCTTTTTCGAAATTCAAATCTTCCTCCCCCCAACCGGGGGAATGGCAACACCAGTGGCGTAGCTAAGTCATCTGGCACCCGGGGCCCTTAGCTATTTTGTCGCCCCCCCCCCTTCCCCCCCTCTCTCCAGGTGTAGTCGAGGAAGGCGAGGATATCGACAATTTTCGGGTGTCTTCAGACGTATATGAAACCCCCCCCACCTCCCCACTGGCCCCGTGCACCTGGGGCCCACGCCACCCGGAGCCCCCTCCCCCCTTTGCAATGCCACTGGGTGACACTGCATACGCCATCGCCACCCTTTGCTGCCTTCGGTGAGTGAAACGGGGCCTGACAGATGGCGGCACTGAGCCAAGACAGAGCGGTAGATTTGCTGCCGCAGCTGCTTTTTGGTCAAGTGGCGTAGACCGTTCATGCATCCCGCAACATAAAATGGATGTTGAATTCTCTGCCACTTGGAGTTTGTTCAATTTTCGCGAGCCAGCAAAACCAGCACAGCACTATGTGATAACGAAACTGCTGAAACGCGAAAGCATGGGCTGCGCAGAGTTGAGCGCAAATGAAAGCTTTCGATCACCTGCGTCATTTTTTTTTTTTCTAAAAATGACATAGAACTGGATAGGCAGCATTTTATTTCGTCTTACAATACAATAATGTTTTTTGCAAGGAGTGGTTCAGTGCTAGTGACAGAATTTAACTGAGGAGTGCTTTCATCATCGGGTAAGTGCTTGAACGTCCCGGGGAAACTCTAATCATGTCCTACACTTACCTCAGTTTCTCTATTACTAAGGCCCTGTTCGCGATAATATTGACGCCTTAGAGACTTTAGCTTGACTTCATATTTGCCTCTAGTGTGCCTTGAACAGCCTAAACTGATGCAGTGTTTCTCTCTAGCGTCCCTTACAAGATTTTTGTTCTGTGTCAGCTCGCATGTGCACAAGGTGACATATGATGCACTGAAACAGCCACATGAAATGCAGACATACGAACACTAAGAATGCAAACAGCTTCTTTAATTTCTAATCAAGGACACTATACCATATCCCAGTGCCTCAAGAATGGTCACATAGTTTTGATATTCTAAGGTTGTGTTTGGCAATAACTGTTTTACTTCAATTAGATTCACTTTGTTACACTCCAGTGCACCGAGTGTCTCGGTCTAGGAATAATAGCATCGGACAAATCAAATACAAATGGCAAAAGCAATAAAGAAAGCATTGTAACAAAATGAGGCCCTCAATTCATCTTCTTTAGTGTAAGTTTAATTTCACCACAAGATATGATTATGCACAAATGTTGGTAAAAAGCATGCTTTCATATTTTTCAATCTTGTCTGCATGCTTGATCAATGTATTACATTGTTATCTCTCCCATATGGTATTGCTAGACACCTAAAGAATGGGAAATACATCCTGAAACTTTCACATTTGCTAATAGCCAGAAGCCACATCCAAATTTTACACAATGGCCATTTTATCGAGATTGCTTGATGACAACTGTTACCATAAAAATAGACTGTGCACAAGCGCTGCAGTAACTATTGTGAATGCAAACTTTTGGGTGCAAGAGCCACTGGTCACAGAACACAAATACACGATACCAGGATCATAGATGTAGTGCAAATGTAAAAACAGCGCTTAACTGTTGCACATACAGCATCTTCTTTTTCTTGTCAGTATTGGTCCGCCATACATACACAAGCCTTCATAACAAATCAGCAACTACAGCAGTCACAAGGAATAATGGTGACCAGTCTTTCTACTGAGTGTTCAATGGTTCTTCTGATGTAGGCAACACTTGATACCACCACTGTAACAAGAGAGAAAAAACTTTACTGACAGCGGTCAAGTTCATTAACTATCAAACTAAATGTAGTGTAATAAAACGAGCAGCTTTTCAGGAGCTTGTTCAAAACAAGCTTCATTTCTGTCTTCAAGACATGTAATTGTAGACAACAGAAAAAAGTGCAGGATGCACAACACAGTTGTTTGACACTGTCAAGATAGAGGGTTTGCCTTCATTAATGACACCTTTTGCCTGCACATTAAGCTCTCTTAGTTTCACAACTTCTACATCAGTGTTTTACAAGAGTTTGTAGGCATTTTCCAATGTGCAGGTTGAGCATCCTGCATACCCGCAATTTTTTAAAGAATGCCACGTGTCTATTTGACAAAAGTTCACAATTCCTGTTGCTCGTTAAGGCTAGACACACTCTCTCTCTGAGGTTACTGACATGATTAAAATCCCTAATAATCTCCCTCAATATTAATCAGCATTTCCTCAAGCACAAAACAGAGCACAGCAGCTGGCCCTCCCTCAGCATCATCATCATCCTGTCACAAGGGAAACCCTCAAGTTTGTCTTACTGATGCCGGGTGTTTGCATACTACAGGAAATGTGCCCAATGTGGAAGCACCACGACGCATGATGACCGAAGTGGCTCCTCCAAGGAGAAGAGCACGACAACTTGAACTTTCAACTGTTGCTGCAGCACACCTCGGTGTCATACTTTGTACGATTGTCACTGCATGTTTTATGCACCACTACATGTTTTATGTTTGCTGTGCCCAAACCTAGAGAGGGGGGCCACATTAAGAGAATGTGACACCAACACGAAAGGAGCACAAGAAAGAAGGTCTTGGAACTTGATGCGAGCTGACAATGACAAAGAGTCGTACAAGTGGCCCCTCAAGCTGCTTCCTTGCAAGTTACAAAGAATGCACAGACTGAAAAGGCTAAGAAAATGGGCAGAAACAACCACTTGTTTGTCCTACAATGTGTTTACTACATATAGATGATGAGCCACACCTCTCTTTCCATTGTGTTCTCTCCCTCTGCACAGTTGTCTTCGTTTTTACCTTTGTCGCATGTTATCACACTATTTCCATTTTCTCTAGCTGCTGGTGCTGAATGTGTGCACCATCGTGCAAAGATAAGCGTGCAAGAAGGAACAGTGCTATCAAGAACGCAGATCATGCCAACGTCACAATATGTGGCTGCCTTGATGTGGTCTTATCTAAATGTGCCCTTTGCTTGCCATCTGCAGCTGGAAAAGGGTGCAATGGCCCACTGTTGCATTTAAAGGAAAATATTGACCTGTATTAGTAAATTACCATTCCAGAATACCAAGAAAGCTACCCTTACCATGAGTAAGGGTTTGGGGAGCTAGAGAAGATGCAATAACAAAAGATAGGTGGCAACGCCACCTACGCAGCCTTAAGGTTACCACACTAGCAAGCCATGATGACTTTGATGGCATCTGCTTAGGCCTAGTCAAATTTTTTTAATCATAAAGATGAACTACACTGAAGTAGTCATAAATTGAACCAAACAAGTTTCTGGCCATGACACAGGGGCTGCAAGTGCCAGATGTATGAAAATGCATTGAAATCTGCAACATCACACTGGCGTATTAGCAGTGAGGCTTGGGTGAGAAATTTAGAAAATGAAAGTTTGGCACCTTCATATTCTCTTTTAGTAATTATCCCCTCACCGGAAAATTAATGAAGGCAAAGTCTTGAAAGGATATTTTATTCGTCTAAACTGATTTAAACTTTCTCTTTAGTGCCCCCTTAGGAGTGTGCAGTGCTGGTGTCTTACAGTGCCTGTATGTTAGTACATCACAGACTTCAAACAAAACATTATTTCTTGTTTGGGCCTTTTGAGTTCAATAAATGTTCTAAAACCTGCAAACTTGAGAGTTTAATTTCTCTAGAAAGATATTTTTGTTTATTGATAAAGAGTCAACCAGGCAGGTGTTGTCCAAACCACGTGCCATCACACAGTAGCATAAGAACTTCAATCCCGCCATTTGACTTTGCCTCTTTTCTGACACACTGAAACTTTGCTTGCAATATAACTAAAATGAAGATTGTAGGGTTTAACACCCTAAAGCTGCACAGTGGATTACGGGGGTTGCTGTAGTGGGGGAGCTCCAGAATAATTTTGACCACATGGGGTTCTTTAACGTGCACATAAATCTAAGTACACGAGTGATTTCACATTACACACCTTCTCTAAATGCGGCCACTGCAGATGCCGGGAATCAAACCCAAGACCTTGTTCTCGGCAGCAGAACACCGCAGCCAGTAAGCCACTGTGGCAAGCCATGGTAAGACTGACACTCTGAAATTCCATTACTGCAATTTACCCATCCTGCTAAACCTGGTACTCTTGTTTAAGAGCCCCTTCAGGCACATAGTCTCTAGGTGTAAAACACTATGTAATGAGCTAACAATAATAAAAAAATGAATGAATTTACTTCTTAGAGAGCTAGGAGTGAACTCCCACAGACATGAGAAAAGAAAGAAAATCACTAGTCAGCAAAACCATTGACACCAACACGCAAAATGCGTTTCAATTTTTCCTATCATTGCCACAGATGCGAACGATAGAATATGGCATAATCAGGGCTGGTATAATACAGCGATTCTATTCCAATTCGTATCGCTCTTGCGCTTTGTCAGTGGTGTGAGCTGCACTCCACTTGCATAGTCACGACGAATGGCCAAAGTCATAGAATCTGGCAAGAGGAATCGCTACATTGTACTAGTCCAGAGAAGTATACTTATTTCCATCAGCTGTGACCTCACAAGTGTGAAACAAAATTACAATACAGCACACACAGTCTCCCATAAATGAAGATTGTCACTTCCATTGATACTGAAATTTCGTCATCCAGTACTTTGCACTGGGCTAGAGAAAACATTCGGATGGAGGTGTCATAACCAGTTACGAATGCCTGCAATGGCAGAAGTTTTAAACTATCAGACTTCCCTTAATAAATACTGTCTGTTTATGGTAAGCATTATACTACATTGTTTCGTATTTTTGCAACAAAGCAGTTGAAAGAGGCAAGGAGCATGCAACAGCTTCCGAAGGCAGATGACAGTGGCATCCAGGCGTGAGCACATGGCTTCGTTGTTCTGAAAGCAAATGACAGAACATGGCATTTCTTGCTGTGCGTTCCAACTTTGCAAACCTGTTCCAAAGTAAATCCCGATTTTGTCTCAAATTATGGGACCTCCTACTGTTATTTCTACTTACATGTTGAAACGATAGAAAAACTGATTCTCTTCGGTTGGCAACGCACGTTTTTGTCTGGTGCTGACAAGCACAGCAGAAAGCGCAAGCCAGTTTAACAAAACTGACCGGTGCATTAGCTGCGGGTCTCTCGTGTCGAGAAAGGCTGCAACGTGCATAGTAACTCTCTCTGCAAAGCGACAGCTCGCTCTTCGGGTAATGTCTGCGTCTCCGGGTCACTCACGACACGCTCCGAGATAGCTGCGGTGAACGTCGCACAACAGACAAAACAAGAAACGGTTCGCTGTTCGAACCTGTGCAAGTGCAAGCACAGTGCTACGTTTATTCGGATGGATCGAAGCGTCTGTCAAACTCTGTGCACCGGGCTGCTACGATCCAAGTCCACAATTAAGCGCAGAACAGCCCTGACATTGGCGCCTACCGCGAATGCAACTCAAGTGAACTTGCTCCGGCGACCAAATCGCCGACGCCAAAGGCCACGGCGGCTCTTCTTATCAGGCCCTCGTCGCAAACGCAAGCACATATCGCGATAAGCAACAGGATAACAGCGACGCGAACCAACGAGGATCGTGGTTCCACGCCACTCGATTTTGAATTGATTAATTCTGCTTTCTTTTCATCGCCGTCCTTCCCTTTTACTGCCGCGTTCTGAAAATACAAAACGGTGGGGAGCTCTCCTAGGAGGGTGCCGGCCGAAGTGATCGTCGAAAGCAAGGCGTTAGGTCCTGGACCCATCGCCAGGCGCTCTTGAGAAGTCTGGCCGCAGCTATTTGCAAAGTAGTGCGAAAGGTACATGCATACTTACCGAAGGCGGCCCCCAAAGCAATTGCAGAGAACGCCTAGCGCGTCAAACAAGCCAAACACCCAAGCACAAACACCACCACCACACACGCAACGGCGGCTAAACAAGTAGGTGTGAACGATTCTCCCTTGACGACGTTCTTCTAGGCTTGGACGTTAAGCAACACAAACCACTGGGAATAGAGAGTTTTAGAATTGGGGGCGCAAGGCGCTGGGCCCCCAAGCCGCGTTGCGTCGGTTGCTCTTGGGTCTAGGTGAGCAGCAGAGTTTGAGGATTGGGTCGAACGCAGACAGCGTTGGGTTGAGTGCTCGGTGCGCCGCAGTGTGGAAAATAGAAAGGTGCTTGAAAGCAAAAATAAATAAACATCTTTTCTTACAAGTGAAAACAAACAGAATGCATTTTTGAGCAAAAAGAGAGAACAATAAAATCTAAGAAACGTAATCACTGTGTTATTACCGGTTAGTATTACGAATTAAGTGTGCGATTCTAAGCCAAGCAAAGCCAATCGAAGCCAAGTGCTCTTAGTTGGTGTTTTCTGTTACGCGCTGCGAAAAAACTGCGAGTTCACCCGCGTGAATTTGCGAAATCAGTCGAAGTAAATAAAGTTTGCTCTGCGACCATCTGCTGCACGCCATCGCTGTCACCCGCGAGGGTGGCCCAAGACGGCTTGGGGCCCCACGCTAGTTTTCGATTCTTGGGTCTTGGGTTAACGCGAACGCAACAACCCAAGACTGGCTTGGGTTCTGCGCATGCGCACTGGTGGCGCGCAATTTTCTTGGGTCCCCAAGCCGCTTGGGCCCCCAATTCTAAAACTCTCTAATAAAGACACCAACGCGCGCAGAATCACTAGGTCCAGAAGCGCACAAGGTGGAAAAACTGCTCACGCACAACCACACTCTACGCACAACTTCGAACGGACGATAAGCGCACACGGCTGGTGGCCATGCTGGCGTGCGTCACGTGATATGCAACAAAGTCATGGACAAAATCCGCGCCCTTCGCGCCGTGTAGAGGCGTAGTGGCGTTGACTGACCAGTCGCTCCATGCTGAACACTATGTACCAGGGGCGGTAATTTCGAATATAATTCCGAAACAGCGTCCGTAAAGCCAATTCGTTTAGAAAAATGAACTGAGTGTAAATGTTGCGTGATCACCTCTAATAACCCAGCCACACGAGCACTTTTGATCGTGACCGAGCCCAGCCGGTATCAAATTTCTTATTCGCGATCGGCTTTCTTTTACAGGCTCTGGAAGGGATCGATCGAGTCAATAACAATCGCGAAATTCGATCCCAATCGGGCTTATTACGAGTGAAAGTGTCCCATGTACCGGAGTATAGTATGTCCTGATTGAGCCTTGTAGATCCTCGAAAAAAAATGAAACCACGAAACTTTTTTTTTTTTCTGATGCGCACAGCACAATTAATATATACACTCTTAAAACGGTTGCATCCTTTGGGGTGTATATTTGTCCCACAACAATAATCGTCATCTGCTTTGCTTGCGTTTCCTTTCATGAAAACTCGGCGCTCGCTACTTTCCTGTCAAGAACGCTGCGTCACACTGATAACGCGCATGCCGTTCGTGACTGGGAAGTACCGAGCTCGCAGCGTTAAAGAAAGGAAACGCGGGCAAGACAGATGACGATTATTGTTGTGGGACAAGATGCGCCCCAAAGGGTGTAAATTTTTTAAAGAGTGTATGCATGTGTAGTACGATAACTTCGTTAGACCTTGAAGCATGCGCGCCTTACGGACGTCTTACGTTCAAACAAGCCTCCTTGGCACGGGAGCAGCGGCAGCTTGAGCTCCGAGCCGCTGGTCGCGCAGCACGTCGTACGCCTTCACCAGGTCACAGGCATCTCCACACTCTAAGAACAGTTTACACCCTTTGGCTTGCCCCTTTTGCCACACAAAAATAATCGTCATCTGCCTTGATGCGTTTCCTTTCTTTATCGCTGCAAGCCCGGAACTTTCCAGTGACGAACGGCACGCGCGTTATCAGAAGAGGCACTCCAAATGGTGTAAACTGTTCTATGCTGATAACGCGCGTGCCGTTCGTTACTGGAAAGTTCCGGGCTCGCATCGATAAAGAAAGGAAACGCATCAAGGCAGATGATTATTTTTGTGTGGCAGAAGGGCCAAGTCAAAGGGTGTAAACTAGAGTGCACACTCGAAGAAACGTTTACACCCTTTGAGTCGTATATCATTGCCACACAACGATAAACGTCATCTGTCTTGTCAGCATTTCCTTTCTTTAACGCGGCGAGCCCGGTACTTTCCAGTAACGAACGGCTTGCGCGTTATCAGCATGATAGCATTCCCGACAGGAAAGTAGCGGACGCGGCGTTTTCAAGAAAGGAAACGCATCAAGGCAGATGACGATTATCGTTGTGTGGCAGAAAGGGCACTCCAAATAAAGGGTGTAAACTGTTCTTACACTCTAAGAACAGTTTACACCCTTTGGCGTGCCCCAATTGCCACACAACGATAATCGTCATCTTTTGATGCGTTTCCTTTCTTGAAAACGCCGCGCCCGCTACTTTCCTGTCGGGAATGCTACACTCTAAGAACAGTTTACACCCTTTGGCTTGCCCCTTCTGCCACAGAAAAATAATCGTCATCTGCCTTGATGCGTTTCCTTTCTTTATCGCTGCAAGCCCGGAACTTTCCAGTGACAATGGTTTGCAATACTGGAAATAAGGGAGTAATAATCACCACTTATTATCTCGCACACTACGTAGAAACCGAGGCTCTTTCAAGCAGCACCATAATGGAAGCAATATGATTCTTTATTGAGAATCTGATTTCGGGGCCTGGTGTGCCAACATTCATAATAATGGATAGAGAGACGGCCTCCACAGTTACACTGTGGCAGTGACAGTGATATTTGTCTCAGCAGCATGGCTTATCAAAAGACTACAGCCTATCACTTGCAAAGAAATAGCCTAAGAGAAAGTTTAAACCAGACTATCGCAGACATCCTGAGTATGTACGTAGATGGGGAGCACAAAAATTGGGATGACATTTTAGTGTACATCGCATTTGCTTATATCATGGCACAGCAGGAAACAACATGAAGGGGGACACCATTTATTCTTCTTCATGGCCGTCAAGTGATGAGAATGCACAACGCAGTGTCGCGACATGACTGAAGTGACACACTCCACATGCTGAAGAAGCGAGACAGGTCGCATGCCTCTGTATTACCCAGCATCAGGACAGCAATGCGCAATGTTACAATCTATTGCCCTGATATATCACTTATCAGCCGTCACCTATGCAGGCAAGAAAGTTGGGCTTGGAGCCTCATCTGTCGATGGGGGCTTTCTGGAAAGTTACTCAGGAGGTGCTTTGGTCTGTACAAAGTTGTACGACACCTCAGCAACCTCAACTGAGGTCATATCACTGATAGCCCTTCTTCCTTCAGGGCATGGCAGCACCCACCAGAAGTCGTGCACATTGCGCACATGAAGTCTAATTGCTTGGAATGAAGTGCCAGTGCTTTGTCTACCATGGCATCTTTCTCCAATTGAGAGAGCATCAGGACAGTGCTCTCTCTAGAGGGAGGCAAATGCCACATTCAATCTCCAGCATGTAGAGAATCACAAAGATGACATGCAATTAGAAAAATATATGAGGTTCTTGCCTAATCATTCCAGTGTACCTACCTAATTAATGCAACCTGCACTGTTTTGACGGTTTCTATTGTTTGTGCATCATGACAATATAATTCTTGCTGTTAAACTGTTGGCTGGTCTCATCCCAGATTTCGCTAAAGGCACCAGTGTGCATGACGTTTTCGTCATTCAGGTTGCATGACGCTTTGGATTTATCCTGGATGAAACTGGGGAGGCAAGTAATGGCGGCAAACGTGGTATTAAACTAAACTTTTTGAAAAGCAGTACATCTGTGCAAAATAGTCAGTATGTATGCTTCATGCATTGGTTGACTTGTGCTTGTATGAGTCCTTACTTGTGACTGATGCGTAACCAATAGAGGGCTTTAGTATAGTACATCTTTGCTCAGGTGTATAGTGGTGGAACATGAGGGCATGTCAGAGGCCAGCAATGGTGGCACTGATATCCTGCGATGCTGGGATCAATAATACATTGCAAGCAATGTTTGTTGTTGCCCGGCAATTTTCTTTGAAAAAGATAAAAGACATCAAAATATATTTCTGGTGGTTGTGCCACAGCCAACAACCACCAGAAATATACACCCTTTGGGACAAGATAAGCCCCAAAGGGTGTAAATTTTTCTAAGAGTGTAGAGTGTATCATGCTGACAACGCGCAAGCCGTTCGTTACTGGAAAGTACCGGGCTCGCCGCGTTAAAGAAAGGAAATGCTGACAGGACAGATGACGTTTATCGTTGTGTAGCAATGATACGACTCAAAGGGTGTAAACGTTTCTTAGGGTGTATCTCTGCCACACAACGATAATCGTCATCTGCCTTGCTTGCGTTTCCTTTCTTGAAAACGCCGCGCCCGCTACTTTCCTGTCGGGAATGATATGTCATGCTGATAACGCGCATGCCTTTCGCTACCGGAAAGTACCGGGCTCGCCGCGTTAGAGAAAGGAAACGTGGACAAGACAGATGATTATTGTTGTGTGGCGCAAAAGGGTGTAATTTTGCTTAAGAGTGTGTATGTACATGACGCATCAGCTTCCTTGCGAAGCTCCCTCGACAACTGTCCAGGCGTTGCCTAGAAAACCAAACTTGCTTCATACTTAGGCAAAGTTACACCTTTTGGCTTGGCCCTTCTGCCACACAACGATAATCGTTATCTGCCTTGATGCGTTTCCTATCTTTAACACTGCGAGCCCGGTACTTTCCAGTAACGAATGGCACGCGCGTTATCAGCATCGTACAGTTTGCACCCTTTGGAGTGCCCCTTCTGATAACGCGCATGCCGTTCGTTACTGGAAAGTTCCGGGCTCGCAGCGTTAAAGAAAGGAAACGCATCAAGGCAGATAGCGATTATCGTTGTGTGGCAGAAGGGGCAAGCCAAAGGGTGCAACTTTGAGTGTTATTTATTCTATGAGAAAGCTCCATCGTCGTTAGCATCAGCAAGCACGAAATTTATTAGTTGATAGTTGACATTTCGCGCGTGTTTCCCTTTTGACGTGCCGTGTGACTGGGTCCTAAGTTATTGTGAGCGAAAATTTGTGTTTGTGTTGTCGGTTCGCACTGAAGACGACTGAGTGCACATTTGCTGATCATCGCCAAACGTTTGACGACTAATTAATTGCGAAGCTTGGAGCTCCCGATTGGCCACAAAGCTTTGCAACGTTTGGACACAACGCAGTACGGATAAACTCCGCTTGACCAAGCTGGTTGACCCTGCATTCAAGGCTTTCCGTCTTCGTACTAGGCCGGCGTGAAAGCTAGTGTGTGGGCTAGTGTGTGGCCTGATGAAGTATATTGCTGGAATACGGCGCCATGCGGAAACCGAAACAATAAACGCGAACGCTTCGACGAACTGCATGTGTCATACACGTAAGCGGTGCGCAGTGTTTCCGTAAATTAATAGCTGCTATGAGGGCGTGTTAAAGAAGCGCACAATTGTGCTCGAAGCGATCGAGTGCGATATGATGCGGGAAACCGTGCACTCCATGCACTGCCACAGCGCGGGCGAATGGTCCTACGCCGTCGTTCAAAAAAGTGGATTCGCCCCATACGAATGGTACGGTACGACCTTTTATTTGGATGAAACGACGCACAGAAAGCAAATAACCTCTTGCCAATGAAGACGAAGAGAGACGCTGGTATTGCACCCGTATTGCACAACAGTGCCAAAGGCCCGCACTGGCTGTAAGGACGAGTGGCCATTGCGTCTTGGCAAAACCGTTATTCCGTTTGCGCTGTCAACGCCGTGGTAGGACAGGCGTGTGTTTTGGCCAGTCCGCTGACCATATGTGTTCCTTCGGTTTTGGCACTTGACGCTGCGACCCGGCGCTGTCACCAGTAGCTTGGTTTCTCGCCTGTCGGACGTGGTCGCAAGTTGTCGTTTTCGAAGGAAATCGCCTATCTATATCCTTTAACGCGATGTCATTGTACAGGACAGTCAAAGACCTTATTTCAACGTGTCTACAAAACACACTCAGTTGGCCAACCACAGAGGCGGTGTAATTAAAGACATAGATGCAGATACCGAAATTATATATATATATATCTTTGCTGAGATATGATGTGATATTCAACCTTGGAAGGGTTACAATGCGAAAAAGATAGCAAGAATGATAAGTATGTTGGCATCAAACTGCAGTAAAAATTCAAATTGCGGGGTTTAATGGCCCGAAGCTGCACAGCGGGCAGAGGTAGGCACTGTAGTGAAGGTCTCTGGAAGACTTGGGGCTTCTATGACATTTAAAGCATGGTAAACTAGCGGTTCTACATTCTGCCCCCAGCGGAATGCCGCCAGTAACGCATGAGCTTGTGTTCAGCAAACAGCCACTGAAGCGGTTGCTGAACTGCAGTTATAATGGTGTTATTACTACTTGCAGTGATGCATAATAATCACTGTGGTAGAGATGTATATATTGCGTATCTTAAATAGCAGGCAGTGCTACGAAGGCTGGACAGACGTCTCTCACATGTTTACATTTGTTACCAAGAAACAGTGTGTCAAATATGAAAGACGTAGGTATGCATAATCTAATTGAATGCAAACTTAATTCTCCTTATTTTATGTTGCAAACAATCACATATTTATTACATAGAAGGCGTTGGAGATCTTAACCTATTTACCACCAAACGAGTGGAGTGGAGTGCCATGTTTCTGTGCCCAGCATCCACAGCATACCACTTGCGCTTGCGACCAAGTTGTAGTATTCCATATGGTGGACGCACAAGGGTGCACAAATATGTTATTTGACGTAAACTTGTTTCCACAAGTAGTAGTTGTCATATATGAAGCAGTCCTCCTATATAAAGCACTGAGGGTCAAAAACAACTGCGATGCGAAATGTGCAGAGCGAAACTTCTATGACTTCCCTCCTTGCATAGCTTTCGCAGTGTGTCTTGCTTGTGCCTGCTCTGTGGCTGTTGGTCACATAACAGATCACAAGATTGGAATGACCCCTCTGACGTTGCCAACGCTCCTCTCCAGTAGCACCAACTTGAGACAGCGATGGAATTATATAACATTTAACCCATCTTTAAATAGCCCACCACTCATGTAAAACCCCTTCACTAGGGCCTTTGAGGTATTGTAAATAAATTTATTACCCTGGGTTGGCAGTACCCGTGCTACTGGGCTAGGACTTTATTGCCCGTGAAAACATTGTTGGACTTTGCAAATGGCAGCTTTCAAGTTACATGCACTGGTGATTTGTGTCAGTTTACTCCGGCTTCTCTTTCTGTACGTAGCACTCAAGACACGGCCACGTACCTCTTTAACTCTGCTTTGCCACCTAAGATACTGGAAACTATCGAGAAATGCACTTTTGAAGATGCGCAAAATGACATCTTGTGTGCACGCTGGAGCCATTCGCAGCCATGTTCACGGGAAAGCCTGACTGCACTCCTGTACTGCTTCACCACGTCGATACAGGAAGCACACAACCTTGGAGCTGCAACCTAAGGCTACTGAGCGTGCACAAGCGTGCGCTCCTGGACGTTGCCTTGCAGGAAATGATTGACACCAATGTGGTGAGACCATCCCAGATTCCTTGGGCTTCTCCTATTGTTCTGGCACCTAAAAAAGATTGCACAGCTCGCTTATGCGTAGACTCGTCTCCTAAATGATGCCAGTGTTTGGGATGCTTCGGGATGTGTAGAGGTGCTTACTACACTCGATTGCTCTCGGGGATTTCTGCAAAATAGAATGGAACTTGCTGAAATCCCCAATGCAGCATTCACTTGCTATAAAGTACTCTACGAATTTGTCCGCATGCCATTTGGTTTGAAGAACTCGCCTAATTTTTTTCAACGCTAATGGATGTTGTTCTCAATGAAGTGTGGTACAAATTTGCAATGGCACATATGGATGATGTCATCTTTTCACGCAATTTTAAGGGGCACCTAAAACACCTTGCCATTGTTCTTCAGAAAATGCAGAGAGCGGGACTTACTGTCAACCCAAAAAATGTCCAATTAGTGTGCTCAAGAGTAGACATGCTCGGTTTTATTGTGGACAATGGTTAGCTTCATCCTAATGACGCAAAGCTTCGCGCCATTGCAGAATACCCTTGCCCGCAAGACGTCAAGAGCTCGCAGCATTTTCTGGGGATGATTGCATTCTACGATTCTTTCATACCACGCTGCGCAGAGCTCACGGTTCCACTTAATCAACAAGTTCGCAAAGGCGTAAAATGGAGTTGGGTTGAATCTCACTCAGTATACTGCATTTAGAACACTGACCAGTGCATTTGTTGAGACCACAGCTCTATAAGCACCGACTTAAACAAGCCATTAGTGCTACGAACGGACACTAGTGACTACGGTCTAGGCACTGTTTTACAACAAGAATTTGAGGGTGAGGTGCGGCCTGTTGCGTTTACAAGTCACTCTCTAACACTTGCAGAAAAAAATTACACTGTAACTGAGTGCAAAGGTCTTACCATGGTCTTCGCACTGAAAAAATTTGACATGTACTTGGACAGTGCCTCTTTTATTGTCCAAACAGACCATATGGCACTTATTTGACTGCAGCATTTACAGAATCCAGCAGGTCGCCTTGCTCGCTGGATATTAACGTTGAAAAGATATCATATTACCATCGAATGTCGCACTGCTGCACAAAACAATTTTGCTGATGCACTCCCACGTGTGCCTTTGCCAGAGCCTTCTCTCTCCCGGGAGCCACCTTTTCTCATTGCTGCTGTTGACTGAGACCCTCAATAGGATACCTTGGTCAGCAGGAAGTACTTCCTCGAAGCACAACGCAAAGACAGCCTCTGCTGGTGTGTCGTCAAACAGCTAGGTGGCTCTAGTAGGCAAGCGTCTACCATCGGTGAGTTCTATGCTTATGTACTCGCTCATGATGGCCTTCTGCTTTACTACATTCCACAAGCTGATGACCATGACAGTCACTCCCCCTTTCACACAGTGATCCCGAAAAGTCTCGGAACAGCTTTTATTAGTTACTTCCACGACTCTGCTTTGGTCACAGTTATGCCAGCAAGACTTTTACTTGGCTTGCATGCAGCAGAACATTTTACGATATGCACAAAGCAGTTCAATTTGTCAACGAGCAAAACCATGTGGTTGTCTGCCACCGGGTTGATGCAGCCGCTTCTTTGTCGAAGCCCCCGGCAAATCGCGGTGTGTGATGTAATGAGCCCTTTCCCCAGTACCCCGTGGGGAAACTGCTACTTATTGATGGTTACTGACCACTTTACGAAGTAGGTTGACTTATACCCATTTCATTCACTTACCCTTGAGGAAAATTTGGCACTGTCTCCTCGATTTCTTCTTGTGTTTTGGTTTCCCACCACAACTGATAATCAGCAGCGCCTCTTACTTTGCGAGTTGCACATTTGCAAAGGCGTGTTACGACAACACCATACCATCCACAGGCTAGCATAAATGAATGTTTCAACAGAAACCTTAGGTCAATGCTTTTGGCTCATACCACCGATCATATGGAATGGGACGCTAAGCTCTCGGAAATGGCATTTGCAATGCATACCACGGTCAACTGATCCACTGGTTTTACACTTGCATATTTGAACTTTGGCAGGGAATTTTAATTTCCACTAACCCATACTTTGGTACCGTCACATTTGGCCTATTCCAATAACCGGCATTTCGTGAATGCACGACGTAGGAGGCTTACAAACTCTATCACTGCTGCTTGTGAGCAGTTGCGTAATGCTTGGCTCGAGAAAACTTGCCAATATAACTTACACCGCCGTGACATTCACTACGAACCAGGTAACTTAGTATTACACTAATGCATCATTTGAGCAACTCGGCTAAAGGTTTTTCAGCGTCCTTAGCACCTCAATGGGATGGTCCATTTGTTATTTCATGCACGCCTGTTAATTTATCTTACCGCTTCAAAGACACCTCAACTAGCACCTTGGTTGGACCAGTGCATGTCTCGGAGCTCAAACACTGTAATGTTTCACTACCCTCTTTTAAGCCTCATGGTACTCTCGTGACCCCCTTTGCTGGCTCATTCAGCACTGAAGCTGCAAGATGTCAAGCTGGACTTATGAAGTTTCTTAACAGCATTGCCGTGCCAGCAATTTCGTGCAGTGCGCTGCGCATATTCCAGATCTCCTGCTCTCAACGCCAGTACCGCCAGTGCCCACAGATCCACAACCGGTGTGCCCCCTACTACCCCCATGCTACTCACCATTCACTGCCACGTGACCGCCGCACCATCGCAAACTAGATGGCTCTTGATCACACAAACAGCTCCGTTTATTGGTTGATTGGGTCTCGTGGCTGCCTTGGTAGCTGCAGCCACGGCCGCTCACCGGGGACTCGCCAGAGCTGGTTCCTGGGCCGCTCAGGGGCCTTCACCTTACAGAGAGATATCGCTCCAAGCAGCTTCCAATCTACACGCCAGAGGAAGCCTGCATACTCTGCACCTTATGCCGCATTACGGAAGCATCCCGGCACACTCATCAAGCAGGTCTCTCCACCGGGCCAGGCTCGCCACCACTGTGCTTTGCAATCCTGGCCTTCAGCCGCCAGTTCCAGGCATGTGGAAGCTGCTGTTGCTTTCCTCCAGTCCTTGCGATCACACCTTCTGCAAGAGGAAGCCTTTGCTGCTCACCAGGAGCATCCGCCAGGTGTGGAGGCACTTGCTCCACCTGAGCCTCAAGTGCTCATGGAGGACCTCCTCAACCTCAACATGAATCTGTAATTTGCAGGGGAGGGGGTAGTATGGTGACGCTGGCTGCATGGCTGCACTGCTGTGCTGCCATCACCACCATCTGCACCTGGCTCATGTGCCCATGCCACACGCAGCCAGCCTGGGCCCAGAGTGCGAGGAATGGCGACCAGGAAGCTGTTCAGTTGGCCTGAGGCTTCGGGAAGCAAGGGTTGTCTCTTGAATAGCTCTTGCACCCCGTGTCATCTCTGAGAGCCTCAACTCGCCACTGGCTCTGAAGCCACGGCCGTGAGCACACAGTATGAAGCGAAGTAGTGTATATGTCTCCACCACGGTGGTCATCGTGCATTACTTTGAGTAGTCCACTGGTAACACAACAGTATGACTACAGTTTCAACACCTGGCACTGTAGCCCAATAGCTGGGATCCTCTTCTGATGAAATCGGGCATACAGATAAGGCGTCATAAGTAGATTGAATCTGTGGATCATCAGGTAATGAGTAGGTAGGCAACATAAGTAGGTCAAGGTCACAAGAGAGAAAGATACAAACTTTAATAATATGTTGGAGATGAAAGTCACGAGGAGTTGGTAGGCAGCATCAGTAAATAAATTATAAATTCATAATAGTTTACGAATGACCATGGGAAGAGAAGGAAGGAAGAATGTGGATGTTGACAGATAGCCATTGAACAATGGGATGCCATATTGCTATTGCATTGCAGTCACTCAGGCGTAGCATGAGAACTTTGGAATTTTCTGCTTTGCATCAAGGTCACATTGTTACCCTGTTGGTGGCGGAGTGGTGGATACGAGTGGCATCAATCCAGGTGCCTGAACTCGCATAACCCCTCTGGTTATTTTTTTTCCGGAGCAATGCAGCCATGAAAATAAAATGTTAATTCATTTTGAGCCGCTTGTTCCAGTTGACAGCTCAGCACCTTTGTCATCTGCCTGATCAAGTTCTGTATGTTGCATTCTTTGCGTAGTAATTGACTTGTAAGTAAAGTTGCAGCTACATGGACCATGTGTCCACAAAAAAAAAAGTTTAATTTTTTTTTCAGTTCCTGTTCGCTTAACACTAGAGCTGATTGTTTTGTTGTTGCCTTCTCCCATCCACGTTCAGACTACATTTCTCAGTTTTGCACTTGCACATAGGCTGCAAAGGATTTCCCAATGACACAGTGCAGTACAGTAACAGCACCAACACAGGGAAGAGTGGAGTAGCAGGATAAGAGGTAAGAGCAGAGACTATCAACTCAAACTCTGTTGCCTGACTACCAACTGTGTTGTTTCACATTTCATTGGTCTGATTACTGCACTGTTTTTTTTTAAATGTTTCTCAGCCAACTATCCCAACTTCACACTCTTGCAAAGAAATTTCATTCTTTCAAGGAAACATGACAAGTGTACTTTTACTTTCAGGTTTGGACGTGTTGTCATGCAGGAACCAAACTCAAACACACGACATTTGCCTATGTTTGTGAAACTGGTGTGATTCGTTTAGAAATACTTTGGCGTGGAACTAGAATGCATATAGCACTTTGTGACGTCAGCATCATAAGTGACACATTCAAGTAATTAACCTTTTAAGTACCATGCTCATGTACTTGACTGGCTGCTTATGCACATCCCTGGTCATTTCTGGGGTAATTTGTGGATGTGAATCACATGTAGACTGATGGTGATATCAAGGTAAAAAACACAGAGACCTTTTGCGGCCCGTAAGGATTCCTTAATACCACTAAGGCTGCTTAGTGGGATCAAGGAACCTGTACGGGCTTTGAAACAACTGTGTTTTTCATGCTGATTTGGTCAATGAGTGCGGCCTCATCATTGTGCTACCTGACCAAACTTTCGTCAAACCCTTGATTACTTACATAGACTGCTTGCACCACCTACTTGAAACTTGGTTATGCTACTAACACTTTACAGTAAGTTTAGTTTTTATGACAGATGGTGTGACAAAACTTATCTTAAGGTTCCTAAATAAGTAGCAAGGTAGCACCACTCTTTCATCCAGCTGCCTTCCTTCCTGTGTTCTCCCACACCGTTATTCGTGAGTGATTGTCTTAGCATGGTCATGTGGCATGGAAAATGTTCCAAATATTTTTCACATAGCATGGCCTTTGCCAACATACGCATGAATAAGGTTTACGAGACGGAATACAGTTTCAAAATGAGTATTGACAATAAATCTAGTACAACAGAAACTAAAAGCTACAGGTGACTATGAATAAAAGAAAATCGCTTGAACAAAGATGCCAGATAAATGGAATGATAGTATCAACATTGGTTGGCATCTCATTGGTGACCAGCCAATGTTGATACCGTTGTTCTGATACCATTGAGTACCAACTGGCCACGAACTCGTTGGCTGTCAGCGCTAATGCACAAAAACCACTTTGGTTTTAAAGAACTCCAGTTCTTAGGCCATGTTGTGAGCTTTCAAGGGGTCTGCCTTGGCCCCGACAAAATTGCTGCTGTCACTATGTTTCTAGTGCCATTGGATAAGAAGGTAGTGAGGTGTCTCCCAGGTCTCTATGCGTATTACCATAGGTTTATTGCCTTTCTTTCACACAATGTCTCGGCGTCAGTGCACTAAAAAAGGACATTGCCTTCATATGGGATGAAGAAAAACAAGCAGCATTCAGTGATTTCCTACAGTGCCTGCAAGCACCTCCTATGCTGACTCACTTTGATGAGGGCTCTCCGACCATAATCCACACGAATGCTAGTGACGCAGGTCTAGGCATTGTGTTTGTTCAGTGGTAAGACTCGGCAGAGAGAGTCATTGCATATGCAAGCAGGACACTCTAACATGCCGAGCTCAATTACTCACCCGCAGGAAAGGGATGCCTCTTGTCGGTATGGACAGTCAGGTCAGGTCAGATCAGTTTATTTCCTTAAAGGCCCCTTTATCAGGGGTGTTACATAAGGGTGGAGTACATCATGCAACGACAATTCAATGTGATAATAAACGGGACATTTGAAAAGTGGTAGATACCCTGTATAAACAAATACATACTCACGACAAATTGTGAATTAAAAAAAAAAGTAATTATTTCAACAGAAGAGAAAAAACATCTGCGATGGACAATTCACTTCAATAACTAGTGGAACATTTGAAAAAAGGTAGATACATTCTATATAATCAAAAGTGCACGTTATATGATGAATCTGTACAAGAAAGGGCAATTAATTTGGCAAAATTGAAGCAACATCAGCAATGAACACATGGTGATTATTTGTAGATGCAACATGGTGGGGAAGTGCATTCGAATAAGTTGCTGTCCAAGAAAAAAAAAAATGAAGCAGAGAAGGTAGTTGTGTGTGAGTGGGGTTTTAAAGCTTGGAGCGAATGACGAGTGCGTTGTGATATTCTTGCTTCTATGGCATACGATTAAGTGAACTGTAGAAAAGCTTATGGGAAAGACCAACGCTGGCTATATTAAGGCGGTCCGAGAGCGACTGTAAGATTTCTCTTTTAAGGATGATGTGCTTACGTCACATGAGTAGGATTAATAAATGTATCTTGCTGCATGATTTTGGAAGGACTCAAGTGCGTTAATGAAATATATCTGATATGGCTTCCAGATAGGTGACGCATATTCAACTTTAGGCCTGATAAGTGATTTCTGCACCACAAGTCTGACATCCTGAGGGGCATGATGCAAGTGGTGCTTCATAAAGCCGAGTTTTGTTTGCCGATGATACTATGCTGTTAATATTCGTGCCCCAGTTAAGGTCACAGGAAAAAGATGCCTAAGTACTTGAATTATTGTACTGTTTCAAAGGGATTGTTGGCTATTGTGTAAGAAGGCAAGAAGGGTTTACGATTACGGGTAAATGACATATGTTTACATTTTTTTGGATTAAGAGTCATTAGCCAACGGTCACACCAAGACTGCGCATGGTTGAGATTTTGTTGCAAAGTATCTCCATCAGTGTCATTGTTAATGGTATGATTAATCACGCAGTCATCAGCGAACATTCGAATTTTACAAGGTACTTGAAGGGATAAGTCATTGATGCATATTAAGATGAGAAGTGAACCAAGAACAGACCCCTGAGGGACACGTGAAAATACCGGAAGGAGGACAGAGGACTGGTCGTTGATAGTAATGAATTGCTCACAGCTAGTGAAGAATGTTTCTAGCCATTTTAATACACCCATGTTTAAATTCAAGAAACAAAGTTTATGTAGTAAGTGATGGTGAGAGACTTTGTCAAAAGCTTTTTCATAGTCGAGGAAAATAGCGTTAGTCTGTTGATTACAATCAAAATTCACATGAAGGTCATGAATCAAAAGAGCTAGTTGAGTCTCGCAAGAAAGGCCCTTACGAAATCTATGTTATGCTGGATGAAAAGAATAGTTGGCGTCTATATGGTCCATGATGAGCGAGTAAATGACGAGCTTCATTACCTTGCATGGAAGACTCGTTAAGGAGATAGGGTGATAATTTAGTGGGTTATTCCTGTTGCCTCCTTTGTAGATAGGAATGACCTTTCCTACTTCCCAGTCATAAGGGATGCAGCCTGCTGAAAGTGACTGAGCAAACAAGAGGCACAAAAATGAAGCTGAGATATCTTTAGTATTTTTTTCATAGTTACGAGTTAATACCATTGATACCAGTGGAGGACAACAGTTTTAGGTTATCAAGTGCATTGGAGATACCATCCACGCAGTATGTGATGGCCGACATTCCAGATTCTGGGTTACTAGACATTAATTGTAGAGGAGACCTAGTATCTTTAGTAAAAACTGAGGCGAAGACATTGTTAAAAGAAATGGAATAGTCGGTATCAGTCATAATATCTCCCAAATCGTCTGCAAAAGTTATGTCGTGAGCTTGAGTCGGGTTTATTACTTCCCGGAATTTCTTGGGGTTTTCTCTGAGTATTTTCGGTAAGTCGATGTTAAAAAAAAAAAGTATGCTTGACACAGCGAACAGCAGATAAATACATTTTTTTGACAGAATAATACTTTTCTTATGTGTTATCATTCGTACATTGCTTGGCAGCTCGAAAAAGTATTTTTTTCTTATTTTCTAGTCGCTTTACATGGTTAGTGAACCATGGGCTCTGACGATTTGCACAGAAGGTAATTTTCGGTATATGTTTGTCTGGTAATTCAATAATTTAACTTTTAAACCGCGTCCAATTATTGTGAATAGATCGCTCGTAAAATCTATGTTGAAAGTTTGGTAGAAAGACAGTCAGTTCATCATTAATGGCTTCGAAGTTTCCTTTGCCGTATAGGCTGATAGTTTTGCGATATGTTGCACGTGGTGGCATGGAAAAGAAAAAGGTAGCGTGGAGAACTTTGTAGTCGCTGATAGCAGGAAGGAAGGTTAATGATGATAAGCTGCCGGGATGATTAGTTAAAATAAAGTCTAAGATATTTGCACAGTCACGGGAGGCACGTGTTCGTTCAGAAACAAGCTATGAAAGATTTAAAGTTGAAACAGACATTGTTGAAGTTTCTAGCTTCAGCATTAGCTGATGCTGCTGAAGATAGGTAACACCAGTCAATAGCAGGAAAGTTAGTCACCGTATAAATGAATATGAGCGTTAGGATTTGGGGCCATAACTTGGCATAAAATGCTGTTTAATTTTCCAGGGAAATTTCCATGGAAACGGAAAATTTCCTATGTAACAGTTATAAAGTTTCACCCATACTTCTAGGGTTGTTCCTTCAATGTGGTTAGTGACCATCACTTACTTTGCCAGCTGACAAACTTGAAGGATCCATCTGGTTGGCTAGCATGGTGGAATCTAAGACTTCAAGAATTTGATATGACGGTGGTGCACCAGTCTAGATGACAGCAGTCAAATGCTGACTGCCTCTCAAGGTCACTGATTGAGCAGGAAGAAGTCACAGAATATGACAACGACCTGGTTTTTATACGAGTTCTGGGCACAGGCACCTTGGCCCATCAGCAGTGTGAAGACGGCAGGCCGATTCTGCTTATTGATTTGTGAAAGGGCCGGACTGCAAGAGTGCCCAGAACATTTGCGAGAAGCTTGCCATCCTTCTGCTTGCACAATGTTCTTCTCTATAAAAACTTTTCTTCAAGTGGGAGCAGCCACCTACTTACCGTCCCGACATTTATCCGTCATGAGGCCTTACAAGTCTGCCAGGATGAGCCGACACCTGGCCACCTTGGCTTCACATCAACAGATGGCCCGAGTCAAACAGACATCACTGGCCAAGACTACAACTGTTGTGAAACATTATGTGCACATGTGCCTTGATTGTCAGCAATGCAAACCGCCGCTTTTAAAACAAGGTTGGCTATTGCATTAGGGTTGGGTGCCTGTGACGCTATTTGCCCAAATGGGGATGGACCATCTCAGACCATTTCCGGTTTGCAATACTGGAAATAAGGGAGTAATAATCACCACTTATTATCTCGCACACTACTTAGAAACCGAGGCTCTTTCAAGCAGCACCACAATGGAAGCAATATGATTCTTTATTGAGAATCTGATTTCAGGGCCTGGTGTGCCAACATTCATAATAATGGATAGAGAGACGGCCTCCACAGTTACACTGTGGCAGTGACAGTGATTTGTCTCAGCAGCATGGCTTATCAAAAGACTACAGCCTATCACTTGCAAAGAAATAGCCTAAGAGAAAGTTTAAACCAGACTATCGCAGACATCCTGAGTATGTACGTAGATGGGGAGCACAAAAATTGGGATGACATTTTAGTGTACATCGCATTCGCTTATAGCATGGCACAGCAGGAAACAACATGAAGGGGGACACCATTTATTCTTCTTCATGGCCGTCAAGTGATGAGAATGCACAATGCAGTGTCGCGACATGACTGAAGTGACACAGACACTCACTCCACATGCTGAAGAAGCGAGACAGGTCGCATGCATCTGTATTACCCAGCATCAGGACAGCAATGCGCAATGTTACAATCTATTGCCCTGATATATCACTTATCAGCCGTCATCTATCAGCCAGGCAAGAAAGTTGGACTTGGAGCCTCATCTGTCGATGGGGGCTTTCTGGAAAGTTACTCAGGAGGTGCTTTGGTCTGTACAAAGTTGTACGACACCTCAGCAACCTCAACTGAGGTCATCACTGATAGCCCTTCTTCCTTCAGGGCATGGCAGCACCCACCAGAAGTCGTGCACATTGCGCACACGAAGTCTAATTGCTTGGAATGAAGTGCCAGTGCTTTGTCTACCATGGCATCTTTCTCCAATTGAGAGAGCATCAGGACAGTGCTCTCTCTAGAGGGAGGCAAATGCCACATTCAATCTCCAGCATGTAGAGAATCACAAAGATGACATGCAATTAGAAAAATATATGAGGTTCTTGCCTAATCATTCCAGTGTACCTACCTAATTAATGCAACCTGCACTGTTTTGACGGTTTCTATTGTTTGTGCATCATGACAATATAATTCTTGCTGTTAAACTGTTGGCTGGTCTCATCCCAGATTTCGCTAAAGGCACCAGTGTGCATGACGTTTTCGTCATTCAGGTTGCATGACGCTTTGGATTTATCCTGGATGAAACTGGGGAGGCAAGTAATGGTGGCAAACGTGGTATTAAACTAAACTTTTTGAAAAGCAGTACATCTGTGCAAAATAGTCAGTATGTATGCTTCATGCATTGGTTGACTTGTGCTTGTACGAGTCCTTACTTGTGACTGATGCGTAACCAATAGAGGGCTTTAGTATAGTACATCTTTGCTCAGGTGTATAGTGGTGGAACATGAGGGCATGTCAGAGGCCAGCAATGGTGGCACTGATATCCTGCGATGCTGGGATCAATAATACATTGCAAGGAATGTTTGTTGTTGCCCGGCAATTTTCTTTGAAAAAGATAAAAGACATCAAAATATATTTCTGGTGGTTGTGCCACAGCCAACAACTTAACGCTAGAGAAGAGAGCAACTCAGTCACTCACCTCAATAAATGTTTTATTGTGAAAGTTCCAATTGTGAATGAGAGCTGCAGGACCTCGTGCCTAATTAGGACCTACTTTGTTGTCTTGGAATGCTGACATCAACTGTCGTCACGCCGAAAGTCTGTCAAGGCTTTGTTGACCTTTTTACGTGGCAGTGGCCTATTAGAAAAACTATAATGATCCCAACCCCCTCCCCCCCCTTTTTTTTTCACGCCTTTCTTTTTGTCCCCTCTTCTTTCTGGCTTTCCTTCCCCTTTCCCTACGCTATTGGAGGGTAGCCAACTGGAGTGTGTGTGTGTGTGTGTGTGTGTGTGTGTGTGTGTGTGTGTGTGTGTGTGTGCGTGCGTGCGTGCGTGCGTGCGTGCGTGCGTGCGTGCGTGCGTGCGTGCGTGCGTGCGTGCGTGCGCGCGCGTGTGTGTGTGTGTGTGTGTGTGTGTGTGTGTGTGTGTGTGTGTGTGTGTGTGTGTGTGTGTGTGTGTGTGTGTGTGTGTGTGTGTGTCCTTTGTTGTCCCCAGAAGCATTCATTGCTCACTGCGGCCAGTGATGTACGTTCCTCATTCCAGCTTCTACAGTGCTGTTCATAGTTATAGCGAACATGCCAATGCATGTAATGAGTGAACTTCTTCCTGTGGGCAGTCCAGGTGTTTTCAGCTGTATTGCAGAAAATGCACAGCATGTATTGCACTGACTTTTGGGATGCAGTGAATCGCACACTCATGACATGCAAGTCCCATGTTCGCATGTTCAGTAACTCTAGACTGCACTGTACATTTTTTCTGATATTTGCAGGATGGACTTCGGTCTACAGTTATCATGTGGAATGCATCTGCAGGGATTGGTTCTACACATCAAATGTGTCTGGCACTTGCTGCAGCATGCAGTGAATGCTGGAGAAGCAGATACACCCCTTGTGAAAACTACGCAGGCCACAATGCATGCGACTAGGGATCATTCCAGGCCATGCAATGCTACTTCTGTTGAGCACACAGTGCTTCAACAGTTTTCTTGTGCAATGCATCCAAAAGGCTGCTGATAGTTTGGATAAATACAAAATAAAACACAAAACTTTTGGGGGGGGGTGTACATTAGCGAGCTAGTGACACTAGACTCTAGCTTTAAGCTTTAAAAAAGGTCCAGACAGGTTCCCTCAACTAGCATGAATATTTTTTTCAAGAACCTTCCTATCAAAAACATTATACAAGTTTTTCTTGCAGCTCTGGTAGTGTTGCTGTCTGGTGAGTTTCAACTTACCCTTTCAGTTGAGAGAGTTAGAAATTGGTTGCACTTCAGTGCCATTGAGGGCCAAGGGTATACCAGTAGAACCTCGCCCCTTGGCCTAGCAACAGCTTCAACTGGAGCAGCATGCTGCTTGTTGATGCACTGCATACACAAGAGAACAAACATTTATTCTAAGGAAAGTGAAGGACAGGATGCAGACATGCGTAGCGCTACGTATGTCCGCATCCTGTCCTTCACCTTCGTTAGTGTAACACTAAGTGCAATATAATCATGAACGTCCACCAACTAGCCCCCTTCATTGCTTGACTAAATTTATTCAAAGATTTTACAAAACAGTACCTTTTTCCTCTGATACCACAGTGTCGTAACAAAGACCCAACTTGCCTTAAAGTTCTAGCAGTAGCAACAGCTCATGGCAAAAACCAAGTTGCTTTAGAATTGCAATTTGCCCATCCAATACCACATTCACAGATATTTTTACTTAATATGGCTTCTTTATTGACCAACAGTCATGCACCCACTGCACAAGACAGCAGTTGGAATGGTAACAAGATAGCTATCTTGGCACTGACCCTTTGTGAATTGCACTTACGTAAGAAGTAATGTGAATATGCGCCCTGTTCTGTACACTTAAAGAGCCCAGTACTTATGTGGTTATTCATTGCATGACCATGACTGTAAGAAATCACTTGTGACAGTGATTACCCTTCCACAAGGTCCACTTCTCTGCGCTTCGATTTGCAGGCATCCAGGCTGATGAACGACCACAAGAATACAAGCTGGCAGCACAAGATTGCGTTAATGGAACTGATGCTAACCATTTATCCACAAGTGTCTGCATGCAAGCAAGTCTATTGAGTTTGCTTCCAGCATCACCATAGGAGGCACAGGATCCACCACTACAACCATTTGAGTTGGTGCTGCCTACTTGTGTATCTGTAGCTCATGTCGTTTTGTCACATTCCCGGTGAATTTGTTGTGCTAGTAGGGATTGCAATATGTTTGGTCTTTTTTAAAGTGACTCCTGAAAACAGTGCTCATTGTCAGCACACTAAGCCCAGCTTGGCAGCCCTTTCTGTTTTGTGTCTGTCGTAATGTTTTGGAGCTAGGTCTGTCTGTTGCTTGTCATAAGTACTGATCTGTGAAAATGTAGACGAAGGTGACTTCGAGTGTAGTTCTTGTCAGCATTGTATATGAGTTCACAGTTGAGAAGTTGATTCTTTAAGGTGCTATTCTTTTGCATTTGGAACGTTAGCCGTCATTATATTCCATTTATTACTTACCAGGAGCTCCGCAAAAATTATGCGAGTAGCGCATTCATAGAAGTTTCACGTGTCTCGCAGTGCAGTTTTTGCATAATCCGAGGCATTTACTATTCAATAACTACTTTGCTTACTATTACAACTACAACTAGTGGACACAAGGTTCCGTCAAAGCATGCAATAATTGTGCACCTTTGTATTCCGAATATCTGACATCCCATATTTTGGTCGCGAACCCAAGCACTGCACTGTGGCCGCTAACCACAGAAACATGCAACTCTGCTCATTCAGTGACAAATAAATTTGTGTATCCAATGCATTCCATCTAGTAATTTTGTCATCATTGATGACGTAAAAGTATGAAGCATATTGTCACATAAGATTACATGACGCATACCTATATCTTTCTTTGATATCTGACGCAATGTTTTTTGATAACGAGGTCTCTCTAGTCTTCATAGCAATGCCTTCCAGGTATGAAGAGTATAGGAGTGCAGTGAACAGCATAGCGCCTTCTGCTGTCACATTGTGTGATGTGTTCATGATCATGTTCTTCTGTCTCTTCATAACCAATAAGAACTTCTTCAACCAAAGCAAAAGCAGTTACCATTACTGATATCTTCCTTTGCTTCAGCCATCTTGCTGTTTGTGTTATTTTTGTTTCCATTTTCATGATCATATACTTTGGTTATTCTTTCCTGTTGGTGTTCAGTAAGTTTAGTTTATCAAAATTTTTATCTTTTAATTCATAATGACTATTTTCAGGGAACTAACACTGCAGACAAATGTGTTAACAGTCATTTACTGTCAGTGAATGCCATTGAAGTATGGAACATTATTTTTGTTATGTGAACATATTATTTATATGCCTCTTTTCAAGCTTCAGTTTCAAGAACTTCACAAGCTGAAAAGTTGTGTCGTATGTTAAGCATTTTTTTTTAAACTTATGGATGTAGTACAGTTAAAGCTCGATCTAACAAAACTTGATTTTACAAAGTTCCCCAATTAACAAAGGCATTTCCATTCCCTGGTAGGTAACCTTAGGGTTCAAAGTTGTCATCAACCCGAATTAAGGAAACTAACTTGGTCACCAAACCCAATTTAACGAAGTTTTTTCTGAAATAAGTGAGTAAAAAAGCAGTGATTTCTTTCCAATTTTGACACACACTGGTTTTTCTTTGCGCGTGCGCTCTAACACTATCGCGTTAAAACATCTCGGAGCCATAGTTACTGCCCTATAGTTTTATTTTGACGAGGGTGCATGCTGTGCCCATGTACGGAACAACGGACTCAGCAGTTGGTAGCGCTCATACGTGCCAGGTGGTGATATGGGTGGCGATGGTTGCTTTCATTTTTTTCATGCTTTAAGCTACAGGTGACATTGATCGTCACCTTGCAACTTTCTTGCTCGGCCTGCTCGCTCAATCACTGCATTCCTTCACCACGTCTTTGCATATCGGCAGCCTGTCGTAGCTTTACGTCACCTTTAACATGCGCAGGCATTGGTTAGCTATAAATACAATGCTGTGGTAGCTTTTGGGTGTCGCTAAGTTACAGTATTAGATTTTCAAGGACCGAACAATACCTTTCTCCATTTTACAAACTTCCCGACATAACTAAAAAATTTGAGCATGTTCATTACTTAGTTAAATAGAGATTCAACTGTATTCTACTGTATTTGCATCTGCATTGTTTACATATTTCTAGAAACATGCAACATGAAGGCTTTGAAGGAAATTTTTCACGATGTGCAACTTCATAACATGAAGGTCTTTGGTCTAACATGAAGGTCATTATAATAAAGAGACATACTCTCAACCACTTAAGCATTACCTCTTGCCTGTGCTTCTGTATTCTATTACCCTGTATTTGCGAGATATACATGTCCTATGATCAGCCTTCCTACAGACTGCAGTTCATGCGACCAGTCGCATCCTCTGTCTTGCAGGCTCCACTAGACTACTACAGCACACCTCTTGTCATCTTGGTGATGGCTCGTCTACCAGACAAGAAGACCTGCAGTCCTCCCTTTTACCAAATAATCGAAGTAATCTAGGCTACTCTGAAAGTGCAAACGTCAATGAGCATTACACTTGTGGCTACTGCAGCAAGGTCTTTACGAAGAGGGGAACCCTGACCATTCACCTCCGCATCCACACTGGTGAGAAGCCATTCCAGTGTCACCTGTGCCCCAGGGCCTTCACTCAAAAGGTGACTCTCGTGCATCACGTGCGAACACACACTGGAGAGAGGCCGTACCAGTGCCGCTATTGCCCCATGGCTTTTTCACGAAAGCTGCGACGGAGGAACCACGAGTGCAGCAAGCATTCGAAGTAGTTGACTACTTTCTAAAGGGCCTTGCCATATTCTGTGAACATTTTATGTGATGGTTTTAGTCACTGTGATGTTGCCTTTGCCAAGTGCTTTTATAGTTTTCAAGACAGACTGGAATGTTCCCCTCAGTCCTGAAGGTTTCCAGAGCACACAGAGCACATTATCTGAGAGAAAAAGTAAAATATTGTCTCGGCCAGTGAGATTGTGTATATGTGAGAAGGTGCAGTGAATACTTCCCCGTAAGAGGGCTCACATTCGTCGTTGAAATTTTCATCTGAGTGGCTATGTTACAGCGAAATGTTACTGTTTTGCAGCTCCAGTGCTTTGAGGCACTATGTTTTGTGTGCCACAGGCTTGGTATATGAAATATCCTTCACGTGCAGAAAGAATTACATCGCATCACGGGGTGCTGTGTTAGCAACCATGCTAGGTAACATGTGCTTAACATTATGCATAAAGACAGTGTGCAATGTAGATGTCAACCACAGACATGTGAGCTGAAACTTTTGAGAAGAAGCAGGAACACTGTCTCACGTGAGATACTATAACTATTTTCATAAAGCAAAAGGGAGAAAAATATATAAGTGACCGATCAATGTCTCTGCATGTGTCTGTATGCAGTATCCTGGTAATGTCCCAAATATATTACACGTGACTTGAGCATTGGCATAGTGCACTTGCACTGCCGTCAGATTGGTATATGCCTTGCACCGCCTTCAGAAAATAAAGTTTGTTAGTAGCACCTGTACCACCTTTTGCTACTATGTGTCATCTTGATTAGTGCCGTTTCAATGAAGATTAACCTGTACCAACTATGCGAACTACAAGACCTACTGTAGTCGTAAGCTTCTGAGTGCTTGTCAACTGCGCTGCGTACACAATTGACGTTCCGAAGGTCGTTTGTAGGTTGGCGGAGGCACTCTGGAAGATCTTTTTTCTCACCAGTCTACAGACACCTGCTGTCACAGCAGGGGGATGATTTAAGCAATTGCCTCTGCCTTGTGAATGGGTAGACAGTCTTTTGGGTACGAAAGAAAGCTGCCAAGCTTGAAAAATAGGTATGCGGGAGACATTGGCCCCCTCCTTATGCACAGCATGCGTGTCAACATTTTGCTCACGCCGTTCACGTAGCATAGCTCTTCTGACTTCATCCCTGGAAAAAGCACCGGTCTGTCTCTTAAACACCGGGAAATTTAAAATAACAATCTTATGATGGTGTCAGTCAGCCGGATATCAATAGCAAGCCTGTTTCAGTTATCTTCCTGAAGTTACGACTGTCATTCCCACTGCCTTCCCATTTTCACTCAATGTGCGAGCCTCAAACATAGGAAATCTGCTGGTGTTTGCTAGGCATTGAAGAAACAGAGTGGAACCTCGATAAACGGAAATTCTTTAAACAGAAGTGCCACTGAAACGGAACACCATGTCCTCATAATTGGTTGGTTCATATTCATAACACCCTTCAGCTTTGTTTCTCAGTAAGTTGAACTCCTGTTAAATGGAAAAAATTTCCCTGGTTCCCTGAGGTTCCGTTTAAAGGGGGTCAACTGTAGTCTTGATACACTGTTACCAACATGGTGTTTCTCAGCTACCAAAAATGCCAGCATTTATTTACCCTGCAAATGCACAGTGGTTGTACATCCCCAGTGTGTTCTTGCCAAGTGCCATGTGGTCTTGTAACAAACATGAGGAATGAGACTGTCTGAGTGGAATCGCACAGACAAGAATTAGTTACAGTGGCACAGATAGCAGTAGTGGTAAACAAGTGCACAAAAAATATTGGGTGTACTGCTATTCTTTTTAGATATTGGAATGTTTCTCGCTCTGTGTTTTTCTTTTGTTAGTATGCTAAAAGGTGTATCTTGATAACGGTTGTTAGTCGCATGATGAACCTGCACAGTGTTTTTCAAAAGCTAATAGGCTACCTGGCACCCTCACGGTATATGTCTTTTGGCTCCGTCTTGTGGTTGCTGTGGTGCTTCTGACACTCCATGCCTTTTAAATGGTAAGCATGAGAGTTCTCTTAATTTTCCCTGGGGTTGCATATTATGGTATACCACAGAAACTCCCTTAAACAGCCTGTGGTCAGCCTGGTGGTCTGACAACGTATGTAGCCTGTAGACATTCGACAAAGACTGTAGACAGTGTGGGCAATGCTGGTACAAGTTGTTAACGAAGCAACGGTAAAATTTATTAGCAAACAAAGCATTGCAGCCACAGTAGCTCCTTGCAGTACCTCGCTATTACCCATTTCTTTGTGTACTATCTTTAAACTGGAATACAATCGAAAAGACGTTAATGTGACCTCCTTTTGTTTTACACAAAGGTTCGCAGGTCAAAGGTTCAGAGGAAGCACTAAAGCTGTGGTCAGCCGTGGTTCAACAAAGGCTGTCTCAAGCTGGACTACTGCTGCTTTTGCTGCTGCCGCCGCGACCACCAATATTTTGACAAAGAGGCTTGTCTTTGTCAGGGCACTGATGAATACAACTCTCCTTGATGAACTGTTGAAAGACATCCCTTGTCTGGCCATTTTTGATCACTCCTTTTCTTCTGTAACATAATGCAGTGTCAGGAGTGGGCATAATTTTCTCTCTTTAGGTTGGCATGAGGGTGCTACAGGAGAGTAGGGATTGCACAAAAACAGAAGTACTGCTTCATGGCGGCACAACTTTTCTCTTTTTTTTTCTGTTTCTTTTTTTGTTGTCATGTCATGGAGCTGCAACATTACCATGAAGGGAATCTGGAAGTTTATCCATCTTGCTAGCTTAACACAAGCATGCTGCGTATACAGGAAACTAAGTGATGCACTCCAACTCGCTGAACTGTATTATATGTATGTATTGTAGTATTGTATGTATGTATGTAGTATTGGTATGTAAAATGTGCTTAAGTTTTGCAGTACCTAGATGTTCTCGGTTCTACAACGGTTTCTATGTGCAGTCAAGGAGCGTATGGCAGCTTTTTGCCTAGAATACCTCCAACATGTCGTCGGAAAATAAAGATTCAGGTTTCGATGTAGCTTGTTGCAATGTGACCGTTGTTGGTAATTGGCAGCTTCACGAGGGCAAGCAACAGTGCTTGCTGGCATGGGGCACCGACAGGTGCCGTGTCTTGCTCAAGACTTCTCTCTTTTTTTTCTTTCTGTGCAGGCTTCATTGATGTACCTCTCCGGCTGGAGCCGTCCCCTCAACAAGTCTTGAATGAGGGAAGGCATCTGCAGCAGCATCCTGTGTGCAGTGACACAACAACTTCCCTCACAAGCAAGAAAAAGGGCAAGCGACCACACAAGTGCATCTACTGTAGCAAGGTGTTCAAACGGAAGAGCATCCTCGACAAACACCTACCTATCCACACTGGCGAGAAACCATTCTACTGCCACCTCTGCCCCATGAAATTCACGCGGAAAGACGGCCTTGTGCGCCATGTACGGGTACACACAGGCGAGAAGCCATTTCACTGTCGTTTCTGCCCAAAGGCTTGCGCAGATGAGTCCAATCTGAAGAGGCACGAGGCAACACACACACGGCGGGCTCCTCGCGATGTGTCCCCAAGTGCACTGTAGGTACTGTTAGTGTGGTGAGCAATAGGTAAGGGTGTGTATGGGGCGTGAGCAGCGCTTATCTTCAAACAATAAAAACACCTTATTTCAGTCAAAAATAAAAGGTGCGGACATCAGAATTTGTATGGTTATTGCCAAAAACATAATCAACTTCTGTTGCTAGTTTCTTAACATGTGATATACAAAAATAGTGTTCAGCCTAAGCTATAATCAAACTACAATAACCTTGAAACAATGCGAGGTAGATCTGATTAACTGTGACTACCTGTGGTCTGCTCACAAGCTCGGCACACAAGCATTTTTTACATTCAGTCACCATTAGAATACCCATCGCAGTAGCTGGGAGTTGAGCCTGCAACCTTTAGCTCAGCAGTCGAATGCCACGTCTTCACATTGTGAAGATATGTCTAGGAGTGGACACGAATGTAAAGAGGTTGTTGGTCATCATTTTGGGATTTGTGGCTTGTGTCCTTTACTACATAGATCGTACGCAGAGGTAAAGAAAATTTTGCAGATCTGACGCACAGTTTGGAATGTTCGTTATGTGAAGCTTTTGTGAAGCAGTTCATTAAAATCTATAAGATTGTTCATCTTTGGTAACATGTTTTGCAGCGTGATGATTATGTGCCTGCCCAGAAAATCGGCAGCATGCAGAAATCTCCACCACGTAACCCATCCATAGATTGCGCTGTCTGTGGAATTACCTCAGTTTACTGTTGCACTAGCTATCTACAGTACCGGCCCACATTACTCAGCAAGAAGTTGACCAAGCAGCTGAACACATCAAACCCTAGAAAAGACTGCATCAAAAGCTTTGGACTCATAAAAGTGTCATGCAATTGAAGCCCCATATGTTTTTGTTGCCCTGATTATATTATAGGTACCATTTGTTGCTTCATTGCATAATTCCATAGAGAATAGAGCCAGCCAGCCACTGGCACATTTGTAGAGGTAGTGCAGATGCTGGTTGGTATATGAGTGCTGCCCTCTGTGGGCTGTTGAACAAGACAGCAACAGCAGCGCCCAGCAGCTCTTTTTTGCGAAAGCCCATCCCCGACCAGTGGGAGGCTGTTCTGTCCAGCTCAAACCCGTGCAACCAACACCAGCTGCTCTGTTGATCGGGTGGACGACAGCAGCTGTAGTACTCCTGGATTGCATGAGAGGTCCCCCTTCCCACTGGCATGACATGAAAGCAAGAAGCAGGAGCCTTCATCACTCAGGTGTTTTCATTTGTGTTGATAAAATCTTTATTCTCATCCTGTTGGTGGCCGGTGGGCACATATGGCTTATTTTTCTATGGGCAATCCTGGCCGGTTCTTGCAGCCAAGGTTTCAAATGTATTTATTATTGATGCAAAAGCATCAAATGGCCCATTGAGCGAAAAAGCCGGCATCTGTCATCTGTAGCAGCAAAACGGCACCTAAACTCGCATTGCCATTGGCTGCAGTGCCATGTCACGAGGTGCACCTTGACAGAGCACAGCAGGCAAAAAGGAACACCTGCTGCCACATTAACTTGCCAGGTGTGGTGTGAGGGCAGAGGGCACCACTATGTCAACACATCACCCTCGCTCTCGGCACGAGTGGTCCTCCTCAATGGGGCAGAGCAGGTGTTTGCAGAGCGGGTGAAATGCTACGCCTACACCTGCTGCGCCAGCACGCCAGGTGTTGTGTTAGGGGAGAGGGCACCACTGCGACGCTTCGCCCAATGGGCATCGCCGCATAGGCGGCATGTGGCGTCGGCACTGCACGCTGCTGCTGCTTGCTGGCTCGGACAGCATGTGTCACTGTGGCACATTACTCACAGCACAAAACTTGAAGGAGCGCTCAGTGCCATTGAGTTGGACAGTGCTTTTGCATTCACAACTCCTAAGAAGTGCTTAGGTGTCGTTGGAAATTTTTATTATTACTTGGTTTTAAAATGTATGTGCTCTTGAAAGAGGAAAGGGAAAGCAATGAGCAGGCAAAGTACATATTGAACTTTCTATATGCGTGTGCCCCCATAAGCATATGAATATTTTTTATGTACCCATCTCATACGAAATCTGCATAATTAGTGTGAATTACCTCTGGAACGTCATCATCACCCTGAAGCGAATATGAGCATGGGTAGCCCTCATATGCCTGCTGTCACCTGCAAGTAGAAGTTAAGGGGTTTATCAACAGCGACGCCACATGTTCCAACTGTATAACCCGTAACACAATTAAGACACCAAAGTGCACCACCTGTTATGGACTCTCCCAGGCAGTGCACATGACACATCCGGGAGTCTTTGCTCAAGCAATCTGGCCTCTGCATAACCACAACGCTGGCTTCGGCAAGTGGAATCAAGATTGTTGTCTTTAGAGAACCTTACTGGACTTCTTGCATGATGCAGAGTATATATAGCAATGCTTTTTTTTATTATGCTGTTAGGTAACCCTCCTTGGAAAAAAAGAACAAAACAGTTTAATATTCTTGATCTGTTGGTGTACATTTGAGCAACAATGTGCTGCGTATAGAGAGTTCAGTTCTCATTTGTTATCATCCTAATGGTAAACCAAGTTGGTATCGTCATTTGTTGGGCAAAATTGTCAACTGAAACCTAGTCATTGAAGAAATACAGTGGAATCTCTATAAACGGAAATCGCCTAAACGGAACTGGCACCTAAACGGAGCACCATGTCCTCATGGTTGGTTGGCTTGTATTCATAACACCCTTCAGCTTTGTTTCTCAGTATGTTGAACTCCTGTTAAATGGAAAACATTTCCCTGGTTCTCTGAGGTTCCCTATAAGGAAGGTCAACTGTAGTTTTGATACAATGTTACCCACATGGTGTTGCTCAGCTACCAAAAATGCCAGCATTTATTTACACTGCAAATGCACAGTGGTTGTACAACCCTGGTGTGTTCTTGCCAAGTGCCACTTGGCCTTGTAAGAAACATGAGGCATGAGACTGTCTGAGTGGAATCGCACAGACAACAATTAGTTGCAGTGGCACAGATAGCAGTAGTGGTAAACAAGTGCACAAAAAATATTGGGTGTACTGCTGTTCTCTTTAGATATTGGAATGTATCTCGATCTGTGTTTTTGTTTTATTGGTATGCTAAAAGGTGTATCTTGATAACGGATGTTAGTTGCATGATGATCATGCACAGTCTTTGTCAAAAGCTTACATTCTACTTGGCACCTTCACGGTATATGTCTTTTGACTCCGTCTTATGTTCCTGCGGTGCTCCTGACACTCCACACCTTTTAAATGGTGAGCACGAGAGTTCTCTTAATTTTCTCTGGGGCTGCAAATTATGGTATACCACAGAAGCTCCCTTAAACAGCCTGTGGACAGCCTGGTGGTCTGACAACGTATGTAGCCTGTAGACTTTCGACAGAGACTGTAGACAGTGTGGGCAATGCTGGTACAAGTTGTTAACAAAGCAACAGTAACATTTTTTAGCAAACAAAGCATTGCAGCCCCAGTAGCTCCTTGCAGTGCTTCCCGCTTACCCATTTCTTTGTGTACTGTCTTTAAACTGCCATTCAATCGAAAAGATATTAAAGTGACCTCCTTTTGTTTTACACAAAGGTTCACAGGTCAGAGGTTCAGAGGAAGCACTAAAGCTGTGGTCAACTGTGGTTCAACAAAGGCTGTCTCAAGCTGGACTATTGCTGCTTTTGCTGCTGCCGCCGCAACCACCAATATTTTGACAAAGAGGCTTGTCCTTGTCAGGGCACTGATGGATGCAACTCTCCTTGAAGAACTGTTAAAAGACATCCCTTGTGTGACCATTTTTGATCACTCCTTTTGTGCCGTAACATATGGCAGTGTCAAGAGTGGACACGATTTTCTCTCTTTATGTTGGCGTGAGGGTGCTACAGGAAAGTAAGGATTGCACAAAAACAGAAGTACTGCTTCAGGGCGGTGGAGCTTTCTTTTTTTTTTTCTATCATGTCATGGAGCTGCAATATTAGCATAAAGGGAATCTGGGAGCTCGTCCACCTTGCTAGCTTAACACAAGCATGCTGCGTATACAGGAAGCTAAGTGACACATTCCAACTCGCGCACTTGTATCTTATCAGCAAATGTTGCTTTAAAGAGACCCTGCTGTATGATTGTAATGATTTTCAGGTAGCACAGTGATGTTCTGAGCAGCAATCTGAACATTAACTTTCTGTGCATAAACCCCAAAGAAAAAAAATGAAGTTAGGAAATAGACGAATACAGGACTGGTGTGGCAAGTACAATGAAAGTGCATTAATTGGAAGTCACTTGGAGATTTTTTTGTTTGTGTTTCAGAACCTTACATTTAGTTCTCTTTGAGTGGACTTACTGGATGACGATTGTGGCAATGATTATGTGATTGGTGTGCAGAGAGTGTTTGTGATATGTTCTAGCACTGTGCATATTTTATGACATATCGGAAAAGTGAATTTGGTAAAAGTTCATTTTGGTTTGTCCGCTTAGAACGACATTTTTGTTTATCAGAAGTCATTTGCTCTTGATGTGTGCTACGTGGTAATTTCTGTCAACTGCTTTCAGTTTTCTAGGTGCTTAATATATTGGCATAAATTTTGTGCCCCACTTCAGACACAAAATGTTTTCTTCCAAAATATGACATTCTTTCTCATAATCAAAACCTCACTTTTTGAAGCTTGATGCTTCTAATACTCTTGGTGACCCACCAGGCTTTAAGAGATTAACAGTGTTTGAAGCAGAGAATTGTCGGCGTAGCCAGTGTTTCAACAGGATTTCGGGGTGCTGCTACCGTGAGTGCAATGACCGCTTTCCTCGGCATTGTTTACATAGACATACTCTTTAGCTGCAACAGCAAGCTGGTAAAAGATTGCAGGAGGTGCCCACTGTACTAACCCAATAGCTATGACATTGTACTGCTGAGCTAGAGGTTTGCATATTCGATCCCAAGCATGGCAGCCGCATTTCAATGGAGGCAAAATGCAAGAGCGCTTGTGTACTAAGATTTAGGGTGACATTAAGAACCTCCATATGGCCAAATTATTAAGGACTACCCCCTCCCTACGACGTGCTACGTAATCAGATCATCCCTTTGACATGTGAAACCCCAGAATTTTAAAGTGAACCGTGCGAGGTGTTCTACTTTGCTACTTTCTATTACTGCTTTAGTCTGTCATGACAAGTTGTGGTGGCAGCTTTACCTGGAACACGCTCACAAGTCTTCTATGGGAAGCTTGGTTAACGTGAAGGCCACTCGGTTTTGTATAATGTAAGGGGTGAAATGATAAAACAACAGAAAAGCTTAAATTTATGCCATGTCAGTGCAAAAAAGGTTATTCGCTGCATATTGTGAAAATGTAATATGAGCAGACTGTGCTGTTGATTTGGCAGAAATGTTATTCTATACTCCCTGCACAGGTACGGATGGGTGCAGAAGACATTCGCACAGGCAAACTGTTGGGAGAATCCAAGCAAATAGCTAGTGCAGTGATATCTGTTAACAGAGTAGTACAGCATGCCATGTTCAAATCAGGGGAGCTGCACAGCTTCAGGAATGGAGGGACCTTTCCTACCAAGCCACTGCCATAACCTGTCACCTGCATTACCTGTACTTGATTACCTTTTGCACCACCACATGGTAAACATGTCTCCAAGACACTATAGAAATCACTGTCTCCGCCTGGAGGCAAATGGCAGAGCATTTCATAAAGTAAAATAGTCAAGATTGTGTTTCTTCTTATTTTTTAATGTAACAGTGTATATCCTGTGAAAATTGCCTTATTCTGTGCGCAAGTCACATACATTGGTCACCTAACTTACATAAATGCATAATTCTTTAAGTTAAAAATGTGTATATATACCTTAATTATAGTGTCACCTATTGTTGAATAGAATATTGTAAATGTTATTGGTATGTAAAATGTGCTTAAGATGTGCAGTACCTGGACATTCTCTGTTCTACAACGGTTTCTATGTGCAGTCAAGGAGCCTATGGCAGCTTTTTGCCTAGAATACCTCCACGATGTCGTTGGAAAATAAATATTCAGGTTTTGATGTAGCTTGTTGTAATGTGACCTTCATTGGTAATTGGCAGCTCCATGACAGCAAGCAGCAGTGCTTGCTGGCATGGGACACCGACAGGTGCAGTGTCTTGCTCAAAACTTCTCTTTTTTATTTTTTTTTTCTGTGCAGGCTTCATTGTTGTACCTCTGCAGCTGGAGCCGTCCCCTCAACAAGGCTTGAATGAGGGAAGGCATCTGCAGCAGCGTCCTGTGTGTAGTGACCCAACAACTTCCCTCACAAGTGAGAGAAAGGGCAAGCGACTACACAAGTGCATCTACTGCAGCAAGGTGTTCAAACAGAAGAGCACCCTGGACAAACACCTACGTATCCACACTGGCGAGAAACCATTCTGCTGCCACCTCTGTCCCATGAAATTCACGCAGAAAGAGGGCCTTGTGCGCCATGTACGAGTACACACAGGCGAGAAGCCATTTCGCTGTCGCTTCTGCCCAAAGGCTTGCGCAGTAGAGTCCAATCTGAAGAGGCACGAGGCAACACACACACGGCGGACTCCTCGCGATGTGTCCCCGAGTGCACTGTAGGTACTGTTAATGTGGTGAACAGTAGATAAGGATGTGTATGGGGCGTGAGCAGCGCTTATCTCCAAACAATAAAAACACCTCATTTCAGTCAAAAATAAAAGTTGAAGACATCAGAATTCGTATGGTTATTGCCAAAAACATAATCAACTTCTGTACTTACTTTCTTAAATAATTACTTTAGTGCCTATGGTTCTATTTGCTGAAGTGCATGAAGGCAGTTGAGGCTCAATACATTACCACTAAGTACAAATTGCATTAATTCAGCAGTGTTTCTGTATATACGTACCAGCATTGATCATGCATAGCTGTTGGTCAAAAGACAGTGATAGCAAGGTATGTTTAGATCCTTACATGATAGTGTAGAATTAAGTCAGTTTTGCACGAGATTTCACATAACTCAACAGGATTACACAAGATTTAGGTGTGGAATACCACTCCGAGTCTGTAAACACTAACACTCGGAAATATGATTTTCTTTTACAGCGAAGCTGTATACCTCTACCCTCCAAGGAAATTTTTGTGTCGTAAGCAAAAAACTCCCCATACGTGGGCCGATTTCGGAGATGGTGCAATGCCAGGCCGACCTACTGCGGAGTTTAAGCAGGTGTTAAGCACTCCCCATAAGTGGGCCGATCTCAAAGATAGTGTGACACCGGCTCGATCCGCTGCGGAGGTGAAGCAGGCATTAAGCACTCCCCATAGGTGGGCCAGTCCCGATGATAGTGTAATGCCAGGCAGACCCGCAACAGAGGTGAAGCAGGCATTAAGCACTCCCCACACGTGTTGATTGTAAGCGTCCTTTGTCCTGATAAGTAATCTGCATTACCTTTTTTGCATAAGCCATGAAAGAAGGGATGAAATTACGAAATTGACAAATACAGGGCTGGAGTGGCACATACAAAGAATGTGCATTAATTGGAGGCCAATTGGAGATGTTGTTGCTTGTGTCTGAGATGTTGTTGCTTGTGTCCTGCAGTGGACTTACTGGATGATGATGGTGACAGTGATTGTGTGACTGATGTGCACAGAGTGCCTGTGATATTTTCTAGTATTGTGCATGTTTCACAATATGTTGCAAAAGTGAACTTGGCAAAACTTTATTTTTGTTTGTCTTCTTAAACAATGTTCAGCAAGAGACCGTCTTCTCTTGGGGTATTCTACCTTGTTATAATTTCTTTCACGTGTCTCAGTGCTTAATATTTCTGTGTAAATTTTACACCACACTTCAGACGTAAGATATTTTCTTCCATATTATGATGATCTCTTCCACAAATAAAAGCCTCGTCACTCTATTGTAACTTGGCCTGCTAATATTTTGAGTGACCCACCGTGATTTAGGTTATTAACATTGTTTAAACAAGAAATGTTGCTCGAGCCATAGTTTTGAGGTTGCTACTACCCCCTCGAGGGCAACCGACTGCTTTCCTTCATATCGTTGAAATCTGCCTCCACCACCCCATATGTGTCGTGGCATTAAGTGTCGTGGCCAAATGTGTCGTGGAATTAATGTTAAAAAAAAAGAGGGAGTCTTTTGGTGCGACAGTGAACTGGTAGAAAAGTGCATGAGGAGCTCACTGAGGTAGCCCAGTGGCTATGGCTGCGCTGCAGAACTTAAGGTCATGTATTCGGCCTCAGCCGCAGCAGGTGCATTTCAATGGAAGGGTGGGTGGGGAGGGGGGGCAAATGCAAGCATGTTCACGCACCTAGACATAGGTGCAGGTTAAAAACACACAGGTGGTCAAAATTATGCTTGAGTTCCCCCACTACGGCATGCTTCATAAGCAGATCCTGGTTTTGGCACATGAAAGCCGAGGACTTGAAAATAAAGTATGTGAGGTATTCTACTTTGCTACTATCTGCTGTTATTTCAGTCTGTCGTGACAAGTCGTGATGGCAGTTTTACTTGGAAAGGCTCACAACAAGTTTTCTATGTAAAGCTTGGCACGGTTTATGTGATGACCACTCGGTTTGGTATTATGTAAGGGGTGAATAATAAAATAACAAAAAAGCTTAAACTTATGCCAATTTAATGGAAAGAAGTTGTTTACTGTATATTGTGAAAATCTAATATGAACAGAATGTTGTTAATTTGGCAGAAAATGTCATTTTATAATGGCTGCACAGATACGAATGAGCGCAGGAGACATTTGCACAGGTGAACGGTTGGGATACTCCAAACAAATGGCTATTGCACTGATACCTGTTAGCTGGTTTGTACTGTGTATTGTGTTCAAATCAAAGGAGCCTCAAAGTCCCGAAAATGGAGAGACCTTCCTAACCAGGCAATTTCCATAACCTATCTTTCAACCGCGTAACCTGTACTTCATTACCTTTTGTACTAGCACACGATAAACATGTCTTGTAAATACTATCTCCATCAATGTTGCTGCCTGGATACAAATGCCAGAGCATTTTGTAAGCAAATATTAGTCTATGTTTTTTTTGTTGCTGCTGTTGCATCTTTTTTTTCCAATTTTTATCCCCAAGTCCTGACACTGAGATCTGTTTGCGTGCATTGTCACCTTTCGTGAAATGTTGCAGTACGATTATTACATCGAATACTTTAAATGTTGTTACATTAAATGCTTAACCAACATTCTTATATTCATGATGACAATGCATCATTTGAAATTTGTTATATACTGCATGCAAGTCATACAAATTTGGTCATTTACCTTGCAGAAATGCATAATTCTTTAAGTCAGAGATGTGTACATGTACCTTAACTATAGTGTTACCTACTGCTGAATACTGTCTGCAACAGTCTCTATGAGCACTCAAGGAGCCTGTGACAGCTTTTTCCTCGAAGACTTCCAATGTTTCGTTGGGAAATAAAGGTCCTGGTTCCTATGTAACTTATAGCAATGTGACCTTTCATTGACAGCTGATAGCAAGCAAACAAGTGCTGTGTGTTGCTCAAAACATGTAAACTGTTTTTGTTTGTACAGACTTCATCACCATACCGCTGAAGTTGGAGCTTCCCCCTCAAGAAGACCTGAGCTCAACAAGGGATCAGCTGCAGGCTTCTGACTGCAGTGGCAGTGCAACTTCCCACACTAACAAGAGAAAGCGCAAGAAACCATGCAAATACCCATCCAAGTGCAGCTACTGCAACAAAGTGTTTGATCACAAAAGCAGTATGGACAAGCACCTACGTACCCACACTGGCGAGAGACCATTCTCCTGCCAGCTCTGTCCCATGAAATTTACCCAGAAACACAGCGCTGTGCGCCATATGCGAACACACACAGGCGAGAGGCCATTTCAGTGTTGCTTCTGTCCAATGGCATTCAACAGCAAGTGGGATCAGAAGAAACATGAGGGGATACACACACGGCGAGCTCCTCAGATTGTGTCCCTGTGTGTACCATAGAACTGGTCATGTGGTGAGTGATAGAAAACAGGATGTGCTGGATATGTGAGTGGCACCCATCTCAAAATGTTAAAAACATCTGAATTGAGACAAAAATAATAAAAGTTGCCGACGTCAGAATTTGTATGGTATAATTGCCAACAAGATCATCAACTTCTGTACTTAGTTTCTTATATATGATTACTTTAGCACACATGTTCCAGTTGTGCAAGTACATATAAGATGACATTCAGGCCTAAAGACATATTCGGTAAGTACGAATATAATTAATTCAGCAGGGCTCCTGCAAGCATCTGCATTGACCAGTACTGCTGTTGGTCAAAAGCTAGTTGGAGCAAGGTGGTTAACCAAGGGGCCTGATTTTTATTAGTCATATCATTAAGAAGCCAACAAACACTGACACCAAGGACAATATAGGGGAAATTACTTGTGCTTAATAAATGAAATAAACGATAAATTAATGGAAATGAAAGTGGATGAAAAATGCAAAGTAACCTTTCTTGGATCCTTGCTGAGACGACACCTTGTAAGATTTGGTTTCGGAGGGACTCGTCATGCCAAGCACTGAACTCGCAAGCAGGCACTGACCTTTGTAGCGCGGTAATGAAGTCTTGGAAAGCTTTTTCTGGCTGCTGTCTTCTGTCTCAGAAAACAATATGGTACCTATACCAGACGCTTTGTACTCTCTTCATAGTGATACTTGAAAATACAAAGAATATCCTTGAATGTTGCAGTTGTTGGATCCGTTTGCGACGCCAGGTCATATTAGAAACGCTGCCCCTCGAAGCCCAAATTACTGAGCGAAATGGCCTTTCTCTCGTCTGCTAGTGCCTTGCATCCAGTTGCCTGGAGAAACATGTGAAAGGAACGCTTCCATGTCAACCACGGTACAGCAGGAGTATCGGGAAATTCAAGGAAAGGTGGCAGCGGAGGTGCGAATGCCCTGCTAGGCACGAAGAACAAAAACAAAGTTGCCATTAGTAAAGCAGAAGTAAAAGTAGTGGTAGCATCTTGCATGCTAGGGGTAGACAGTTCACACTACGAACTGCTCACCAAGCTCTTGTTACATTACTGTCTTCGAAGGGTTCTGGACAGCGTCCATTAAGGATTTCAAGGTGGAATACAATATTACTGTATTGCACTTTCACCATTGAGTACCGCAAGCATGACCAAAATGTCATAGCGAATGCATTAATTGTCATGCCTACCTGTTCCTCCTGAATCTGAACCAGCACTAGATGAGGAAATAGTACCTTTGGTTTCATCATGCATTACAAAGGAAGAGTTCCAAGCAGCTACTCAGGCTGATCTGGTTTGCCAAGCATTAAAAGAGAAAATAGTCAAAGGGTGGAGAAATGCTGCAGATCTTACGCCAGAATCACAGGCATGTTCTTCCGTATAGTCTGAATTATTCTATGTGGATAATCTGCTTTTCCGAGGAGAACATATTGTTCCTCCTGCATCCTTGCATCAGAAACTCCTGTCTATTGCTCATGGGGGTCATTTAGGCTAAAGTTTCACGTTGGTCTTGTTGGTATATCATGACATTGATCATGATGGAGGCAAAAGGCGTAGCGTATCAGAAAGAAGACAAACTAAGAGCACAGACGACACATACGTTCGGCGCTAAACATGTGTGCCTGCGTTCTTGCTTTGTCCTGTTTCTAATGTGCTACGCCTTTTGCTGTCATTTAGGCATCACTAAAACAAAGCTCAGACTGATAGGCATCTGCTGGTGGCCTCACATGGATAGACAAGTTGAGTAACTTTTAAGAAACTGCTTTGTTTGTCAACAAGCTGATAAATCTGCCAAACCATCTTTTGCTCCACTACAACTTGTCGAATGGCTGTTAGGACCATGGGAGAAATTAGCCATAGACATAATACGTCCTCTTGATCATGCTCCACAGTGTGCGCATTATGCTTTAGCCATTGTTGATTATCATTCTAAGTGGCCCGAAGTTGCTTTTATGCCTTCAGTCGCATCCGAAGCCATCATGCGCAGTCTTATTTTCATATTCAGTAAAGAAGGATTTCCTGATGCCATAGTGTCCGACAATGGGCCCCAGTTTGTTTCTGCAGAATTTCAGAACTTCCTGAAGGAAAGAGGCATTAAGCATTTCTTGTCTTGTCTTTACTACCCACAGGCAAATGGCCAGGTAGAAAGATTCAACCATGCCCTCAAAGAATTATACAGATTGTCATTTAGAAGATCTTGTCAGGAGATATTGTCCGAGTACGTGTCTCGCGAAAGTCTGGTCCTAAATTCTCCTGTCCATTCAAGAGTTATCGTAGGGTACGTCAAAATACTTGCCAGCTTGAAAATCGCAAGCGTTGGAATGCTTCCAAACTGATGAAAAACCATGTATGACTGGATGCTCTTGAAAGCTTATGTCGAAAGGAGTCATTTCAATTACTACTCATCCCTTGATGATAATTTCCCACCCTTTCTTCCCGTTCCAACTGGTACAGGTTTTCCTGCAGTACCCACTTCATTACAACCTCCTGTTTCACCCCCACGACCGGGGTCATCTCGTGCAAAAGAATCTCTTGAGCTTGTGCTTGACACTCTGTTGCAGCAGATGGCTCCTGAAGGAACTCGGGACACCTACACACATTCTAGCTCATCTACGAGTAATAATTCCTCTAGTCATTCTCCACCACAACCATCTCCCCGCAGGACTACACGTAGTAGACAACCCTCAACATGGTTTAGGGAAGTCTCAATTATCTATGGTTTTGGTTTTCTTGGAAACATTTGCTCCATGCTTTTCCGTTTAGCAGTCCTACTCACAAATTTATGCTTACTGGTAAGATTGTTCAGGTTGCTATGATCAGCTGTTACCATATAACGTTGCGGCTTTCGGCGTTTCAGGAACTGGACAGGTTCCTATTCCCATGTTCTACAGAGGTTTCAACCCTCCCATGCGAATTTGGCTTTTAATCCAAAAATCTCTTTCCTCACATATTTGTTAGGTAAATAGCATGCAAGTAGTACATGTATCCTCACAGGGGCCATTCCTTGCATTCTTGCAGTGTAAACGTACACTATGCACATACTAAAATACACGACGGCCACAGAGCTGTCTCGACTTGGGCTGAGAGCGAGTGAGCCACACATCTGTTTTGTCCAAGGGTGCGCATGTTTGCGTTGTCCATTTTTATCTTGTATTGAGTGAATTCTATTATCATGTGTGGTTGTATTTGCAAGTATGCATCCATTCATTGCCTCCCCAAGAAGGGTACTTTTGTGAACATCTGTGCTATGTGATATGCAATATATATAGAGAGAGAAGTTTAATGACACGAAATGCCGAGAGGTCGGCCTGAGGTATATTCCTCTAGCCAGCTACTCGGCATTGGGGGAAGGGCTTTCTTCCTTGAAAAAAAAAAGGGGGGGGGGGAGAACAGATGGGTGCTTTCAAAAAAAAAAAGAAAGAAAAGTCTGTGATAGGTACATATACCTGAATTTTTTACTGCATAAAGATGCCATCCCCCAAACACTTCAATGTTACGGTGCTAACACGTGATAGTCGCAACTCATTTCCAAGTTAACTACACGTGGCATGCAGTGGGTCGCATTTCCACTGCATTTATTTTCCATTCGTAAAACGGCAACAAAAGGTGTAAATGATTCCAGTCCATAACTTGTACAAGTTGGAAAATGTATTTATTGTATAACGGCTTACAATTGTGTTTCTTTAGTTGCTCTTGCTTTTCTTGAGCGAGGAGAGCGAGTGGCGCATTTCTTTTAAGGAAGAGGTGATGCGATACTACCATATACTACTTCATAATGCATCTTCATAATGGTTGTGACCGCTAGCGCCACTCCGCGCCCGTTGCTGTAAGCGTACTCTGTATATGTTTCCCACGATGTTTCCTTTTCATCTTTGCTGGAATAAAATCGGTCCATATCAGTATTTGGTCTGGCAGTTCGTTTTCTATTTTGTGGTCAGGCCCCGCCTTCTTTATTGTATGATTTTCAAGTTGGTTCTTTATTCTATGATAGCACACTCAGCCGTGCGCGCCGACTGAGTGTGCTCACAGCCGACAAAACCGTGGCATATGTGTGTGATAAACGTTTCAGCGTTTCAACCTCAAAAACTAGGGGTTGGGGCCGAAGACGATTTAAGGCACCGGCGAGTTCGCGCCTTCGACGCGTACGCGCCCTTTCGCTAAAATTATAATGTGCAACCGCAACTTCCTCACTGAGGACTGTTCTCTTCCCCCCCCACCCCCCCTTTTTTTTCGCAAGTGTTGCTGTGTGATGTGCCGGTAAGCTGCCCATCCTAAAGCCCCTCAATTTTCCAAAAGTAGCGCCATTCTTAGATCTTTCCGCCACCCCGCTCACCCAGGCGCTTCCTCCTCCACCCTCCTGTCGCCCCAGCCTCCTCCGCTCCCCCATTGGCCAATCTGTGTCACGTGAAAGCATGCCCCGCGCTTTTGTATATTTTTTCTTTCCGGCGCAGAGCAGGCGCCGCGCTTTTGTATGTCTTTTCTTTCCAATGAGCTGCGACCCCCATTCTTGGGCCTACGCGACGAAAGTACGGCAGGCGGTTTGAAGGAGCGCGGTAGTTTTATACAATGTGTTAGGGCCGAGTGCTTAATTGCGATGCCCTGCTGCTGCGCCTACGGTTGCCACAACAGACCCAGTGACGGCAAAAAGCTTTTTGCTTTACCATCCACCGGGCGCAACGCAAAACGAAGAAAAGTGTGGATTCACAAGATCGGGCGGGCTGACTTCGAGCAAGTGGCAAAAAACGCGCGTCTTTGTGAAGTAAGTGCCACGGCTCCTCCAACCTCTTCTTTTGACGCCCGTGTCAAAACGGGCCCGTGTCCAGTGCATTGGGCGGCGCGTTAAAGAACCCCAGCTGGAAAAAAATTAATCCGGAGCCCCCATTATGTCGTGCCTTATGAGATCGTGGTGTTGGGATGTAAAACCCAAGAATCAACTTTTTTTCTGTCTTGTGTGCCATGACTGTTCCAGTTAACGGAACACTGCTTCGTTGTGAAAACTTACAACGCAAAAGAATACAGACGCACGTAGTATACAGAGATAAAATTAGCACTTCAGCAAGAGTGTTGCTGGTGCCAATGAGGGGAGGGGGATAATTATTTTCTGAACCTCTTTCCAGTTGTCCCATCAAGTTCCTTCTTTTTTTTTTCTATCAAATTCTAACCATTTGCACTGTAATAAATAAATAACGATTTCATATGCTGGTACGTTGTTCAAATTATCTATACCGCCTATGTGTGAAAACATTGCACATGGCCACCACAACCTGTGCATGAGCTACGTACTACATCTGTAAAAGGCGCGGAACAGAAACGGCCCTGCTGCCAGGCATTGCTGACCGCAGACAGTCGGAATCTCTCACGCGCCGGCCGAACAAAAGCATCCTGCAGGTACGTAAATTAACCTACGAAACCACGTGCACATACTTTCACGCTGTCAAAACCTGAAACTCTGGTAATTACTCGCGTGTCTGAGCACACCGCGTGCTTGTGTCGTGTTTCAGCAACACGAACTTTCAACGTGCGCGCGCTTTACGCCTTAAATGCGCCTTGAATAATGGTGCTTTTCTCTATTTCTTCCGCAAATCCGACACGACACTCTTAAGGCCAGTTACCGACTGACAAAGCAAGATCACGATTGCAAAAACTGCTCCGCAGGACTCGAACGAACTTTTCCGCGGATTTCCTCCCGTAGCGTGTTAGCCGTCGTCTGCTACGGGAGGCCCACCACCGGCGGCGCCTCCGTCGAGGCCGCGCCGAGCGGAGGAGGAGGGAAGTGAATGGCGCTACTTTGGGAGATTGAGGGGTTTTAGCCCATCCGAAAGTGTTCGGCACCTCTTGTCCGCCAGCACGCCCAGAAAAGCTCCATCGCTGTTAGCATCAAACAACGCAAGCGTGGAGGAAGCGTTTGTTTACTTTCCTCGGTGAACTCAAGTTTCACCACCAGCGAGTTTGACTGTGGTGTTTTGTGTTTTGCCTATTTAAACCTTCCTGCAACTTTTCGCATCTTTGTCGTCGTGCTTGTGAGTTCCATAATGTGAGCGAAAGCTTGTGCTTGAGGTGCCGGCTGAAAGACAGTGCTTCCCGTCGTGTGGCTAGTGAGAGTATCATCCGCTCCACTTTTGCGCACTCGGCCAAACGGCGGCAGAGTGCAGCGATGACAGCGAAGGCAAAGCTTCTTAAGTTTTGCAACGTCTAGTTTCACGACGGATGCGTATCTTGTCCCTCGGTTTCCGAATCTGCTGGATTGAGAGCCCGCTTTCTCGGCCCTCCCAGAGAGGTTGGCCACATTTCGAGTGCCCCTAATTTTCTTCTTTAGGTCTGTTTCTTGACTTTTCAGGTGCCGCGATATGCCAGTCTCCGGTCCCCATCAGGGTCGGCTAGCCGCCTCTCGGTGCCCCGGAAGTGTTTCCTCCGGAATGGAGCTAGCAACTTCCCCATGGCGTAAAAGCTCCCGGAAGGGAGGCGCTCGGCCCTACAGATGGAACCATTCGTCTGAGCCAGTTCGAAATTTCGCAGGAAGAACTGCGTGGTATGTAGATGCGCCCAGGTGTTGCTTGTAAGACGGAACCCATATTGCTATCGACGATATCGTGAGATGCAAATTTAAATGGTAACTGAGTATCCTTTCAACATGTTTGCTGAAGCACGGGGTGCTAGCAACCAGATTTAACAGCCTCTTTCGATAGTACTCTGCTGCCACCTACTTTGTGAGCATATTTCTTTTGCTTACAATGGCACTAGTACATGTTATAAGATGTAAATTTGAAAGCTTCAGATGGGCGGCACGATGAGCAAAACGAGAACAGAAGGTAAGAGCGGGAGTCAACGTTTTGACAAGTGGACTACAACACAGTATGTAGGTAGGGTTCTGAAGGGGAGCGTGGGTAAGGCGGGTGGGCGAGGCAACGACCGAGGTTATGTTGAGGGTGTAGAATTGAAAAAAAAAAAAAGGTGTGCTATTCAACGTCGCTGAAGGAGTATGAGGTAGCGCCGTGTGTCAGCTGGTTGATGTGTCACGGCCCCATGTTATTTTGGTGGAAGGGGAAGAGATTATCAGCTTGGCTGGAGGTCAGTGAGCTCTTGTCTCTCGAAAAGAAAGAATAAAAGAAGCAGCAGAAAATGGTGCTCATGAAAAAAATACTAAAATGGAATAAATGTATCAATAAAAGAAAGGGAGGAAAGAAAAAAAACACTAAGCAACCCAATGAAAAATAACTAAGTGCTGTTGCCTATATGGGCTGCACATCACTTGCAAGGAACACCGTAGCATTGCACAAGGTGTATTTGAGTCTATGGACATTCAGTTTGAATCATTTGAAAGGATGTTGCCAGTCTTGTTGAATACTATTATCTTGCCTGATGCTCAATGTACTAACACCAAAGGGTGCCATAAAGGGTTTGAAATAACGAGAGTCCCTTTGATACAAGGTTAAACTGTAATCTGCAAGTTACGGAAAAGTACAATCCCAAGTCTAAAAACCTTATAACATTGCCTATGGGGACTTCATGTGTCAACAATAACATTGCCTATGGGGACTTCATGTGTCAACAATAAAGGGGACAACACTGCAGTTTTTTGAAAACACCGAGTCAAAATTTTACATGACTTTTTACGACTGTACAGAGAAAACTTGGGGCAACGTCTGGAACCTGCAACAAGTGGGAACTCGTGGCGACAGTTCTCCCGGATCATCGACAGCATGATAGCAGCACGCTCTACCAAGCCTGAGACAGGGATTACAGAATAAGCCTTCAGCATCAACGAGCCAGGTACACATCGTTCGTGATGTTGCGCTGCCGGACAAGGTACAGGAAGTACTTAATTGTGGGCCCAAGTTTGCGACTCAAAGAAGTCTGCTCCCGATCTGTTGGCAATGACTCAAAGAAGTCTGCTCCCGATCTGTTGGCAATGGTATGACAAGTGTCAAAGCGAGTACCTAAAGCTGAGTTGGAAAGGTGTGTATCTGAGTGAGTGGATGTGCTAACGCGGTCCTGTCCCCTTAACAAAAGGTTCTCCTTGAACAAGACTGTTAAGTTCATGAAAGACAATGCGCTCACACTTATCCCTGCGGATAAGGAGGGCGGTTTCATGGTAATGAACAGGACGATGTATAATTCAAAGCTTGTGAAACCATTTCGTCAACTTTCAGGGTCCACAACAACATAATACTTAAGAAAGTACAAAATGAAGCAAAGAAGCTATGCAAAAGCTTCAAACTAGATGGTTTATCTTAGTCTATCGAAAAAGCACAAGGGGGGACCTTGAATTGTTTTTCTCACCCAAAAGGCACAAGCTGGAATGCCCCCTCCGAGTGATGGTGTCAGAGAATGCGACCTGGCAGAAACTTGTAGCCATGTTTTTATAAAAGCACTTAAAGCTCTTGTCAATCGACAACGCATTTTTGGTAACTAAGTCTGAACAAGTGGTGAAATACTTTAAAGACTGGCAAGACAGGAAGGAACCTTGTCGCTTTTTCTATAGACTTAAAGGACCTGTACTATTCCCTCCTGCAGATTGACATGATGAAATGTGGAAGTGATTGCATTGACAAGCTTGGAGCTGTTTGGTTTCAAAATGCTTCTGGTTCTGGTTTGACTTGCGACAGATTTTTAGAACTTCTTCGTTTTTATGTTAACTCGACATACACGACTTGGGAGGGAGATGTTGTCAAACAAAAAAGATGTCATATGCATTGGGTCATGTATTGCTCCCTGCTTAAGTGATTTATATCTAGCTAACCGTGACCAGGTTCTTGATGAACGCCTGAAAAATAACACCGATGTCGTGAAAGTGTTCAAATTTGTTGACGATTATCAAATATATTAAATAACAAATCAGAAAATTTTGACTCACTGGTTTCAAAACCGTAACCTCGTCCACTGAAGTGTTGTCCCCTTTATTGTTGACACATGAAGTCCCCATAGACAATTTCATAAGGTTTTTAGACTTGGGATTGTACTTCTCCCCACAAAAGACCTGCTGGAGCTATCAGCCGAGAGGCAATAAACGAGTCCTACTGTTTCATTCCGCTCATTAAAAACTCGTAAAACGCGTAGTAGTAACATCGTGCTTCAATAATTTATTGACGAAGTCATGTGACTACAAAGTGGAAGCCAGTTTCAGAAATCGGGCCAAGCGCCTGGCAGATTCTGGTTACCCGATGCGTATGCTCACCTCTGTTGTGGAGGGCTTAAGCAGAAAGCATAAAAACGCGTCGAATGGAAGCAGTGCCACTGCTGGAGCTAAGAAAGTTGTTGTGGTACCATACATTCACTGCATTTCACATAATCTGAGAAGAATAGCAGCAAAATCGGCGGTGGACATGGTTTTCTCTGCCACTGAGCATCTACAGAAGCTATGCAAAGAGGTTAATACAGAGAATAACAAAAGGCACGCATGTTCTACTCAACATCGCAAACAATTCGTAACCTGCACTCATAACGTTCTCTATGCCATTCCACTTTCGTGCGGAAGAACGTATGTTGGTCAAACAGGCAGATGCATCAATGAGAGATTAAAAGAGCATCGATATAACGTCACTAGGATAATCTCGGGTCATTTGGGTATTCATTGCTGAGATTGTTCCTGCAAACCCGTGTTTGAAAGTACTACCCTTCTAGTCTTTAGTGTGATCACCATTCGTTTAGTGTGATCAAGGAACCCGTACGGGTCCCGAAATGTCTGTGTTAGTTTCACCTTCACTTGGTCAGTGACTGCAATTTCTTCATTTTTACTATCATTCTGTATAGGGTTCGAAGCAGGATGACGAGGGAGATTGGGGAAGCCTATGAAATTGCAAAATTACGGGAAATGTGTGTGAGCAAGCCTTCAGTATCGCTATCTGAAATGGAGATACGGTTCCTCGGTTTATCTTTTTAACGATTGCAGTATGTGTTTTCACCATGCTTTTCACACATGTACGGTTCATCGATATGCACCACTGAATGTCCTTTTTTTCTGTCACGCTTGTTTCCGCTTGCACAGTATATATACACCGATGCGGGCGAAAATAAAATCTATAGTTGAAAGTGAAGCGCTGTCTCTATGTATCTGTTTCTTTCTACGTCCTCGTTCAGTCACGCTTATACACTCTGTCAAGAGGGGGCTGTTGGGTTGGGCAGGCATGGAGTTTCACACAAAAGTAAATAGAGAGACACATGGTGCTAGCAGTGCACAGGATATGTAGGTATGGTATGGTGCAGCTCATGACAATGCAACATGATGTTGTTTGGCCACCAGAAATGTCAACATTTTGCCATATGAACTCTCTGACGAATTCTGGCCTCGTGGGATTTGACCTTGTAAGAAATGTGAAGTAGGAGACTACCTGTGATAGCTCTCGTAGATGCCAGTTTCATAGCTACACTCATGCAGAAGGCAGTAGTGAGGGAGCAGCGCATAACACCTGGGTGACAGGGGTGAAGGTATTAATGGTCACAACCACAGCGATTTGGCCCTGTTCGTATACCATGGTAAAATATTTTTAATAGCGCAAGTACGTGGGAAGAAAAAAATGAGACTGAGTGAAAATATTTTTTACGGGATGCTGTCTTCTTTTAGCTAGCAATATTTGTCATACAGTGCTTTTCATCAGTTGTGTGCTAAAGTGTGTGTTGAGATAATGAAAGTTGGCTGCATCGTGTAGGACGTGCATCGCTGGCAGAATTTGTTGACAAAGCAACACAAATATTGCATCATCTTTGCCGTATCTATGTCTGTTGACAAAAGCCTCCCATATCAATCTCCAGTTACCCCTGTCTTGCACTATGTTAACCCATATTATGCCTGCAAGTTTCCTAATTTCATCCCACCACGTAGTTCCCTGCTGTCCCTGACTATGCTCCCCTTCTCTTGGTGCCCATCCTATAATTGTAATAGACTAGTTAACGGGCCTATGTTTTATGTGTCCTGCTTCTTCCTCGTGATGGCTACTAGATTATTGGCTAACCCTGTTTGCTCTCTAATCCATGCCTCTGTCTTCCTGTCTCCTAATGTTGTGTACCATTTTTCAGTCTGCCGCTTACTGCACATTTTCTTCTCAAGCTTCTTTGCTAACCTCCAAGTTTCTGCCACGTATGTTACTACTGGTAGGATGCAATGATTGTACACATTTCTTTTCAAGGATTGTGGTAAGCAGCCGGCAATGATCCTTCTCATAATCAGGGTTCCTTGTGAGTAATTGGAGATCATTGAGAGGCCTTTGCCCTGGCATAGACTTAAGCAGGCCTATGATGACTGAGCAGCTACAGTGCTCCTGTTAGTGCCAGGCCATGTGCTTGAGTTTTTGAAAACATGGAAGTTATTTTAAGACTGGCGTGTTCCGTACGTCTTCTGTGGTTGGATAAACTCAATGCTATCTTGCTGCAAACTTGCAGATTAATACTTAGTCCATTTGCACTTGCCTTGTGAGAAGGCAACCAAATAATAAAACTGAAAAAAATTGCTCTGCCTGATGCCAATTGACGTTTTGGCATAAGTGGGATGTGAATGGACAACAGTTGCATTGTAGGACTTATGGAGAGGGCAGATGTAGCAAAAATGTGCATAAAACATGGTGGCATTGTTTTGGTTTGCAATAGTTGTCGGGCAATACTTTTTCTCTTTATTGTAATAAAATGTGTGTTGAGGCAATGCAGGCTGGTTGCGTAATGTCAAATACATGCACTGCTTGCAAAAGTTGTTGACCAAGCAACAAGAACAGCTGTAAGCAAACAAAGCTAGGAAGCCACAGTTGCAGCTTGTGAGTCTTTCTGTGTGCTTCGTCGTTACATGGACATATGACGGCAGCAGATGGTAAACTAACCTTTCTTTTGTGTTGCAGGACTTTTGTGCGGCGAGTTCACCACAAAGTGTCTTCTGCACCAGAAAAAAAGTGCTGCTCAAAGATGAGGCATCATTGACTTTCTTTCAGATCATGGAACTGTGGTAGTAACACGAAGGGATTTTGATGATCTGTTCATCTTAGAAAAGTCCATCATAAAAACAAAATGTGATAATGACATCAAGAACTTGAAGGGGAAGGCAGGCGGTCTTTTGTCTAAGAATATAGGCTCTCTGCCCCATGCACAGGATTGATTTTTGGCTCAGGTGTTTGAGAGCATTGTCTGATTTGGCATGTTTATTTATCATATTGAAAAAGTGCTTAGTCCCTGTTTATGGGCACCTTTTTATTTTTTTACTTTTTATTGGTTATCTCTGCACTCATCGCCATCTCCATCTTACTTCTGCCACTGCTGTTCATTTAACTAAACATGCACTGGTGCTTGTTTATCATTGAGCCTATACAACAAATGAGGATCGAGGTCTTAGTTGAAGAACATGATTGTAACTTGATGTGCCCTTGCATCGCACATCTCCATCATATACTATTGTGAAAGCGCATTTTTTAACCTTTGTTTTTATTTTGGTTTGTCTGCTTGAATATTTGTTAGAGTTTGTTAGAACTTTGAGTGTTCTCCCAGGTTATAATTACTGTCAGCTTTGCTCAATTCTAACTCCTGAAAACTAGATATATTGGCTGAAATTTGTGCCCCCATTTTGTAAACGAGATACAAGAGATACAATGTTTGAGAACAATGCAGTCTTTCCCATAAATAAAATTTTATTGACATTACTGAACAGACCCTTGTTGCGCTTATATCCTCAACTACTGATGAAGTTTTGAGGCATTTTAAATAGATATATGCAATGCACAGAAATTCGCACTATGATTGTACTTGCTATTTTTGACTGTCTTAAAACATTCCGATTCAAGTCATTTATTTGTCACAAGGGATATAGCTAGGCTTAGGCTAATATACAGCACAGAGCCCCAAACACTGCCTTATAGGGACATTTTGTAATTAGAAAAAAAAAGACTACAAAAAAAAAGTCTGAGGGAAAAGAAAAAAGCCCTTGCTGGAAGCTTTAATTGGAAACTCGTAAAAAAGTAAATTCGGACTATGAGCAATGAACCTATCGTATACTCTCGTCTAAGGGTGACAACTTATTTCTAGCTATCATGACAAATTGCAGTTCCATTTTGATCCAAATTACCCAGCCATAGTGTTCGCTCCTATGTGCTAAAGGAGTGAACTGTATTATTTTCATAAACCGTCATTTGTCTACCCGTGCACTTTGCTTTGCACTTCTACCCGTGCACTTTGCCCATCACTGTCACTAGCTTGTAGGTACTGATGTCCTCTGTGCCATCCATGGTGTCAGACCTCCATGTGCATCAATGCTTTTTGCAATGTTGTCATGATGCTGCACGCCTTGGCCTAGAAATTAAGGAGCAGACATGCTGCATCAATTCTCCCTTTATTCAACATCTTTTCTTTTTTAAACAAAGTTATGGCTGCTTATTTGTGGTTACTGCTGTTACACAAGTGCAGCCCTTGAGAGTATATGGTGCGTTGTATGGAACAGTATAATGACGTTGACATACTGTAGTTCTTTCAAGCCCTGGTGGAGTTTAAAAACATTGCCTTGAATAATTTCTCAGGTGCAGAACAAGTTTCTGGTGCTGCCTTTAAAATATGGTTGAACATTCCGCACGTCAATAGCAGTGACATTGCACTAAAACAAGATTCTTTAAGGAAGGTTTGCTTTGCACTTGTGAATAACAAGGAGTTGGTACAGTAGGCAGCTACCTTAAAAGGAGGAATATGAGGGTAATATAATATGCATGCACTAAATTTCTGCATTTGGCACGTTGACAGGCTAGACCTACGGCGTAGAGGACGAGGACGAAAAGATCAGACGTGAAGCCACACGCATGACGTGACACCACAGACAGCATAGTAAACAGGACTGGTTGCTTGGTATGGCATGCCATTAGTCATGCAGCTAGTGTTGCTCCATTATTTTATAGTACATTAGTTCGCGGAAAAATGGAATAGTATGTCCTCAAAGGGCAGCAGGTTGTAGTAGTTTCTTGTCATTGGTCACAGAATGCACACATCACTCTCGATTGTTATCAACTGATGGAGTCGCCGCAGCTTTAAACTCGCTGAACTCGCCGAGCTATTTGTTATTCACTGAACCTAACAAAAGACATGTAAGAAATGATGAGGGTTCGGAATGCAACATGCCATTTTATAGTTTCCGAGGCCAATGGCAAGAAAAATACCTAACTGTAAATGGCTGCTGCAGTCCTGCTTACAATTTAAATGCTTGTCAGGTAGCCTTGAGACACATAGAAAGAGTACCTTTTACAATAAAATGTTGCAAACGTATACACTGTACCTTTGCTATGCGTGTGCATGTATAAATGTGTACAACAGCACCTTTTGCATTAACATGTGGCAAGCGTAATATGTGGCAGTATGCCTCGACAGATGACCGCTTTACGACAGCGTACTACAGTGCTTGTTTCCATGGGAAACCGACAGGTGCCCTGTGTTTCTAAGAACTAGTGATCTTTTGTTTGATGCAGACTTCATTGCCTTACCAATCCAGCTGGAGCCATGCCCTCAACAAGGCTTGAGTGAGGAAAGGCATCTACTGCAGCATCCCATGAACAGTGACACTCCAGCTTCCCACACGACCGAAAGAAGAAACAAGCATCCACACAAGTGCAGCTACTGTGGCAAGGCATTCAAGCAGAAGTCTGGCCTGCACAAGCACCTGCGGGTCCATACTGGCGAGAGACCATTCTGCTGCCACCTCTGTCCCATGACTTTCACACAGAGAGAGGCCGTTGTACGCCATGTGCGAACACACACAGGCGAGAGGCCATTTCACTGTCCCTTCTGCCTAAAGTCATACAGAGACTCTACGAATCTGAGAAGGCACAAGGCAACACATGCATGGCAGTTCACTTCTAATGTGTCATTCAGTGCGGGGTCTTCTTAACACAGCTCAGGCAGTGAGCAATAGAGAAGTTCGTGCGGTGTCTTTCATTAATTTGACCTTCGTGGGACTGATGAAACCAAGCAATTATCTGGAGGATTGAAATAAAGAACACGCAGAAAAAAACTACCAGACACAGTGCTGCTTCATTCGGCAGTATTGCCCGATTCTAGCATGCCCTCGAATATCACATGCACTTTGGACATACAACAGATACATTGTATGTGCAAATTAGTGTCCACCGTCATAGCTGTCAGATAGCGCCTTATGGCTATCCATGGGCCACAGCATTTAGTCCTTTGTATGATCCATCACATGTTTGATATTCCACCTTATCCAACTACAGTACAACCTCGTTAATATGTTCTGGAAGAAAAAAATACTGAGAAACACATACTTACCGGGAAAGCGTAAGATCCAAAGTCGCTGAAAACCTTATCAGGCTCAACTGTAGTTTACAGTTATGTAAAGTGCAGCATTGCGCAAATAATTGCAGAATGAGACATTGACTTGCGTCCGTCTGTTGGGGACCAAGCGGCCCGATATGAGCATTGTCGTTTTCCTATTGTGCAATGTTTTGGAACAGCGTCTGAAAACCAAAAACAGCCAAACTGGTGGGCAACGGCAAAAAAAGATGCCTTCAGAGCAAAACATGGTGCTAACTTTGCGCTGCCTACTGCAGGGAATGGTGACACGTGTGGGATATTGCCTTTGAAAAGCGTGCAATATGCTTTCGATGGCATGCTTATCGAAACATGCTTATCGCAATAGGGTTGGCAGCGATAGCTGTAAATGGTGACATGCCATGACCCATGAAATATGCTGGTACCAGAAGAAGAATGCATGCGTGCCAATATTCTCATGTGACAATGGCAAGAGAGTAGTGTGGGGAAGCTGCTCTGGCAGGTACTTACAGCTTTTGATTGCATTTGCCTCGTACTTTTCCTTGTTTCCATCTAGCAGCCTAAAAACGTATCGTACAATTGCAATTTGGCAATGTACTGAACATTGATGCAAAAATATTGTGTTTTCATGGGATGTAAGAACCGATAAAAAATGAGCATAACTTTATTGGGCCATTTATTGTGTTCTCGATTGCTAACGTTCGAACCAGGGGATCGTACGCAATGTGATCGTATCAACGAGCTTCTACTGTACTCCGCAATCATCGCAAATGGCATGTTAGCGTACACTCAGACTAAGTCCCACACTAGTTCATCCTGTGATGCGTGCAATTCTCAGGAATGCTGAAAACAGCTGCCATGACTTCGTCACCGCTAGCTTAGCATAAAATAACTTTATCTTTTGAATGAGATTTTGTAATTAAACACAGTTACCAGTGCATTTTTGTTGCCATCATATGCAAGAACTGGTTCTCTCGACATCTGATAATAACAGTAGTGATGATCTTGGTTCTCACAGTAGGCTGTTGTCACGTCTGCAGACTGTTGGTGTATTTTCATATGTTATTGCACTGCGAAGGTGATTTTTTTACACATATTCTCGGAGAAAGAAAGTGTGTTGTGAATGGGTAAATATGGTAATTGTTCAGTGTAAGCTTCAGTTTTTGCCTGAGAGTGTTCCCCAGGCTGGGCGAAAAAATGTTTTCCGCGGGAGGAAACATGTTTCCTGCGCATTCATGTTTCTCTAGCACTGCAAAGGCAGATGCAACAGCGGTTGTGGTCACCATTTGGGTCATGTGTGCCCATAATGACCAGTAAAGTTAGAACTTTCTGGTCAGGGCCCATTTGAACATGTAGAGAAAATTCTTGGCCATAGAAATATTTGGGCACTTGTGGGGCATTAGGCTGGAATGGAAGTAATCAAAAAGTTGAATTAGCCAGAGTCAGATTAATGAATTAATCTAACTCTACGGCTGATGGAGTATTCAAATAGCACTTGTGTTGAACTGTAAAGAAATGGGACAAATCAATAAAAGTGGAAGACACCAAAATTTGTCAATTTCCAACAGGGTTATAACCTTGGTTACCTAGCTTTTTGAATAATTGCATTTGATCCCTGGTGTAACAAACATGGCTGTGATAGATTATTCTACTCCTGTAACAACACCAAAATCATGAGCACCACCTTATCTCGGATGTCACGCGGAGTAGCTATGCATTCTAGATCGTGCATCACTTTCATTAAGCAGTAATGGCAGTATTCTTTTCCTTCCTGGTTTTGGCAACAAAAACAGCAATTTTTGCAAGCATTTTATCATGATTCCAATCCTATTTCAATCAAAATATTTTGGATAAGGACTCCTTTATACCTCCATTACCTTAAACTAGAACTTCTCCTCAGTCCAATATTTGGTTGGAGTTGATTTTAAGGTGTTGCATATGACCACACTAAGGCACAAGATTACGCAAAATTGAGGAATAAGCTGTTGATCATGTGTGACTCTTTGGACACTTGTTTTGCTGTATGGTCTAATGAAGTAATTTGTAGTAGCTGAAAACTCTTCTGATAGAACAATAGAAATAAGGCCCAGTAATTATAAACACAGGCTTCGATGGACGCTTCAGTGTCTCGCCATCGGTAAGCAGTGTTCATGTACTTTGAGTTGTCGACCGATTCAGCCTCACCCCCGCAATTTTCTAGCCTCCCGCTAGTAGAGTGATGACCTCACAGATGTGTTAGACCCATGTTGAGTCTCTGGACCAGGACAAGTTCATCACTTGTGAAGCCTTCTGATAATCTTATGTGGATGACATTTTCTTTTTCTTTTATATATTTATTTATTTTCTCAAAGAACTCACAGGCTCCTTTAGGTGGGATCATTGTGTGAGTGGGACAATATACATGAAAATCGCAAAAGCATAAAAGCAAAAGTGTTATACAGTTGTTAGCGACAAACACTAAAAATTATACTCTTAAAATCAAGGTAAGCAGTCGTACAAATTTTAGGTTTTAGAAATGTGGCTATATAAAAGCCGAACACAACTTGGCTCAGATTTAAACAGGAGCACAGTTTCATACATGTAATACAATATTAAAAAACATGTTGTTTTGGTAACAGCACGTAAAAACAAAGATATTAGGTGAGTATGGTGATTATCCTGCCTCTAAATGCGTTAGTATCTATGTTGTTTGTAATGTAATCATGAAGGCCATTCCGATAGCTTATGGCACATGAAACAGCAGGCATGTTATGTGCTTTAGTATGACCAAAAATGCGCCGACAGTTACTGCAATTATGAAGACTATGTGTTTTACGGCATGGCTGTAATAAGGGCAGCGTGTTAAACTTTCTGTACATTGCAGTTTTCTGCAGAGTGAATTTTGCCATAGACAGTGCTGATGTTCCTGTAAATGAACGAATGCTATGAGCATATCTTTAAGGGATGCTTAGGAAGAAACTGTAAACCAACTCAAATCGGTAATGTTTCCTTCTAAACTACCTTTTCGTTCTCTTGGCTGATTAATTAAAGTTTAACCTTGTTATAATGAAGTCACATCTGATCCGAAAATACTATCGTTTTATCCAATATTTGCTAGCAGCATATTATTCATTACACACTGATGTAAGGCAGAAAATTTCTTAATTGCTTTCTTGTATCTGATAATTTGTTATCTGTGCATCAGCTGCAATGGGGTTTGACTGCTACAGGGTAAAGTATTGACAAGCTTCCACTTAATGAATTTTGCTCTTCGGTGCATCATTATTGTATTGGAGTGTTGTGGATTCTGCTGTATTTCTCTGTATTTGCGTGGCTTTAGCACAGAAAGAATCCACAAACATTGCCAAGTTGAGCCTCTGGCTCGTTTAGAAAGCATTGTAATCGTCCATTTTCAATAAACATTCAGCCAGACTCTGCTCGAGAACTCGTCAATATTGATGATGTCAAGAGGGGGCCTGTTGGCAGGCAGGCAGTTTACTGCATGAGTCACTAGAGGGATGCCTGGTGCTAGCTGCAAGTATGGCAGTTCAGCCAACGTGAAAATGAATGTATTCTCCTAAACTTGTCCTAACGGCTTCAAACAATATTGTGGCTTTGAAAATAATCTTTTTCAACAAAATATGTTATTACAAATGCCATGATTCGCTGTAATTATTAATATGTGTTGACGCGGGTTGCCCTTGCGCATTTAGAAAACACGATTGCTTGGAAATGTAGAAACATGATGTGCAATAAATAATGCAAAAATGTCTGTGTACCACCCATCATTACCACGTTAGCTGAATGATAACAGCACCAATATTTCCTCTTTTAAGTTCTGTGGAATACTGTATGGTTCCAGAAACATCAAAGTGGCATTGCCATTTGTCTTTGCGTCCCTCCTGGCTTATGCCACCTTTTGTCACAGTTAGACCTTCTTGCTTTTACAGAAGCATTAATTATACTACAACATACCTTTAGACAGCCCTGAAACAGGCTGCTGCTTCCGTCGATGCTGCCTCTTTGCTTCCCTTTTTGCAATGTCATCGTTTCTCCATTCCTTACTCTCCTCATGACGTGTGAATGAGAAATTTTTATTCTTTTTCTTTTTCCGCCATTGCACGATCATGCACATGTCTTCGTCGCCATCATCATCTTTTGTTTATGATGGCAGCACGTGCACCTCATGACAATGCAATACATTGTTGTTTGGTCATCAGAAATGTCAACATTTTGCCATACAAAATCTCTGGTGAGTTCGTGCCTCGTGGTATTTGACCTCAGAAGAAATGTCAAGCATGAGGCTTCCTGTGATATATCTCATGGATGCCAGTTTTATTGTTGCACTCATGCAGAAGACAGTAGTGAGAGCAGTGCATAACAAATGTCTGACAGTGCGGGAGGTAATGCTGGTGTCTTTTAGTTGGCAATATTTGTCACACAGTGCTTTTCATCAGTTGTGTGCTAAAGTGTGTGTTGAGATACTGGAAGTTGGCTGCATGGCATGCGACAGGCATTGCTGGCCGAAATTGTTGACAAAGCAACAGAGACATTTTGTCATTATCACCTGCTTACTTATGTCCGATAATGAAGGCCTCTCCGATCGATCTCCAGTTGCCACTGTCTTGCACTGTCTTACCCCATGTTATGTCTACAAGTTTCCCTAATTTCATCTCACCACCTAGTTCCCTGCTGTCCCTGACTATGCTCTGCTTCTCTTGGTGACAATCCTGTAACTGTAATAGACCATTTATCTGGCCTATGTAGTGTGTGTCCTGCCACACTCCCATTTCTTCCTCTCAATGTCAGCTACAGTATTGGCTGCCCCGTTTGCTTTCTAACCAACACCGCTGTCCTCCTGTCTCGTAACGTTGCAGCTATAATTCAATTTCTCATCCTCTCGCTTGCTGCACAGCTTCTTATCAAGCTTCTTTGTTACCCGGCAAGTTTCTGCGACATACGTTAATAAGAGCAGAAAGCAGTGATTGCACACATTTCTTTTCAAGGATAGTCATAAGCTGCCAACAATGATTTGGTAATGCCTGCTGTTTGTACTCCAACCCATTTTACTCTTCTGTACATTGTCTTGATCAAGGTCCGTTGTTAGTAATTGCTGGAAATAGGAGGTTATTGAGAGGTCTTTGCGCTGGCAAGGAGTTAAATAGGTTGATGACGACCGAGTAGCTGTAGCCTAAGTTTTTCTAAACATGATGTTATCTCAAGGCTGGCATGTTTCATACATATTCTGTGGTTTAGTATACGCAATTCTATAATGCCGCATGCTTCCATACCAAAAGTTATTCTATTTACAATTTGAGAAGTCGGCTAAATAATAAAACTAAGAAAAACTGCTCTGTTTAATGCCTCTCTACCTCTTGGTATAATTGGGATATGTATGAACACTTTTTTTATAGCACTCGTGCAGAAGGAAGATGTAGCAAATAAGTGCGTAACAAATGGTGACGCTGTTGTTTTGGTTTGCAATATATTCCTCACGCAGTGCTTTTCCTGACTGATGTGCTAGAATGTATGTTTAGATATGGACATGAGTTGCATAGTGCAAAATGTGTGCATTTCTGGCAGAAGTTGTTGACCAAGCAACAAGAAGAGTTATAATGAAACAAACTTTGAAGCCACATTCGCAGCTTGCAGCTCATTCTATTTGTTCTTATTTTTTCTTCCAGATGGTGGAATTACAATAGGGTTCTAGAGACCTGTTCATCTGATGCAAGTTAATCTTGGCCAACAAAAGGCAATGACTTCAAGAAGTTGAATGGAAGGGCAGGTGGTCTCTTGAGCCAGATTGTGGTCTCCTTGCCACATGTACAGGATTGATATTTTGCTCAGGTGTTTGTGAGCCCATTCTCTGATTTATCATGTTTATCGTATAGACTTGTGTAAAAGCCGCACTATTTTTAACAATTTTGACGTGTGGCCCTGACATGGGACAGAACCATTTGGTTCATTCCATTTCGGGGCCCCTACTAGATACCTCTACGTACTATATACCGCTACTAGGTGACTCTTGCCATCTGCTAGTGGGATGCGGAAGTATGCAGCACGAAAAAATTTGCCGATGCATGCGCGTGGCATCCAGACAGTGAACGCAATTGCTTCTGCACTAGAAATGTTCTTTCCCAAATTTTGGTCTGCCAAGTTGAAGGTGTGACCCTTAAATAGGTAAAGCCTTTACACGATTCTATAGGGTATTCACCATAATTTTTTTTTATATATATATAATGGGCATCTTTCAGTCTTACCTTTTATTATTTGTTATCTTTGTACTCATTGCCTTCTACATCTCAATTTTGCCAGGTTTTTGAAAGGCACTATGGCTTTATGCTTGTATAACAAGAAAATTGTATTGTACTTGTCACAAGAAATACAAGTACAATATGACATGCATGTAGTAAATATCTCCTTTTGGAACGTCTTTGTTGGCATGCCGAACTTTTGGTATAAAGGGCTGTGATGAAAAGTACAGACATGATGCCATAGACATGACATGACACTGCTGCACACATGTCGTGAAACCACAGCCTGTGTGGTCTAGTGAACAGGCTGCTTGGTATTATGTGCTATATGTCGTGCAGCTTGTACTGTTTTTTATTTTCCAGTGGAGATTTGTTTTCATATAGATTGAATGGTACAGTATTTGTACAAGGGGCAGCAGATTGTAGTAAGCTTTTATCAGTGGTTGCAGAATGCACACATCACAAAAAGCTCTTGATGGTTATTAACTGACAGATTAGCTGCAGCTTTCAACTTAATTTTTACAGAATGTCATGAAGCACATGCAAAAAACACGAATGACTAGGGTTCCTCTTGCACCGTGCCATTTTTTAATAATTCTCGGACCAATGGCAAGATAACGCAATGACTGTAAATGACACCTGCTGTCGTATTTACGCCTCAAAAGCTTGTGTCAGCAAGCCTTGAGCCACATGCAAGCTTGTTACATTAACATGGCGCCACCGTGCGCATTAGTACCTTTCCTACATGTGTACAACACCTATTGGATAACACGTGGTGTGTGAAATATGTGGCAGTGTGCATTATTGACAATTGACAGATTCATGATGGTGCGCCACAGTGCTTGTTGGCATGGGAAGCCGACAGGTGCTATGTATTCTCTGAACATGTCTCCCTTTCTTGTGCAGACCTCATCGCCACACCTGTCCGGCTGGAGCTGTTCACTCAACCAGGCTTGAACGAGGGAGGGCATCTACTGCAGCATACTGTGTACGATGACGTCGCAACTTCCCACATCAGCAAACGGCCGCGCAAGTGCAGCTACTGTGGAAAGGGGTTCAAGCGGAAGTTTGATCTGGACAAACACATGCGTGTCCACACCGGCGAGAAACCGTTCTGCTGTCATCTTTGCCCCATGACATTCACCCAGAAACAGAGTGTTTCGCGCCATATGCGAACACACACAGGCGAGAAGCCATATCATTGTCGCTTTTGTCCGAAGGCTTGCGCTGCCGAGTCTAATCTGAGGACGCACGAGGCAACGCATATAAGACAGGTCGCTCCCAATGTGTCACTGAATGCGGGGTCTTCTTGGCGCAACTCATGCAGTGAGCAATAGAGAATTTAGTGCAGTGATTTCAATTAATTTGACCTTGATCAATATCAATCAATCAATATCAATCATATCAATATCAATCAAATATTGGGGGGTTGAAATAAAGAAGAGGCAGAAGAAACTACCAGACACAGTGCTGCTTCATTTGGCACTATTACCCGATTGTAGCATGGCCCCAAATGTAAAACAAGCACTTTGGGCATATAACAGACACTATGTGCAAATTAGTGTCCACTGTGATAACTCTTGAATGGCGCCTTATTGCTATATGTTGGCCACAAAATTTAGTGCTTTGTATGATCCATCACATGCTTGATATTCTGCATTTATCGAACTGCAGTAGAACCTCGTTAATGTGTATTAAAAAAAAAAACATTGTGAAAACATATTTTCCAGGAAAACATGATTCAAGGTCATTGAAAATTTATATCGGGCTCAACTGTAGTTTAGATTTGCGTGAGCCGAAGTATTGCGCAAATGGTTGCAGAACGAGAGATTGACGTGCGTCAAGCCGGTGGGGATCAAGCGGCCTCAGATGAGCTTTGTCGTTTTCCTGTTGTGTAATATTTGAGACGCCTACTGAAAATCACAAAAAAATGTGGGCAGTTTCCACTAGTGGTGCAACCCTGTGTCTTAGCTGAGCTAGTTCTGGTTTTGCTTAGTGTTGCTAGGTTTTGCTAACTCTTGCGAGGTTGTGCATGGCTTGACTAGGTTCACACTGTGTTGCTAGGTTTTGCTAAGTTTTGCAATGTTATGCATGGCTTGGCTAGGCTCATACCATGCGTTGCTAGGTTTTGCTGTCTTATGAGGTTATACATGGATTAACTATGCTCATACTAAGTGTTGCCAAGATTTGCGAAGTTTTGCCAAGTTCTTGTGAGGTCATACACGGCCAGGCTGGTAAGCCACACAAGCCCCAGCAAATCACATGCATACAAGCCACAGTACAAGCAACACCATTTATTATATACAGTGCTTCAGTACCAGTCGTCATCATCTTCCCTCCGGTCCTTGTTCTCTACGTCTGACTGTCATCATAGTCAGTGGCGCCCGGGAAGGCTTCGCGAAGCACTTGCAAGGCAGAGCCCTTCTGTTGAAAGTTCTTCACCGAGCTCACTGAAGAGATACACATCGAACCAGAGCTGGTCACAGATGCGGCAGCTCTGCCCAAACTCTATGCCAAGGAATTCGCACTGGCAGTGGCCGTTCGCACCTCCCATGGATTTGCAGGCTTGGGGTTGGAAGTTCTCGGTGATGCGCAGGCCCGGAACTGTTTCCCAAAGGTGCCTAGCATTCAATAGGCAGCGTTCGTTGTCCCTGCCCAAATCTCGGGATACTCGGCTTGGCGACAGCGTTTGCTGGCAGCGGCCTCGGCCTGATGAGCAGGATTGGCTCTCCTTCGCCGATTGTAGTCCCACTGAGCTACGCGCCGAGCTTTCTTGTTGGTCACAGACGCGACAGCTGTGCCCAAACTCTATGCCTAGAAATTTGCGCTGGAAACGACGCACCCCCATTTCTCAGCGGGCTTGAACCTGGAAGTTTTCGAGTAGTCGCAGGCTGGGATTGCTTTCTTGGCAACGTCGAGCATTCAGGTGCTGACTCTCACATTCCTTGGACTGAAAGTCTGGATCCTTGACTCGGCGGCGCCTCTTCTCAGCCACAGCTTCGGCACGGTCTTCCAGATCAGCATGACAGCGACGCATCGCTTCTCGCTTCGCATAACGGCGCTTTTCCTGGTAAGCCGCTTCTACAGGCATCCGGACTTTCTTCGGTCTTCCCATGGCAGCAGCACATACGCACAGAATAGAGGAGGCGAGAAGTGTGTCGCCGCACCGGCTGTTCCGAGTTTTTACTTGCCTGTGATGTCATGACTCCGCCTTACGCACGTGGGGTGCGAGGAGGTTACATGACTCGGTGCTCTCGCAGGTGGTTGCTAGGCAACGTTAGGCGGTGCACAGCTGGGCTAAGTTTTCTTGTAACGGTCCACGGCAGAACTAAAAGCTTAAACAACTACTCTGTTAAAAGAATTGAGCTGGTGGACAACACCGGAATATGATGCCACCGAAGCAAAACATGGTGCTCACTTCATGCTGCCTATAAGAGGGAACGATGGAACATTTGGGTTATTGCCTTTGAAAAGCGTGCAGTATGCTTTCAATGACACTATATCACATGCGCGTGCACAGTGCAACAGATAGGTGAACATCTTTATCGCAATAGGGTTGATAGCGATATCCTGTGAATGGTGACGTGCCACGACCCATGAAATATGCTGGTACAAGAAGCGGAATGCATGCGTGCCAACATTCTCATGTGTCAATGGCGAGAGAATAGTGTGAGGAAGCTGCTCTGGCAAGTACCTACAGCTTTTCATTGCATTTGCCTTGTGCCTGTTCTTGTTTACATCTACCAGCCAGAAAACGAGTTGTATGATCACAATTTGGCAAGGTACTCAACATTGGCGCAAAAATATTGTGTTTTCCTGGGATGTATCAACCGATAAAAAACAAGCCTAACTGTATTGGGCCAATTTTTGTGTTCTCCATCGCTAGTGTTGGCACCAGGAGATTGTATGAAACGTGATTGTATCAACGAGCTTCTACTCTACTGCACTATCATCGCAAATGGGATGTTAATGTACGACCAGACTAAACACATTGCTAGTTCATCCTGTGATGCGTGCAATTCTCAGGAATGCTGAAAGCAGCTGCTGTGACTTCGTTACCGCTAGCTTAGCATAAAATAAGTGATCTTTTGAATTAGATTTTCTTAATAAAAACTGTTAGCAGCACATTGTCGTTGCCATTATGTGCAAAAATGGTTCTGTTCACATTTGATAACAGTAGTGATGATCCTGGCTCTCAGAGTAAGCTGTTGCCATGTCATCAAATATGCTGACGTGGCAACAGCAAAAGTGGCAGACATTAGAATCTGTGTGTTTATTTCCAATAGGGATCTTTACCTTGGTTGCCTAACTTCTCGAAATAATTGCACCTGAACCCTAGTGTAACGAACATTGATGTAATGGATTATCAGTATGATAAAGACATTTATTATAATGAGTACTCTACTGCTGTAACAGAACCAAAAAATAAAAGATCTAGGACATTGGTTATAACGAAGCGATTAGGTGTTCACTGTTTGCTCGCAGCTTAAAGTGTGTATTTTAGTTGCAAAACTGTAAAATACTAGTAAATAACAAGGTTCACATGTACCTTAGAACACATGTTCCAGTTGTAAAAATAGGGCTCAAGGTGCATCCACTAAGTACGAATCTAATTGATTCAGCTACATTCTTACTTATGTTTGCATTGACCATTTACTTCTGTATAGTCAAAAGCTCATCTGGTAATTGGAGCAAGCTGTCTTGAAAGACAACTTCACCGAAATTTCACATTGGCTATATGTTGGTGGTGAATTAATAGTATACACCACTGAAGCAATCTTGGCAGAGCCATGGGCTGGTAATTGCATAACCATCTAATTAGCAGCCCATCAAGAGCACCAAGGACACATTGCTTGCATGTGGTGGTTAGTGGTTAATGGTAGGTTAGGCCCAGCTCGTCGCTTCCAAGATTTTCCAGTGTGTCATGGGCAGCTGTGACCACCGTCTAATCTCATACGTCATGCTGAGAAGCTATGCATTCTAAATCGTGCATCACTTTCGTTGAGCAGTAATGGTAGCATCTTTTTTTCTTCCCGGTTTTAGTATCAAAAACAGCTGTTCTTGCGAACTTTCTATCATGCTTCCAATCATATTGTCATAAAAATAATTTGCACTAAAGTGCCCCTATGTCTACACTACCTTAAACTAGAATTTCTTCTCAGTCCAAAATTTTGGTGGAGTTGGCCTTGAAGGTTTTGCACATGACCACACAAAGGCACAAGATTATACAAGACTGAGGAATAAGACAGCTGTTGATTGTGTATGACTCTTTAGGCACTTTTTTACTGTATGGTCTAATGAAGCGATTTGTAGCAGCTGAAAAATCTTTTGATAGAGCAATTGAAGTAAAACTCAGTAATTATAAACACAGGCTTTGATGGACACTTTAGTATCTTGTCATCTGTAAGCAGTGTTCCTGTACTTTAAGTGGTCAACTGATTCGGCCTCGCTCCACGATTTTCTAGCCTTCCAGTTAGCTTGGGTTGTAGAGCGATGACCTCGCACCTGTGTTGAACCTCTGGACCAGGACGAGTTCGTCACTTATGAAGCTTTCTGATAAACTTATGTGGATGACAATTTTTTCTTTCCTTAAACTTTCTGCACATTGCAGTTTTCTGCAGAATCAATTTTGCCATAAACAGTGCTGATGTCCCTGTAAATGAACTAATGCTATGAGCATGTCTTGAAGGGATGCTTAGAAGTGCTAAAGCAATTCAAATTGGTAATGATTCCTTCTAAACTTTCTTCTCGTTCTCTTGGCTGAAGAATGTTTAAAATTGATGAAAGTCGAACCTCGTTATAACGAAGTCGCATCTGACTCGAAAATACTATCATTTTATCCAATATTTGTTAGAAGCATATTACTCATTACACACTGATGTCAGGGAGAAAAAATTTCTTGATTGCTTTGTTATATCTGATAATTCGTTATCTCTGCATCAGCTGCAATGAGGTTTCACTGTGCTACATGGTACAGTATAGACAAGCTTCCATTTAATGAATTTTGCTGTTTGCTGCATCATCATTGCATTAGAATGTTGTCATGGGTTCTGCCATATTTCTCTGTATTTGGGTGGCTTTAGCACAGAAAGAATTCCCAAATGTTGCCAAGTTGAGCCTCTGACTTGTTTGGAATGTAATGTAATCCTCCATTTTCAATAAACATTCAGCCAGACTCGACTCGAGAACTCGTCAATATTGATGATGTCAAGAGGGCAGGCAGGCAGTTTACTGCATGAGTCACTAGAGGAATGCCTGGTGCTAGTGCTCCACAGGAGCTGCAAGTATGGCAGTTCAGCCAAAGTGGAAATGAAAGTATTCTCCTAAACTTCGTCCTTACGGCTTCAAACAACATTGTGGCTTTGAAAATTAATCTTTTTCAACAAAATATATTGTTACAAATGCCATGATTCACTGGAATTACCGTATTTACTCGCATAATGATTGCACTTTTTTCCCCAAAAATATGCGCAACATTGGGGGTGCGTTTATTATGCGAGGTAAAATTATGAGAGAATTTTTTTCCGCAGTCACTTCTATAAAAGTCAGTTTCGCTCGAAATGTGATCTATTGATTGCGATAGCAAATGTGCAGACAGGTACACGAAGTAAGGATAATAGTTTTATCGGCTGTATACACTTGCAAACATTCGCTTCAACACAAACTGAGCTGCGAGAATGCAGCACGCACGAAGGTATCAGCCGCCATCGACTCAGCCCCCAACGCAGATTGCTTTGAAGGTAATTAAGGCACGCTGTAGCCGCGCACGCAGTTGCTGCCGAAGTAAAACGCTGCCCCCCACCTCAGCGCCATGCGGGCGATGGAAGACGGCGTGCTTCCTTCAACAAAAGAAAACGGATTCCCCTACACTTCCAATATTCGATAAATGGCCACAGTCTTTCTTCATTAGAGTTATAAATACCTGGGTGTCATGATCACGTCTGATCTCAGGTGGAACACACATATTAACTGCATACAAAAAAAGGCCATGAAGAAGCTTGGGTATCTGAAACGTTCTCTACATCAGTCGACAGAAGAAATAAAGTTACTGCCATATAAAACATTTGTTAGATCGATTCTTGAATATGCTTCCGTCTTATGGGACCCATTTACTGAAGTAAACATAAGAAAACTCGAAAGTGTCAAAAAGAATAATAAAATTCGTCTTTAATTCATACAGCTGGCACACATCTCCGACTCTGCTGCTAGAAAAAGCTAATTTAGAAACATTTCAACTAAGACATCATTGTGATAGGTTGAAATATATGTATTAATATATCATGATAATCTGCGTATCAATAAGGAATTGTACATTCAACAGGTGACTCGTCGTTCCACACGAGGAAATCACTCGCTCTACCATCTGGTGAATCGACCTCCAGGCAGAACCCAACCACGTGCACAGGCTCAAACACAATCATCACTGTTGCCTTTTGCAATGGTGGCACAATGTAGCGGTTAGAGCACTCGGCTACATAGCGGTAGGAGTGGCAGTGGGGCAATGGATCGAATCCTCGCTGTGGCCACTTTCTATTTTTAGTTAGACATATGTGACATAATCTGTGTGCCGTCTTTCTGCCATGGCTTGCTGATGACTGTGGGGTCACACGATGAGCCAGGTAATGCTCTCGCATTAAAACACGCTGGCTGTAAAGTTGTAAATTAGTTCCCAAACTACACAGGTCAAACACCAAAGTTAACGCATCACCCTGTTTAGAGGTTGGAGCACATCAGATGCTGGCTTAAAGCAGGTGGCGAGTGTCTGCTGTGGCTAGGGCCTTCTGGTATAGACGTAGGCCAGGAAGGTAAGCCAGGAGCTCATGGGCTGTGATTGGTGCTCCACTGACGTACGCCAGCCACAGGCTCAGGAGCACCAGGCATAGCCAAGACTCCAGACCCACAGTCCGGCAGGCTGCTTCTTCAGCCCACGCTGCCTTCTTGTCTTTGCTTCTCGTTTCACAATGGCATCACTTCCCCATTCCTTGCATGCACCACAGTGCTCTCCGACGTGTCCTTTTTTGTTCACTTTCCTTTTCTCTGCCATTGCACAATCATGTGTGTCTTCGTCATCATCTCTGTTATGTTTTGGTTGTGATGGCAGCACATGCATAACATGACAATGCGACACAATGTTGTTTGGCCATCAAAAATATCAACATTTTGCCATACAAACCCTCCTGTGACTTCGCGCCTGATGGGATTTGACCATGTAAGAAATTTGAAGCATGGGACTTTCTTTGATGCTTCCCATGGATGCCAGTTTTATTGTCGCACTCATGCAGAAGACAGTTGTGACAGAGCAGTGCATAACACGTGGGTGACAGTGCTGGGGCTAGTGCTGGTGTCTTCTTTTAGTTGGCAATATTTGTCACACAGTGCTTTTCATCAATTGTGTGCTAAAGTGTGTCTTGAGATAATGGAAGTTGGCTGCATGGTATATGACGTGTGTCGCTGGCAGAAATTGTTGACAAAGCAGCTGAAACATTGTGTCATCATCACCAGCATATTTATGTCTGAAGGCAAAGGTCTCCCCCATCAATCTCCAGTTATTCCTGTCTTATGCTATCTTGCCCATATTATGCCTGCAAACTTTCTAATTTCACCACATTGCCTAGTTCTCTCCTGTCCCTGACTATGCTCCGCTTCTCTTGGTGCCCATCCTGTAACTGTAATAGACCAATTATCTGGCCATGGTATTATAGCCTTGTCACACGGCACATGTAATGTCATTCATAGTAAATAACATTCATACCGAATTTCATTGCAACCTTGCGTTCCCTGTATAAACGGGTGTACAATACGGCAGTCGCAATTGATGGCGATGTTTGTCGGCATGCATGCAGTTGGCAATCAACATGCATCATTTCAGGTTGCGCTTCGCCCTGCGCAAATCAGTGAGGTGGTCTTCCCACACTTTCAGCAGTGCGTGCGTCTTGTATTTGGTCCAGTGCGCTTTTTGCTTCTCATTCTCCGCTGACAAATCTGTAGAGTTGGCTTTCGTGGTTGGTAGATAGGCTTTAGTGCTGCACCACATTGAAAACGGTATGCAGAAATGGAAAATAAGCAGACAAGCGTTTGTAAACATGGCCAACAAGAGGTACTAGCATCCAGTCGGATACTGGGAACAACAATATAGCTGCACAAACTACAGCCATCGTGCCTTACAGCAAAAAATTATAAAATTATTAAAAAGTTCATAACAGCTATTATGACAACCTGTACGATTACATTTCATTTTAACTTATTGATTTCATAATTTCTTGCCAAACCACTGTTGTTGAGATTACATAAGTCCCACTTGCATGAGTTCAGGAAACTTGAGTTCAATGGGCAAACGCCATTAGCTGTGAATGTCATTCGCTACGGCCATGTAGAAGCAACAAAAATGGCATCAAGACATAACCTCATTTGCTGCAAATGACATTACACGTGCCGTGTGACAGGGGTATTATGTGTCCTTTCATGCTTCCATTTCTTCCTCTTAATGTCAACTAGAAAATTGGCGGTGTTTGTTTGCACTATAATCGGCACCACTGTCTTCCTGTTTTGTAGGGTTGCGACTATGATTTTTCGTTCCACTGCTTGCTGCACAGTCCTTAATTTCTTCTGAAGCTTTTTTTGTTAACCTCCAAGTTTCTACCACATATGTTAGTACCAGTAGAATCCAGTGATTGCACACATATCTTTTCAAGGATAGTGGTAAGCTGCCAGCAATTATTTGGTAATGCCTGCTGTGTGTACTCTAACCCAATTTTACTCTTCTGTAAATTGTCATGATCAAGGTCCCTTGTGAGTAATTGGGGGAAATTGGAGATAATAGAGAGGTCTTTGCACTGGCAAGGACTTAAGTAGGCTGATGACGACTGAGCAGCTGTATGTAGCCTAAGTTTTTCTAAACATGTTGTTATCTCAAGGCTGGCATGTTTCATACATCTTCTGTGGTTTAGTATATGCAATGCTATAACTCCACGTGCTTGCAGACCAAAACTTACTCCATTTGCAGTTTGAGAAAACAGCCAAATAATAAAACTAAGAAAGCCCTGCCTAATGCCACTCAACCTGTTCATATAATTGAGACATGAATGCAGAACACTTTCTTTGTAGCACTCGTGCAGAAGGCAAATGTAGCAAATAACAAATGGTGACGCTGTTGTTTTCGTTTGCGATATCTTTGTCACGCAGTGCTTTTCCTGACTGATGTGCTAGAATGTGGGTTTAGATCATTGAAATTAGTTGTATAGCACAAAATTTGTGCATTGCTGGCAGAGGTTGTTGACCATGCAAGAAGAACAGCTATAATGAAATAAAATTTAAAGCCACAATCGCAGCTTGCAGCTCTTTCTATTTGTGCATTTCTATGCGCTTTATCTTTAGATGGGCCTAGAACATCAGGTTATGTGAAATTTACCCTTTCTTTGTGTGTGTGTGTGTTGCAACATGTTTGTGAGGATGGTTCAACAAAAAATGGTGCTTACTGTACTAAAGGAAAAGCGCAGCTCCAAGCTAACATAGCATTTTATTTATTTATTTTTTCTTCCAGATAATGGAACTACAATAGGGGTTCTGGAGATCTGTTCATCTGACACAAGTTAATCGTGAAAAACAAAAGACAAAGACTTCAAGAAGTTGAATGGAAGGGCAGGTGGTCTTTTGAGCCAGATTGTGGGCTCCTTGCCACATGTACAGGATTGCTATTTTGCTCAGGTGTTTGTGAGCACATTGTCTGATTTATCATGTCTACCGTATAGACTTGTGTAAAAGCCGCACTATATTTTTCACAATTTTGACAAGGTGTGGCCCTGACACGGGACCGAACCATTTGGTTCATTCCCCTCTAAGGGCCCCTACTAGATAGCTCTAGATACTCTTCTAGATGAGTCTTGCCATCTACTAGTGTAAAAACTCTAAATGGGACCTGCCATCGTACTTGCACCTTGAAAGCCTGTGTCGACAAGCCTTGAGCCACATACAAGCCTGTTACATAAACCTCCCACAATTCACGTACAGTGGAATCTCGATGATACGAACTTCACGGGGTCACGAAAAATATTCGTATTAGCCGAAATTCGTGTCATCGAAACAATCGAAGCAAGCTAAATTAAAGAGTCAGAGGTGAACTCACTCAGGCACACGTATGTAAAAAGCATTTATTTCTTGAAGAAAAAGTCTCTAATGTCCTTCTGCTTCTTTGTCAGGTAACTTAGCAGACATTGTTCAAATCCATAAAAACGCGTGCACGTGTCTTCGCCGATTGCATCCGCGGCCGTAGCAAGCCTCAGAACTTCGAGTGCGTGCAGCGTTTCAGCCGCCGGTGGTGGTCCTTCGCCATCGCCCACGTCTAACACAAAGGACGCGGCCCGAAGCACAGCAGCCACTCGTTCTGATAACACGCGGAAAAGGAGGAAAAGCAACAAAAGCGCCACCGCTTCAAACTCTACGCGCCCCGTCGCGGCCTCCGCGCTGTCAGGTGCCGCGTCCACGCCTCCGTACCAAAAGAGAAAGGGAGAAATCGCGGGACTGCGCGCAGTCGCGTCCGTCCGTGCGCTGGAATCATGCCAACTGTGGCCTCTCCTCCGCGCATCGGCGCAACCTCCTCCCCTCCTTAGAAACCGGCGCGCCAGTGGAAGGCGCTGCTGTGCATAGCAACTGTGACGTCACACAGCGGTAGAACGAGCGCGCACGTCGGCGATGGCAGCTGCACCTCCGCTCCTTCGCGAGGCCTCCCGTTGCAGTAGAGTGAGTGAGACGCATGGCTCCGAAGCGGCCCAGCAATTCTGCGCCAAGCGGTTCGGGGAAGCGGCAGCGGACGCCTGATTCCCCCAACACCAAATGCCAGAAAAAAAAATTGGCAGAAGGCTTAGCTTGGTTAAGCCTGGAAGAATGCGAAAGCAATAGCGCAAGGCAGCGCGCCGACCACTGCAAGGAGCCGAGCTGTAGCCCCATTTATCCTCCTAGCGTGACGTCACACCATCGAGCGTCCTCTCTCAGTAGCGCCGCAGCAGCGGCGCGCAAGGCTTCGCCTCCACCATCGATGCCGCGAGCTGGGGCCCCGTCTCTCGTGGGGTGACGTCAGACGGTCATGTGACGCGCAACTGTGTAAGGAGGCGCCACGACCACCGATGGGCCGGAAATGCGAGCAGTATTGCTTTCGCAATAAAAGAAAAAGTAGCGATTGCGCATGCGACGACTGAACATGTCACCAGATGCGAAAGCAAGGGAGGCAGAACGGAAATGCCTACAGCGACAGGCGATATCGCCGAACACGAAAGTGAATGAATCAGAGTGCACACGGCAGCAGCGTCTGGCTTTCGCCAATCACACTTCAGAATTTCCGAAGTGTCTTCGGTAATTTTCGTATCAACCGACACGGGTCGAAAATTGATTCGTAACAACCGTTCTCTAGCACATCGCAAAGTAATGGGGCTCGGCCGGGGACACAGAAAAATTCGTATCATCTGGTAATTCCTATTAGCTGCGATCGTATCGAGATTCCACTGTACATTAGTACCTTTGCCTTATGTGTACATGCGTACAACTCCCTTTGCGTTAACACGTGGTGAGTGTAACATGTGGCAGTGTGATTCATTGACAATTGACAGCTTCACAACGGTGAGTAACAGTGCTTCTTGGCATTGGAAGCCGACAGGTACCATGTCTTCTAAAAACATGTCCCCCCCCCCCTCTTTTCTTTTGTGCAGACCTCGCTGCCGAACCTGTCTGGCTGGAGCTGTCTCCTCAACAAAGCCTGAATAAGGGAAAGCATCTGCCGCAGCATCTCGTGTGCAACATCGTCAAAAGTTCCCGCAGAAGGAAACAACCACGCAAGTGCAGCTACTGTGGCAAAGAGTTCAAGCAGAAGGTTGACCTGGACAAACATGTGCGTGTCCACACCGGCGAGAAGCCATTCTGCTGCCATCTCTGCCCCATGGCATTCACCCAGAAACAGGCTGTTTTGCGCCATATACGAACACACACAGGCGAGAAGCCATATCACTGTCGCTTTTGCCCGAAGGCTTGCTCTCACGAGTCCAATCTGAAGAGGCATGAGGCGACACACACACGACAAGTCACTCCCAATGTGCCGCCGAATGTGGGGTCTCTTTAAGGCAACTCATGCAGTGAGCAAAGAGAATATAGCAGAATTTAGTACAGTGACTTCAAATAATTATTTTAAGGGAACAAACTCGAAATCATCTGGCTGCTTGATTTGAGGAAGAGGCAGGAAAAGAAACTACCAAATGCACTGCTGCGATCCTGCACGTGGAAATGTTTTGAAGGCTTATTTTGTTATTATATAATAGTTGTCAGATAAATTGTTCAAAGACTGCAGTTGTGCCCTACGTACTTATAGGACGGCACACTGTCTTAAAGGGACATTAAAGGCAAATATTAAGTCAAGCCACAGTGATAAAGTAATGCTTGAGAATCTCTAAGGTATCAGTATTATCGTGAACAAAGCGTTAATAATTGAGAAATTGAGGTAAATGCAGGACATGATTAGAGACTTCCCCGGGACATTCAAGTACTTGCCCGATAACAAAAGCACTCCTGAGTTCAATTCTGTCACCAGTACGCAACCACTCATTGCACAAAACATCCTTGTATTGTATTATAATACGAAATAAAATGCTACTTGTCCAGTTCTACTTCACTTTTTGAAAAAGTACTCATTGAAATAACCTTGACAACGATCCAGTTGGTCGAAGAGTTTCGCTTTTGCTCGACTCCGCGCCGTCCATGCTTTCGCATTTCAGTAGCTATCGCATAGTGCTGCGCTGGTTTTGCTGTCTTGCGAAACTCGCGCAAACTTCTAGTAGCGAAGAATTCAACTTCCATGTGACGACGCGGGATGCTCGAACAGTCTACGCCACTAGCTGCAATCACAAATCTGCTGCTCTGTCTTGGCTCGGTATCACTATCTGTCGGGCGCCATTTTACTCACTGACGGCATCAAAGGGTGGCAATGGCATAAGCAATGTCACCACTCCCTCGGTTCGCCTAAAGTCATACAGAGACTCTTGAATCTGAGAAGGCACAAGGCAACACATGCATGGCAGTTCACTTCTAATCTGTCATTCAATGCGGGGTCTTCTTAACACAACTCGTGCAGTGAGCAATAGAGAAGTTCGTGCGGTGTCTTTCATTAATTTGACCTTGGTGGGACCGGTGGCACTTTTGGGCTATCATCAATGGTGGCACATTTGGGCTATCGCCTTTGAAAAGCATTCAGTATGCTTTCAATGGCATCGTATCACGCGCACATGTACAGTGAACATGCTTATCGCAATAGGGTTGGCAGCAATAGCTGTAAATGGTGACGTGCCACGGCCCATGAAATATGCTTGTACCGGAAGAAGAATGCATGCGTGCCAACATTCTCATGTGACAATGGCAAGCAAGCAGTGTGGGAAAACTGCTCTGGCAGGTAGAGCTTTTGATTGCGTTTGCCTCGTGCCTTTCCTTGTTTACATCCAGCAGCCAGAAAACGTATCGTACAATCGCAATTTGGCAATGTACTGAACATTAATGCAAAAATATTGTGTTTTCCTGGGACGTAACAACCCATAAAAAATGAGCGTAACATTATTGGGTCATTTCTTGTGTTCTCGATTGCTAACGTTCGAACCAGGAGATCGTACACGATGTGATCGTATCAACGAGCTTTTACTGTACTCCGCAATCATCGCAAATGGGATGTTAGCATACACTCAGACTAAGTCCCAAGCTAGTTCATCCTGTGATTCGTGCGATTCTCAGGAACGCCAAAAACAGCTGCCATGACTTCGTTAGCGCTAGCTTAGCATAAAATAACTTTATCTTTTGAATTAGATTTTGTACTTAAAAACCGTTACCAGTGCGTTGTCATTGCCATCATATGCAAGAACTGGTTCTCTCGACATCTGATAATAACAGTAGTGATGATCTTGGTTCTCACAGTAGGCTATAGTCACGTCTGAAGACATGCTGTTGGTGTATTTTCATATGTTATTGCACTGTTAAGGAGATTTTTTTACACATATTCTTGGGGAAAAAGAGTGTGTTGTGAATGGGTAAATAGGTAATTGTTCAGTGTGAGCGTCAGTTTTCACCTCGGAGTGTTCCTCAGGCAGGCCGAAAAAGTGTTTTCTGTGGGAGGAAACATGTTTCCTGCGCATTCATGTTTCTCTAGCACTGCAAAGGCAGATGCAACAGTGGTTGTGGTCATCATTTGGGTCATGTGTGCCCATAATGACCAGTAAAGTTCGAACTTTCTGGTCAGGGCCCATTTGAACATGTAGAGGAAATTCTTGGCCATAGAAATATATGGGCACTGGTGGGGCATTAGGCTGGAATAGAAATAATCAAAAAGTTGAATTAGCCAGAGTCAAATTAATCAATTAATCAAACTCTACGGCTGATGGAGTATTCAAGCAGCACTTGTGTTCAACTGTAAAGAATTGGGACAAATCAATAAAAGTGGAAGACATCAAAATTTGTCAATTTCCAGCAGGGTTATTACCTTGGTTACCTAGCTTTTTGAATAATTGCATTTCAACCCTGGTGTAACAAACATGGCTGGGATAGATTATTCTACTCCTGTAACAACACCAAAATCGTGAGCACCACCTTATCTCGGACGTCACGCGGAGTAGCTATGCATTCTAGATCGTCCATCACTTTCATTAAGCAGTAATGGCAGCATTCTTTTCCTTCCCTGTTTTGGCATCAAAAACAGCAATTTTTACAAGCATTTTGTCATGATTCCAATCCTATTTCAATCAAAATATTTTGGATAAGGACTCCTTTATACCTCCATTACCTTAAACTAGAACTTCTCCTCGGTCCAAAATTTGGTTGGAGTTGATTTTAAGGTATTGCATATGACTACATAAAGGCACAAGATTACGCAAAATTGAGGAATACGCTGTTGATCGTGTACGACTCTTTGGGCACTTGTTTTGCTGTATGGTCTAATGAAGTGATTTGGTAGTAGCTGAAAAATATTCCGATAGAGCGATAGAAATATGGCCCAGTAACTATAAACACAGGCTTCAATGGACGCTTCACTGTCTCGTCATCTGTAAGCAGTGTTCATGTACTTCGAGCTGTCGACTGATTCAACCTCACCCTGCAATTTTCTAGCCTACCACTAGTAGAGGGATGACCTCACACATGTGTTAGGCCCATGTTGAATCTCTGGACCAGGACGAGTTCATCACTTGTGAAGCCTTCTGATAATCTTATGTGGATGACAATTTCTTTCTTTTATATATTTATTTATTTATTCAAAGAACTCGCAGGCTCCATCATACGAGATCATTGCGTGAGTGGGATAATATATGGAAATTGCAAAAGCATAAGAGCAAAAACGTTATACGATTGTTAGCGACAAACACTGAAGATTATACCCTTAAAATCAAGGAAAGCAGTTGTACAAATTTTAGGTTAGAAATGTGGCTACATAAAAGCTGAACACAACTTAGCTCAGATTTAAACAAGAGCACAATTTCGTACATGTAATACAATATTAAAAAACATATTGTTTTGGTAACAGCACATAAAAGCAAAGGTATTAGGTGAGTATGGCGGTTATCCTGCCTCTATATGCGTTAGTATCTCTAGTGTTTGTAAAGTAATCAGGAAGGCCATTCCAATGGCTTATGGCATACGAAACAGCAGGCATGTTAAGTGCTTTAATAAAGTATGACCAAAAATGCGCCAACAGTTATTGCGAATATGAAGACTATGTGACATACGGCATGGCTGAGACAAGGGCAGCATGTTAAACTTTCTGTACATTGCAGTTTTTTGCAGAGTCAATTTTGCCATAAACACTGCTGATGTTCCTGTAAATGAACGAATGCAATGAGCATATCTTTAAGGGATGCTTAGAAAGAAACAGTAAACCAACTCAAATTGGTAATGTTTCCTTTTAAACTTTCTTTTCGTTCTCTTTGCTGAAAAATGTTTAATTGATTAAAGTTTAACCTTGTTGTAATGAAGTCACATCTGACCTGAAAATACTATCGTTTTATTTAACATTTGTTAGAAGCATATTATTAATTATGCACTGATGTAAGGCAGAAAATTTCTTGATTGCTTTGTTATATCTGATAATTTGTTATCTCTGCATCAGCTGCAATGAGGTTTGACTGCTACAGGGTAAAGTATTGACAAGCTTCCATTTAATGAATTTTGCTCTTCGCTGCATTATCATTGCATCGGAGTGTTGTGGGGATTCTGCCGTATTTCTCTGTATTTGCGTTGCTTTGGCACAGAAGGAATTCCCAAAGAATGCATTGTAATCCTCCATTTACAATAAACATTCAGCCAGACTCTGCTCGAGAACTCGTCAATATTGATGATAACAAGAAGGAGCCTGCTGGCAGGCAGGCAGTTTACTACATGAGTCACTAGAGGGATGCCTGGTGCTAGTGGTCCACAGGAGCTGCAAGTATGCCAGTTCAGCCAATGTGAAAATGAATGTATTCTCCTAAACTTCATCCTTACGGCTTCAAACAACATTGTGGCTTTGAATATTAATCTTTTCCAACAAAATATATCATTACAAATGCCATGATTCGCTGTAATTATTAATATGTGTTGACACGGGTTGCCCTTGCGCATTTAGAAAACACGATTGCTTGGAAATGTAGAAAGATGATGTGCAATAAATAATGCAAAAATGTCTGTGTACAACCCATCATTACCACGTTATCTGAATGATAACAGCACCAATATTTCCTCTTTTAAGTTCTGTGGAATACTGTATGGTTCCAGAAACATCAAAGTGGCATTGCCATTTGTCTTTTGTCTTGGCGTCCTTCCTGGCTTATGCCACCTTTTGTCACAGTTAGACCTTCTTGCTTTTACAGAAGCATTAATTTTACTACAACATACCTTTAGACAGCCCTGAAACAGGCTGCTTCTTCCGTCGATGCTGCCTCTTTGCTTCCCTTTTTGCAATGTCGTCGCTTCTCCATTCCTTACTCTCCTCATGATGTGTGAATGAGGAATTTTTATTCTTTTTCTTTTTCCACCATTGCACGATCATGCATATGTCTTCGTCACCGTCATCATCTTTTGTTTATGATGGCAGCACGTGCACCTCATGACAATGCAACACAATGTTGTTTGTTCATCAGAAATGTCAACATTTTGCCATAAAAAATCTCTGGTGAGTTCGTGCCTCCGGGTATTTGACCTCAAAAGAAATGTGAAGCATGTGGCTTCCTGTGATATATCTCATGGATGCCAGTTTTATTGTTGCACTCATGCAGAAGACAGTAGTGAGAGCAGTGCATAACAAATGTCTGACAGTGCGGGAGGTAATGCTGGTGTCTTTTAGTTGGCAATATTTGTCACACAGTGCTTTTCATCAGTTGTGTGCTAAAGTGTGTGTTGAGATACTGGAAGTTGGCTGCATGGCATGCGACAGGCATTGCTGGCCGAAATTGTTGACAAAGCAACAGAGACATTTTGTCATTATCACCTGCTTACTTATGTCCGATAATGAAGGCCTCTCCGATCGATCTCCAGTTGCCACTGTCTTGCACTGTCTTACCCCATGTTATGTCTACAAGTTTCCCTAATTTCATCTCACCACCTAGTTCCCTGCTGTCCCTGACTATGCTCTGCTTCTCTTGGTGACAATCCTGTAACTGTAATAGACCATTTATCTGGCCTATGTAGTGTGTGTCCTGCCACACTCCCATTTCTTCCTCTCAATGTCAGCTAGAGTATCGGCTGCCCTTTTTGCCTTCTAACCAACACCGCTGTGCTCCTGTCTGGTAACGTTGCACCTATAATTTAATTTCTCATCCTGCCGCTTGCTGCACAGCTTCTTATCAAGCTTCTTTGTTACCCTCCAAGTTTCTGCTACATATGTTAATAAGAGTAAAAAGCAGTGATTGCACACATTTCTTTTCAAGGATAGTCGTAAGCTGCCAACAATGATTTGGTAATGCCTGCTGTTTGTACTCCAACCCATTTTACTCTTCTGTACATTGTCTTGATCAAGGTCCGTTGTTAGTAATTGCTGGAAATAGGAGATTATTGAGAGGTCTTTGCGCTGGCAAGGAGTTAAATAGGCTGATGACGACCGAGTAGCTGTAGCCTAAGTTTTTCTAAACATGTTGTTATCTCAAGGCTGGCATGTTTCATACATATTCTGTGGTTTAGTATACGCAATGCTATAACGCCGAATTATTGCAGACCAAAACTTATTCCATTTGCAATTTTAGAAGTCAGCTAAATAATAAAACTAAGAAAAACTGCTCTGTTTGATGCCACTCGACCTCTTGGTATAATTGGGATATGAATGGACAACACTTTCTTTGTAGCACTCGTGCAGAAGGCAGGTGTAGCAAATAAGTGCATAACAAATGGTTACACTGTTGTTTTGGTTTGCAATATATTTGTCACGCAGTGCTTTTCCTGACTGATGTGCTAGAATGTGTGTTTAGATAAAGGACGTCAGTTGCATATTGCTAAACGGGTGCATTTCTGGCAGAAGTTTTTGACCAAGCAACAAGAACAGTTATTATGAAACAAACTTTGAAGCCACATTCGCAGCTTGCAGCTCATTCTATTTGTGCATTTCTATGCGCTTTATCTTTAGATGGGCATAGAACATCTGGTGATGTCAGATTTACCCTTTTTTTGTGTGTGTGTGTGTGTGTGTTGCACCATTTTTGTGAGGATGGTTCAACAAAAATGTTTGCTGTACTAAAGGGAAAGTGCGGCTCCAAGCTGGCATAGCATTTTATTTATTTCTTTTTTCTTCCAGGTAGTGGAACTACAATAAGAGTTCTGGAGATCTGTTCATCTGACGCAAGTTAATCATGAAAAACAAAAGACAATGACTTCAAGAAGTTGAATGGAAGGGCAGGTGGTCTCTTGAGTCAGATTGTGGGCTCCTTGCCACATGTACAGGATTGATATTTCGCTCAGGTGTTTGTGAGCCCATTCTCTGATTTATCATGTTTACAGTATAGACTTGTGTAAAAGCTGCACTATTTTTTTTCACAATTTTGACAAGGTGTGGCCCTGACACGGGACAGAACCATTTCGTTCAATCCCTTCTAAGGGATGCTACTGGATAGCTCTAGATACTGTATACCGCTATTAGATGACTCTTGCCATCTACTAGTGGCACGTGGAAGTACGCAGCACGCGAAAATTTGCCAATGCGTGCTCATGGAATCGGAACAGCGAATGCAATTGCTTCTCGACTTAAAATTTTCTTCCTCAAACTCTGGTCTGCCAAGTTGGGAGTGTGGTCCTTACACAGGTATAGCCCTTGCACGGTTCTATACGGTAGTCACCATACTGGGCATCTTTCAGCCTTACTTTTCATTATTTGTTATCTTTGTACTCATTGCCTTCTGCATCGCATTTTTGCCAAGATATTTAAATGAACAATAGCTTTACACTTCTATAACAAGTAATTGGTACAACAGGCATCAAAATCGGGAAAAAAAGAATACAAGTACAATATGACATGCATGTAGTAAATGTCTACTTATGGCACATCCCTGTTGAACACGCTGAACTTTTGACATAAAGGGCTGGGATGAAAAGTGCGGACGTCACACTGCTGCACACAACATGACACCACAGCCTGCATGGTCTAGTGAACTGGCTGCTTGGTATGATGTGCTATATGTCGTGCAGCTAGTATTGTTTCATTATTTTCCAGTGGAGATTACTTTCCATACAGATGGAGTTGTATTTCTACAAAGGGCAACAGATTGTAGTAAGCTTTTATAACTGGTCGCAGAATGCACAAGTCACAAAAAGCTCTTGATGGTTATTAACTGACAGAGGAGCTGCAGCTTTCAACTTAGCTATTAAAGAACATCACAAAAGAAATGCAAAAAACAAGAACGACTAGGCTTCCTCTTGCACCGTGCCATCTTTCTTTAATTTCTGGGACCAACGGCAAGAAAACCTGACTGTAAATGGGACCTGCCGTCGTGCTTACACCTTGAAAGCCTGTGTCGACAAGCCTTGAGCCACATACAAGCCTGTTACATTAACCTCCCACAATCACGTACATTAGTACCTTTGCCATATGTGTACATGTGTACAACACCGTTTGCGTTAACATGTTGTGATTGTAATATGTGGCAGTGTGCGTCATTGACAATTGACAGCTTCACGACGGTGAGTAACAGTGCTTCCTGGCATGGGAAGCCTATAGGTACCATGTCATCTAAGAACATGTCCCCCCCCCCCCCTTTTTTTCCTTTTTGTTTTGTGCAGAACTCGCTGCCGAACCTGTCCAGCTGGAGCTGTCCCCTCAACAAAGCCTGAGCAAGGGAAGGCATCTGCCGCAGCGTCTCGTGTGCAACGTCGTCAAAAGTTCCCGCATAAGCAAACAGCCGCGCAAGTGCAGCTACTGTGGCAAGGTGTTCAAGCAGAAGTTTGACCTGGACAAACATGTGCGTGTCCACACCGGCGAGAAACCATTCCGCTGCCATCTCTGCCCCATGGCATTCACCCAGAAACAGAGTGTATTGCGCCATATTCGAACACACACAGGCGAGAAGCCATATCACTGTCGTTTCTGCCCAATGTCTTGCGCCGACGAGTCTAACCTGAAGAGACACGAGGCGACACACACACGACAAGTCACTCCCAATGTGCTGCCGAATGTGGGGTCTCCTTAAGGCAACTCATGCAGTGAGCAATAGAGAATATAGCAGAATTTAGTACAGTGACTTCACTTAATTTGACCTTGAGGGGGCAGACAAACTCGAATACATCTGGCTGCTTGATTTGAGGAAGAGGCGGGAAAAGAAATTACCCAATGCACTGCTGTGATCGTACATGTGGAAATGTTTCGAAGGTTTATTTTGTTATGTGTCACACACACACACACACACACACATTTTAGAGTGCAGCTCTTAGGTGCCCGATCATGCAGCGAGCTAGTAATCGAGCGAACTAGCACAGCGAAAGATGAGTGTGAGCGCGGCACACAGCGCGGGATAAAAAAGCAGCGACAGTGAATAGGTGTGAAGAGGAAAGTGGAGAGGAGGGTTTATGAGAACCACGTTACAGGGAGCCGAGGAGGTTATGGAAAAAGGGTGAGGAGAAAAGTAGAGTGCCAGTGGTGACCCGGCATGCGGCGAGTGCGGAAACTGTTGGCATGGGCTTCGAACCCACTCTGCACGTTCTACTTGTACCTGTAGTGCCGCTGCCGCTAGAGAATGTGCTCCGTGCAAGCCACGGGTTCCTGTGTTCATGCTTTCTTTCTGAACAATAAGTGACACAACCGGTGGAAATGCTTCGTATATATTGCTGCTGCTAAATGAGCTGCCCTAGCAGAGACTGAGTGCTGCTGCTGAGAGCACCCTGTCATTCAGAATCAAATTCTTTGCCACAATATATCGCGGATTCAACACACCTAGACAGCTGTGCTCAAGATTCACCTGAGGGTGTATTGTAATTGTCGGTGATTTTTTTTTTATGCTCTCGACCTTTTTAAAACTAAAACTGGAGTTGATGGATGGTATTATAAGGTAATAAGGGCTTATTGGCTCTAGGCTGATATATCCAACATGCCCAGTCAAAAATGGTTAAAAGAAGCATTGCCAAATTGTGTCTAAGCAATACCATAAAAAAGTGGTGCCACCGTAAGGTCTCTACAAGCCTAAAGAAAGTCTTAATGATTGTCTGCAGCAAGGTAGCTGATTACTGGTCCACGCTTTTGCGTTTCAGTAGCTATCGCATAGTGTTGTGCTGGTTTTGCTGGCTTGCGAAACTTGCGCCAACTTCTCATAGCGAAGAATTCAACTTCCATGTGATGACGCGGGATGCCCGAACGGTCTACGTTACTAGCTGCAGTGGCGAATCCGCTGCTCTGTCTTGGCTCGGTATCGCTGTCGGTCAGGCGCCGTTTTACTCACTGACGGCAGCAAAGGGTGGCAATGGTGTATGCAACGTCGCCACTCCCTCGGTTCGCTGGCGAGCGATTTGAAATGCGATAAAGGTATTCGGGCCCTTCAGATGCAATTTTCTCTTATACTATGTCTTTTCTTGGTACGAAACAAGCGTTACAAGGTTTATGGAATGGTATTTAAACAATCCACATAGACTTCGTATTTGCCTTTAGTGTCTCTTTGCTAGGTGGTTGAATGCAAGAGTGGTTTTTTCTGCACCAGATAAACTTAGCAAGGTGTGTCAGTTGGCAAACCTATGCAGTAAAACTGTCTGGTTGTTCCAAGAGACGTAGAAACCGTTTTATTGATCATGATGAGGCAGTGGTGTATCAATTGCCATTTTCCTGTGGTAAAAATATATAAGACTGATGGGACAATGTCTTAATGACCACTTAAGAGAGCATACTTTAAATGTAAAAAACTGCCCTGATGGGTCATTCGTCTGTGCACCATCAGAAATGTGGCTGCGCTCCGTTGTTAAATTATTGCATCATTCTTGCCAGAGAAGAATGTTGGTGAAATTGTAGAAGCACAAGTTATCATGTGTAAAGGTGAAAGTTGTGTTAGCACTGCGTTTGTCAACCTGCTTGATAAAGATACGGCCTTTTTTAGGGGTGGGGGGGGAGGGGAAGAGTGATATATGACATACAAACGGGAAGTAATGCTGTCATGCTTCGTATATAAAAGCATGGGCAATTTCCTCAAAATAAACTGTTGAACTTAGCATACTGTGGTGTCTTTTGTCCTTGTCTACTTTGGCTTAAATGTTATTATATTTAGTTGGAGCTAAATTGTTACACCCAACACACAGCAGTGCTACTGTTGGGAACATTTCTTACGAGCTCCTTCAGACTTTGACCACATTATGCAACCCAAGACCAGCACTGCAAATATACTTTAATCTGTCGTGAGGAAAAACTTCATATTTTCTGGCCCAAGACGTTGTGGAATTCCTCACTGTTGCTGAAAGAAAAGAACACAGTATTGTATACCAGTGCATCCATGGACATTGCAAACTGCTCAGGAATGATCTGCTGATGCAACAGCAATGAGAGACTTAAAATAACAGCATACTTGTAGAAGCCAGACTGTTATTCTTTTCTTACCAAGACTATGTGAAAAGTCACAGCACTTCATTAGACAAAAAAAAAGTCCACAAATGTTTTTTTGTAAGCTTGATCCCCATAGGGCATTTCGAATGCTGTGTGACATTCAACACAGCCATGTGAGCCTCCTTTACATGCTTAAACGTTGTATTTCTTTTACGTGATATTTGCTTCTCATCCAACATGCAGTCTTGCGAGTCTTTCATATGTGTGATGTACCTAAGATAGTGCAGCACGTACTTGTTGACTGTCCAAAATATGGCTGTAAACGGTGGGCCTCTTTGTGCCAATTAACAACAGGCCATTGAGTGAGGTGTTACTTGGTCTTTAGCTGGTCATTTCATTGAAGCGAGCCATATAGGCTCTCTTATATATCAATGAAGTGAGCCACATTCGCCACGAGAGTGAGCTACGAGTGGCAGTACTATCGTCACATTAGCATAAATAGGAAGTCGGTAGCACACATTGAGATGTACCTGGCGGTGCTTCACTGTGGACGATGGGGCCTTATTTTCTGGTAATGAAATGCGCTGACAGCAGTGAACTGTTCACATATTGCCCTCTAACGCCACATTTTTGTGCGAAAGGCACACAATGTTTCTGTTTACTTGAAAGAAGCTTCAACTGTCATTCAATACGGGACTGGCGCCCAGCCACAGAGTCTCTGTTTTGGCACTTTGTACCTTTCTGTGCATGTTTCGGTTGCGTTCCACTCGCTATTAACCCAGTGTTACTATTGTTGCGCAACTTAAATGATACTTCATTCCCTGTGAATCTTGCATTTACTCTAAAAAGTCTGTGTCCCTGTGCAACGAAGATACAGTAGCAAGGTTATACGCACTCTACATCACCAGTTGTATGCATTCATCTCAGTTTCTTTTGTTTTATTGTTTTGCTGTGAATCACAAACCAGTAACGAGTTCAGATGAACAAGCTAGGCCACTCTGAGTGACATTATGTCAGTAGGATCACCAAGTTGCTTCAGACGAGATTATTTTTATCACACATACACTAAAAACATGTCAATGAAATCCAAAGCTGCCCTTGCATTGGTTAAGCGCATGACAGTGATGAGACAAAGCTGTAATGATTTGAGGAGATAAAATCATTAAGTTGTTTTATTTCAGCTGATAATTGCCACCATCTTCTGTCAAGATAAAAATGCCATGCTGAGGAGCAGAAGGAAATTATAATAGTCTTCCTTCAACTCAGTATTATGACCTCCTGCATCTACAGACTGTTGCGTCACACATGGTCTTGATATACTATATACCACATCTGAGCTGTCGTTTTGTAGCAGCAAAGCAGTGTAGAAAAGCCGACAATTTACTTGCGAGGCAAAATGAATTCACAGTAATGGCATGAGAACCACACATTAAAAGAAAATATCGAGTATAGCTGATCAAGGCTGTTAACCACTGTACGAGTCATGCAATCATTGCAATTATCATAATGCAGTTATCGTAATACAAAGTGTATGATGCAATATAGTACGAGTGCTTGCTTAAAATTTATTTTACTGCTCAGTAATGTTCATGCCACCTCGCATGTTTTGATGGTATCACAGAGATTACGGAGTGATCCACACATTGGTGACCAGTCACTAAAAACCACAGTATTCAAGTCTCACTGCAACCACCTCATTTTTTTTTTTTCAGACAAGTTAAAATGCTCTTTGGGATGTACTCGAAACATGAAGCAAGAATAAAAGTGATATGATTGTGGTGAATGGAAGATGTGATGGTAACACATTGTGTGCTCGACACGGGCAGTTGCTGATCTTACAACATTGCAAAGACAATAATTGTGCAAGGCTTAATGCTTCTGTACATTGTCAAAAAATGCTGACCAACATTTTCAACTGTGCTGAAACCACAGAAGAAACAGCCTTTAAAGATATGCGCACCATATACGCACATGTAAACATGCAGTGCTAGCAGACGACACAGGGTGCAATCCGCACTATTCTTCAGCTAGTACCCACCAGGTGGCGACTCTGTCGATCTTGCAGCCAATAGGCTCACTTACCATTTTTAATTAACAGAGGCTTAGGTGAAAGGCCGTGAATGAGCGCTTTGAACATGAACATGTATACAATTGTATCCTACTGTCTATCATCATCATCACTCCTCATTGCTCTCTTTTTTTCTCATTTCCTCCCTCTGAGCAAAATGGCAGGCTAGAGATCTCAGCCTGTGCTCTGTGTGTTTTATCTACAAGTTCCCTCTCTTGGCAATGCTGCACTGATGGCAATTCCTACATTTTCTTATTAAGCACCTTGAAGTAGCTCCTAAATAAGAATGCATGCAGCTGGTAGTTAGTAGGTATGACTCAAATCCCGGTACATCACCAAGATCAACAGCACATCACGGGTGCTGTTGCATCTCGGAAGTCATGCATAGGAGCCATCTTGGTTGGCGACATAACATCTATTTGGGGAGCTTTTCACGACATATCCACTCATATCTAAAACGTCAAATTTTGCACGGAGCCTGTTGCATTTTGTTGCATTTAGAGATACTGGCTGGAAAGTGGCAGCAAGGTTTAGGGAGCAAACACACATTGTGGTTGAAGTGAACAGGAAGGAATGTTGTTTAGTGGGTGTGTATAGCAAACACCTCCTATGGCAAGCACTGTGGTGTGACGAGCATGCATACAGTGGGGTGAGGTAACTGGAAGTGACTAGGAGAGGCCTTTACCCTGGCATGTGGACTTAAATAGGCCAATGATGACACAACCACCACTGTGCCTCTGTTAGTGCCTAGATGAGTGGTTACAGAAAAAAAAATTTCTCAAAATTGGAATGTTTTGACCGTCTTCCATGGTTAAGTGTACGCAAGACATTTGTGTCGCAAGTTTGCAGACTCCTCATCTTCAAACTGATCTGCGATGTTTGCAGAGTGCTTGTAGCTTCGTATCCGCTGTGCATTTGACGTTTCGGATGTGTAAAAGCGAGATATGCACAAAGGTCAATTTGCTTGCTGCTGCCGCCATTCCTCACTCCAGCATTTTGACAGTTTCCACGCTCATCAAGCGAAATGTGTTCATGTTTACCTGTGCGCATACGACACTGTGCTTGTTAATTTAGTTAAAACATGTTGGCGGGCTAGTTGGTTTGAATTAATACTTCGTTCACAGATGCCTTGTTAAGAAGCAACTAAAACTTTAAAAATCACACGTCACTAAGCAAGTCAAGTGCGATGTGCCATTGCACCTGTAGACTGATGTTGAGGTTCGGAGTTAGCAAAAGATGCATCTAAACTCTACAGAGCCATAAAACTGGCTTTATTGCGTTTCTACTCCATGAAAGCAGATGTGCCAGATTGTCAAGATCTTAGGATACAAACTTCACCGTTAAATGGTGCAGAAGTCTCTGAAGCCAACAAGTGTATTGAGAGATCAACTAACCTTTGCAATTGCTGTTGCTCACACTTTGCTTGTGCATGCGTGTGCTAAGGGAATATTTCTGTCACATCCTCCTTTCTTTTGAATATGGTAGCCATTTGGTTACCTTTATGGTTAACCTCCGTACATTTCTCCCTGCTTATTCTGTCATCACTATTTTGGTGCACCGTGCACCAAAACTGATGTGCGGCCACTTGCGACACCAATAATAAAACAGTGCCAACATGGAATTTTAATCTCCCTCTTTTTCTTTGATTCACTCGGTAGCTGGCAACTCCGTGGTTCTGATACGATGCCTTAATTCTTTGTTTGTGCAAAAAATATTTCCCAATGCCATTCTTTAAGCCCTTGGCCAGCTTCATACAAATGTAGTTTAGTCTTCATGCTTTAAGCCTGTACTGCCCAAAGTATTGTACAGTGCACGCCGGATAAATGAAACTCTCTTAAATGGTAATCCCAGATAAACGGGACGAGGGCATCAACTTTGGTTGGCCACCCATGGGAACAACGCTACGCTTCTTTTAGTGAATTCCAGTTAAACGGAACTGGAACTGAAAGTGCACCTACCTCATCGGCTGTCATACTTCATATGAAATGGGAGTAGGTTGACAAACATGTCAAATGCTGATGCCAAATAGTCAAATTCCAACATATCGGCCAGTTGCACGGTTGTGGCATTAGCAGCTGTTCCGCGGCACTCGTGTTGTTCTATTTTTTGCATTCCTGGGTGCATTGTGACGGCGACAGTCAAAAAGCAAGAGCACGTGAACAAATGCTTTGTGCGAAAGAAATGGTGCTATTCCTAGCAGAGTACAAAAACTTTTTTTTTTCACCGCGCTGAAATTAAAACACTCGACGCCTTTGAAATAAATATTTTCCTTGATTTTTGCATCCTTCACATAAACGGAACTTCTGATAGATGGAACACTCTTTTTCTGTACCATTAAGTCCCATTCAAGTGGCGTCTAATGTATATGCTACACCATATTTGATGCTTCAAACTTTTGATGTAAGCCCAAAGAAACACATAGCATGTAGTAGTGCTTTTGACATGCAGGAACAAATTATACCCCAGTTGGACACACTTCAGCAAACCAATTAACAAGTATACTAATTAAGTTTGAACTCAAATAACATTTATTTTACAAATGTACTCTCCATGGCTAGAAACGAGGGTGAACAGGTTATTTTCACTGTCCTTGATGTGGAACTGCATTTGAGCACTGCAAGGTTTAGCACTACTTCTATCATCAGCCTATTTTACGTCTACTGCAGAACGAAGGCCTCTCCCTGCGATTTCCAATTAGCACTGTTATACCAGACATCAAATTTTGTTTACAAATTTCCTTGTTGCTGCTGTAAGTGAACTGTACGTGATGAGTTCCATCACTAATAAAGCAGCATGAGCAAACATTTTCCATCTGCAGATGTGTGTAGCAAATCTGCACAATGTTTAGCAGCAAAATGAACGAGTTTGACAAATCTTGACCTAGTGACAACTGCGACACCCAGTCTTTATTGTTGTGTGACTGAGGCTCACGGGAAAATGTTTTCTGCATTTCCACCTTGTGCTTGTACTATGAATCAATTGATAGAACTGCACTGTGCTTAGCACTGTACTATGCTTGAAAGCATATTCCGCTCTACTGTCGTGCACTGAGCCAAATGGCAATGGGTAGAGAAGTTTCTTTAACTTGACTACGCAGTGCAGTAAAAGTCGACTGCGCCTGATCCGCCGTAGTCAAGGTTACTTTTCTGTGTGAAATGGTCAAGAAGGAGTTGTTTCACGATCACTGCAAGTGTTTACTAGAATATGCATGCACTGCTTTTCCCAGCGTCTTAGAGAACAGGCCAATTAAAACAAAATAAAAAGTTTCTTTTGCAATTGACTGACCACATGCATCATAATAGAATCGGAAATGTGCACAGCACCAAAGTGAATTACTCAAAGGCGGCACACGTACATCACAGAGGAACTTGCTATCTTCATGACTACCATTACAAGTTTTGCACTTGGCTGCGCCTACGTGCTGTCCTGTGTGCATTCTAAAGCGCGCTTTTACTGTGGCGATTTCTCAACCAAAATTAAACGACTGTGAGCTGTGCAGCCTCGGGTACACTTGTCTCTGACTTGTGCTGCCTATCAACTTTTAAAGTTGGCCTTGGCAACTGCAGCCACTTTAAGGTGCACATCACTGCGCAGGCTGCCACAGGATGGACTGCACACACGGACGTGAACTGTTGTATCAAACGATGTCAGTTAGTTTCGGCTCCTGTAGAATCTCAGCCTTCAGAGGTGTCCTTGTGCACTGTGGCCAGTTCGTATACTACCGTCATTTTTAAGGTGAGCACAGGAAATCACATGCACACGTGCATGCCAAGGCAGGCATTCACGCAGGTGGCATCTCCATGGGAACCGTGCACCGTTTCACGTGGTAGTCGAGTGCCGAAGAGCTGCGGTATGACCGTGTGCAGCGCTTACACTTGTAGGGTCGTTCGTCTGTGTGGGACACCATGTGGCGCTGCAGGTTCGACTTCTGGTGAAACGTCGACGGGCAGATAGGGCACGAGTAGGGTCGCTCATCTGTGTGGATGCGCACATGCATCTTGAGGTCGTAGCAGCGTGCAAATGTGCGAGGGCAGTAGTTGCACACAAAAGGTCGTTCCCCTGTGTGCGTGAGCTGGTGCTGCTCCATGGTTCCCACCTGCGCTGTGGAGAAGCTGCACATGTTGCAGTGGATCGTGCAGCCACTTACAAACACGGGGAGAGACTGTGTTTGCTGGTCACACATGGAAAGTCGGGCATCTGTCTTGGCTGATAGTGCTGGAAGAAAAAGAAAGGCACAGAAACAGGAATACAAGTGAGTACAACGTGGGAAAAGAAACGAAACACGGGAGGATTTAGGATCAAATGTACTTTTTGGGGATAACTGTAGTATTTCGTCTTCACGCAGCATTCCGAAACAATGTCCTAAAAGGAGGACAGGAAACCGTGGTACATAACCTATCAGTGAGTGTTTGTGACCCCCCCCCCGAGAAGTAATTGCCAAAGCGATGCAACTAGTATGGTCGTACAAGTCTCGCTTCCCACATTTCACATCGCAGTTTTTTTTTTTTTTTAAGTCGCAACACTTGCTACGAATTCACTACTTCACAAGTTACAACAACTTGTGGATGTTGGGCCATATCAAAACCTGAATTATGTGTACCCCTGTCCTTCCAGTATGCAACATGCTATGTTCTGGTCACAAGCAAGCGGTGCGTTGTGGCCACTGTTCATAAAAATATGTCACTTAGCTGGTTAAGTGATAAATACGTTCAGATCTCCAACACCTTCCACGTGACAACTGCGCATTATTTTGCAACATACGAGTATGAGACATAACGTTAAGTCAAATTACATGACTTATGCCTACATCTTTCACATGTGTGATGCACTATTTTAAGGCGAAAACCTAAGTGGCTTGTTGCAATGGCTCATACCCGAAAAAGGCAGCGTCTGGTCCAGTGACGCAAAAAATATCACCAGGACTGGATCATATCCGCATAAGCAAGCAAAGATGCAAAGGCTAAATATAAATGAAGAAATGAAAGAGAACAAAGTAAAAAAGAAGGAACGAAAAAAAAGAAGGGAACGAAAGAACCTTTAGGTAAAGCATTAGGTGTTCGCTTGTGTCGTTAATCTACAAGGCCATACATTTATTTCACACAGCGGCTTGTTATGTCTTGCAAGAAGTCTGACCCCTCCAATAATATAACTTAATGCATTACCAGTGACCACGTGTGCAGCAGGCTTTCGCTTTCATGTGTTAGTGCAACATGCAGCCAAATTTTTTTTTAGCGAATGCGAGCTGTGAGAGAAGTCTCTCTAGCCTTTATAGCATTGACGTCTATGTATAAAAAGAATACAGTTTAATGCAGTAAGAATGTAATCTTTTTTTTTTACCAAGAGCCAGACGGACTGCTTTTGAGCTTCTCTATTTACAATTGAAGGCCTGACGACTACTTCCACATCTCTGCAAGACGAAAAAGGCAAGGCACCCAAGGCACATGAAATGTACAGTGCTGTTTACTTATGCGCTAACGTGAAAAAACGTTTAAGACGGGAGTCACCGACTTGGCCTCCTCCTTTTCTCAATGTCCTCCAAACAGCTGACAGACTACCAAATTAGTAGATACTAACCACAGTTATCACATTACAGGGAAGTCAATACTGTAACAAGTCCTGAGTGCAACACTCTGGGCATGCTCTGCATACTTATTTCCGCTTAGCATTTTGTAATGCTCACACATATCTCTCTTCATTTGCACAGCAATGTTCCTGCAAGCACTTGCAATAAACTCGCACTGTGCTAGGTAAGAGGTGCATCAGAGTATCGAAGCACTGACTTTGGCTCCCCGTACAATTGCACCAAATTTGGTGTATTTCGCACAGGACTGCACAAAACATGCCGGATTTAGGTATAAAACAACTATTTGTTGTGTGCGACTCTGTAAGAAATGAATGCAGAGATCTAGGTTTATTTTCTGTATGTGGCATTAAATCCACCTTTCTCTGTAGGATAAGAATTTAGCATATAGTGCCATGTGACCAATTTCTATTAAAACCTTGCTCTGTGTGGCTATGTTGTAGTTGTAGATGAAACATATTTATAGAAAGGAAAATTACGCGCAAATGAAAAAGCACAACATTCCTGTAGCTGACTAAGTGTTCTCAAATGACATAACAGTACAGCAGGATTACAATGTCAAGCATAATTAAGGCATACATTTCAATGATCATTCTTAACGCCAAAACGATCAATAAATGGCTTAACACATGTACAAATAAAGCTTTTGTCTGTTTACATAACATAGGTATGATCAAAATTAGGTTACAAACTGTTAAACAGTAAAATTTTATCAATGAAAAGCCCCCCAAAAGCCATTAACCTATAGCTGATTATGAACTCAAAGTTATTACTAGAGGCACCTTTGATTTCAAATTTATCAAACACCAACATTTCTGATGAGCCACGCCTTGCTTTAAGAGCTGCTGCTATTACAGAAATTTTAGCTGATGAGAAAAAGCTTGCAATAAGCAAAAACAGAGTTCAAACTCTGTAACCATGAAGTACATTCAAAACTGAGTCAACCCAAGTCAAGCCGAAATGAAATATTAGAGCTTAAGCTGCTTCTACCCTACTGTAAGAAAGCATTTTCAGACATTCCAGACACTAAGGCCGACTTGTCAAGAACATCAATAAATGTTAAATCACTACTCAGTGATAGCTACTCAATTCAATTATCGAACAGTCTGTTAGAGATTGACAAAAATTTCATTGCATTTTGACGAAGTTTAGTAAAGCTAGGCCTCTTAAATATCAGGACTTGAGCAGGAACAGCACAAGAAAAACAGGACTTAAACACAAGGGACAGGCAGCAGCATCATTGTCTGTACCTTTCTATATCCTGTTCTTCTGCACTGTTTCTGCTCAAGTCATGAATAGACCAGTCCAAATGCATACGCTTGTGCAGTTCCTAAATATTGGGCTTCACTTTCTCTCTACCATCCTCTGTACACCATCATCGTGTGGACCTGAAAAAGTGCAAACGAAATCATTATCTAGCAACCACTAGATAAAATGACTTGATAAAAACAAGTACCAATAATAGAAGGATCTCGGCTGTTAGTGCATGTGGGGACAAAGAAGACCAGCAAGGATGGTGATAAAGAAAACATCTCGCAACACAAACATGCACGCACACTATCATGCACCAGGCACCACGTTTACAAAATGATTGTTGTAGGAAATGCCCATCTACCTCCTTGCCATTCACCCCCACAAGTGAGGGCACTAAGGCACATGGAAGAGCCAGGAAGGTGAATGGAAGACTGCAAGTCCCCACAGATTATTAAAATTCTGAGTATGTACATGTCAGAACCCTGATCTGAATATGAAGCAACACGTAGTGGGGTACTTCGGATTAATTTTGACCACCTGAGGTTTTACGATATGCATCTAAATCTAAGTGCACAATTCGTTTTTGCACTTCACCCCCATCAAAATGCAGTCACTGCGGAGACCGAATCTGTGGACTTGAGCTCAGCTGAGCAACACCATATTCACTGGGCTACTGGGGCATATCTCCACAGAGGACACTTATGGACATGGACATTTTCTGTACTTCATGAACAAACAACCCTTTGTTGCCCTGAGTAAAAAGGCTTCTGACACAGCAAAACTTAAGCAAGGCAAATGTGGGAATAAAGAAGGAATGCGAGGAGGAACAACACAAGATCATTTACAGCTGCAGGCATAGCTGCTTTCTTTGACAGACAGTCAGTGCTGCATTCCTGACCCATCGGCGACTATAGTAGACTCGGAAACAAGACAAAATGCAGAATAATAACGAATATGCGACAAAAACCACACACACGGGTTTGAAACCCATCGTTGAACTGAGCGCTCAATACGCCATGCAGTGTGCTTCGTGCACACAATAGGGAAAGAGTTTGTCCACTGCAAATAATGCATAAACACTGCTATCACTAATGGCTAATGTAAACATAGTGCCTTAAGGTGACTTTGTAGCGGCTAGAGATTACTGCATCCCCGTGCCTCCTTGTCTTCCTTTCCTGGAGCAGCTAACGCTGCAAGGAAGGAGGGAAAGTGCATTATGATGTGAATGCAGTTTAGTGACTTTCAAAAGCGTGCACAGCTACGCAAACTTCAAACAGGCCACAATGACACTTGAGAGCACAAGACCTAACACAACTTTTGGAACAGCGCTAAATGACGGGACAAGAATGACAACACATGGGTGTTGTCTTTTTTGTCCCATCGTTGCACTACATAAACTCCGTTCAGACATCAGGTGCAACACTGTGGAAGGTGGGCAAAAGGTTTGGCAACGAAAATTTATCACTCCGTGCATTCCGCCAATGCTTCACTGCGCATTAAAGCTGTTTGCTCACGCGAGCATGCGGCCACCGCAACGTGCTGCAGATACACACCCAGAAAGAAAAGCAATGAAAAACTAATTGACCTAAAACAATGCATTAGTAGCCGTATACCGAGTTTTGTTTGTTTCTAAGGATTAACACTCTCTCTATCCAATACTGATCCTATATAAACAGCAGTTTTGCACAATTGTGATCAAGAACCCTGAACTATTTCTAAGTGTGGACTCAGCCACAGCAAAAAGTTTCTCTGGCCTCCACAGCGTTACACCTGATGTCTGAAATGGAGTATAAGACGAGTGTGTCATGGATGCAAAGGACTTATCGGGTACTGTTTGCGTGCCACCCTAGCCGTCACACCTGAACATTTTGATGTGTGTAGAAAATCCAATTAACCAACCAATCCCCTTTAGGCACCACGTCTGCAAACATGCACTAAGAGATAAATCTGCAGAATTATTAACACTAATGAAAGTGATAACATCTTAAGATGTGTCATGTGCATCTTATGGCCACCGTGATCGTACCTGTACTGCAAAGACAGCTAATGAGCTTAAAGTGTGTCATAAAGAAGAGCTGGTAGACCGACGTTTTTTTAATGGTAGTTAGTGATGTTCCATGCAAGGAACGTTCCCTTTTTCTGGAAATTTCAGGCCATAATTTTGGAGTGAAGGGAATTTTTTCGATATAACAGGGAATTGTACGACTCATACCCTGATCGTACTTGTACTGCAAAGACAGCCAATGAGCTTAAAGTGTGTCATAAAGAAGAGCTGGTAGACTGACGTTTTTTTACTGGTAGTTAGTGATGTTCCATGCAAGGAACGTTCCCTTCTTCTGGAAATTTCAGGCCATAATTTTGGAGTGAAGGGAATAAATGTGGAGTAAATGTTAAAATGATGCCAGTGAACAAGACAGCACATCATCGATCATTGTCAGTGCACGGGCTTAACTTAGAGTCAGTCAGTTTTAAGTTTTCATAGTCTGCATAGGTGAAAAGACAAAATGCTGTTTTGTACAACTAAATGTGAACTTGACACTTTTGCATGAATACATTATTTGGTAAGTTAAGCCACTAGGCATTGTTAAGAAGCTGCAGGCTGCAAGTAGTAGTAGTGCTAAAGCTACGACTATACGGAAGAGACGTGTGCAATTGAACAGGAATCCCCATTAGAAATTTAGTGATTATACTGTTGACCGAAACATTGCATAAATTCTGTGATATTTCTTGGCGTGTTTTACTACTAATAATTACGGTTCACAAGGTACTTATTCAAGCGCTACATCTGTATATGTATATGCAGGGAGGTTTATGGGTTCTCAGAATTTTGTGGGGAAAAGGGCTGAATATAGATAATTTTTGTGTCAACAAATAAAAATTCTGTGAAGTACGGAACCTCACAGCTGGCAGTGCCAGTATGCTGTCATGTAGCCGGATGCTGTTCTCATACATATCTCTTTTCATATACATTACGCAATTTTTTTAATTGTTCGCGTTCAGTATTTTCGCAACTAATACACTGCATGCGCTACAGGCAATATATACCGCCTCAGATCTGCCATTCCTGCCATAGTGCTTTAGGTATTCCCGGCCGTTCATGCCACGCGGGGTTTGCTAGCACGCACGATGGCAGTTATCTGTGCTAAAGCTATCGATACGAATGCGCAGAGACAGGACATCATACACGAGGTGCACTGGTAATTGGCGTTCGAAGAAAGATTGTGCATGTTGAAGAATGGGCGCTTGCGCGCACGGCCATCGTTCCGAGAGTCTTGACTGCTACTGTTGCATATATCACAGGCTGAAGGATACTTCCGCGGTCCCTAAGGTTCACCATCAGCAGCAGTGTTCCAAACGAGCCAGGGCCAAGCACCTGCGGAAATGAGGGGGAAGCAACGAGTTATGTATGCCGGTTGAGTCGCGTGGTTGGGAACCTGTCATGAAGCCGCGGTGGCATGCAGCTTTACCAAATGTTACAAACTCTTCAGTCTCACTCCAGTTGCAAGAGTGATTTTACGCCGTCAGTGAGCGCTAACTTGTCATCGCAAACACCAGAAACTGGAGCTAAAGACAGTTCGAGCACCAGCCAGGTACGCGCGCCGCCACCATAAACCGCCATATCCCGCGGCTACAAATTGAGTTTCGTTTTCGTATACTCGCGGATGCATACGGCTTGGCAGCTTTGCGCAATAGGTCAACAAATTCCCCGTCAACAGTATTTTCGCAACTAATATTTTGTTATTATATGTGTTCGTGGAACTCGCTATCAAAGCGGTTTATTCAAAAGTGTTTTTTTTTTTTCATTTCGTCGTTGGCATGCCTGACTGCCTGAAAAGAGCTCAATCGCCGCTAACATCACGTTCCTTTGTCGTCTGCCCGAATGTTCCGTTAGTTCCGTGTAGTTTCGTGAGAGAAAACCGTTGTATGCCTGTATTGGCGTCCCTGCGTTGCCACCAAATAACCACTGAGCGCATGTGTGCCACGTGTGTGCCGTGCATACACTCAGTCAACGCATGTTAATGCACTCAAACGGCGACAACCAGTGACGGCGAGCACCTAAGAACGAGTGCTTCAGGAAAGGCGAATTCCCAAGTGGAAATGTGGACGCCTGCTGAACGAAAACAATGTGTCGCACAGCTTCGAAACTTACTGTGGGGTTGCTCACAGAGGCAAGTGGGTATCTGGCATGGTATGCCCTCACATACGAGGGGTTAGTCTTTTTAATAGGCTGGATTGAATCGGCTACCTTGGGCCCCATCGTTGCCGCCAGTGTACTATGCTTCTGAGTACAGCGCCGTACATAGCGATGAATCTGCAGCCTGATTTCCTTACCATGTTTGACCGACGCCAACGGTGTCAGCTGTCTCTGAATGACTGTTGGTCGTTCAATTAACTTCGTGTACCCCTTCGCTGGAACTCACAAACAGTGTATCAAAGAGCAAGGATTGCATCGTGTGAAACCGGAAGGGTAACAACAACGGCGCAGTGGTTGTTAGCGTCCTTTAATAGTGGACGCAGTGGCCGCGATTGGAAGTGTGAATGTGCGCTAGTACTAAGCGTAGATAACGTGTCGTTATTTTCTATACGGAATGAATTTACGTTTACTGTCTGATTTGATTCTGTATCCCTTCTACAGTGGCACCTGGCGTGATTCTGGTGGGTCTCATCTGAACAGCTGCTCGACATGTAGGAAGTGGTTCCCGAGACTGCTAGGAAAAGGCTGCATTCTGCACCAAACACAAATAGGTTGATGTTTTTGATAGCCGCATTCATGAACGAGCTAGAGCAAAAAATTTTTGTCTTTGACGGTGTGTCGCAGGAATTTTGCTACGCCTGCTGCCTTGAGAGCCAAGCTGTCACTTGTTGCATGACAAACCAATGTGAGGGACTTGTTCGCTTTGTTCGAAAAGGGCGACACAGGCATTGTAGCAGTTTTTTTCTGCCTATCACAGCCTTGTCAAGCTACTCAGCTTCCAGCTGACAAACCTCTCCAAAAAGCTTTTTTTTTGTTTTTCTCTTCTCACTTTCTGGGTAATAAAGCGAATTGAATTGGACAGAGTGACTGGTAACTGGGCGACATTACTGTAGAAACTTTGGGACACCTACAGCTTCCTAGAGCCAGCTGCCATTTCCAGCCCTTGCAACACGATTTCCCAGTAGTATAATGTGGAATGCTGCATAGTTGGATCGAAGACAGAATGAGGACTATCTAAGCAGGATAATGAATCAAGGTAACCCATAGTCGGTGTAGTCGTATGGTCTTTCACTTTGTGCTTAATCATAGCCGCCTGTATTTTTGTTCCTGTCATTGCTAAGGTATGTAAACTTTCTTCACACGCTACTGAACGAGAAGAAGGGGAATTGAGGCGCCCGAATTTTTGTTAATCACAATCATATAAAGCCAACATACAATGAAACTAACGAAAGCACAGCATAAATTGTTGTGAATTGAGATGTAGAAAATGATATAGTGAAGGGAGATGAAACTAGACCAAAAAAATGTCTTGCCGCAGTGGAATACAAACCCACGTCTTTATAATGCATACAGTGTTATTACCAATTGAGCTACTGTAGCACTATTTTCACCAGCCACGGTGGCTTAGGGGCTATGGTGTTGTATTGCTAAGTATGAGGTCGCAGGATCACATCCTGGCTGCGATGGCCGCATTTTGATGGGGGCGAAATGCAAAAATTCTCGTGTCTTGTGCGTTGGAGGCGCGTTAAAGATCCCCTAGAGTCCTCCACCACAGCGTGCCTCATAATCAAATCGTGATTTTAGCATGTAAAACCCCAGAATTCATTCATTCATTCAACGCTGTTTTGCTATTTAATATGTGAGCTAGGTCGAGCCCCGAGAGTGCTAGCCAGTGCCACAACTCAATGGCCATGGTGGCAGATTTAGAACATATCTTTTCTACCGCACTACTGCTGCTTCTGTATGCAACTCAAATTGCAGCAATAACTTGCATCAAAAACATGCTTATGCCACCCTTAGTTGTGGCCCTAAAGATCATGCATGCATGTGTGTGTGTGTGTGTGTGTGTGTGTGTGTGTGTGTGTGTGTGTGTGTGTGTGTGTGAGATTATACATATATAATAACAAAATAAACCTTCAAAACATTTCCACATGTTGGATCGCAGCAGTGCATTTGGTAGCTTCTGCCTCTTCCTCAAATCAAGCAGTCCGATTATTTTATTGAGTTTGTCTGTCCCCTCAAGGTCAAATTAAGTGAAGTCACCATAAGAAATTCTGATATATTCCCTATTGCTCACTGCATGAGTTGCCTTAAGGAGACCCCACATTCAGCGACACATTGGGAGTGACTTGTCGTGTGTGCGTCGCCTCGTGCCTCTATTGCGGATAAAAAATCAAGGTGTAGAATGAGTCTCTATCTTCAGCAAACATCTTGGATTTCTTTTAACTATATCTGTAATGTTCGAAAACAAGCTGGTTGTTTTGGCGTGGAAGGATCCAATAAACGACGATGTAAGGAATGGTCCTAAAAGTTCATGTGATCCTGTTAGTCCTACTAAATGCGCTTGAATTTGAATACGCTGTGTGTGTGTGTGTGTGTGTGTGTGTGTGTGTGTGTGTGTGTGTGTGTGTGTGTGTGTGTGTGTGTGTGTGTGTGTGTGTGTGTGTGTGTGTGTGTGTGTGTGTGTGTGTGTGTGTGTGTGTGTGTGTGTGTGTGTGTGTGTGTGTGTGTGTGTGTGTGTGTGTGTGTGTGTGTGTGTGTGTGTGTGTGTGTGTGTGTGTGTGTGTGTGTGTGTGTGTGTGTGTGTGTGTGTGTGTGTGTGTGTGTGTGTGTGTGTGTGTGTGTGTGTGTGTGTGTGTGTGTGTGTGTGTGTGTGTGTGTGTGTGTGTGTGTGTGTGTGTGTGTGTGTGTGTGTGTGTGTGTGTGTGTGTGTGTGTGTGTGTGTGTGTGTGTGTGTGTGTGTGTGTGTGTGTGTGTGTGTGTGTGTGTGTGTGTGTGTGTGTGTGTGTGTGTGTGTGTGTGTGTGTGTGTGTGTGTGTGTGTGTGTGTGTGTGTGTGTGTGTGTGTGTGTGTGTGTGTGTGTGTGTGTGTGTGTGTGTGTGTGTGTGTGTGTGTGTGTGTGTGTGTGTGTGTGTGTGTGTGTGTGTGTGTGTGTGTGTGTGTGTGTGTGTGTGTGTGTGTGTGTGTGTGTGTGTGTGTGTGTGTGTGTGTGTGTGTGTGTGTGTACACATAGTTAAACTTGATACAACAAACTTCACTATAATGATACCTTGATGTAATGAAACATTTAACTTTTTATAACTTCTTGCCCACAGAACACTGTATTTTGAACCTTGGTATATTGAAGTGTGTTTATCCACAATTTTAAATGAACAAAATTTTAATATATAGTGAAGTGCCAATTATACCTACTTTGTTATATCAAAAGATATATGTTATATTTTACCAGCTATATAGTGATCATTCACACTCTTTCACGAATTCTGTGTATGCAAACAAACTGCTTATTTGTTCCTAATGCTCCATTTGTGCTTTTAAGAAATAATGCTTCATAATGTGCGATGTAATGAAAGAACTTTGCTATTGTTACGAATGCTAGGTTGTGAACCTCGTTTTTTAGTGGTAGTGAGAAAATCCGCTCATTATTCAAAAACTGTAGGTCGTGTTTGCCGGTGTTACATGCCCTCTCCAATCGTCTGTGTGCCACTGCATTCAACTTTTTTGTCTCCTCCCAAGATGTGCAGTGGAAATGACTTGAATGCCCGCAGTGATAGAGCAATGGAATGGAGCACTGGCTGTTTTGGCGAGACTGTGCACCATTGTTACAATGAATGTTAATCCATCCTCGGGCACAATTTGTGCAAGAATCTCACATTCTTTTAATTGAACAACTTGCAAATGACTGTCACAATGTCTCTAGTACTTATCACTAGACGCACAAATGGCAGGATATGCAAATACCCTTGCTGTCTTTCAAGTACCCAGTAACATTTGGCCTGGAAACTAGTTTGAGATAGCAGACCAACTAGTTTGAGATAGCAGACCCAAAGTGAAGTCTTCTGAATGGTGCTGCTGTTCTTCACGGTGGGCATTTGCAGCAGCTAAGTGCACTGCACACAAGAGCAACGAGTTCTGCTGGAATTTACAATTTCAACATTTCTTTTTTCTTTTCACTTACAAAGCTTATGTCTGAAGAAACCATTGGGATTTTTGTTGTGGTCAGATGTCACTCTTGAGGTGGATACTGTCTTTCTTTTCTTTTTTCATAGGACCTCCACCATGTTGCATACTTACGCAGAGCTCATTTGTTTATTCAGTGCTCCTGGACTTCAAGTTGGTTAATTTCTACCTTCTACTGCCTCATCATTAGCTCAATTGATAAAGGCCCAGAAAGGTGGTTGTGATGCCATGCTCAGTTCCCAAACAAAAGGGAATTTCATTCAGACTGCAAATGTTTCTTTTTGAGAAATTTGTATAGATCTTTTTTTTTTTCTTGTCAATTATCCTTGCATGATCTCTCACTTGAAAAGCATCATATCACAGTGAAGCTGAGCGATTTGATAGTCCAGAAGTGTGATCTAGCAGTCTATGTTGTCACTCCTCCTTGGGGTCCCTTTAAGACCTTGCATTTCTTAAGGATTGCTAATGCTCACTGCACAGTACATGAAACCAGGCTTTCATCTTTAGAAGGAAAGAAAGAAAGGTGGCGTGACTTTGCCTAGCAGCTAACTTAGCAATGATTAGGAAGCTGCTTGAGAGTCTGGTCTTGACATTTGAGCCAGCTTTGGGTCAAAGCATCGATTACTGAACAGTAAATGTGAAATGCGACCAGTCTCCATTGAACTTGTGTGTTACTTGCAGTGTGAATGATGGCAGATCTCTATGGGAAGACCTGCGGGGTGCTCAGGTCCACTCAAAAGTAATTCACCATCAGCACGTACTCATCGCATCAAAATTGCCTGCATTCACCTAGAGATTAGAGCACCTGAGTGTGTGTTTTTCAAAGTGGTAGTTCAATGCTCAGTCTCTCTTGCATGGTAATCATAAGGAGATCAGAGGCTCTGTCCTCAACATGTGAGCACATGCTGAAGCAACATACTCATGCAAAACCTATTTTACAGTTAAACTCATTTTAGGCTGTACTCAAACCATGCAGCGATAATTTCTGTGGCTGGTGCCTTTCTTTGAACTCTCTACACAGCTACGGATCCCACAGCATTTCTGGAACAAGGGCCTTGCAGTGGTCCTGGGCATATTCTGCTAGAGAAGTAAAGGTGGCCCACAAGAATGACGATGATAGTGATGACTACTGTGTGGCAATTCTTGAAGAGCAGTTTGGCTGGTGTACCTGTATTCTCTGAACATGTTGGTACCTGAAAGCACCCTCGATCATCTGTACACTTAAGATTTTCCCTTTTGTCAGTGGCACTTCACGTTTGTAAAGTTTTGTGAATATGTGTCCTGCTCTCTACAGTTGAAGAGTCCTCATTACATGTGACTACTGAACGCATGGCATGAAGTGTGATAGGCCTGGCCACTTGCGGCACTGATTTACCTTGACTCCACTTCTCTGTGCGTCGATTTTGCAGGCATCAAGGCAGATGCACAACCCAAGGAAAACGAGATGGTAGAAGATTATGTCAGAGGAACTGATGACAACCTTTTACCTGCAAATTTCTGCAAACAAGCACGTACGCCAAGTTCACTTGCAGCATCACCAGCAGATGCATAGTGTCCACTACAACAGATGTATGAGTGGCGCTGCTGCCTGCTTGTGCACCTTCTTTCGATGTCATTTTGTCACATTCCCTGCGAATTTGTCTTTCTGGTGATAAGTGTAGAATGTTTGTTTTTTTGTATAGTGAGTCCTGTCATTGCTTCTCATTGTCACTGAGTTGGGTGCAATTCAGCAGCACTTTCTGTTTTGTGTCACTAGCACTGTGTTGTGACTGAGTCTGTTGGTTGCTGCCGGTAAGCATTGATCAGTGATGTCGTGTGCAGCACGCAGCATAAGGGCTTTTGCAGTTGCATTGTATGATGTGTTCATGGTCATTCTCGGTTGTCTCTTCATAACCACTACAACTTCAACAGCATAAGGCAGTTACCATTACTGGCACCTTTCTGCTTCATATTTCATCTTGCTGCTTGTGTTCCTGTTGCTATATTTTATCATAGTCTGCTTTGTTCTTTCATTGCACTTAATTGATATTGGCACACACTAGTTACGCTAGAAGTCGAGGAAGAAGAAGTGTGCGTGGTAGCTGCTGCAAAAACGAACTGTAAACGGCCGTCCGCTTAGAACTGGCTGACTGGCTTTTCCTCTCGTGACAATATAGACAAAGTATTTGTTCGTCACAGTTCTTATCTTTCAACTCGCAATGGCAACTTTAGGGAAAAAAATTACGAGTGTGTAAGCAGTGCCCATGAAAGTATCGAATGTGCTTTTTAATGAATGTAAAGGTTTTAGTTCTAAGGCTCTTTGTAAACTGCAGCTTCAAAAACTGCTCAAGATAAAAATTAATGTCAAGTGTAAATGTTTTCTTTCGAGACCCCATAGAATGTATTCTATTGTTGTTGTTTCTGCTTTTTTGACATACTTGTTATGCTGAATATGAACATGCAACATGAATGCTTTAAAACATGAATTCTTCATGACATAAAAATTCACAGCATGAAAGGGTTTAGTGCTCCAAATATTTTATACAAGTCAAATGACGAACCATCCTAACTTCCTGCATTTATAAAAAATTCCTACTCTTCATCAAGGAAACAAACAACATAAGAGAGGCCCTGACGTCACATTTCTGAAGCCAGAAGTGCAGCCATTTTGGTGTGCCATCACCCTTTGCACCTTCAATCAGCTTGCCGAAGCAAATAAGTGTGAGCTTTGAACCTGCTGTGAGCTGCCGGAAGTGTGTGCTGCTGATGCTTCCTAGAACAAAGGCTACAAAACTTTTGTAACACCTTTAGTGAAGCAAACGCACTTCTGTCTTTTTCCATGACAGATTGAAGACGACGAAGACCCGCACTGTGGGGACTGGCTAGTTTGCTTGAGTGTCTCTGTTGCTGAATGACACTCGCACTTACAGCCCCAAAACGCAACGTTCGACCTTACACCCCACACTCCAGAGTCAGCTTGTCTCGCGAACAGAACGTGCTGTGAGAAACACACAGGGCTGAAAGACCTTATCTCACTTTTCAGAGGCCGAGAGCTTCAGGAGCATGTTGATGTTTGGTGTACCAATCCCAGTGCTCCAGTGCTCCTTTATCAAAAACAGAACATTACTTCTACCACACTTTCTCCAACACATCTGTGCTGACCAGGGCCTCTCCTACGCTTTCCTTCCTCTGTGCGGCCCTACAGTTATCTACTCCAGTACTGTTTCTTCTTTGTGACGTCGTTATGTCAGTGCTATAGATCTTATGAAGGCTTCCAAGCAATTTTTATTTACAGTTACTTAAATGTACACACACATGCACGCACACATACATACATACATACATACATACATACATACATACATACATACATACATACATACATACATACATACATACATACATACATACATACATACATACATAAACTTGAGGAGAGCTGCATACAAATGATTGTGCCAAGCCTTAGTGTGGGAAAGCACTGCGGAGGACAAGTAGCAACAGCACCAGGGGTACTTACAGCAAATGAAGCAGAGAGAGAGAGAACCCTTTAATGAAAGACAGAGATTTCAGCCAGCGTTCAATGCTCAGTGTCAATCTAGTAAAGATGCTACCAACTACTTACGCATCACCTCTTGCCTGCGCTCATATGTTACGTTACCCTGTATGTGCAAGACATACAGGCCATCTGATCGGCCTTGCTGTTTTGCAACCAGTTGCATCTTCTGTCTTGCAGGTTCTGCTAGACTACTACAGCACAACGCTTATCAGCTCAGTGATGGCGCATCTACCAGACAAGTAGGGCTGCATTGCTCCCTCTTTCCATCTAGTGGGAGTGACCTGAGCTACCATGAGGGTGTGCATGGTAATGAACGGTTCACATGTGGTTACTGCAAAAAGGTCTTCAAGAAGAGGGGAACCCTGACCGTTCACCTCCGCGTCCACACCGGTGAGAAGCCGTTCCAGTGTCACCTGTGCCCCAGGAACTTCACGCAGAGGGCCACTCTCATGTATCACATGCGAACACACACCGGGGAAAAGCCTTATCAGTGCCGCTATTGCCCCAGGGCCTTTTCACGAAAGATGCTGCAGAAGAACCATGAGCGCAGCAAACATTTGAAGCATTTGACCACTCTTTGATGATGCTTGCCACCTTTTGCTGGCATTTTATGTGACGTGCCTCAATGGTTGACTTTGGGAGGCATGTGCGTCTACTTTTATTTGCCGTGGTGCATTTGCCAAAAAATAAGATATGTCTGTACATTTTTCAGGACAAATTGCAATGTTTCCCCATAAAGTGAAGGTTTATAAAGCAGTGTCCAAGAAAAAGCTAAATAATTGCCACAAGCAGTTAGCCCTTTTTCAAGAGGTAGAGCAAGTCCTTTCCCATAAGACAGCCCATGTTCTTCACTGAATATCTGTGCTGAGTGCCGATGTTGCAAACTATCTTTTTTCTGGCTCCTGTGCTTTGAAAACTTTCACAGTTAGCTGTTCCTATCCTGCAACACTTAAGCATTTCATGAAGCATGGACATATGGACAGCGTAACTAGAGGCCTGATTAACAATGCATTATGATGTAGGTAGTTGCCACCAGGTAAAAGACTTTTGCAGCAGAACTATCCCAGTATGGAAAGCTGTTGCAATTATTCTCCTGAGCTTAGTACTATCATTCCCATGTCCCCTGTTTTAAGTGATTATAAGAGCTTCAAACATGGGAACTGTGTTCCACAACATTAATACAGGCTGCTGAAAGGAATTTTTGGACATGTGTTTAAGAATTATATGCTAGATAATGTGTTCATGTCATTGGGGAAACAGCCTTGATACATGTTATACCTCTAATATCTGGCACAGTGTTGTTTGGCTATGAAAAATGATGACGTCCATTTTCCTCGTGAATTTCCAATGGTTGCACATCCTTGGCGTGTTCCTGCCTGGTGTAGTTTGACCTCGAAACAAATGTGAGCCCACAGACTTCCTGAGTAGAGCCTTATGGATGACAGTTTCATTTCCAAGATCACACAGACCACAGTAGCAGCAAGTAAGTGCATATCAAATAGATAACAGTGATAAGAGGTGGTGCCGGTGTTTTCGTTGGCCACTCAACAAGCTTTTCCTGGCGCATTGCAGGGCCTTTTCAAGTGACTTCCTTGTATGTAGCAGCATATTGCAGTGGCACGAAGGGGCAAGATTTTCTGTCTTGTTTGGTGTGGGTTGAGGTGAAGGGTGGTGGAGGGAGTATTGACTGCACAAAAAAGAAAATTTTGCTTTGAAGAGAGTCTGCCTCATGATTCTAACATTCTACTGGAAGTGCCAAGTGTCCTTAGCAGCAATCTGTCTCTTACTTCTGGTGCATAAACCCAAAGGAAGGAATGAAGTTAAGAAATTTACAAATACAGGACTGGTGTGGCAACCACAGAGAAAGAGCAATAATTGGAGATCGTTTGGAGATGTTTTTCTTTGTACTTAAGTATCCGAACATCACCCTGCCATGCTGTGGACTTACTGGATGATGATGGCGACAGTGATCGTGATTAGTGTGCACAGAATGCCTGTGTCTGTTATGAACACTAGTACCTTACAGCTTGAAGGAGCTGTCGGATCTATGTGCTGCTTATCATCCACACACATTGGAGCGGGTACAAGTGTTACTCTTTACCTCAATTATTGGTTTTCTACCCCCTGTCCTCTCTTGCCTTCACCCTTATATATAAAAAATTTACCCACCCTCCTTCACCTTCACAAAGAACTTATCTGCCCTCCCTCACTCTCACCCTCAGGTTGAAAAGCCTACCTTCCTTCTCTTACCTGTGGTTTGTTGCAATTTCATACTGTTTACTCACCTAGGGAGGTTAGTTGACAATTATGATTGTCTGCCATGCCATTACAATTGTCGAAGTGTGCCACATTGCATTGCTTATATGGACATTGGCTAAACCAGCTGTCTAAACCTAAAGATTAAGCCCTCCGCAATGCTCCCATTGTTTCATCAAGTTGCTGGGATTTCAAAATGGAGAGCTTGTTGGCATTTGTGGTGGGATACTATTAAACTATCTGTTATACTAATCAACTACCCTGTTGTGCTTATTCGAGATAATTAGCATGACGTTATAGACATTAAGCTAAAATGTTTAAGTTGCATGCTTACTGTAAATAAAATCCCTCTACCACTGTTGCCATGTGCCAGCTGAAACAAAAAGTAATTAAGTTTTCGTACTGTAATTGAGCTTTAGCTATATTTATGTCATGTATTTTCTTCTTTTTCATGTTGCATTCTCTAGGTCAAAAAACGCTATCAATGCCTGAGAAGCCTCAAACCTTAAGTTTTTGTCCCTCTCTAATCAGAGAAAGAAAAGATAAATTCCAGAAAGCTTCTTTCAAATAAAGGATCGAGCATGCTTAGTTGTGGTAATTGGTGAAAAAAAAAAAGAAACATCAGAGTGACATCAAAAAGTCACCATCCCTGTTCCCACTTTCATTGCTGTCACAGCTTCCAGTCTACACCTTTATCTACAGCTTACATCAACAGCCATTTTTACAACTGAGGTCAGTTACAAATAGGGGCTTCAGTGTACGTCAGAGCTCAAGAGCCTTCCTGCCGGTGCGCTTCAAAACTTTAGTCCTCAAACACGCATGTGGTCTAAGTGACTTCTCTGCACTTCAGCCATGATGACGTTCAACGAACTTAGTTTCACTGCCTGGCTTGAAGGACTTTCCCACCCCCACACCCTGGGCTGAGCCGAGCAGAGGTGTTGCTGTTCATGACAATTACAATCTGGTTCCTTACCCACCCCAGTGTTAATGAATCAAGATCTGTACCTATGGGATTGCACCAAGTTCCCCGACAAAGATTCGACAAGTACAACGATTCCACCGCGACTCGCGGCTGCGGCGGAATGCTATAGGACAACGAAATCCAAACCTGGGCCCAGCAGGTCTCGGCGACTCTTGAAAGACAAAGGCCGAGCGAAACCGACAGAACATTGTCCCTCAGGGCGACCGACCGCAAGAGTAACAGACGCTGAAGTTGAGTAGAGACCACCCGTTGAAAAGACGTCAGGGCCTGTGTTGCGGCACCATTTAGTCATGGTGTCGTTCTGCAGGCGACTAAATAAAGTTGTTTCTTGCGCTCTCTCTCTGCACTTCAGCGATATGAATTGCGCCTTTCTCATTTAGTTTCACATCGTCACCCTTCCTCACCCTCACCTTAACACATGAGGGTGAGGGCAGATAAGAGAGGATGTCCTCATGAGGGACCACCCTTGTGAGGGCGCCAGTAATGGCAGTTGACATATTGATTGTCGGCTGTCTCTTCATAACGGCAGAGAGTGAATATGACAATTACTATTACTGGTGCCCTCTGTACACCAATCTTCACCTTTGTGCCTGTGTTATTTCTGCCGCCATTTTCATGATTGCCTTTTTCACATTAGAAGTGTGACTGTGCCTTCATGCACTGAAATATACAGGAGCTGGGGCTTGCGTTAGCCTGTGGTCAGTGCAATATGCTGTGCAAAAAAATCTCGCAATGTGCTTCCTCACAAATTACATGCTGTCCTTGTACCCACTTTCCGTCTCAGACTTGTCCTTATGGCTGCACTCCTGGCAGCCATCCCTCTCAAACAGCATAAATAAAACACAAATATGAGCAACCAAAGTAGAAAATGCGGTAATCTTGGTGGGTCTCTGCTAGTGGACAATGGAAAAGTAGGCGGAACAACACAATGATTTGTCTCTTGTCATTTCACTTTGCGACAGGCAACTTATCCATTGCCTATTAACTGGCTCCCTTAGATTAATGCGCATCACTAACCCAATCATGTATCTTGCTAAAAAGCACATTTCAATGTCTAAATTCACCACTGTGTGCAACATTGATGTGGCATTGCAGACACCTAGAATGACATTTATCATGCAGTTATGCCAGAATCACGTGTCGTGGTATCAAATAATTGCAAGAGGTGATCTACTATGTTGCTTCGTGTTCGTATATGTGTGCCATTCCTGTTCATGTTACACAAATGAAAAGCTGTTTCAGTGTAGCGTTTGTCCAATGACATCCAGCCGCAAGTCGTATCATGCTAGAAATTGTGCAGCGACAGGCTTAGCTCAAGCCTTCTTCCAGCCTCTGTTATGTGCCGTTCATCTAAAGACCACTTCGATGGTATTGCATAATAGGTGGAAAGATAGGAAAACAGAAAGGCATAAGTGTGCAAACACTTATGCCTTTTTGTTTATGAACAGCAGATGTTCTTCGCTGTCGATCATGAGAATGTATGTGGGCAGCATATGGTAGTCGTTTGGCAGAAAGTGTTATTCCATCCTGTTAATTCCATCCTGTTTGCACAGGACAAGATCGGTGCGCGGAACACATTGCCAGGAAACTTCGCTGCGAGGTATGATGTATGCTGTGCAAATCAATGCGTTTGTAAAGCTTCAAAATGAAGCATCCTTTTCCCGCCAACTCACTGACACGACCTGCCCACCAAAAGGCCTTTTACTATTTTTAATTTTCTTATTTTTCATAACCTGTTTTCTAATTACGTCTTGTGCTACCATGTGATACACCAATACCATTCACTGACAATTGACAGCCAATATGCTCACTAGTGCGGAAAACAGCAGGTATCATGCTTGGTTCAGAATGTGACAATTTGAACAGCACAAAGGACGGGACACGTAAGAACACAATTGACGAAGCGTTTGCATTCTTATTTGTCCCATCCTTCGTGCTGTTTAGACTTCGATATATGTACCGGTTAGCCCACGTCAACACCCTGGTTCAGAGTGTGTCACTTTCTGTGGCGCAGACACCGTCGCCATGAGTCGCTACCCGGAAGCGTCCCCTCAACTATGCACAGACATGGGAAGGAATCTGCTGTGGCATACTGTGTGCGGCTATGCCACAGCTTCCCGCAACACAATGAAGATTCACCAAAGAGAACATAATGAGAATTTCCTGAACAAGCGTGACTACTGCGGCAAGGTGTTCCCACTGAGGTACAACCTGCACATACATCTACGTGTCCACACTGGCGAGAGACCAGTCTGTTGTCCCCTCTGCCCTATGCCTGTGCACAGAAAGGGGTCCTTATGTGCCGTATACAGTCGCAGAGAGGCGAGAAGCCATGTCAGTGTAGGTTTTGTCCAATGCGGTTTGGCCGCAAAGCACACCAGAAGAGGCATATGAAGAGAAATTACACATGCGGCAGGCCGCACACACTGTAGCAGTAAATTCAGGAGAATTAAGCAACACTTGAGCAAGGCGGAGTAGGAAATTGCCGCCTGCTGTGTGAAGCTATCCATGACAGCCTGTTTTGTTCTGCAGAGAGGTTGTGCATGGGATGTCAACTTCCACATGCTCACGTCAGGGGGCAGATACTTCAAGAATCATTCAAGAGATTATTGTTTCACATGCTAGCTGTTAACAGAGTCTTGCTTATATATTAATTTCCCACATATTTACATTCAGTCCTTTATTTTTCCAACATATCCGTATTGCTAAATGCAATGTTTAACATTACAACTGACATATTTGTTGAGGTTTTGCAGGTTTATGCATTTATCGACTTCATGTGTTCTTAATGGGCTGTGTTGCTTCTTCGGAACATTGTAACATTTTCATTGTGTGCATTAATTTTTGTCACAGTTTCACTTGTTTTGCAGGCTTGTACCAGGCGATCCATTGATTGCATCTTTTTTATTTTTATTATTATTATTATTATTATTTGTTGAAGCAGGTCACCACCATCTTCTGATTTTATATACAGTCAAACCTCCATTCAGTGAAACCCAACTATACAAAATTTTCTATCTGAAATATTTTTATTCCCAAATCCTATTTATAGAGATTGATGTGACAAAAAACCTTGAAGCAATGAAGTGAGTTCAATCTCTCATCTGAATCAATTATATTTCAAGGGAAAATATCGGTAAAAGAAAGAACATGTCACATCAAGTCAAGGTTATGTTCAGAATTTTACTAAATTTATTCAAGTGTTGTAGCAATGAATACATTACCTTGCCAGTTTCACACGGGTGGTTTTCCTTTTATGTAATGGTTTATCGCAGTGTCTCGGTATCACAAGCTCAGTGTTGGCTTACAAGCTGGTGCTATTCTTCCATTGCAGCCAAGTTAAAGAAGGTGTTGTCTTCTCAGTTTAGCCTTATCCCACAATTAATTATTCTTACAAAGCGCAGGAAGACAAAATTTGCCATTTTTGGCTCTTGAATAATGTTGTGTTAGTCGCATGAGTTTTGTCGATGTCAAATGAGTCTGCAATCCCTTGGACTGTTAAACTGAGGTTTAATGCTTTGTGTATACAAGAGTGGTCTTCCTTTTTGTATTGATTTTTATTGCTGCCTTGTATATCAAGAGAACAGAGCAGGTGATCCAGTTGTCTCCACTGGTGTATGTCTTGAGGACTCACCATATATAAGTGAGCAAATAAACGAAATTTCAAACTTGATATGACCAGTTTTGCATTTGTGTACACAACAACAACAGTACAGATAGAAATTTGTAACGGCATGCCCAGGTAATGGAGAAGGCTGATATTTCAAAATTTCAAAACACCACAGTATTTCGTACATCTTATGTGGCCAAGTGTAGGCACACAGCTGGAATTCCCACTCTGTGTCCCTGGTGAGAAGTGCCAGCAAAAAGTGCCCACCTCACCACACAGTTTGACCAACATCCATTACACCTGGCCTCTTGACGAATGATGTAATGGGTCAACTGAATGGCTATGCACAGGGAAAGGCAGGGAAAGTTGGGCTTGTTGGGGGAATTCTTGCTGGGCAGTGCACTTGCTGGACAGTGCCCAAGTAGATGAGAAATAAGGCACGCACATGAGCACCGACTCACAGCCACGAATTTATTGGTGAAAAAATATAAACATAAATTAAAAAAGAAAAACAGGAAACAGATAAAAATCGCACATGCATGACAATGCCTTTCGAGTACAACAAGAAGATAAGATAGAAGGTAAACTTTGTCTTTTAGACACAGAAAAGCAATATGTGCCTCCTCCCGCCCCCCAAGTGCTGGTTAAAGAAATTCATGCGATTGCAAAAATAGTAATCCTTTCCCACTAAGAGCAACTGACTGATGGCTTGCTAATGCACTTGTTCCATTTCCTAGCGACTGACGAGGCCTTCATGGTTTTCCTTATTTCCTAGTCTTCGTGACCAAACAAAATTGTAGTTTTCTCTGTTATCATGTTGGAGAGGGAGCTTCCACATCTACGAAGTGTAGGCAGGTGCAGGTCCCTCTGAAGCAAAGATGATAAGTGCTCTTTTAGTCATACGTAAACATGACAGAAATTGATCAGATGGGCTGAAATTACCAATCCTGTGCAAGATCGACAGAGCCACTGCATTATGTCGGAAGACTGAGTTCACAAATTCTTGCAGTCCTTAGAAATAAAGTGTAATCAGATCCTCTGCAGTGTAGGAATTGGTCATGTGAGACACTTTGCAAGTAGCTGATCATCCAACATTGGGCTTTTAGAAATCGTTGCTATATAGATGAACATGTTTATATAACGGAATTGAGTGGTGTGTGTGATCCAATCATGTGCTCATTGACAGCAGCAAGGTAGTGACGATGGTGATGATAGTAGTATAATAGCAGTGGCATGATGACTGACTTTTGTGTAAAAAATAAATTATGGGGATTTACGTGCCAAAACCACTTTCTGATTATGAGGCACGCCGTAGTGGAGGACTCCGGAAATTTCGACCACCTGGGGTTCTTTAACGTGCACCTAAATCTAAGTACACGGGTGTTTTCGCATTCCGCCCCCATCGAAATGCGGCCGCCGTGGCCGGGATTCGATCCCGCGACCTCGTGCTCAGCAGTCCAACACCATAGCCACTGAGCAACCACGGCGGGTGACTTTTGTGTAGTACTACAGTAAAGAAACATCACGATGTTGTGCTGTACATATCGCAACAGCAGGGTTGAAAGCCAGTAACTCTCTTTTACTTATTCAGGTGCACATTAAATAATCCTAGGTGGTAAAAATTAATCAAAAGCCATCTACTGTGGTGTCTCTCATACCTTCTGTGTAGCTTCAGGATGTTAATCCACACAACTTAATTGTTAACACTCTTGGATACAAGGTGCGTTCATGAAATTTGTGTTACCAGCAGCATAAATTTGAAACAGGCGTACAAGAGAGGCATTAAAATGAGCATGTGTTCCTCTAGCTTTGACGAAGTATAAAAATGATTTTCATAGCATTCGTGATTAGTCTGCGTAAGACCACACCACGAATTTTTGGAGGCTATGCTGTGTTCGCGGCTTCCAATACCGCACAGGTGCACCTTTGCTCTGGCCGTTTCCTTCGGCGCTCTCCCCAGGACAGTGTGGCTGTCGTAGTCCCGCCGCACGCAGCAATGTTGTGCGCTGCAAGCCAACTGCCGAACGTTGTATGCAGTGGCCAGTACTGCGTGCAGTCTACAAGTTTTCGCGCATTTGCGAACATTGTGACTACAGACATAATGCATGTCAAGTTCACTGAGATGCACTCTAATGTCCAGCTGCAGAAACAAATTAACCTTTTGAACCTGCCACAGATAGCAATTTTGTTAATTGCAAGAGATTTCCAATACATTGTGTCTCCTTACTCTAGGCTGCCGCTACAAAAGAATTCGTAGTCGGTCAAAACAAAACTTCCTCAAAACAAGGTAGAAAGATCTGATACTGTAATTCTGATACTGATACTGTAATTCGTTAGTGAATATGCAATGAAATTGCACAACTTACTCTTGAATTATACCATGTGTTTCAAGTAACTAGTGCTAAAATTTTAAAATATCGAAGTGACATGCAGCTGGACACAGCCAAAGTAATGTTGTTTGCTGTCATTTGGACAAATTCAGACTAGTCTAGTATATTGCCTAATTACATAATTAGTTATTATAGTTAATCGTTTTTTCATATAATATATCCAGAGCAAAAGTGTCAACAAGAAAATTTTGGAGCATGCTGAAAAATTCGCTATTCAGCTTTCTGTTGCTCGGTCGAATTTACGCCGTCGGCGTGATGTTCCATACGAAGTCCGAGTGCAATAATATCGCGACCGCACTCCGTATGATGTCGGTGCGATCGAAAGCCTGCGAGAGTGAGCCGAAAAGGATGGTGGCATATGGTGGCTTGATGCGGCGTAGTCTTCTTGCGCCCACAAGGGAGGAAGGCAGGGAGGGAGGGTGCGCGACGTCTTTTTACAAGCGCTATTGGGGCGGGGGCACCTCCTCTTCTACTTCAGGCGCGGCGAGAGAGAGAGTAAAACTTTACTGCATATAAATAAAATAAGGCACGATGGTTGGAGCCCCGTGCCTTATTTTATTTATATGCAGTAAAATAGGCGAAAGGCGCCGAGACAGGTTGCAGAAAAAAACTGGCTGTGGCTTAGCTAAGGTTAAGCCCAGGATGCGAAGCATACTAGCCTTTATTTTAACGCGACAGCGTTAAAGGAGTACTGACACAAAAATTTGAAGTCGAGATAACTTGTGAGATCGATTTAGTGGGTCACATACACATCGTGTGTAAAATATCAGCGGCGAATATCGCTTAGAACATATTTAAAATCAATTTTAAAGTACGTGCACGCAGCCAACCGTAAAACAGAGCACCTCGCGACATTGACATCACCCGGGTCTGTAAATAGCCAAGAAAACGCTACGTCATAGGGCTACGTCACGAATTTTCGTTGGCTGCCATGCGGCTTTACACGTGCTCTTTACACGTGCTCGCCGTCGCCGGCCGCAATATCCGAGTCGCTGCTCTCCAGTGGGTCAAATTGAAAGTGATTGGCCACGTCTAATACGGCGGCGACTCCCACATGCAGGAAATCGTCGCCGCTGGACGACGAAAACGAGGACGACGACGACGATGATGGCGAGGACATGGCAAACCACGTGCAGGCGTAGCAGACGACTAGCAACACGAAGCTCGCGTGCCGGCGCACCGCACGCTGGCTGCGCGGCAGAGCATACGTCATGGCTTTTTGCGAACACGTGACCACTTTGTTTACACTCCCCGTGGACCGTTTCGTTGCTCTCTGAAACCGAAACTTGGACTGGTCGCTACAAAAAAGACTGCAGATAATTACCTGTCGCGCTCTGAAGTAAATGAGGTCTCGTGCCGTGATTACTGGGTCATTAGCTACTTGTCGCAGAAAAGCCGGTGTCGTCGGCGCCGGCTCAGGCGTGCGGCGGTTGCTCAGGCGCACATTTCGTTGTCGCGCCGAACGCTGCGTTGCTCGACGCTCACCGCGTCCGATGCGGGGCGAGTAGTCGCTGCGCCGTAGCAAAGCCACCTAGAAACAGTCTCTGTAGCACGCCGCAACCTTCGCTTCTCATTCCAACGAGCAGCTCTGTCTCCAGGAGGCATCTCACCTCGTGAGTGTCTAGCAGAGGCAAGCGCAGCTGCTTATATACCCATAGAGAAAGAAAAATACAATGATATACCGCCACGACGGCGCGAGTTGGAGCCCCCGTTTCTCCTCTGTCGTGACGTCATGGTGTCACGTGGTCAGCCTTGAAGGCGACGCCGCGAGCGACGGCGCGAGTTGGAGCCCCGTTTCTCCTCTGTCGTGACGTCACGGTGTCACGTGGTATTGAAGGCGACACCGCCGCGCCTGAGGAGCTGGGTTGAACTCTAGTAATATGCTTCGCATAAAAAGCGCACTTTCTTCGTCACTCTCTCTCGCGCATGCCATCTTGGAGGCATTCCGCCTCCATGCATTCCGCACTCGCTCCGTGTACACTGTACTCCGGGCGCGCTCAGGACGTTGTAGCTCGCCTTCGAATAAAGAACGGTAAAAATCACGGTTGCATAAGCTGCAGTTGCCGGCTCTGCCAGTCGTTGCAGTGCGGTGCGTTGATCGGTGCAACTGAAAACGCGTATAGAAGTGCGCTCAAATTTTGCATTAGGGAGTATCGTAACCGCCTGTGAATGTTTTATCGTAATTGTCGGTAATCGTAGGTGGTGTTCAAAATTCGAAGTCTCCCGAAATCGCGCCTGCCGCATTCTACCAGCAAAAGCACAGCCTCTAAGATGTGCATTATGGACTCAGAGAGTGCCATCCAATGGCGCGTGGATGCGCCGAACGTTCTTGATGCGCCTTCAGAGGCTAGTAACGTTGTTCAAAGGCATATAATATGAAACTCTATGTTCAGAGGCAATGGTTCAAGCTTTATTCTATGGTTCAAGTACACTCCGTCAGAGGCCACGTTGCCGTCCGATTCAAAGGATTGAGCCTCAATCATCCTTCCACTTATATATTCAGTACCACGAAACACCGCTAGGGTATCGAAAGAAAGATGTCAGCGTCCATTAAAAAGTTTGACACAATGATTTGGTACACAAACGGTGATCTGTTTTCTGCATTTGAAAGAATGCAATTCCAAGCAAATTTATGCCAAGCTGGTGGTGGTGCACGGTGACAACGTCCCAACTAATGACACTGTTTTGAAACTGCGCAGACGATTTCAATGCGATCAAGCTAGCCTGGACGACGAGGAACAATGTAACCGACCGTCGCTCGATGGTGAACAACAAATTACTAATGGAAGTGGAGGCTCCATTGCTCTGGCGGATATCTGTTGAACAAATAGTGCCGCAGGATAACGTGAGTGCGGGCTCAGTGCATAGTATCCACCGTGACAAAGGTAGCCGCGCTCTGGTTTGAACGAATGCTCACAGCAATACAGAATGAGAATGACTTGCAAGCTGCGGCAATAATGTTAAAGCGTTGCGAGAGCCACACTGATAACGTACTCGACCGCCTCGTCATCATGGATGAGTGTTGGGTCCACCATTATGACCCAGGAACGAAATCGCAAAGCAAACAGCACGTGAACTGTTAGACTCTCACAGGGGCACTCACCAGTCCGCGCCGGCATCACGAAATGCCATACTAAGCGTATTCTGGGACTGCCCTGGTGCTCTTCTCACAGATTATGCCCACGTAGGCCAAACAATCACAGGGAAAGGAACTTTCTATTTGAGCTAGTTTATGCTTCCCCGGAAACATACTCGTCACTTAAAGTATGCCACACAAACCACAGAGATCACGCAAAACACGATAATCCGGGCGGCAGTTGCGGCTGATGCGGGTACGAAACTAATAGTAAATCATGTCTCATGTCGAGAAGGCATCAGTCACATCTTACGGGACAACCATCACTCAAAGAATCTAATTTCAAACTTGTATAACTGTACGGACGTATCCTTTATACATTCGCTGTCTAACTCTTTAATGCGAAGCATCAAAGCCCCAAGGGAAGATACCTGCACCATGCCGACAGAATATACAAATGGCTCCATTAGTGTGAAGGACTGTTACTGTGTGGACTGTTAACGACACAGGGGCCTTAAATGTGGTACTGCTTTCTTTAGTCACGCATGGGCTGTAAATGCTGTGCAATTTCAAGTTGTTTTCTCATTTAAATCTTGTGTCTACTTATGTTTCAGTATTATTACCTTGTTACTCCAGTACAGAGTAGCCATTTGCACCTTATGCTGGCTAAACTCCCTGTATTTTCCTCTCAATTTCCTCTGTATCTTTTGTTGAGAATGGGCCAGATTGCTTTAAACAGACTTTGTTGATGTGCATATTCATCCCAACTGACCTCGATTAGACTCTCACAGGGAACGGCATCTGTGGCAGTGTCTCATGTGAGTCTACATCACGGTTCTCCACACAAGCACGCAGATTCACCAAAGAATACACAGAGGTGAGTGTCTCCACAAGTGCAACTACTTTGGCAAGGCCTTCATGCAGAGGAGCCACTTGGTTGTAGACCTATGCGTCCATACCATCAGGAGACAGTTCTCTTGCCACCTCTGCCCCTGTTATGTTGCGCAGAAGAACCTTGCACACCATTTTCAGATCCACATAGGCGGGATACCATTTCAGGGGCACTTTTACCCTATGGCGTTTGCATAAAAACTGCAGCAGAAGAGGCCAAGGAGAAACCATGCAACATGATGTTGAATAAAAATGAATGAATGAATACTGATGCCATGGCGTCAAGTGCAGGAGCCTGGGACACTAACTCATGCTTGCACCCAATTTTTCCCGGTTGCGAGTGCAAGCAAGTAACAATGAGCATGACTAGATGTAATTGGTGGCTGATCTCGGTGGTAACAGTGGCATGGCTGAGTTCGACCTGATTATCTGCAGGCTTTATGTAGTATTGGCATATTTTTAGAAGTCCAGCGAGTAAAGCTGACAGCAGGCTGTGCATAGGTTTCATGCTGTAGGGTTGTGTGGCGGCAGAACAAACATAATGCGTCCGTTTTGCCTGTGTGTGTCAAACTGGTTGCGCCTGCTGATGCAGCAAGGGCTAGCAGTGGCTTATTGTTGAAAAAACTTATCAGAGAGAAGCCAAGCATGTGTTTGGTCTTTAGGAGTAAGCTCTAACTCTGAAGAAGAAAAAAAGCACTAAGGTAGATGGTTTAATTTTGCAACTTTGAATAACACGATAGTGAGAAGGTTAAGGAATTGGGAATGAATCCGCTTGCCATCGATCAGTTGCCTGCCATAAATGAACACCAGACAGAGTGCTTGTGATTCAATTTTTAGTGTACTGAAAACTGGCAAGAGGAGTGGCCATATGAGGGTTGAAGGGGACAATCAGTGAAGTGGCAGCCCTAATAGTCACTGAGCCGTCGTGCCGTTAGGAGGGTGACACAGAGTGCATTACAATTTCCAATGCCGCAAGTGCCTCCTGTTTTTATTGCAGTTACCTTGTGCTGAATTCTCAGCTTCATGCTTTCATTTCTTGCAGATGCTATCGCCATTCCACAGGCCAGCACAGGAAAGACTATGTAAAAGGATCAAAGGCCAACATCTACAGAAAAAATAACCTTAGATCTTGATGCCTAAACGAACAAGTCCACCGACAGCAGTGCATCGCATTTCCTTTGGTCTCATTTTCGATTCTCTGCCATATGTATAGGTGTATATGATATCTGGATAAAAGTGTTCACCACAGAACCTAAGAACTAGCACCATTCATTCACCCTGTTCAAAATATGTTGCAGAGCCTTTCGAGAGAAAATTAGTTGCTTAGATGCAGTGATTTTTTTTTTCTTCATGCCTCCAGAGTTGTGCAGACTTTTTTGTTGTTGTTGTTGTATATCTATGTGCATGCAGGTGTGTGTTCCAAAATGACTGAAAGAAGAGTACCTGAGCATATAAGCTCGACTGGTTAAAAAAAAAAAAATCTGTTCACTATGGCTTCTATAAAAGTTGTCGTATAGTTGCCTTTGCTTTGTTTAATCTTGCACAGTTATGGTGTGAAGTATTATGAAATAATTCTATATTTTTTGGGCTTTGCAAATAGTGACTATTCAATTCAAGGGCCAAATTGAATAAATTATTAGTTAAAAGTCATCTAACCGCTAACTAACATACCACTAGCCATTTGCATTCACCATCATCATCGTCAGACATAAATAAGCTGCAGGATGCATATAAAAGAAAATCGTGGCTTAAAATGAGTGAGGGGATTTGAATCCACTAGTAGATGTTAAGATTGTTCTAAATCATTTCTTGGAACCAGAGAATGTTTGGTTATTTTATAAGATATGGTAGATAATTACATGCTATTGTAGTATGCATACAGCACTAAAACACATTATGGAAAGAATATTTGCACTGGACTCGCGGATGACAAGAAGCTGGTGAAGGACGAATCAGCCTCTTGAACGAGCAGCCAAAGAACCAAATACACAGGCATGCAGGGCGCAGACTATGTAGCAAAGTGGACAGTTGGGCGTGTTGCTTAACGGCCATATTTGAAACAGCAAAAATGGGACAGGTACTTCTTCCTGAGTCTTTTACCTGGCTTGCGCTATTTCAGAGTATGTATGCACTTTCGCTCTACATGTACTACAACACCACAATAAAACGTAAATACGAGCAAACTTGAGACATTGTTATTTTGGTGAGTTAATGCCATTGGACAACGGGAAAAATATTTGCTGTCGCAAAATAAGACTACACACACCGCTGAGTGTTAGATTTGACATCTTTCTGCTTTTCTCTTCTGCATCGGATCAAATTGGTATCCATTGCACATGAAAGCTACGCCGATTTAGTATCTGCTCCAAGGAACCAAAAGCGCTGTTTAACTCTGCCAGACTACTCGGTGCGATTACACATACGCAGAAGCTGCGCACCACCAACACAATTGTTCATCTTGCTAAAACACACATTTCGCTGTCCACATTCGCCACTGTGTGAGTGGCACTAGTGAGAAAGCTAGTATTGTGACTAAAGCGTGTTTAGTGTAGAGTTATGCCACAACCACATGCCATGATTTCACCTAATTGGAAGAGGTGTTCTGTGTCACATCCTGTTCTATTCTGATATCGTGCTGGAAACTGGACAATGACAGGCTTGGCTCAACTTTTCTTTAATATATACTTTGGACAGGTTGTTTAAAGACCTCTTTGGGCGACATCACATAAGAGGTGGAATAATAAAACAACATAAATGCATAAATGTACCCTGTGTTGTCATCAAATGTTCTTCAGAGTACATTGTGAGAATGTATGTTGGTAGACTATGTTAGTGATTTGGCAGAAAATGCTTTTCCATCCTGGTTGCACAGGAAAATAATGGTGTGTGGAACACATTCATGTATGCACACTGGCAGAAAACTTTGCAAGGTTATGATATATTTTGGGCAAATCAAGACACCTGTAAAGCTTCAAAATAAACCATCCTTTTCCTACCAAGTCACTGACATAACCTGCCTAACATCCTTGTGGTCGTTCACTATTGTTCCCATTTGCCTCTTCTCACTACCTGTGTGCGATTGCTTCTTGCGCTAACATAAGGAGAACCATGTCCTTCACTGACAACTGCAGCCTTGGGATAGCGAACCAACATGCTCATTGGTGCAGAAAACTGCAGGTAGTATGTTTTGCTCAGAATGTGTCGCTTTCTTTTGTGCAGACATTCAAGCCGTGCATTACCAGCCAGGGCCATCCCCTCTACGATGCTCGAACGTGGAAAGGCGCCTTGTGCGGCACCCTGTGAGCTCCTATGTCACAACTTCCCATAAGAGAATGGAGAATCTCCGAAGAGCACGTTATAGGCAGCGCTCGCACCAGTGCGACTACTGCAACAAGCTCTTCTTTCAAAAGAGTAACTTGGACGATCACCTACGTATCCACACCGGCGAGAAACCGTTCCGCTGTCACCTCTGCCCTATGAGCTTTACACAAAAATCGGGCATGGTGCGGCACACACAAACGCATACAGGCGTAAAGCCATATCAGTGTAGCTTTTGTCCATTGACGTTCACACGCAAGCCACACCGGCAAAAGCACATGGAGAAGGTACACATGTGGCAGGGCATGGATACTTCATAGGGATTGCAGGGAAGCTAAGCACCCTGCGAGCAAGGAGAAATAGGAAATTTTCACCTGTTAAAACTATCAGTGACGACCACATTTGTTCTGCAGAGAGGTTGTGCATGAGTTGTCAACTGCTGTATTCTTGTTCCAAGGGTCAGCACTTCAGAAATCATTCAAATTGCTACACATACTAGCTCATTAGCCTTCTAATATTAGCTGTGTGTTACATATTTATTGCTCCTTCACACATTTAAGTTCACTGCATTTGTGCTTCACCCCTTTATTTTTTTCTACATGTCCTTGTTGATAAACTTAATTATTCCCAAAATACCACTTGAAGTGCATTATACGTTCATTGCCTTATTTTATTTTAACGCTACAAATGACGCGTTTGTTGAGGTCCCATATGGATTTATGCGTTTATTGACTTTATGTGTCCTATAAAGCCTGGTTTTGCGTATTGAACTCAGCATATAGGGAATGTGTTGGTTTCAAAATACCACAAAATTTATTTCAAAAGTGAACGCCTTACCTTGCCTGTTTTAGGATGGCTAGTTTTGCTTTTATGAAACACTCCATTGCAGCGTTACAAACTCAACGTTGGCTTATCAGATGGCACCAGTTGCTGTATAGCAGCCAAGATAAAACAGGTGTTGTCTTCTCAGGGCAGCCTTAGTCTGCAATCCTTTATTCCAAAAAAATTCTGTAAATGCAAAAGTTATGTCTTTTTTTGGCTCTTGAACTATATTATGTTGTCACATGAGTGCTTTTACTGTCCTTAATGTAGCACGGTAAGCCTTGGGTCCCATGGACTTAGTTAAATTGAGGTCTAAGTGTATATGTATATACGTATACAAGAGTGGTGGTCGTTTTTGTTGCAGTGTATGTAAGCTGTTCTCACTGGTGTAATTCTTTAGGACTTGCCATATGTAAGAAGTGAGCAAATAAAGCAATTTTCGAACTTGAAAGGACCAGGTTTGTATTTGTGTATACAGCCACCACAGTACGGCTATAGATTTGTGGTAGCACAGCTGCAGTTGCACTCCGGTTGTGCATTTCCGCACGTTTGCAAATGGTCCTTATGTTTTGTTATAGCTAACCCTTTACCCCAGTCTAGCATAGCAAGGTGTCCCTTATACAAACTTGCTGTCATTCTCTCTCATTTTTATGTAGTTCTCTTTTGCCGAGAATGTGTCATTTTAATTTGTGCAGACCCTGTTGGGATGCATCGCCCAATGATCTCCTCTTCAAGTGTTTGAAGAGGAGACCATGAGGTGGCGGAATGCAATTGTGGTAAAATTGACCTTGCGGACATACAGCCCGACCGAAAGTGAACGGAACGCCATCTGCAGTGGTACTTCAGAAACCAGCAGAAAACAGTGCCCGTTAATGTCGAAAAATGGTGCGCGCATGTGTCGGGTATGCGCCCTTGAGTTTGAAAAAAAAAAGCGAGCGCGCACCGGCAAGAGGAGAGACGCGACAAAGATGAAGTTGCCGCCTAGGAATAGCGAAGCGCCATCTCCACTGCGGCGGTGTCTCGTGTGTGGCTACATGACGCCTTTCCTCGGTTTTATCGTTTGACAGATGTATCATACCTCTATGGTTGTATGACCAGTGCCTGGCAATACTGGCAATATGCTCTCCCAACGTCGTCGCACCCCCTCCTCCCTCACCCCTCTCAATGGGCGTGCAGGGCCGTGACGCAAACAGGGTAGTGGAAGTAGCCCGCAAGGAGTCAAGAAGCCTCTAGGGGTGCTTTCTGGATGTGTCAAAGGCATACGACAGTGTCTCTTCACGATCACCTGTTCGACCGGATGGCAGACATCCACATGCCTAAAGTATGGATTGGTCTGTTACGCCAGCTGTACAAAAACAACATGGTCATTGCATGCTTTGGTGGAGTCCTGTTGCAATCAGTAGTGATGCGGGGACTCTAGCAGTGGCTGTCCAATGTCACTGATGCTATATATGTTGTAGCTTTCTGGACTGGAGCAAGCAATTTTAGCAGCTGGAGGCAGCTTTGCATTTAGGCACCTGTACAACGGAACCCCCGTGACTTGGAAGCTGCCTGGTTCAGTTTACGCTGACAAATTCCTCCTTGCAGGGACCCTAAATGATCTTCAACAGCTGGTTACACTCCCTGCAACCTGCTTACGCTGCCTCGACCTTAGCTTTAATGCCAGAAAATCTGCTATGTTAGTGTTCTCAGGCCCACAGCCCAATGCCAACAAGCGCGTGCCTGGAGGTGAACCAATATAGTGAGCCATGGAATACTGGTATCTCAGTGTGCATGGAGTTCAGCACAATAAGCGACCTGCTGGCAACTCATGATGAGAACCTACGCAAAACATCACAGAGAGCAGCAAAGGTTCTACATCAAGGTTCTGTTGGGGTGCAACCGCTTCCGGATTGGCTGAGATGTGGAAATCTGTGCATGTCCCTGGGGGTGGTTGGAGCAAAGGCAGCAAGAGGTGGCTCGTCTGGCCCTTGGCTGTCATGAGTGCATTGAAATCGAGGCCATTCAGGGTGATCTGGATTGATCCGCATGTGAGGCGTGTGAAGCAAAGTGTGAACTCCTCTACGAAGGACTTATGCAGCTCATGGACGACCCACAATGGCCGAGGCATGTGTTTAGATACATCTGCATAACAGGGCAACAGACCCAGTGGTGCAAGCGGGCTCAATTTCTGCTCCGCAAATATGGATTTCTTGCGAAACCAGTATGCAAGGACCGGGAGTCCAAGTGGGCAGTGGCCGTACAGACCATGAGGTGGCGGAAATGTAACGGTGGTAAAATCGACTTTGCTGACCTATAGCACTTGCTAAACCAACATTAAAATGGAGGAGCTGTATGATAACAGTGGTAACAGTGTGCTCCTCTTTGAGGCAAGAGCAGGAGCACTGCGCACGCTTGAGTACCAGCACCACTTCGACCCATCCGTTGACCCCATATGTAATTGGGCATGTCTGGAACACCTGGTCCTCCGGTGTGCCGGTTTGAGCCCATGACACACACAGGGCATCACGCTCCCGCTAGCACTAGAGTCCAGTGACTCTTGCTAGCACTGTGATTTGGGAGTGAGAATGGAGTGCGGGAGCAGGGTTCGGTGGTGTCGTAACACAATGCGTGTAACGAAGGACAGACTGGCACAGTGGTGGTGTACGACTTGGCAAGAGCACGAAGTGACGTAACTCTGGGAGGAACAAATGAATCCCAGTTTCAATGTCAATGTCTGTGCACCAGATCGGGCTGTGTGAACAAAAGAGCTGGGGTTGCCCTCTCTTTTTGTTCTTTCTCTTCCCCCATTTTTCTTTGACAGGTATATATTTTCTCCGGCTAGGGTGCTTTAAAGGAAACCAGCCGTTACAAAGGAATTAGCCACAATGCATCATCATCATCAGCTCCCGCCGCTGTCGCGATACTCTCGCTTGTTTGCATTTGCGCGTGTTCTTTTGGTTCGAGCTACTAATGGCGACACCAATCTGTGCCCGGACAATGCCTCCTTTACTAGGAGGCATTGTCCGGCATTGTAAAGGCATTGTAAAGGAGGCATTGGCCCGGAAATGCGAGTGCAAGTACGTAGCGAGCCGCGCCAATCCAATGCAGAAGACAGAGGAGGAGGGGGAACGAGGCGCCGCGAATGATTGCATGCTGTGACTCTAAACTCGGCCCAATACCTCAGCATTTGCGCTACAGATGGATGCTTCTCAACCTGTCACTTCCCCATCGATCTTGCTTCCATCTTCAATATCTATTCAACCAATGACTAAGGAAGGAGACGCTACCGTGGACGTCTCACTCCGCGAATATGAGCCGGCGGGCCAGTGCGACCAAAGTGTCCTAGTGGATAGCACCACCAAGCTTGCTGATTGCGGAAAGAAAGATGCTAGAAGATCCAAATCCAGCAACTTCCACAGAGTTGACAAATATAAGCTGGAGCGTAATCACCTGCAAGAGGACAGCCTTGTGTGTGACATTTGCTTTTTAATAGAGGCAACCTGGCAGAAGCAACCTGCTGCATTTTTTCTGCGTGACCAGATGAGAAACTTCCGGAAAAAAAGAAAAAAAAAAAGAAAAAGTAAACGACTTGGTTTGAGGAGACAACTCGTCACTGTGTTGTACTCAGGCACTTGTCAACAATGGCTTGTGAACATCAGCAGGGCAAGGAACTCGGGAGACTGCCTAGTAGAAACACTATCTGCAAATGTCGGTGTACAAAATGTAGAGACAGGCTTCACAAAGCTGATTGAAACATGGCTGCGAACGGAATGCCAGTATTTGCTGGCGCCCCAGTCCAGGGTGCGCTCTCTCACTGTTGATGAGATGCGGGTAAAAGAAACTCCAGTACCACAAGCAGCAAGACTGTTTTGTTGGCCACATAGACCTTGGCTCGAGAGACCACAAGGATATTGTTTTAGCGAACTCGCTCCTCTGTTTTGTGATCAGCGGATTGTCCACAACTTGCAGAATCCCGGTAGGCTACTTTTTGCTGGCTGGCATTCAACTCCATGAGCTGGTTCTCTTCATCATGAAGAAAGTGGAAACTTGTGGGTTTCGCATCACGAGGCTGGTTACTGACAACCACAAAGTAAATGTGCATGCATTTAAGATCCTGGGACATGGCTGACTTATTGGATCGAACATCCCTGTGACCCATAGCGACCCCTTCTCCTTAGCCTTGATCTGTGCTACGTTCTGAAAAATGTGTGCTCCCAGTTCTTGGCCCATGATACCTGGCCAAAAGAAAAAATATCATCTTCGCATCTCAAAGCTGTTTAAGAGCTTCATAAAGACTTGAAAGTAAGACCAGTGCGCTACCTCAGTCACGAGCATGTCTAACCAAACAATATTGCAAAGATGAATGTCGGACGGGCTGTACAGGTGTTATCTTTTGGGGTAACTGTCACCTTGGAGTGCCTGAAAGAATTTGTGGGTCACACTTGCAGTGTATCATTTGCAAGCGCAGGCCCTAGTATTACATTCATGAAGTACTTTTATCGTTGGTTTGTTCTTCATGACACGAGCAACACAATGCAGCACCTTCGTCAGAACTTTGCAGATGCCCGGCATCATGATGATGACCTGATGATGACTTGAAGCTACTGTGGTAATGTACTTGGAGGAGTTAAAAAGAGATATAGCCATCAGAAGGAGTTTTTGACCAAGGAAACATATTGTCACGAGCACAGTTGGCTGTGTAGTGGGTTTGCCGCTTCTGCAGATGCTGAGGCCGACAACGACGAAGATGCATTCTCAGTGAAGGTGTCGGGCGGGAACTTTCTGCTTCCATTTGATTAAACTCAGACAGTTTTCATCATATATATAGTAATGTGACTGGTGGAGGTGCGGGGTAAACCGTTCCATGCACTGTGACCAATAGGAAGCTCTCAACTTAGATTGCGACACCTTTGACACTGAGCTTCAGTGCAGCCGGCGACAACTAGGACTATCACCAGAGCTGGATCCCCTCTCAATAGTACAACCATGACAAGCAGTTCAGTGAATAGCCAGACTGGAGAGAGCACCACTCCGTCTGCTCCGTGGATTTGCAACATGCTGTGAACACCAAGGTTGTTTCACGGTGACGCATTCGAGGATGTGGAGGACTGGCTGGACCACTACAATTGAGTTGCCAGTGTCAGTGAATGGGAGGACCACTGGAAGCTCCGGTATGTCTACGTCGCCCTCGAAGATTTGGTGTGCATCTGGTTAGAAAACCACGAAGCTAGTTTGGCTTCCTGGCAAGAATTTTGTAGCCAGCTGCGCAATACCTATGGAAATTTAGACCAGAAGGAGCAAGCAGAACGTGCACTCAATTCCAGGAATTGAAGACCAAATGAGAGCGTCGCCGTGTTTGTTGAAGACATGCCACGGCTGTTCCGGCACGCTGATCTCGGAATGACAGAAGAAAAAGTATGCTTGTTGATGCAGGGCATGAAAGAGCAGTTGTTCGTAGGTCTAGCGTGCCACCAGGCTACGTTACCTACCAGGTAACGTAGCCAAACTCTTAAATGATGCAACAATGATAGCGCGTATGCTACGGCAGCGGTCATCGCAGTACAAGCACCAGAGTATCTTCACATCTCGTCGTCCATGGCCACCCGATTTGACGACCCTAAGGGAGCTCATGCACAGTACTGTACGCGAGAAGCTGCAACAAATTCCTGCGATGTCTTCTCCATCCCACGTGACTGGTTTAAGTAATGTGGTTCGTGAAGAGGCCAGGCAGCTGGTGCAACTGCTGGTCGCGCTGCCATTCGCAGCCCCTCCTTGAAGTATGCTGAAGCCATAAAATCTCCTATGTCATCAGTCGGCTATTCGTCCCGCCCACCCACACAACAGAGGACACAGCACTTCTCAAGTTCTCAGTACTTTTCGAGCCCTCTGCCTTCGTCAAACCTAAGTAAAAATATGCAGAAATCCAGTGTTTGGAGCACTCCAGACAATCGGCCGCTCTTATACCATTGTGGTGAAGCAGGCCACCTATATTGTGAGTGTACATACCGTCAGATGGGCCTTCCTGGGTTTCACCCAGACGCACGTCGACCCCGTGATAGTGAGCATCCCCGAGCTATTGTCGAGTACTTGGCGAGCCAGCAGTCCCCGACTTTTCCACGATGCCAGTCCCGCTCTCCCTCTCCTTGACATTCTCTGTACCCCAGCCAACGCTTGCCGTTTGCTCATAACGTTGGGGGCAGATCCCTTAGGTCCCGAAGCCCATGCCGAGGAAACTAGGAGGAGCGACCTCCGGGGATGAGGCCACTGTTGACGGATTTTTAAGACATCCTCGTCCCCGATACGCCAGCCAACCACCAACGATTCCCTTTCACCGCCACATGCCGTTGGCTACAAAAGTGTTTCCGCAGACAGCCCCATTCAGGTCGACACCTACCCGGTCACTGCCCTCGTGGATACTGGCACCGATAATTCTGTTACCACTGCCAAACTAGCTGCTGAACTGAGAAAAGTCATGACGCCATGACACGGACCAAGCCTTCGGACAGCACATGGTCATCTCTTGAAGGCGATTGGGAGATGCACCGCCAGGCTCAAAATCCGCCAGTCAACGTACTTTGCTTCGTTTATCGTGTTGCATGAGTGCTCTCAGAAAGTCATCCTTGGAATGAATTTTCTTCGCGAGCATGGTGCTGTTATCGATCTTCGGGAACTGATTATAACATTTTCTGTCAACTGTGCCCCAGTACTGCAAGATAGTAACACGCTTAAGGCAGCATTGCGTGTTGTTGATGGCACTGTGACACTCCCGCTGCAAACCAGTATGTTCGTAACTGTTGAAAGTGACTGCGCCCATGGTAGTAGTGGCATTGCTGAAGGAAACTTGTCCTTGCTCTTGGCTTGGCAAGTCTGTGTCGCCTGTGGCATTATTCAACTGAGCTGCCGAATGGCTGAGCTTTTAGTTGATGAACTTCAGTGGCGAGTACCAACACATGGCACAGCGAACGGCCATTGTTCACTTTGAAGATATTAGAGGTGCAATAGGTCCTACGCGTGCTGAGCTTGCTGCAGCCTCTAAGAGTGACACCATGGTTGTCAGTACAGTCAATGTAAATCCTGAGCTGTCAGCCACACAGAAAGAGTGAAAGAGCAAGTATTTTATGCATGTGTAGTGATAGTTCTACATCCACGCCAAAAGTAACACAGACCCCCATCGCGAAGCGCCGTATTATAACAGATCTGATCAAACATCCTGTGCGTCAGCACGTCTACCGCGTGTCACAAAAGGAGCAAGAGGCGATTCCTTGTCAAGGAAGCAAATGCTAGATGACTATGTAATTCAATCCTCAACCAGCCCATGAGTGTCGCCCGTTGTACTTGTCAAGAAGGACGGCACTCTTCGGTTTTGTGTTTGTGTCTACTCTCTTCCCCGTATAGATGACTCTCTCGACTGTCTTTGACATGCCCAATACTTCTCCTTAATGGATTTATGTAGCGGATACCGTCAGAAGTAGATGAACGAGATTGCAAAAAAACTGCTTTTTAACTCCTGACGGTCTGTGCGGATTTAAAGTGCTGCCTTTTGGATTATGCTCAGCTCCCGCGACCTTTCAAAGGATGATGGACACTGTGCTGTCAGGTCTTGAGTGGGAATTATGTCTTGTCTATTTAGACGACATTGTTGTTTTTTCTCGGACATTTGAACAACACTTGCAGAGACTTCAGTCTGTGTTCCTTGCAATTTGATCTGCAGACTTGTCATTAAAACCTGAGAAATGCAATTTTGGTTATCAGGAACTGAAGTTCCTTAGCCACGTTGTTAGTAATGAAGGTGTACAGCCAGACCCAGAAAAAAGTATGGCTCTTGCCGTATTTCTACCACAAGCCAACAAATGTGACGTGCGCCGCTTCTTGGGCGTCTGCTTATACTACAAATATATTGTGGAGAATTTTTCCAAGATCACAGAACCCCTCACTTGTTTCACAAGGAGGATGTTCCATTTGTTTGTGGTCCAGAGCAGAGAGCCGCCTTCGAGCTTCAGAGGTGCCTCCAGACACTGCCCTTACTTGGACACTTTGATGAATATGCTGGCATTGAACTGCACACTGATGCTGGCAACATCGGCCTCGGTGCAGTCCTCATGCAGTGGCAAGTTGGCGTTAAACGTGCTATTGCTTACGCTAGCTGCACCTTAACCTCTGCAGAAATGAACTACTCTAACACTGAAAAGGAATGCTTAGCTGTTGTCTGGGCGATATCTAAGTTTTGGCCATATTTATACGGTCGTCTGTTTGGAGTGGTTACTGACCATCATGCCCTTTGTTGGCTAGCCAATCTCAAAGACCCTTCAGGACGTATTGCCAGGTAGAACCTTCGTCTTTGAGAATTTGATGTAACAATCATCTACAAGTCTGGCCAGATGCACACTGATGCTGACTGTCGTTCGCGCGCTCCACCTGCAATGGTGTCAAGTGATGCTGACGATGGTGGTACTTTCCTTTGCACTGTCAATATATCCGACTTGGCTCGGCAACAGCAAGACGATTGAGAACTCAGGCAATTTATAGACTATCTTAAAGGCCGAAGTTTGCATCCTCCACGGACATTCACGCATTCACCAACTTCCTTCTGTTTCCGCAACAATGACTTGTATAAAAAGAATATTAACCCTTCCCTGCCGACTGGACATCTGCTTGTCGTTCCATCCGCGCTACATGCCGATATTCTGTCCGCCTGCCACGATGGGCCTTCTTCAAGCCATTCGGGATTCTTGCGTACTTTGACCCCAATCCGACAATGCTACTACTGGCCCAAGCTTGCCGAGGAAGTCAAGCATTACGTGAAAACTTGCTGTGACTGCCAACGCCGAAAGACTCCACCTCAGCTCCCAGCCGGTTTCCTGAAACCTATTACACCACCAACACAACCATTTCAACAAATCGGCATGGACTTGCTCGGGCCCTTCACCAAGTCTTTTTCTGTTAACTGCTGGATCGTGGTTGCGACTGATTACCTGACGTGATATTGCGAAACGGGAGCTTTCCAGTGAGCCACTACTAGTGATGTGCACTTTTTCATCCACAGCATAGTCCTCCGGCATGGTGCACCAGCAGTAGTCATTACAGATTGTGGCACAGGTATCACAGCTCAGATAATGCAAGACGTCAGGATGCTTAATGGAACAGCTCATCACCACCAAGCCAATGCATATCATCCTCGGACCAATGGTCGTACGGAGAGGTTAAATAAGACAATCGTTGACATGCTTTCCATGTATATCGACAACGGGACAATGTTCCTTTCGGCCATGAGGCAACCACCATGGACGCCATGCTCCTCCCTGAACAATACGACATTACCATTGGCACGGAGGAATTTACCCGGCTCACAGACACAGCTCACAAGCTTGCACGCAAGCAAATCCAGAATCAGCAACCCATAGACTCCTAGAGGTATAACGCTCGCCATCGCGAGGTTGTCTACCAACCCAGTGATCAAGTTTGGGTATGGACCTTGATTCGCCAATGCAGCCAGTCGGAAAAGTTACTGCACAGCTACTTCGGCTCTTACAGAGTCATCTGTCGCCTCAGCGAGGTGAACTAAGAAGTTCTCCCTGAAGACACCAATTGGCGATCCCGTCTTTGCACCCTACGGATATTATGCATGTTTCCAGGATGAAACCGTACCACTCACATTGATAAGACCATTCTCACTTCCACTCGCCTTCATTCCTCTTGTGTGACACTTTCCTTTTTACAAACTTTTATCTGTGTTGCCTTGTATGTGCTTTGTTTCTTTCCCTCCATTTCACATTTGAAGCATCAAGGCGGTGCTTTCTGCAGGGGGTAATGTCACGAGCGCAGTTGGCTGTGTAGTGGATTTGCTGCTTCTGCAGAAGCTGAGGGCGATGACGATGAAGACGCACTCTCAGTGAAGGTGTCGAAGGGAACTGTCTGCTTCCATTTGATTAAACTCAACAGTTCTTCTTCTATTGCGGTCAGTACTATTCTTCCGTGACTCCTTGTAAATTAGTTTTGAAGCAGCCCTGTCATGTTGATAAAGCGTTGGTCACGTGCACTGTCAGTATTCATTCTTCTTTCTTTTCTTTCTTCTTTAATACTTGGAGAACAAGTGAAGTGCATCGCACTTAATTAAGTACACAGGCACCGCAGTGCACGGTATAGACAATCGGTTTGTTCGTGACAGCTGCATTCCACAAGCTTGTGTTAGGTTGTGCACTTGCACTGTCTTTAATGCAAATCAAATGCTATCATTGGGTGCGCACACAGACTTCGTCCATTGCATAATGCTGATTGACAAGATGATGTAGAACAATGCACTTTGTTTAATGGAAACTGGTTAAAATTTTGGTCCGAAAAGCGTAGCTGCTGCAGTGCTTGCTTCTGTAGCTTACCTTTGGCAGCGTCAGGAAATTCAAGATTCCTTGAATAAAACGAAACAGCGTGAGACATGGGGTACGAATGGAGCGCATCAATGTGTTCTTACCGTCCCCTTTCCTCACTCTCTCTCTTGGTCAGTGTGAATTATCTGGCCCATCTCATTATAGTGTAAATCCTTGAGATCGTTCAAACACCAATAAGAGCTAGTGCAACGAGCATTATTTCAGTTTGTGTAGTGCAACATTTGCCTCTGATGCTGCTTCAAATTGTGCAGACCACATGTTCCTCATGCGTATGCCACTAACACACACAAGCAAGCACTATATGGTTTACCAACTGAAACACTTTACAGAAAGCAAGAGCAACTAGCTTTTTCCATACTATTCTTTGGAAGGGCTACAGAACTGCACCTCTTGAAAGCTTAGCCCTTAAACTGCCTTGCTAGCATGGTATTTGGGCACACAACAGTATGAAGAAAGATGAGTGCTGAACTAGTTCAGGCAGCAGGTTGTTTTGCTTTGCTCACAGGATACAAACTTGCTCAACTAATTTCAAGAAGTGCAGTTGATCTAGGCTTCACCGATCCTTCCCGCTTGCACGGTTTTGTTATGTGTTTATTTTCTTGTCGCATGGTTGTAAATTAGTATTCGACATTTGCATGTGTGTTGAGCAAAAACCTCTTTTACAGAATACGTTGAGTATTTCTGCGAATAAGAAAGACAAAGCATCTCTATGGTATGTTTTGCATACAGTAACATTGTATATTATTTATTTCTTGAAAGGGCCAGGGATTTAATTATGAGTGATTTATCCTGCAGTTTAATAGTTTAATATGACAAAGCAACAGTATGGTATTAAAGCAACCAGTTTAATTTTGACCATTTGGGATTCTTTCAGTATGCACCTAATTCTAACTACATGAGCATATTTATATGTCACCCCCTTCGGAGTGTGGCTGTGGTGACTATAAGAATTAAATCCTGGCAGTACATGATCAGTAGCAGAGCACCGTAGCCACTGAGTCGTCATGGCAGGTTTGTTAGTTGGGAGGTTATTGCATCGAGTACATTATAAAACCCAATGTCGCATGCACTGCACATTTTCATTGCAGTTCTTGGTTGAAATCTCTGTGTTTCACGCTCTTATTTTTTTTTTCCAGATACCACAACCATTCCGCAAGCCAGCGGAAGAAAGACTAAATAAAAGAAGCGAAGCAAAAATTTGCAGAGATAACGTTAGATACTACAGTGCATTGCAGTTCCTCCTATGATCCAATTGCAAATTTCTGCCAAGGTGCTGAAATTTGCACTTTAGCCTGATCTTCGAGGTTGCATTGTATTGGTTAAAAAAATGTTTTTGAATATGTTTGCTACTTGGGCATGGAGAATCTTAATACGCACTGAATGGCCATATTGCAGCCCACCACAGACCTACCGACCTGTAATTTTGAGGTTTGGGGTCCAATAGAATCGTATCAAACAATATTTAGTACTGTGAAGAAGAGCAGTCAGGTTGAAGCGTTAAGCAGCAAATTATTTCACCACCACCGATGTGCTGCTCCTATCACGAGATAGATATTTGGGCGAGTTGGTAAGGTTTCATGATGAAGTATGGGGATTGCAATCAACACATACAAAGCCACAGAAAAGGACAACATGAGCACTCTCATGTTGTCCTTCAGCTTCATATGTGATGATCGCGCTCCCCTACATCACCATGCTATTCCTTTGTTGGCCGCTGCCACAGAAAGCGATGAAATTCTCTTGGTGTGGGACGTGGACCATAAGTATAGCACTTTTCTCTGTTGGACGCCTTCTTTCTCTTTTCTTGAAGGTAGATATTTAGACCTGTTGGGCAAGGCACAATTCACTGTATGGTCTGGAAAGAAGGTTGGAAAATCAGAGGGAAGAACACACAACATTGTGACATGGGACAAAGAGGACAACGGTGCTGGGGGCTATGTCCTCTCTTCTGCTTATTTGTCCTGTCTTCCATGGCTTAGTGAATTATTCACTTTCCAGTGGCCACTGCTGATTTCGTGAAACCAGCTTGCCATGTTCTCTCACTTATGTTTTGTTGTGAATTTGTCCATGTTTAAGTTGTTTAAGGTAGATTCACATGGTGGAAGCAATGTTCTGCTCATAGCACTCACTGAAAATAAGTGAGCGGAACTGAACCCTACTGCCAGCAGTTTGTCTATCAAGTCCAAATGCGCATTTGGATCTGTTACCTCTACGCCACATCATAATCGGTCAGTAAAGTAAATTGGTGAACTGGCCCATTATGTGAATCAATCTTTTTCCACAATTGTACTTGGTGTTGCACCTCTTGTACGTGGTGTTTTTTGAGACTGTGGCCAACAGGAAATGTTAACATTCTACACTGTCACATTGTCAACAGGAGATTATAGCTGATTTTTAAAGTTTAAGATAGGGTGTGCAACTTTCAAGCAGTATTTGTGGTTCCCTGTCCTGCAGCATAGGTGTAATACCTGAACAAAAGCTTTTATCACAACACTACCTAACAACAAGCAGACTTCATGTACTGTTTTCAAAGAATGCTGTAGAGTCCTTCCAGAGAAAACATTTGGAGGACGCTTAAGCTTCAACTGTAATAGTGGAACACAATGGCACTCAAAGATTCCTGACTGCTTCCCACACTTCCCGGCAACTGCAGCTTATGTAACCGTAATGTTTACCAAGAAACACTTGTGAAGAACGCTATGCACTAAGGCGAGCTTTCTGGTAGAAACATGGCCTCTTGCGTGGGCCACGAATGCGCGGAGGTGAGCACCATCTGGATAGCGTTGTCGCAAGGAACCGAGCTCGCCACACTGCTGTAGGAATGGTAGAAATGCTGGAAGAGGGGCTTGAGTTCCCGCATATCAAAATTACGTTATCTGGTATATTCAAGTTCTAATACAGAGCTATCATATCTTTGGGTTATGTTTAGATTGTACTTTACGATTTTTCTGATGCATACTACTTTGAGAAATTCATTTATTTCAGTAATGCCTCTGAGCCATGCAGAGGGCCTGCGTTGTGGTTGGGAATGGTCTTTCGGGCGTCTTGCGTCTGACAAAAGTGTTAAGCTGTGCCTAATGCTTTCACAGACGTATCATTTGCTGCATGCCTCCAAACTTGGTGCGTGCATATGTGCTTACTTGCACAGGCATCTGTGTGGTTTTTGAGAATGTCTGAATGAAAAATAATTAAGCAGTAACTTTGAGCGAAGAGAAACTTGCCTCTACTTCACTGTTTACAACAGCTCATAAGCAACGCCTTTTGTAAAGGACTAATTCTTGCTTTGATATTTGACTGTTTGACTGTAGCAGCAAAAGAAGAAATTCTTGTCGTGTGTACTGATGTGACGTATAAAGTTTTGAAAGTGTACAGATGTTGCTGTCCAGTGTATAGAAACACACTTTTTCCTTGTAAAGAAGTCGCATCCAGCACGGAAATACCTTTATTATATCTGATCGTAATTATAAGCATATGTTTGCTGTATGCGAATGTTGGCAAATGTTGTAGCCTGCAAGGTGGCGTAAGGCTCATGCTATTGTCGAATAGATGCCAATTTTCCCTTTCATGCAGATGTCGGAGAGAAAAATTTCAAGTTTACTTTGTTGTATGCTATAATTATTTATGTTGGTATTTGTTACATCAACATTTAACTGTAATTATGCTAGTGTTTGGGGCACTGAAGTGTTCGGAAGGATAGCAGTAGTCAGGGTGGTAATGGCAAAGAGGAGGAGGACGAAATAGCATTTCCTAGTCTCATAGGCCCCACCACACTCTCTTGGTAGGGTCAGGCCTCCAGGCCCAGCACATCCATAACATCCTGCATCACAAACGACCACCATAATGTTTTTTACATCTGTTGAGAAGTTGTCCGCTCCAAGCTGCTGGGAGTTGTACTTCTATACTGTCGAGATCCATAGAAGGTTTGATGACGGCACACACTTTGCGTCAATCCTGCATGCTTCCTTCTCTTTAAGCCATCACTAGTTACTTCCAAATTATTGAGCATAGAGCATACAGTGTGCTCTCTGCAAACTGTATATACATTTCCCGTTACCCGTACTTGCAGCCACTGTTAGCTGGCAGATGCAAGAAATGCAAGAGTTGTGCTGTTGAACCTCCCACAGAGTGTAGTTACTACATTGAATTGTCTGTGTTGCAGGCAGCGCCAGATGGCAGCAAAGTGCTCATCCACATGTAGACTTGTCTGCCAGACAAGCAGGTCCGGAATCCTCACTACCAGCAACTAGTAGCAGTGACCTGTGCCTCTCTGAAAATGTCCACATCAACAAGTTGTATGTTTGCAGCTACTGCCACAAGTCCTTCACAGTGCGTACCAAGCTGACCACTCACCTCCGCATCCATACTGGCGAGAGACCATTTCAATGCCACCTGTGCCCCCTGGCCTTCACGCAGAAGGCGCATCTTGTGTATCATGTGCGGACACATACGGGGGAGAGACCTTTCCAGTGCCGCTTTTGTCCCAAGGCGTTCGCACGCAAGTTGCGGCGGAAACACCACGAGATCTCCGAGCACTGGAGAAAGACCACTGCTCCTTGAAGGGCTTGCCACGCATTGGTTACATTGGTTGATGATGTCTTTACCTGTGTTCAGTTACTGTGACATTGTGAGACGTTGTAGAGGAAAATGGCAATGTTTACTTATACTTAATTATAAAAAAAAACTAGTTTTGAACAGCACTACCAAGGCCTGGGAAGAATTGGCATGGATAGTCATAGGGAGCTTGCATAAAACTTTGTTGCAGCCATATTGAATTACTAGTAGCACAGTGGAAAGCTGCTTTATTCCTGTCTGCATGTATTTAGAAGTAATCTTAAAGCTGTGCTGTAAAATATTGTGAAATATGAATGTGTGAAAGTAAGTTCAACTGACATTGCATTCTGATGACATCCTTTCACACTGGATCACTGCAGTTGTGTAATAAAAGCGCTCTGATCATTATAAAGCAGTTTCAGTTTGCTTATCCAAGGTTGCTACCAATACTTTTTTTCAGTACGTCGTGAAAGATTCTTGCACTAAACACATACTCTGTGAGATTCATGAAAACCTCTGCAGTAGACAAGTAGTTCCTGCCTGGAAATCACTCGCAATTGACAGAATACATTTGACAATTCTGCAATTCATCCCCTCTGTACTTTTGATAAGACATTGTTAATGAAATGATGAAGAGCGGCCTCAGTGTTCATTTGTGCTGTTCCTCTGCTTTGCTGTGTGGTGATTCATCATCTGACCAAAGCAGGCGCAGGCAAAAGAAGCAAAAATAAGACAAACACTCATGCTATTAACAGACATTTGATGAGCAAAAAGCATACATATACAATCATGCAAGTACAAGCGTGCCATGCACTAATACACCACAACATTTTACGTAGTGGCTGTTGCTGCCAGCAGTCATTGAGATTAGTGATGCAACACTGGTATAGTGTGATGTTAAATAGTGAGTTCCAATATGGAAGTAAAGGACTTGCATTCAAGACAGCCTATTAGTGCTTCTGCCCTAAAACCACAAGCTTTTTACAGAGTAATGGCTTTTACTTGGAGGCTAGATGGCAAATATCAGCAAGTAAGTTTCAAGCTTGGATGTCTGCTGCAGTCGTTATTTGAAAAGTGATGAGGTGTCCTTGCATTCGAATGCCCTGCAGGTTGTGGAGCAGGCATGCATCTCGTCATTCAAGCACACACTCAACATAACATGGACAGGTTTAGGAAATGAGTACCTCATTCTGTATTTTCAGCTAAGTGCCCAGCTAAGTACTCTCATTGACTTGGGAAGCTGTGCTCCATGTGTGTTGCTTTTAACATCTTCGGCTGCAAGAATAAACTTGGGAAACATCCTCTGTGGCTGCCCTTGCTACAGCATGCAAAGATGAGATGTTGATTATGCTAAACGGTTTAGGATTTCCCCCTTAAATGAGAATAATTTTGGTATGCTTGTCCAGACTATTATCAGCTCAGAGGGCTTTAATTGCATCGCAGCTGTTTTTTCCTCACATGTGGACTGCATGAAAGGCTGTAAGAGTTGTGCACTTACTGATATTTATGTGCAAGTTCTTTCATAGCCTCGTCTCTTATGTTTCATTGCCACCACCATCTCACCGCAGTGTAGAGTGGCAAGCTGCAGCTCATACTGGCTAACCTCCCCGGCTTTCCCTCGAATGTCACGCTCTCTTTTGCTGAGAATGCTCCAATTTGCTTTGCGCAGACTTTGTCGCTGTACGTCGCCGCCCTGGCCGACCACCTCGTCAGGACTCGCACGTCGGAAGGCGTCTGCGGCGGTGTCTCGTGTGTGGGTACACCACACCTTTCCACACTACCATGAAAAATCACCTAAGAATACACACAGGTGAGCGCCCACACAAGTGCAACTATTGTGGCAAAGCTTTCACGCAGAGGAGCCATCTAGTCGTACATGTGCGCCTCCATACTGGCGAGAGACCATTCTGCTGCCACCTCTGTCCCATGGATTTTGTGCAAAAGAAGGACCTTGTGTGCCACTTGAAAACGCACAAAAGCAGGACACTTCTGCCTAATGGTGTGTAAAGGAGGAGACACATGAAGTTTGCTGCTCATTCTGCCGCATCAAGTGCTGATATTGGAGGGCCAAGGTTGGGGCTATTTGCCTGCATATGTGGTTGCGACTGCTGCTACTGAGTCGCAAGAATGATGGAAAGACACATGGCATGACACCTGGAGAAGTGCAAAGTGTACGCAAAGCTACTTTCAGTTTATAATTAAATATCGAATCCTATGCTTATGTCTGTGTTGATGTATGCAGCTAGGGGTGCATCGGGAAACAAGAGATTAGGACCACGGAGAATTGAGACTGCAAACCCGCAAAGAGCAGACAAATCAGCGGATATGTTAGGCATGTAGGGCCCTCTGGGCCGTACTTTTTGGCGACGAGGTAGCCTAGCCGCCTGCGGGATTATCTTACTGAGCTATGTTGAAGACACTGGCGAATGATGCAGAGAGTGAGTGGGGCTATACTAATCCAAGTACAATCAAATTAGGAAGGCCCACTAAGCTTGAACAAAGACACTCCCTCACCAGAACAGGAATTGGCCTCCCTGGTGCAGTATTCAGCCACAACCTCCCTGATGATATCCACAATTAACCAATGGCCCTCAGTCCCCAACAGCTGCGGAGCACCTGACTAAAACAGCGGTCAGACCTGACCAAGGCAGCGGTGAGACCTGTAACGCAGCAGAGGGTGCTAAGAATCTCTGGGTCTGGACAGGCCGCCAATGGAAACTGACCCTGTCAACCTTTAACAGCCGAACTCTGTCGAGTGAGGCTAGCTTAGCAGGACTCTTTGAGGAATTATCAGACGTTGTTTGGAATATTATCGGCCTTAGTGGGATTAGAAGAACTGGTGAGGCTTATACGTTGTTCAATAATGGCCATGTCCTCTGCTACAGAGGTCTGCCAGATAAGAAGCACTACGGAGTAGTATTCTCAATCCACAAGAACATAGCGGGCAACGTTGACGAATTCTACTGCATTTATGAGAGGGTAGCCATATTCGTAACCAAACTTCATAAGAAGCATAGATTAAAGGTAGTACAAGCCTACACTCCAACATTCAGCCACGACGATGAGGAAGTAGATAAGTTTTATGAAGATGTTCAATTAGCGATGAGAAAAGTGCAAACTCAATATACAGTAGTAATGGGTGACTTCAATGCAAAATTGGGGAAAAAGCAGTCGGGTGAACAGGCAGTTGGCAACTACGGCATCGATTCTAGAAACACTAAAGGAGAGGTGCTGATAGAATTCACAGAAAGGAATAAGCTGAGAATAATGAACACCGTTTTCAGGAAGCATAGCAACAGAAAGTGGACCTGGAAAAGCCCTAATGGTTAAACAAGGAATGAAATTGATTTCATACTTTGTGCCTATCCCAGCATAGTGCAGGATGTAGAAGTGATAGGTAAGGTAAAGTGCTGTGAAGGTTAGTGAGGGCTAGGATTCACCTCAATTTGAACAGAGAAAGAGTAAAATTGGTCAAGAAGAAGCAGGTCAACCCAGAGGCAGTAAGGATAAATGCAGACAAATTTAGGCTGTTACTTGCAAACAAATATGCAGCCTTAGAACAGAGAGATGATGATGATGATGACATAGAGGTAATGAATTAAACTGTAAGGAGGCTGACTTCAGACATAGCAATTAAAGTGGGAGGCAAGGCACAAAGACAACCAGTAGGCAAGCTCTCCCACGTAAAAAGGGCCTAATAAAGAAACAACAATGAATGAAAGTGTCGAACTCAAGAGATAAGATAGAATTTGCGCAACTGTCAAAACTGATCAATGAAGCGAAAATAAGTGATATTCGAAATTATAATTGAGAAAGACTGAAGAAGCCGTAAAAAATGGACACAGCCTGAAATCAGTGAAAAGCAAACTCGGCATAGGACAGACCAAGATGTATGTACTGAAAGATAAGCACGGTAATATCATCAGCAATCTCGAAGGTATAATAAAAGCAGCAGAAGAATTCTATACCGACCTGTACAGCACCCAGAAGAGTCGGGAGTACTCCATTCGAAACAATAATGAACAGGATACAGAAACTCCTATAACTAGAGATGCGGTCAGAAGGGCCTTGCAAGACATGATACGGAAAAAAGCGGCAGGAGAAGATGGAATAACAGTCGATTTAATCAAAGATGGACATAATGCTAGAAAAACTGGTGGCTCTCTATACAAAGTGTCTATCGACTGCAAGGGTTGCCGAAAACTGGAAGAATGCAAACTTGATACTAATATACAAAAAGGGAGACGTTAAAGAACTGAAAAATTATAGGCCCATCAGCTTACTCTCAGTATTATCTAAAATATTTACCAAAATAATCTCCAATAGAATAAGGTCAACACTAGGCTTTAGTCAACCAAGGGAACAGGCTGGCTTCAGGAAGGAATTCTCCACAATGGATCACATCCATGTCATTAATCAGGTTATCGAGAAAAATGCAGATTTCAATAAGCCTCTCTATATGGCTTTCATAGATAACGAAAAAGCATTTGATTCAGTAGAGATACCAGCAGTCATATAGGCATTGCGTAATCAAGGAGTACAGAACGCTTGCATAAATACCCTGGAAAATATCTACGTAGATTCAACAGCCACCTTAATTCTACACAAGAAAAGTGGGAAGATACCTATAAAGAAAGGGGTCAGACAAGAAGACACAATCTCTCCAATGCTATTCACTGCCTGCTTGGAAAAAGTATTCAAGCTATCAAACTGGGAATGTTTAGGAGTAAGGATCAACGGCGAATACCTCAGCCACCTTCGGTTGGCCGATGACATTGTTCTATTCAGCAACACTGCAGACGAGTTATACCAAATGATTGAGGACCTTAACAGGGAGAGTGTAAGAGTGGGGCTGAAGATTAATATGCAGAAGACAAAGATAATGATGCACAACCGGGCAAGGGAACAAGGGTTCAGGATCACAAGTCAGCCTCTAGAGTCTGTGAAGGAGTATGTTTACCTAGGTCAACTAATCACAGGAAACCCTGACCATGAGAAGGAAATTCACAGAAGAATAAAAATGGGTTGGATCGGGTACAGCAGACATCGTGAACTCCTGACTGGAAGCTTACCCTTATCATTGAAAAGGAAGGTATACAATCAGTGCATTTTACCTGTGCTGACATATGAGCAGAGACTTGAAGACTGACAAAGAAGCTGGAGAACAAGTTAACGACCGCACAAAGAGCGATGGAACGAAGAATGCTAGGCACAACTTTAAGAGACAGAAAGAGTGTGGTTTGAATCACAGAGCAAACAGGTCTAGACAATATTCTAATTGATATTAAGAGAAAGGGATACGAGAAATTAAGGGTTACGGACTGGATTCCAAGGGAAGGGAAGCGTAGCAGGGGGCGGCAGAAAGTTAGGTGGGCGAATGAGATTAAGAAGTTTGCAGGGACGACATGGCCACAATTTGTACGTGACTGGAGTAGTTGGAGAAATATGGGAGAGGCCTTTGCCCTGCAGTGGGCTTAACCAGGCTTATGATGATGATGATGATGATGATGATGATTAAGAGAAAGAAATGGCACTGGGCAGGTCATGTAATGCGCAGATTAGATAACCATGGGACCATTAGGGTGACAGAATGGGTACCAAGAGAAGGGAAGCGCAGTAGGGGACGGCAGAAGACTAGGTGGTGCGACAAAATTAGGAAATTTGCGGGTACTAATTGGAATCGGTTGGCGCAGGACAGGGGTAATTGGATATCGCAGGGAGAGGCCTTCGTCCTGCAGTGGACATGAAAGATGATTATGATGATGATGATGATGTGTTACACCTGTGTGATGCATATGCTTGTCTATGTGTTTACACATACCCTGAAGTCGTCTTCAATCAACTGCCTTGCAAAGTACTGATTTGGTCATGTGTAGGGTTGCCTCAGTACAGCATTTGAGTACAAGTCACTCGACATTTTGCTCCAAGAACAGGCACATTTTGTTCTTCTCTCATATCTTCTCTGTGTGAATGACTAATTTTATGTTTTATTTCGATACCCAAAGCTCTCTGTTCTTCACTGGTCTCTTCCCTGTCACAAGTTGCGTTATGGTTTGCTTCAAGAACCAACACATTTTGTTCTTCACTAATTACCTTTTTTCTGTATGAATTAGCGGCCTGACATTTTGTTTCCAGCATGCTTTGATGACCAACACCATGCTTCTTTATCTTCCTCAATAAGGATGTGCCTTAGTTCCATTTTTACTAGGATACTATATTCACACTCTCGGTGTTAGTATATGGAAGGGAAGGGCGAGTATTCTGTGATGTATAAACTGGATGCACCAGTTGCTGTTATCCATCCAGCACTCTGCCTATCCTAGCATTGGGATTGAAGCACTGTCTGGTTTTACTGAGGCAAAGTAGTCCGGACTTGATTCACGACCCCGTGTTACCCCCTGAGATTGGAGGCAAAGCTCACTCTGATTGTTGCAGCAGTTGTTTCTCAACATAGTATTACCATAATCATTTACAAAATTATGCTCTTGAAGCTCAGTATTTGTTGCAGCAAAGGTATTTTGGGACCATTTGTTGTTTCATAGCATCATTCCACCAAGAATGGAGCTGCTCACTTACATGTCTGTAAGGCCAATACACAAACCAATTCGCCTATCTTCATTACGATGCAGCATGCTTCTTTGCCAGTTTTCTCCCTCCAGTTACATGCTTTTCGTCTCATTCCTCGTCATGCGTCCGCTTCATCTGTCCACTGCAGGTAAGAAACGAACATAGTGACACCAAACCTTAGCGTAGTAGGCCAGGAAGCTTCGTTTAATTGCCCATCGGAAACATGAGCACAACAAACAAAAGTTCTAAAAGCCGTTCGGTTTGCATGTTCGGCCATTAATACTGCACTACCACATTGAACTGTACTGCAGAGGCTCCAGAAGTGTATCTTGAATAGGGGGAGCAGGGGTTGGGGCTTATGTTGCCCCTACATAGTTTTTTGTTATTGCAAAACCCAGGCCTAAATTACTATAATAGAGCGGGAGGGGTGTATCAGCAATTTCCTCACATGGTGGTTAGGGCAAATTGCTCCCTTGTAGGGACCCTTCAACAAATTTGCTTGGTCCCAAAAGTGTGTACTTTGCAATTGTATACATTAATTATGTTAATTAAACTTTCAAACTACCACACCCCCGTTCTGGACATTCTGGAATGGCTTTGGAGCTTCTGGCAGTGCGGGAGGTCCTATATTCTACAGACCATGTTTGTTTTATGAGCTTTTGCTTAATAACTGCTGCCTTTTTGCCGCTCATCAGACTCTCACTTCAAGACCTTTAGAAATTCATGAGTGTGGCAGTTCTTAATTAAAAATCAGTGCTAACAACGCTTCATGACAGTTGATGATTTTCACTACTGCTTTTTGCATGGTTAACCCAATAACGTACAAAGTGGTCCGATTGCTGAGCTGTGATGGAAGCTACTCCCCACAAATGCAGAAGCCTTTTCCTCTTGCTGAACACTTGAACAAATAGGGAATAAAAACCTGTGAACAAAACAAGGAAGATGGGTTGTGTTGGTTGTGCCAGTTACGTTGCACTCTTTCTACAGAAACACTTGCATAAATTACTTCTAGTATGAAACTTATCGTAAAGTCATGGTAACATTAGCCTTAATTCACGGAATGCTTAAAGGATCGAGCGTTGATATAACATCTTTTATTTTTCATTTTTAGCTTGTAATCAAGGTCCTCGACCCCAACACCCTCGAAATAATACTGTCAAACCTCAATGTGGCCAAAATAATTCACTGTAATGGCTTTTCCATGAAGCAATTTTGATTTTGTTTTGCCGGAAGCATGTGTGTCATGGCAATATCATGACACACATGGTGTGCTTAAATAGGAGCAGAACATTGGGATGCCATATTCCTTGCTGGTCCACCTTACTCGGCTGTCTGCTACACTGCTACATGGGGATGTACCAGCCAGACTTGTACACATTACAAAAAGGAAAACAAGTAACCGATTGCAATTACATTGTTCAAAAATGTAATTGATCACAGTGACAAATCACTGCCATACAAAAGTTAGTAGTCAATTACTTTTACGTTAGTTTCCTCCCAACTTTTATCAACAAATGGAGAAAATCGTCATTAAACCAAGTGTAGCATGTGTCTTCAAAGGAAACCCATATGGTATTCTTCTATAAAAAGCTTTACAGTTGAAGAAAAAAAAAATGCCTTGAGTGGCCAGTTGCTCAGCAATTTCGCGTGTATTCGCAGGCTTCTTTCAAGCTCGGAAACACACTTAGATATGTATCACGTTTTGAGGAACAGAAATCTGTATCGGAAGTTTTTCATGTTGCTCCAAAATTTTCTCATTCACTCTTTTCATCTAACTATAATATTTCAGAAGTTTATTAAGTAACTAAGACTAATTATGTAATTAGGCGGAACACAAAAAATAATCTGAGTATCTCCAAGCAATGGCAAACATTGCCTTGGTTCTGTCCAGCTACGTGGCATTTGCATATTTTGAAATCTTGGTGCTTTATAGTTGGGACACCATGTATATATGTATACAGGGTTCTGAATATTTGGCTGCGCGTATCTGTGCCACAAGTCCATGCCAGGGCCGGCTTTTCAGACGCCATTTTTCTCATAGGCAAAAACAGTTTCTCATTTTTGTCTTAAAAAACAAGCAACTAATCGTGCCAAGTGTTATACTAAACGAAACAGGCAACGAAATGTGATCGTTCTGCAAAATTTGAGCAATAACAACAGCGTGAGTGCAACATCTTTTTTTGAACACGTGCAGCCAAATATTCAGAACCCTGTATATATATATATATATATATATATATATATATATGTGTGTGTGTGTGTGTGTGTGTGTGTGTGTGTGTGTGTGTGTGTGTGTGTGTGTGTGTGTGTGTGTGTGTGTGTGTGTGTGTGTGTGTAGATAGTCATATCATAATTAAGAAGCCAACAAACACTGACACAAAGGAGACAACATAGGGGAATTTACTTGTGCTAAATAAATGAAGTAAAGAAAAGATAAATTGATGGCAATGAAATTGGATGAAAAAACAACTTGCCACATGTGGGGAACAATGCGAAGCTTGTGGGATTGTTCCCCACTTGCGGCAAGTTGTTTTTTCATTGACTACTTTCATTTCCATTAATTTATTGTTTCTTTACTTCATACTCACAAGCAATTTCCCTTATGTGGTCCTTGGCGTCAGTGTTTGTTGGCTTGTTATGATATGACTAATAAAAATCGGGCCCCTCGGTTAACTCCCTCTCTCCTCGTTCACACACACACACACACACACACACACACACACACACACACACACACACACACACACACACACACACATATATATATATATATATATATATATATATATATATATATATATATATATATATATATATATATATATATATATATATATACACACCGATATGTGTGTTGTCGCAAGTGCTGGCTTGGAAGGTGACAGAGAGAGGGCTCCTACAGCAGCATGTGAACAAGTGAGTGAATGCAATTGGGTGAGTGAATAAACTTTTAGTGGGTCCAGCAAAACGTGATTAGACGCCCACCCAGCTAATCCCACGCGACATCGGGGGGTATTGGGGGTACGCATGCAACACAAAATTGTAAAAATCTAGAGCTAATAAAGCTGAAGTGTATTTTCCGCGTTACCACCATTTGTCTTGCGTACTCCATGTTTCTTTCGTTTTGACCACAACAAGCGGCCATCGGGTCCATAGTGTTTCTCCACGAGACATTCATTTGAGGGATCGCCAGCCATTTGTGCACAGGCGTGAGTAAGAGGGCGCGAGAGAGAAACTCTGGGGGCTTTTGCTCCTTGAATAAAATGACTCTGCCTAGGCATTGCGGAGTGGAGTCGAGTTTGTTTACGCTCGGACGCTGGCTGCTGGCGTGGTAAAATAGGTGAAGCAGCGGACACTGACGCCCGATTTGACGACCGCTGTGTTGGACAGACTGTCTCGCACCTGTGGCACTCGTGCTAAGTCAGTCGTGGCGAAACATAGCTTTCTCGCTCCTTACGGCGAAGCGCCTTGCAAATAACATCACAGATGTTTGTGTGAGAGCAGTGTAGCGACCGTAGTAGAGCCCAGAAAATTTATAAGGCAAATCGAGCGCCTTAACAGCCGCGTTTCAACGCAAGTGGCTGAAAGGCCACCGGTGACGATGACTGACTCACCACCAGCGCCGCAGGCGCAATGTCCGACGTATACCTTCAGAGGCAAAGTTTTGACTGGTGTTGCAGAAGACGCGGGGCGCGGTAGTGCTGAACTTAGCGTCACAAGTTGCCGGCTAGACGTAATTATATTTATTCAATAGTGTTTTTTTTTTCTCTCAATGTAACAACGTGTCATTATTTCGCATTATTGGCGGCGCCTCCAGGACACCAAAGCTAGAAACCGGACTATTCTGTGTGTGTTGGCTTGCCGAGGCCTGCGCATGCCAGGTGTGTATAAGATCAGCTGTCCGCGACAACGGACAGCCAATTTTTTTGTGCAAGCACATCCTGGCACGCTTCGGCCTCCGCGGCCTCAACCTACGGGCCGCCCTGCTTCCAGCTTTGATCCCCCCGCTACCCCTTGGGTGCCCTGGAGATTCTGCGCCACCTGCTTTTTGCTCTCCTGAGGCCTCCGTTTGCCGGTTACATGCAGCCTCCTGGAGCAGTGCTTGTGAAAAATCCAATCTATCGTCGCAACGAAAAAAGCGACCCGCTACTTATACATTTTCTTAGGACCCGTCTGATTAAACCGCCTAATTTTGTTTCATCTCGACTTGATCACAACCATAAAGTCCATGTCCCTCACCAAAACACTGCAACATACTCGCACTCTTTCCTGCCCAAAACCAGCCTCGACTGGAACAATCTTCCCGCCTCATTAGTTAACATTACCAACTGTGACCATTTTCGTGAAGCTCTTTCCAGCGAAATTTAACGCATTCCAACATTTTTTTTTTCTTCTCTATGTTGGTTGGAAACTTCATCTTTAGTGTCTCAATCGATTGCAATGGTATGTTCTTGCCGTAATCATCGTACAAGCCGTGCATGACAGTGTGAATTTTTGTTATTAGAAATTACATTCATTCCCATTTTTTTTACATTTGTGATTGTGTATGTGCAAATAACTGAACTTATGTTGAATGTTGACCCCCTCCCCTCTATAATGCTTGTATGTCTAGAGGCTACAATAAATAAATAAATAAATAAATAAATAAACACCAGTCAGAACATTGCTCCTTCAGACACAGCGATCACCAAAAAAGGGCGTCCGCGCCAACTGCTTCACCGCGCGGGCAGCCAGCGGCTGAGCGTGACCGCACTCGGCAATGCCGGCATGTCTGGGGACAAACGAATACAACACGCACTAATCTAAGGTCTCCGTAGTGCCTAGGCAGAGTCATAAATTCAAGAAGCAGAAGTCAAAAGCCCCCAGATTTTATCTCTCGCGCCCGCTCTTGCGCCTGCGCACAAACGGCTGGCGATCTCTCCAATGAACGCCTCGTTCCGATCATTATGCGGAGATCCTTCAATGTAATTTCGTTTTCGTGAGACTCAGCAGTAGCTAAAAGAATGGTCCTGTTTCTGTCGTTTGTCCTCATAACGATTTTTACGTAATGCGTCCGCTAATAAAAAAAAAATTCAAATCTTTTTCACGCCAGGAAAGCCCCATGGTGATCAGCAGCAGCGAGAACGAGCTCCATCGGTTCTATCTTTGACAGATGTTGACTGTTTACAACGAAACTTCGTTGTTTTCCCGAGTGTTCGTGGCGCGTAGCTACAGTGGGGGATGCAGCCTTGGATATTTGTTGTGCACTCGACCGTTAAAAAAGGAAAAGTGTTTCTGCGCTGGCGCTGCCGGTGAATTGACGACAGCGTTCTACTCCACTCCACACTGCTCTCGGCCGACGGCGACAACCGATGCCATTGAAGCTTGTTCGAGCAATTATGATGAGCAGCTTTTGAACAACTTATCTGAATAGTGTAGCAAAAGTTGACTGCACTTGATCTATTGCGGTCAATGCTAATCGACTGTGACTCCTTGTAAATTAATTTTGTAGCAGCCCTGTCTAAATAGTTAGTCACGCGCACTGTCGGTAGCCGTTCTTTCGTTCTTTTCTTTCTTATTAATACTTAGAGAACAAGTGGAGTGCATCGCACTTGAGTACGCAACACTACAGTGCACCGCATAGAAGCTCTTTTTGTTCGCGACGGCTGCATTCCACGAACTTGTGTTAGGTTGTGCACTTGCGCTGTCTTTCACGCAAATCGAACGCAGTCACCGGCTGTACACACAGAATGTGTCCATTGCATAATGCCGATTGGCAAGATGACGTGACAATATATGCGCTTTGTTTAGTGGAGACTATTTAAAAGTTTGGTCCAAAAGGCGTGGCCGCTGCAGCGCTTGCTACTGTAGCTTACCTTGGGCAGTGTCAGAAAATTCCAAATTCCTTGAATAAAACGAAATGGTGTGAAATGGGGTACGAATGGAGCGCATCAATGTGTTTTTACCGACCCCTTTCCTTTCTCACTCTCTCTCTTTGTCAGTATGAATTATCTGGCCCATCTCATTCTAGTGTAAATCCTTGAGATCGTTCAAACACCGATAAGAGCTAGTGCAGCAAGTATTATTTCAGTTTGCGTAGGGCAACATTTGCCTCTGTTGCTGCTTCAAATTGTGCAGACCACATGCACCTCATGTGTACGCCACTAACACATACAAGTAAGCACTATGTGATTTAGCAACTGTAACACAAAGCATCTCTATGGTATGTTTTGCATACAGCAACATTGTATATATATATATTTTTTAAAGGGCTATGGATTTAATTATGAGTGAATTATCTTGGGGGTTTAACATGACAAAGCAACAGTAGGGTATTAAAGAAACCAGTTTAATTTCGACCACCTGGGATTCTTTCAGTATGCACCTAAATCTACCTACACGAGCATATTTATATGTCACCCCCTTCAGAGTGTGGCTGTGGTGACTAAGCAGTACACAATCAGTAGCAGAGCACCATAGCCATTGAGTCGTCATGGCAGGTTTGGTAGTTGGGAGGTTAATGCATCGAGTACATTATAAAACCCAATGTCACAGGCACTGCACATTTTCATTGCAGTTCTTGGTTGAAATCTCTGTGTTTCACACTGTCAATTTTTTTTTTCCAGATACCACAACCATTCCACAAGCCAGTGGAAGAAAGACTAAATAAAAGAAGCAAAGCAAACATTTGCAGAGATAACTTTAGATCCTACAGTGCATTACAGTTCTTCCTATGATCCAATTGCAAATTTCTGCCAAAGTGCTGAAATTTGCACTTTAGCCTGATCTTTGAGGTTGTATTGTGTTGGTGAAAAAATGTTTTTCAATATGTTTGCAACTTGCGCATGGAGAATATTAATACACACCGAATTGCCATATTGCAGCCCACCACAGGCCTACTGGCCTGTAATTTTGAGGTTTGTGGTCCAATAGAATCTTATCAAACAATATTTAGGACTATGAAGAAGAGCAGTCAGGTTGAAATGTTAAGCAGCAAATTATTTCACCACCACCGACGCGCTGCTCCTATAGCGAGACAGATATTTGGGCGAGTTTGTAAGGTTCCATGACGAAGTAGAGGATTGCGATGAACACATATGAAGCCGAAGGAAAGGACAACATGAGCGCTCGTGTTGTCCTTCAGCTTCGTATGTGACGATTGCGCTCCCCTTCTTGACCATGCTACTGCTATGTTGGCCGCTGCCACTGAAAGCTATAAAATTCTCTCAGTGTGGGACATGCACCATAACTATAGCACTTTTCTATGTTGGATGCCTTCTTTCTCTTTTCTTGAAGGTAGATATTTAGACCTGTTGGGCAAGCCATAATTCACTGTACATTCTGGTAAACAGGTTCGAAAACCAGAGGGGACAACACACAACATTGTGACTTGAGACAAAGAGGCGAAGGGGGCAGGTGGACTGTGTCCTCGCTTCTGCTTATTTGTCCTGTCTTCCATCGCTCAGTGAATTATTCACTTTCCAGTGGCCACTGCTGATTTTGTGAAACCAACTTGCCATGTTCTCTAACTTATGTTTTGATGTGAATTTGTCCATGTTTAAGTTGCTTAAGGTAGATTCACATGATGGATGCAATGTTCTGCGCATTGCGCTCACTGAAAATAAGTGAGTTGAACTGAATCCTACTGCCATCAGTTTGTCTATGAAGTCCAAATGCGCAGTTGGATCTGTTACCTCTGCGCCACATCACAATCGGTCAGTAAAGTAAATTGGGGACTTGGCCCATTATGTGAATCAATCTTTCTTCCACTATTGTACTTGGTGTTGCACCTCATATTCGTGTTTTTTTTTTTTTTGAGAATGTGGCCAACAGGAAATGTTAACATTCTACACTGTCACATTGTCAACAGGTGGTGATAGCTGATTTTTAAAGCTGAAGAAAGGGTGGGCAACTTTCAAGCAAGATTTTTGGTTCTCTGTCATGTGACATAGATGTAATATCTAAAGAGAAGCTTTTTATCACCACGCTACCTAATAACTAGCAGCCTTCATTTACTCTCATCAAGGAATGTTGCAGAGTACTGCGACAGAGAAAATTTGGAGGACGCTTAAGCTTCGCCTTCAAGAGTGGAAAGCAATAGCATTAAAAAATCCCCAACTGCTTCTCACACTTCCCAGGAACTGCAACTTATGTAGGCATAATGTTTACCAGGAAATGCTGGCGGCGAACGCTATGCGTAAAGGCGAGCTTTCTGGTATAGATGTGGTCTCTTGCGTGGGCTGCGAGTGCACCGAAGCGAGCGCCAGCTGGACGGTGTTGTTACAAGAAATCGAGCTCGGGGCACCACTCTATGAATGGTAGCAACGCTGGAAAAGCGGTTTATGTTTGAGTTTCAGCTTAGAAGAATTACGTTTTCTGCTACAGTTAATCCTCAATGCAACGAACTTCAATTTAGCGAAAATCTCAATATAACAAAATATTTAAAATTTCAAAACATTTTGTCCATAGAACACCATGTAATTAGAATCCCAATACAACAAAGTGTGTATGCGATTTCAATGTAACGAAATTTCGCTTCCACAGCAAAAGAATCCCGAGACAATAGAAACTTCTGCGGACGCAGATGGTCACATGATTGAATTACTAGCGACTGCTTGCAAACGCACCTCTCGTATCGCGCGCGGCGCGACAAGAGCAACCGCAGAAGTGAAGCCGCATTATGTACCATGTAAAGTCCAAGTGCGATAAGATCCTATCGCGCCCCGCGCACTTTGATGCTTTAGGTGCGAGGGTGAGAAGTAAAGATGGTGGCTTTACGCGCGAGTGTCGCCTCCCCGCGTGAGCAGAGGGAAAGAGGGGGGAGGGGAGCTCGCTCGCGGTAACGCGATCAAGCACGCGTGAGGAGAGGGGGGGGGGAGGGGGAGGAGTTGGCGCGCGTCTCTACCGTGGCTGTAAGCGCAGCTGATCGTATACGCAACCGCATACCCTGCTTTAGAGGTAATTTGCCGCGTGTGCCAAGAGTAGGCGTGCCGAGACGGCATGACATCGTGTAAGCGGTCTTCCCGCGCGTTTAGTATTGGTTAATTGCGTAATCTCCAGTTTCGGTGACCCGTTGGAGCGAGAGGCAGACGAAGCATTCACTCCCCGCTGCCGACGCTTTTAGTATAATAGCGTCGTCCCAGTGCGGACGACGCTATCAGCCGCGGGGGTGGAGTGCACGCGAAAGTGTGGCTGGCTTCCCTTAATTCGTGCCGCCTATGTGAAGATATCGTCGACGTGGCATGAAACCGTATCATTCGTCGCCGGCTCCCAAACTTATCAAAGTGAATAGTTACTCAAATTTGCTTTTCTTTTTCGATTGCCGGATAATTCGGAAAATTCTGCTGCACCTTTCCATGTGGGAAAGATAGATCGGCGGCGGCACATATTTGCATAAAAGGTCGAATTTCATTCAGTACAACGAAATTTCGGTACAATGAAGCAAATTTCTGATTTTATCTACTTTGTTATGTCGAGGTTTAGCTGTATATTCAAATTACAATCCGACGCTATCAGGTCTGTAGGTTGTGTTTAGGTTGTACTTTAAGATTTTTCTGATGCATCGTTGAGGAATTCAATAAGTTCAGTGACGCCTCTGGGCCTGCGTGGTTGTGGTTTGGAATGATATTTTGCCGAACAATGTGCAACGCAAGATGCCGACATCGAATTTTTTGTGACACGGGGCCCTTAATACTGTCGCATTAAAGTTTGTTGCTCAGATGCAGTTTTATAATTTCCGGCATGCCTCCAAACTTATTGTGTGCATATGTGCTTATTTGCACAGGCATCTGTGCGGTGTTTGAGAATCTCGTAAAGAAAAGTAATGAAGCAGATAAGCTTGAGTGAAAAGAAACTTGCCTCCACGTCACTGTATACCACTGCTCATCACCAGCGCCTTTTGCAAAGCACTAATTCTTGCTTTGATGTTAACTGTAATATGCATTGATAGCAGTGAAAGAACAAATTCTTTTCGTGTGTACTGATCTGATGCATAAAGTTTTGAAAGTTTACAGGTGTTGCTGTCCGGTGTGTAGAAACTCACTTTTTTTCTTGTTATAATTAAGTTGTTTCCAGCACGACGATGCCTTCACTGTATCTGATCATCAGTATAAGCATATGTTTGCAATATGCGAATGTTGGAAAATGTTGTAGCCCGCAAGGTAGAGTAAGGTTCATGAAAGCGAGAAAAGGCATCTGCCTGACAGCTTCATGCTGTTGTCGAATGGATGCCAATTTTCCCTTTCATGCAGATTGTGGAGAGAAAATTTCAGGTTTACTTTGTTGTATCCTGTAATTATTTATGTCAGTGTTTGTTATACTAACATTTAACTGTAGTTATGCTAGTGTTGGGGGCACAGAAGTGTGAGGAAGGATAACAGTAGTCATGGTGGTGATAGCTTAGAGGAGGAGGAACTAATGTTTCTTAGTCTCACAGGCCCCACCACACTCTCTTGGTAGGGTCAGGCCTCCAGCCCTAGCACATCCATGACATCCTGCACCACAAGTGACCGCCATGATAATTTTGCATCCGTTGGGGAGTGGTCCACTCCAAGCTGCTGGTAGTTGTACTTATATGCTGTCCGGATGCATAGAAGGCTTGAGGACATAACAGACTTTGCATCACTCCTGCATGCTTCTTCGTCTCTAAGCTATCGATAGTCACTTCCAAATTATTGGGCAGAGAGAATACTGTGTGCTCTCTGGAAATCTTCTATACATTTCCTGTTACCAGCAATTGCAGCTGTTAGCTGGCAGGTGTAAGAAATGGAAGTTGTGCTATTGAACCTTCTACGCAGTGTAGTCATTACATTGAATTGTCTGTGTTGCAGGCACCGCCAGATGGCAGCAAAGTGCTCATCCACATGTAGACAACTTGTCTGCGAGACAAGCTGGTCTGCAATCCTCATTCTTTGCAACTAGTGGCAGTGACCTGTGCCTATCTGAAGATGTCCGCGCCAACGAGTTATATGTTTGCAGCTACTGCAACAAGTCTTTCACAGTGCGTACCAAGCTGGCCACTCACCTCCGCATCCATACTGGCGAGAGACCGTTCCAATGCCACCTGTGCCCCCTGGCCTTCACGCAGAAGGTGCATCTCGTGGATCATGTGCGGACACACACGGGGGAGAGACCTTTCCAATGCCGCTTTTGTCCCAAGGCGTTCGCACGCAAGTTGCGGCGGAAGTACCACGAGCTCTCCAAGCACTTGAAAGGGACCACTGCTCCTTGAAGGGCTTGTTACGCATTGGCGACATTGGTTGATGATGTCTTTGCCTGTGTTCACTTGCTGTGACATTGTGAGACGTTGCAGAAGAAAATAGAAATGTTTGCTTATACTTAAGAAAAAACAAAACAAAGATTTTTGAGAAGCACTACCAGGGCTTGGAAAGAATCGGCATGTATAGTCATAGGGAACTTGCATAAAACTTTGTTGCAGCCATATTGAATTACTATAAGCACAGTGGAAAGCTGCTTTATTCCTGTCTGCATATATTTAGAAGTAATGTTATAGTTGTGCTGTAAGATTTTGTGAAATATTAATGCGTGACAGTAAGTTCAACTGACATTGCATTCTGACGACATCCTTTCACACTGGATCACTGCAATTGTGTAATAAAACACTCGGATCAGTACAAAGCCGTTGAAGTTTGCTTAACCAAGGTTGCTACCAATACTTCTTTTTTTCAGTACATCGTGAAAGATTTTTGCACTAAACACACACTCTGTGAGATGCATCAAAACCTCTGCAGTATACAAGTATTTCCTGCCTGGAAATCACTTGTAACTGATAGAATACATTTGATGATTCTGCTATACATCTCATCTCTGCTTGTAATAGGGCATTGTTACTGAGATGGTGTTCAAGAGTGTCCTCAGTGTTCATATGCGTTGCTCTGCTTTGTTGTGTGGTGGTTCCTCTTCTGAACAAAGTGGGAGCAGACAAAGGAAGCAGTAAATAAGACGAGCACTCTTCCTACTAAGAACCAATTAATGAACAGAAAGCATACATATACAATCAGACAGGTACAAGTGTGCCATGCACTAATATACCACAACATTTTACATAGTGGCTGCTGCCGCCAGCAGCCATTGAGATTAATGATGCAACACCGGTGTAGTGCGATGTTAAATAGTGACTTCCAATATGGAAGTAAAGGACTTTCATTCAAGACAGCCTATTTTCTGCCTATCTTTCTGCCCTAAAATCACAAGCTTGTGACAGGGTAATAACTTTGACTCGGAGGCTACATGGCAAGTATCAGCAAGTAAGTTTCAAGCTTGGATGTCTGCTGCAGTCGTTACTTGAAAAGTGATGAGGTGCCCTTCTTGCATTCGAATGCCCTGTAGGTTGGGGAGCAGGCATGCATCTTGTCATTCAAGTGCACGCTCAACATAACATGGAAAGTTTAGGAAATCAGTGCCTCAGCCTATATGCACAGCCAAGTGCTCTGCGGCAGCAAGCCAAAACTCTCCTCGACTCGGGAAGCTGTGCTCCATGTGTGTTGCTTTTGACATCTTTGGCTGCAAGAATAAACTTGGGGAAACATCCTCTGTGGCTGCCCTTGCTTCAGCATGCAAAGATGAGTTGTTGATTACAGTAAGCGGTTTTGGATTTTTCCTATGAATGAAAAAAATTATAGTACGCTTGTCCAGTCTCATCAGCTCAGAGAGCTTTAAATGCATTGCCGCTGTTTTTTCCTCACGTGGATTGCATGAGAGGCTGTAAGAGTTGTGCATTTTCTTGTGTGTTTATGTGCAAGTTCTTTTCATAACCTCATCTCTTATGTTTCGTTGCCACCACCATCTCACCCCAGTGTAGAGTGGCAAGCTGCAGCTCTTACTGGCTAACCTCCCCACCTTTCCCTCCAATGTTGCGCTCTCATTTGCTGAGAATGCTCCAATTTGCTTCGCGCAGACTTTGTCGCTGTGCGTCGTCGCCCTGGCCGACCACCTCTTCTGGACTCGCACATGGGAAGGCGTCTACGGCGGTGTCTCGTGTGCGGCTACACCACAGCTTTCCACACAAGTATGCAGAATCACCAAAGAATACACACGGGTGAGCGCCCACATAAGTGTGACTACTGCGGCAAGGCCTTCATGCAGAAGGGCAACCTGGTCGCGCACCTACGCATCCACACTGGCGAGAGACCTTTCCGGTGCCATCTCTGCTCCATGGCCTTCACACAAAAGACAAGCCTTGTAGGCCACGTGCGAACGCACACGGGCGAGAAGCCGTTTCAGTGTCGTTTTTGTCCTATGGTGTTCGCACGCAAAATGCAGTTGAAGAGACACGAGGAGATGCACACATGGTGTGCAGATGATGCTGTGGAATCAAGGGCAGCGGCTCTTTCCAACCAGTCTAATGGTCAGGGCTAGAAAAGCTACGGGTTGTCACACTCGCTCAATGAGTGAACTCGCTTGTACTCACTTTCTTATGTGTGAGTGGATGTGTGAATGTGGGCGTAAGTGTAGGTGAGCATAAGTGTATGTAAGTGAATGCTGGTGAGTGTGAGCAGGCAGGAGTAGAAGTGCGAGGGAGTGCATATATTGAAAAGGTGTTCGCTCGCAAGTGCCACCAGTATTTTGCCGACCTATGAAAAAAAAAGCAGACATTGTTATCGAATTAGTCTTTGCAAGTGGTCCATTTTAAGTATTTTCAGATGGACTGCCAGAAAATGATCTCACTGACAATTCTTGCCTCCACTCTTCAAACCCTGCACATGCAGAGATATGCACACACATCAATAATAACTGATCTCTCTATTGCCAGCCTGAAACTGATAATGGATGCATTTAGTGGTTCTTACAGTAATACAGTATGATTCTTTGATCAGTATGGCTAGGGGTGGATCCAGAGTAGCACTGGATATACCAACAAGTATGATTAGAGATAGCCGTCATCAAAGTATGCAGAGGGAGAATGGAGGCAGGTGGGAGACCCCCCCTGGTTCCACCTTGTGCAGATGGGTTTGCATGAGGCTCACCCTACGTGCAACGGTCAGTAAAGGGCACGATGCTCCTCCAGTCCGCAATGTACAAAGGTGCTATGGCAGGGTTCTACTCTCCCACATCACACAGAGAAGACTCGCGCCTGGCGCAGAGAACGTCAACAAAAACGGGTTTATGCACATCGATCCCCGCAACCTGTGAGCATGGCTTAGGACACCAAAATGTGGAATTTATGCACATATGAAGTTCTTTATCCTAGCCTTCAAACAACGTCTGCCTGTGCATAGACATTAGATCTGCATACAGATTGATACCTACCATAATGGCTTAGAAGATATTTTTCCTCCTGTGAAGTGCAAAGCTCTGTGTCCAGTTCTCGGCTTTGGTGGCTGCATTCTCATAATGGTAGAACACACTTACATGCACATTAAAGAACCCTTAACAGTTAAAATTGATCTGGAACCCTACAGCATGGTGTCTTTCATGGACATAGGTCAACATAATGAGGAGATACTTCTCATATTCCCTCACCAATATTTGTGCAGGCTATGTACCCGCACTCTCCGACATTCACTCACATTACTTGCGCTCTCTCATACAAGCACTCACTCACATTCGACGTGACTTCCATTAATACTTACTGGCACCTAATCACACCTACATTTACATCCACTCACTCTCATTGACAGTCACTCACGTACATACTGACGTCTGCTCAGAGACTTTCATTAATACTCCTGTTAATACTGGCATCCACTCACACCATTCACTACTCACGTACTACCTCAGGGCTGCGATATGAGGGTGGAGTGAGTATGAATCAGTGTACTTGTGAGTGAGTAGGCCAGCCTATGCTCATAGGCCATTCTAAACCCCACCAGTTATTACTATGCTCTTCCATCCTCCTGCTGCCTGTGTGGGCTTCATGCCAGAACAAAAGGTTCGCCTTGACATCAGCGCCCATGAAAGTGTAACAGAAATCTGGTACCAGCCTGCCTCACTTGAACAGTGTAAATCACAAAGTAGGTCCAAACTATGTCGTCGTGTGACAAATTTTACCATTTGAAAGGGCTGCAGGCATGTGGACTGGCTCTTTATGCTGAACCATCGTCATCCGACCTGTCTAAATTTAGCATTTGTGAATAAATAAACAGTGTTGAATATGAACAAGATTTTGAACAATAAGGCCTGTGAACAAGCTGTTTATGGCATAAATGTCCTCCCATTATTTAACTAAAGGCGGTAAGGTGCTCCACCCTGCAAAATGATACAGCTGCATGCAGCGGGATGACCCTTGACAAACCTTTTGCTCTGCACGTGTGTTGTGCCGGTTACCCCAACAACCATAAGCTACTGGTTACCCCAACAACCATAACAATATGTCTTGCATATTTATTACCTTCCTATGCATTTCCAGTTGAGTGTTTGTGTCTTTATAGCCTTCTTTTTCTCTCACACTTTGCATAATAGATATGTACAGTCAGGCCTTAAGACAACGAACTGCTTCATATTGGAAAGTGTTTGCATAAGGAAAAGCGCATCATGAAAGGCTGGCATCTAAGGCAACCTTTTGGGAAGCCATCAAGTTCCAGGATTACCATCTGACTCGCAAAAATAGTGCACACAATTTTTCGCAAGAGACATCATGCAGTATGCTCCACCGGTTCCTGCACAACAATTGCGCTCTCGTGGTGTGCGAGGCTGTCTACTTGCTTGCTACCTGTGGCCTATATATAGCACCACAAATTTGCACAGTGCGGGCATTTTGTAGCATTAAATTAATTGTAGGCCTTTCACTCTGTTTCATGCTTTTGCTTTAATAAATTCATGCGCACTGGCAATGGCACAGTGGCTATGGCATTCTGCTGCTGAGTGTAAGGTCGCTGGTTCAATTGCCAGTCATGCAATAATCGGAAAGTATACTTCTGTATATGTATGTACGTACATACATGCATACTGTACCAAGCTAAGGGTACAATCGGAAGAATCTCAGATTAAAATTATTCCAATGCCCCTTGCCACATTTATTCTCATAGCTCTTGTTATGCATTTGGATGTTGGATAATCTTGTCTGTCAGTCAGTCAGTCACGAATTTTACGCTGTCTTTAGCAGCTGTGTGTTTTGGTCCTTTGTTCCTCTCACTTTGTTGGATACCTCAGTATTTACAATTTTATCAAAAATGCCCGATGTTTAGCGCTCATTTATGATTGTCGTATTGGCACGAATATTTTACCATTTTTTCATTTGCACATAGTTTAGGGCAAAAATAACTTCCAAGAGGAAGACAAGTACAGTCGCTGAATAAATTATGCAGTCCAATTTTCTGAAGCCATTGATTACACTCACATACCCGCATGGCAGCGACATCAACTGATAGAGCCATTGTAACACGGCAACCGAATCTTCAACAGCCATTACATGAATATTGCATTAATAAACTTCATAAACATTCCTGCTTGTCTGTGGCACAGATCATTGTTGCTTTGACTTATATGGAGCACAATGCTTAATCACAGCATCCCTGCAAAACATAGCCTGCAAATTTGTAACAAACAGTAAACATATTAAGTGTTCTAATCATTTTTTCTATTTTCTAGTAAATTTCAGTATTTCTTTTTGCTTTCCACAGTTGTGCTTTTTGAATTGTATGATTGGCAGGTCTCCTTGTTATGATGGTAAATCATGATGCTGCACCACAGTTTTATTTGCTTTAACTGAACCGGTGCAGCAAACAGAGCGTGTGTTTCATGACAGTTGATTTATTTTAACCACATTAATTTGTTGCCTGTGGGACCGAGCGGTTGGACTGGGCGAGTTGGGTATGGTGTGTGCCAACGTCGCGTGATGAACAGAATGGAACTTGGTACTCGGCATGCGAAATGTAAATTTTTTCAGATTATGAAAAGTTGTTTGTGCTAAGCTAGAGTTGATTATAAGTGGGGCCTATTTACGTGTGCTCTACAGTAGGTAGCATACTTCAATTACACTGTCATGAGCATGAGCAGACGACCCTCTCTATCCATCTCTCGCATTGTAAGCAAAGAAAAGGAAGATGGGCAGTGAGCTTATGCGCACATGCTAGCACAGAACAAAAGGAAATGGAAATGGCAGTTACTGCCTGGGCTCCATGGTGTCTGGATGTGTGTTTGCTCTCACCCAAGCCCTGAGTTCACCAATAGCTGATGCATTGCATATAGAAATGCACAAGTTCACTGTTTCATCTCATTTATTCCATTGACATTATGTCTCGTATGTTTATTAAGGTTCCACACATTTATATGCTTAGTGGAACTATGTCCTGGTGGATGTGTTAGTCTTAGTTGCAGTTGTCTTTGTAGGCTCATATCAGCAAGTGCACTGATCAATTATTGCTGTTTTCTATACATCTCTTTCCTTTTCTTCCTTTTTTAAGTGCATAGTGCATTCAATGTCATGCAATGCACAATTCGTTTTCCTTATGTGCTACCGGTTTATTTTTACAGCCCTCCCTGTGTAATAATTGCGGGCAAATAAAACACCTTTCAAGTTTTGTGTATATATATATATACACACACGCACGCACGCGTGCAGAAAGAAGTGGCAGTGCACTCAAGCACTCTTATGCCCAGTCTGTTTTTTGCTGTAACCGTGAATTCAGAATAAAGCTAACTTGTGCCAAGCCTTAAAAAAAAACAGGTGCATGCCACGCAAGTGCAATCAATGGCAGTATTGTTGACTGCGCTTTCAAGGTACTCAAAGTATCATTAATATGATCATAAATAATTAACATTAATTAACAACCTTTTAACATATTGATTTAAATGCAAACTCTTCAAAACAAAAGTTCCAGAGTGTATTGAAAACTATCCACTTGAATTCTTTCCATGAATATACCTGTATATTTTTTCAGGGCTCCAAAGAAAGCTCATGAAATCTGAAACAATACCTCGTGACTACAGGCACTTGCTCACAGAATCTTTTGTGCCCTCAAACACGGTTTGCATGAATGATCAATGCTGCATCCAATGAGATGGTTCAAAGCGAGATGGTTCAAAGACAACAGTACTGGCCTCCACTTTTGCCGTGATTATTTGTCTGTTGACAGAACAGATGGTGCTGCTAAATGGGCTATAGTTGGTTGCAAGCTTCTTCATTCATGTTACCAGTGCAATAGAAACAAGACGCAAAGAGGACACACAGATACCACAAACACTACAACGAAGAGCAAATGCAGCCACTTGATGTAGCAATAAATAGTTTACAGAAATTCTTGAAGCCCTAGCCATCGGCCTTTTCTGCAGACTGCACAGGTGAGGAGGGCGGTGATGCATCTGACGCAATGGTCGCAGCCACCACATCGCAGCCATAATTTTCGCTTGTAGCCTACATTATTGTGTTATTATTGTTGTAGCCTATATTAGTTATGTTATATTATTTAAGGTTATATAATGTATGTAACACATTCATTGGCATGTTGCCTTGTGCTCGGGGAGCAATATGCTAACATGAAATAAAGCAATGAGCACAAACCTGTTGATGTTATGAAATTTGGCCTCTCCTGGCAAACAGCAAGGTGAATTTAGTTTATTACACTGTGTTGACCAGAACAGTATAACTATGCTACACCTAAAGTCCCTTCCCAATGTACGTAAGTCGAAAGCCAAGCTCTTCGATGAGCGGAGACAAACCTGTATCATCAGCATGCACACTTTGCTCCGCACATGTAACCAAAAGCCTGCTGCAGGCTTGATTGCAGGATCATTTAAGGTTGTTAGGTTATAAGATCCTCTGATATTAGCACTGGGAGCAAATGGAATTCCAGAAAGATAGTCCAATGTTCGACAAATACTCGCCAGGTGAGGGTGATACAGTGTCAAAATAAAACAGGCACTCGGCCCCTAAGGTTTAAAAGGAAATAAAACATTTCAAGACCTCTATGGCTTCCATAGCAATCTCGAAACGTCACTATATGTTTTATTTCCTTTTAAGTCTTAGGCAAGTGCTTGTTTTATTTTGCAATTCCAGAAGGAGCACAAACATATATTGTCACCTGACTTGGGGGCCATTGCAAGGACTGTCAATGTGTAGAAAAGAAGCCAAATTAACTTCACCAATTATGACTGCCTACACATTGTATTCCGCACGGGCATACCAGGACAGAACATGAGCGACTACTAAAATTGGTGGCCCTCTGGAGAATCGGAGCCCAGTGACGAGTCCAAGGTGAATATCTTGGCTCCTTGCTTGCTTGCCTTCTGTCTTCTTACTATGAGCCATAACTCTGGCATCTCGGAAGCCGACAATAAAAAAAAAGTCATAGTTTCGCCCAAAAGACGAAACATTGATAGTGATAGAGAAGTATTAGACATGTACATGTAGCAACGTTCTTAAGCTCATAGGCTAGCTGTATAAAATGTACTAGCAGCTCACTTATGCCGGTGTCACACGGCCGCTTTCGATCGTGATCATGCGCCCGATCTGGATCGAATTTCTCGGTCGCGATTGGTTCCTTTGGACAATCTGCACAATGGAGCCAATCACGGTTGAGAATTTCAATCCGGATCAGGCATGATCGCAATCAAAAGTGCGCCATGTGACACCCGTATTACTAACTGAATAAGCATATATGATGCGATGTGTGCACAGGCAAACTTGAACAGACCTCCGTCAAACAGTGCTCACTGTCACTATGCTGGCATAATGAGTAGTGCTGGCAGCGAGAAGTCAACGCTCCATGCTGCTGCTCGATTAATTATATCAACTGTGCCGGCCGCATATCCGAAGCTCTGATAATGTGATCTCCAGCACTAGGCATGAGGGGATTGACAATGCGCATTCACCATAACGAGGAGGGAGCTACCAGCCATCTTGGCTCGGCCTTAACTTTTCACCTGCCGCAGACTGCCTTCAGCATTCGGAGAGGAGACGCGCGCACTCAATCACGTGACCGCTACCATTGGACGTGAAGACTGCGCGCATCAAGCCATTGTCTTTCTCGGCTCAACCTCACGCTTTGGCAGGCCATTTATGCTCCTTGCACTTAGAACATCACGGCGACGGCAAACGATTTGGAGTTTCCATATATGTAATTGCTATCGCAATCAAAATTATGAAGATCCCACGCAATGTGGAAATCGCTGTACGCGAAGCCAGACATATCATACATGCATGTACAAATCGCAAAGTGGGGGGAATTGCCAAAGAAAGCCATCGCTTAAGAAGTGAACTCTGTACGTACGTGTGTCGTACTTCGCTCGCGTGTTGGATGTGCGACCGCTATCGCCATTCGCTAAAGGCATCCTACGCACACTACACAACAACTTTAAACACATGTAGAGCCATTAATGTTATTTAGTTAGCTTTACGCAGCAGTGCAACTACAAACGACTTTGTAGTTCCGACCGCTTCGCAGGCAATATTTATGACAGTACATTGACGGAGCAAGGTTGCGCCATAGAATAAAGAACATTGTTGCGCTCTTCTGCGCCTCGCTTGTTTTCAAAACACCCGCGCTACGTCATGATTCTACGTTTGATCACGTGAATGTTGATTAGGCCATTCACTTTGTTCGTTGTTATCGCATGGTTCCTGCTTTACTTCTATACACCCTTTATACCTCTTCAATCGGCCTCAAGTGCGCGCCAAAAACCACCTTCCGCAATGTGTATTCCACCGATCCGATTATTTTTCACACTTGTTTGCTGACATGTCTAGGAAAGCTCCATCGTGATTAGCAGCAGCGAGAACTCGTTTGACAATTTTGGGCAGATAAACTGTTCACCTATGCTGTTTACAAACAGTAGGCATGTTGTGGGTGTTCTGTGCTACAAGCGTTACAAGGGTGTTCTTTATAACAGCATGATACAACAGCGCGATCATCATCAGTCTTTGTTATTGCATGCCCGGTATTTACGTGAGAGTTGTGCCCTTTGCGCCAACGTTGCTTTGCGCTGGGCACTGGATACTCTTCGTGACTCAAAAAGAAATTCGTACCAGTCTACTGTTGTGCACTCAGCCGACCGACGACGACCTAAGCCGGCAGAGCTTGTTCGCGTATTTGTGATGAGCAGAAGCAGTCTTTTCAACAACTTGACTAAGTGCAGTAAAGGTTGTGCTTGATTCACCGCAGTGAATGCTATTCGACCTTGTCAAATACTCTTGAATCAGTGCTGTCATCTGATAAAGCGTCTTGTAGAATTGGCGCGTGCTGGTTTTTTAGAGAGCAGAAGGTAGGGGGCACAATGGAAAATGTATTCTTGCAGCCATTGTATTTAAATGCATCGCACGGAAGTGTGGGGCGAAGAAATTTCTTCGCTTGCCTTCACAAACTTATTGCTGGTAGTGCAGCGATCTCTCCCGCTGGATTTTATGCCGCATCCACCGTTCGCGGCCGGTTGATACCATCAACGCGGGCGAACCGTCGCTCTGCCCACTGAGGAAGCGCGAAAAGGAATAGCATCGAAAACGGCATCATTACTATATCGCACCCCTGCTGTCCCATTATGCAAATGAACGCGATGTGGCGGCATGAGCATTGTTTAGTAGAGACCGTGAAGTCATCGATAGGAAAAGGCGCACACGGTGGTCTGCATCTTTGGCTGCGCCTGGAAACTAGGTTCCTTGGATAACAAAGAAAAAAAACAATGCGAGACCTAACACGAAGTTTGACACAGACACCTTTTTGCCATTTTTTAAATTGTCAGTGTGAATTAACTGGTTCATCGCTGTGGAGCCTAAATCCTCGAGATCTCTCAAATGTTAATAACAATGCAGCAATCGGGAGCTCTGTACAGTGCAACATTTCCCCTAATGCTGCATCAGGTTGTTAAGCATATGACGAGTTTGTTATTCTTGTGTTGCAAACCCTACATATCAATCATTAATGCTTACATGCTACTTAGTAACTGCTCTTAAACTCAACGCATACGAACTTAAAATGCACTTGGCTTCCGGTGTATTTTGTGTAATTTGAAATGGCTTCCACGTTTGACCAGCTCGGACACTTCCCCAGCAAAGCAAAACTTGCTAGATATTCAACAGCACATTTCGGAAAGCTTTGCCCTTGGAACTCTGAAGAGGAGTAGGCAACATTTTCAGGTTTTGCTTTGTTTGCCAGATGCAAGCTAATCTCTGCATGTGAGGTTGTATTAGGTCACACTGTGCCTCCACCTTGTGCTTATTGTTTTGTATTTTATATTAATCTTCTTGCCAGATGCGAAACTTGCATGTTGAAAGAAAGCATCTTTTATAGAATAAGTTTTAAATATATTGGGTGAGAAAAACTAGGCTTTGCAACAGTATACCTTAAAACATCTGTGTTCTATAGAGAGGCCAGAAATTATTTGGAAATTTTTCAGCATTTCTCTCTGGAAAGGGTTAGGGAGTTAAGTGGGAGCATTTGATTTCCGTCAGGTTTAATGCCCCAAGGCAACACTATGGCTATCAAAAACAACCTGTTTACGTGGAAGTTTTATTATGTGTGCCTAGGTATAAGAACACATGCATATTTGTACGTTTTGCCTTTTCAAATGTGTTTTTGGCCGTCGGGTATCGCACGCATGACCTTGTGCTCAGAAGCAGAATAGCTACAACTTCGTATGGCACAAGAGGACGGAAAGATAGACAACTGCACAGGAAAAGTGCCTGCATTGCTTTTGTGCTAAGTTCATGGATCCATACCAACTAGCTTGATCACAGTGAATGTTTAGCAAAATAGCCACGGTGGTCGGTTCGAGATTTTGGAGGTCAGCATAAAGTATGTTAACCAATGTTGCATTTGCCATCCATTTTTATTGCAGTTCTCTCCTGCTGAAATGTGTATGCTTCATGCCCTTCTGTTTTGCAGATGCTGCTGTGATTCCACAGGCCAGCAGAAGGAAGACTACAATAATGAAGCAAATTCAACATTTAGAGAAACAACTTTAGATCTTGGTAGTGTAACTGAACAAGTTTGCTGGCTGCAATGCCTTGTTCTGGATTCAAGTTTGTAACCTGATTGTGAAATTTGCTCCTTGAGAGGCTCCATGCTAGTGAACAAAAAAAATTTTGATCAACTTGCTACTGGCATAGAGAGCCTCTAGATAGACAGAATTGCCACCTTGCAGTCTACTACAGACCTGTCGCCTGGCAATAGTTCATAGTGCACCTGAAGTGCATCGGCGCATGGTTTGCAGTCCGGCGATGGTACCATTCAGAATTCTGGACTTTGATATAAAGCACTCGCACTGAAGTCTTAAACAACAAAGTATTTCATGATACTTGAGGCACTGCCCGTACTTCTACCACTACATTACTGAAAGCTATGAAACTTCTAGTGTGGGATATGCAGCACAACTCTTTTTGTTGGATGATGCCTCCTTTCCCTTTCCTCAATGGTAGATACTTCGGCCTGTTGGTAAGGCATAATTCACTATGCCATGTGGAGAAATTCCTAGCAGAACTTATTCATGGCAACTATCCAACTGCAAATAGCTGAAATGCATCATGCATGAGGCATGTACTGCAGCCGGACTCCTCTGTCAATGCTGTACCATCTAGTGGTTACGCAGCAATGTCTGCACATACCCAGTGTCACATGCCCAAGTTGGTGTCAAAGAGGTTCACTGAAGGGCACATACTCGATGGTACATCTCCACGGGAACAGCCCACATATTTATAGATTACCTTTGGGATTGGTTTATATTTTTGGTTAGGTTTGAAACTGGTCTTGCATTGACAAGAGTGCATTAAAACATGGGACAAAGAAGAAGAGGGTGTCAACAAACAGCATTGTGACATGGAACAACCAGGCAGAGGCTGGGGGATGAGTGAGCCTGTCCGTCTCCTCTATTTATTCGTCCTGTGTATTGCACACTGTAGAGTGAATTATTCACTTTTCAGTGTATCTAAAGTGATCACAGCTGATTAGTGGATACAACTTGCCATATTCCTTTAACATATGGCAAAATATTTTCCAAGTTCCCATTGTTTAAGGTATTTCCATGTGATGGGTGCAATTTTGGCTAATTTCACTGAATCGGCTTGATGATGAATGGCACTGATTCCTTCTGTTAGCGTTTTGACTGTGATACCCATATTAGTAATGTTTTCAAAGACTTAGCCTCCAGGAGCTGGTAATGTTCCATGATGCCACATTGTCAACGGTCAATTATGGTTAATTACTCAGGGACAAGTGTGCAAACTTTTAGCAATATTTTATGCTCTCTGCCTTGTGCATAGGTTTAATAATTAACATTTGTGCAGCAAAAATGTTCATCACTACTCAACCTAATAACTAGTATAATTCATTTACTGTTTTCAAAATGTGTTGCAGAGCCCTTCAAGAGAAAATTAGTTGCTCGGATACAATGATATTCTTTTGTGTATGCCTCCAAAGTTGTGTACATACTCTGTCTGCGTGTGTGTTTGTGTGTGGGTGCGTGGACAGCCATCTCTGCAGTTTTAGCAAGCAGTAGAAAGCTACTGGAGCACATAAGCTTGACTGATGAAAGAAATGCTTGTCTCCACGACACTTTATTCAACGTCACTCGACAGCAGTTTCTTTTAAATGTACTGATTCTTCTTTTATATGCGACTCTCATATCCATGCAGTTATTTGGTGCGTGGCTAGCACTAGAACACGTTATTGTCATGTTTACCAGTGTGATCTGCAAAGTTTCAAAAGTATGCTGCTATTGCTGACCTCTGTATACAAATAATTGCTCTAGTTTCTGGTGCATAAAGTTGTTATTGAGAATAACAGTAGTCATGGGGATGAGCATTTAGAGACAACGAAGTATGTAGGATCAATGTGCAATGTTTTCTAGCATATCCTCTGTTTCACGCACACAGAAGCTGCACTGGTAGTGTGCAGTTAGGCACGCTACCTGTGCCTAACACGGACAGGCATGAACACCACGGCATTTTGGAGTGTGCCATGGTGTTCATGTCTGTGCATGTTTTTGTTGTCTTTGCACTCTTGGCTTTAGCAATGCATTACCAGCATCCACTCTAGGCAAGTCTCACTCCGTGCGTTTTGCGGTGCTGTTCTTGATCTGCAGCATTTTGCATAAAGCAACTGCTTCAGATATCACAACTACAACTTCTTTATGCAACTTTATGTCAAATCACATATTGTGCATTTTTGTCGTTCTAGTAGGCGACATACTATATTTTAGTCGTGAGCTCAAAGGATGTGCTGTGGCCACTGATTGCCAGGAACATATTACTCCGCTCATTTTGTGGTAAATAGCTTTATATCTCCGATTCCTTTCGTGTAATACATATGTCTTATTTTGCAGCATAAAGGTACAAGGCTTCATTTTACATTGAATTACATGGCATATACCTAATAAATTTCCATCATATGGTATGCATTACTTTTTGGATGCAGACAGTGAGAGAAGTCTCTCTAATCTTTGAACCATTGCCTTGTGCATGAAATAGAGTGTAGTGTGTGCTGCTGCCAAACCTATGCATTCACTGTTGTTAGCAATTGCATTCACCGTTAGCTTGCTGATGCATAACTGTCAACCTGTGAGCATTAAAATGAGTAAGAATCCTGCACACACAACACCGGATACGGACGAAGTGGGGAAATGGCACATACTTTCTTTTTTGTAGTTTTGCCTGGAGCACACACCTTTCTGGGTTACCACACACATTGTGGGATACCATTAACTATGATTCCTTTTAACCGCAGCACATAAGCAAACTTGAAACACACAAACTAACACGCAACGCTGTATTTAGATCACTGAATTTTTCGGTGACATTGTTATTGCCAATTTCACCCACCTGAGGAACTCATCTGAATAAACGTGCTCGGAGCAAGTACCCCTCCAGTGTCCCTCTACCGTTAGTAGACTTCCAAGGAAATGGTTGGATACTAAGGGAATAATTGGGTACCGACGAGTAACAAATTCTCACGAACACTTTTCTGAAGATTTGACAAGACACTCGTAAAATCTTAGAATAAGCCCAAAATCGTGAACTTTCCTGAAAATGTGGGAGAGTTGTAGGTGTGGAAATGTAATAAATGCAAATTGCACCGTTGAACTTTCCACAGAGCGTAGCTCTTGCATTGAAGTACACTGTCTGTCTTGCAGGCACCTCCAGACGGCAGCGCAGTGCTCATCAGTGTGTGCACAACTCACCTGCCAACAAAGGGGGAACACAGCTCGCAGAAACTACGGGCAGTGACCTGTGCCCCTCCGAAAACGTGCATGTCAACGAGTCATACGTTTGCAACTACTGCAGCAAGTCCTTCAATGCACGTGGCAACCTGAAGACTCACCTCCGCATCCACACTGGCGAGAGACCATTTCAGTGCCATCTGTGCCCTCGGGCTTTCACGCAGAAGGTGACCCTCGTGCATCACGTGCGGACACACACAGGGGAGAGACCTTTCCAGTGCCGCTTCTGTCTGAAGGCATTTGTACGCAAGTTGGAGCGCAAGGACCACGAGATCCGCAAGCACTTGAAAGGAACCGCTACTTATTGAAGGGCTTGCCAAATGTGGCTGACATTTGCTAGTGATGAACCTTATAGGAAATCTTAGCAAAACAGGTGTCTTGGCTTGTGTTCAGTTGCTATGACATTGTCAGACTTTGCAGAAGGGCAGTGTTTGCATATACATAAAGAGATGCACAACAGTGAGCTCCAATATGAAAGGAAACCTGGTTTGCACTCAAGAGTGGCTATAATCGGTGTGTCTGCTCTGAAGTCGCAAACACACCTTAGGGTACTTTCTTTGACACAGGGGCTGTGCGACAAGTATTGGCAAGAGAGGTTCAAGCGTGCACGTCTTCTGCAATTGTTGACTAAAAATAATTATGCAGATCCAACTCATATGTTGGAATTTATGTGAAGCAAAGCTTTCTTTATTGGCGGTGACTATATTATGCTATATGTGGGCTGGTGTGGTCATGTTTCAATGTGTGTTTTAAAGGTCTTGTGCAACATTATAATTTTATACAGTATTAGTTAAAATAAATTTTGACTCATTTGGTCATGAACATTTGAGTCGGTTGGTGAACAACAAGTGGCTTATGACTAGGGGTGTGTCATCGCATGATTCCATGGGTGATTCTTATTGGGATGATGGTGTATGTAGAACAGTGAAAAGAGGTCTGTGAGTAGTAAAGTATGAAGTGTCAAGGTAAATGTCGATGGCTTTCATATCTAGCACAAACACGTGATCTGCTTCGGTACTATGATGAGTAAGTGCAACAGCCATACGCTCTGACAATGCCAGTTACGGCCGTAACAATGTTCTCACACGAAGCACTTACCCAGTGGATTAATATTGTAGTAGGCAAAATATGCAAGAGAATAAAAATGAAAAATGAAAGAGGGCATGGGATGTAAAGTTGTATTACTTAAGAGTACTGAGTAAATCAACTAAAGCTGTTAATTATAATGATCTTGCGTGTCACACATTCACATAAAGGTGAATACAGTTAATGGCTCTACACCTCCCCTGTCATGTGGAACGTATGCATCATAAAGGACTGACCAAGAGTGGGCACAAACCCAGTGGCACATAACGAATGCTTAAATCTTGGATTATCAAGGTAATTGAAGAATCCGTTGAGTATAATGCCAATTTTGATTAAGAGATGTGTGCAGTTTGGTAGTACATATAGGCCTACTTTATAAGTTCAGATTTTACGTATGAATTCAGTGTTTTTATTACACAATAAAGAAGTGCACATAGTTGCACTACATTGTTGGTCAGCATACACGACTAGCAATCGGCGCATACACCAGCCTTGTGTACATATGCACAAATATATCTGCTGAGATATTTACCGACCCAACAGCCACCAGTAGCCACTCGAACCCTTGCAGTGTAGGCAAAGCAAGCTTCTCTGTAATACTAATTAGTCGTCTATTTCACATATGACTTTCCTCCATGTCACAGTGCAGGCCTTAATCTTGTTGCTCGCACATGCTTGCCATATAACAGGGATAAGTTTGGCGAGAATGCCTTATTTCATATTCACAGTCAAATGCCTTGGAGTAGCGAGCTAACACTCTCATTGGCATGGGGAGCTGTTCTCTGTGTGGGCTTCTTGCACTGCTTGTGATATCTGCTGCTTCAGTGAGAAAATTGGGCTACATCCTCTGTGGTTGCCCTTACTACAGTGTGAAGATCTTGACCATGCTAAACACTTTAGAATTGTGCCAATCGAAGAAATTGATTCTGATACACTGGTCCAGACTGTTATCAGCTCAGAGGGCCTTGAATGTGTTTCTGCTCTTCTTACTGACTCAATTGTGGACTCTAACAGGCTACAAGAGTTGTGCATCTTTACACGCAAGCTTCTTTCTTTTCATAATTTTGTCCCTCATGTTTCACTATCAACATCCCCTTATCCCAGTACTGAGTGGCCAGCTGCGCTATATAGTGGCAAACCTCCCTGTCTTCCCCCTCATTTGCCTGTTTTTTTATAGTTGAGAATGTGCTATTTCAATTTGTGCAGACTCTGTCGCTGTGGATCGCCACCCTGGCCGACCACAGTCTCTTCAAGGCAAGCACATGGGAAGACGTTTGCGGCGATGTCTCGAGTGCGGCTACACCACAGCTTATCACTCGAGCATGCAGAATCACCAAAGAATACACACGGGCGAGCGCCCGCATAAGTGCGACTACTGTGGCAAGGCCTTCATGCAGAAAGGCAACCTGGTTGCGCACCTACGCATCCACACTGGCGAGAGACCTTTCCACTGCCACCTCTGCCCCATGGCCTTCACGCAGAAGATAAACCTTGTTAGTCACATGCGAACGCACATGGACAAGAAGCAATTTCAATGTCGCTTTTGCCTGATGGTGTTCGAACACAAACTGCTGCTGCAGAATCATGAAATGACTCACGCATGACGTGCTTTAGATGCTGCGCCATCAAGTGCAGGGGCTTTGCCGCACCACTCAGTTGGTTAGGGCTAGAAAAGCAACGGGCTGACACATTTATTAGCGAACTCCCTTAGACTCATTAACTCATTTCTCAGGTGTGAATGATAGTGAGTGACAGTGAGCTTGAATGGATGTGATCAGTGGCTGACGTCATGATGACAGTGGCATGGCTGAGAGGTCTATCGACATAAGAGGAAAAGAATGAAAAATTAATAGAGTACTTGGAAAATATGACCTCAGGTTTATTCATGTAAGTGCCACTCGTATACTATAGCCGTAGGCTAGAATATAGAATAGGAATGCTCAGGTCCACCATTATAAAGCATTTTGTCTTTCCCCCCCCAATTTGCAGTTGGTAGCTTTTGTCCTTCAGGATGGGTCGCAAAAGGTCACAACTCGATCTCATGGGCCATTTAGCTTTGCTGGCTGGCTAGTGGGCTTGGTTGAACAAAGTATTGCTTTTTAAGCGAAGGTTTCTTTGCTTCTTTCGTTCACTTCGTGGCTGCGGGCTACAGTCTTGCAGGGTGGGCTGGTCCCGGAGATACTGCAAATCGAAGTGGCCCAGGAGAACCAGGGGTATCAGGTGTGAGCTTTAACAAAAACTAAATTGGCCTGAAGCATCTACTTGGCATGGAGGAAACCATAGAGTTTACTACAATAGTTACTAGAGGGAGCTTGGGTGCTGCAATCATTCAGCGACCATGGGCATGGTGGGTAATACATGGATTTGTATGATCTTTGTGCTTGTGGATTCTTGTTCACTTTGTGGCTGCTGGCTACAGTCTTGCAGGATGGGCTGGTCCCGGAGATACTGCAAATCGAAGTGGCCCAGGAGAACCAGGGGTATCAGGTGTGAACTTTAACACAAACTAAATTAGCCTGAAGCATGTACTCGGTGTGTAGGAAATCATAGAGTTTCCTACAATAGTTACTAGAGGGAGCTCGGGTGCTGCAATCGTTCAGCGACCATGGGCATGGTGGGTAGAACATGAATTTGTATGGTCTTTCTGCTTGTAGATTCAGATGTTCTTGTGGCTTTGTTTTCGATGCTTTATCTGCCTTCATTGTCCTAAATATCAAAGCAATCTAGACTTTTCTAAATGCTGAAGGCTCTGTAAAATGCATAATCGCTGCTAATTGCAGTGGTTCAGCCTGTCGAGATGGCCAAAATCTAAATGTGCCAAGCGATTCAATGCGCTGGTTTGCTTGCCTGCAAGAAATTCGTAAGGGTAATCTATGCGGCTTATTGATTCATGCGTCTATGGCATAATCGCTTCAATGTCGGGCTTCTGTGCTAGAGGTCCTGTGTCTAAATTCAGCCGTCTGTCAATTTTATTAATGATTATCTAATTATTTATAATGCTGTACTCTGATGAAAATGATCAGTTTAGAAAGTCACAAAGCCATTTGAAGCCAGAAGGATGAAGTTTAGGCAAATCTATGTACTAACCATCATTCCCACACTGGTTGAAGCGCCCTGCTTGCAGCTCTGTAAACCCTAGCGCCAGAGTACCCTCTAGTATTTATTGTATGAAACTCTATGGAGGAGACAGACGTTCAGAAAAAGTGCTAAGTAGAGCAGGAACGTCCTCGACATACAGCGAAACATGGTTGGAACTCAAGCGCAAGCTTGTTCATAAATGCAAAGTAGATAAATGTTGAATAGAACCAATCATCTCTGAGGAGTGCAATGAACATCTCGCCCAGAAACGTGAAATGGATAAGTATCAACAAGCAGTAAAGAATGACTTGGAGCATGAGCGAACTCTTGCTCAAAAGGTGAAGCTGGGTGGCGTCGATACACAGTGATGAAACAGCAGTAAAACAGGACTGTAATTTACGGTTGCAAACAAGTACTTTGAGAAATTTTTCGTGCCAGATTAATTCGGTTCAATGTGTAATATATTTGATAGACTGTGGTTTGTGTTGGACACTTCTGGCTGTGGTGGAGTGTCAGAAGTCTACGTCGAGTGAGAGTTGTATATTTTTTTTCTTATTAAAATGTGTAACGTTGTCAAGTGGTCTATACTCGCTAATTGTTTGATAAACAAGAACAGTATTCATTCCCAGCACCAATGAAAGCTTACCTTAAATTGAATCCCCAGTGCAAGGGTTCTCAAAGTTTCTGGCCTCGGGGAACCCCACCTTCCTTCACAGGGTGCTGCAGAAATTCACCCCCCCTCCTCCCTACTTCTTTTTTCAACTATGTATTTATCCACGGCCTCACGATGACTGTTGCAATGAATCAAGTGAACAATTAATTGAGTGAACATCCTAAGTGCAGATGTGGGGGTTTTAATTACTCAATAGCAACTCTAATCTAAAAATCCACCTAAGAGGGGATGGGGTTTGATTTGTTTTGGCCTCTTGCTGAACTCTAAAATGTCGCTTTTTGAACCCCTGGGTTCCACAGCATCCAGTTTGGGAACGCCTGCCCTAGTGCATGGGATCCATTTAATTTTCATTTCATTTATTCCATGAACATTTCTCTTTCGTATCTATGTGCATTTAGAACTACGTGCTTCAGGAGAACCAATTATTTTGTTCCTTGTATAATTTCCAGTTGGATGCATTAATTTTTGTGTTCTTGCGCTGTTGTATTTGTAGCAATGTATCGGCAAATGCACTGATCTGTTATTGCTATTTTCTCTCTCTCTCTCTCTCTCTCTCTCTCTCTCTCTCTCTCTCTCTCTATATATATATATATATATATATATATATATATATATATATATATATATATATATATATATATATATATATATATATATATATATTTATATTTATTTATTTATTTATTTATTTATTTATTTATTTATATCTTGAACTTCAAAATTTGGCAATATATTTTGCTAAGTGTCACATCGGAAACAATTTGGCCTTTTCTTTATATATATGCTATAGGTTCATATTTGCAACTGTCAACATGTAATTGTGGACAAATAAAACAGCTTTGACTTTGTTAAGAGGAACGATCGCAAATACCTACCACTTTTCCGTGCTGCATGCCCAGACGATTGGGAATGTTTATCCACATCTTCAAGGCCCCTGTATTTGCTTCATAAACCTTGAACATATGAGTGAGCACTATAGTATAACTACGCCCCTTTTTCTTGTTCTCAGTCAAATACATGCCTCCCGAAAAAACAATTCCTGGCTGCCTTTCGCTCATTGCCCGTACTGTAAACTTGGGAAGCCTGATTAATCTCGTGAAACGTGATTGCTCACTCACGAAACTACTGTACGGGTGTGCTAGGCCTAGAGCAACATGCATACAGCTACTGAATAGATTGGTCGCACTGGAGAAAATCTCAGGGACCATGGCAGTGCCACGACTACAAGATAAATACCTCAGCTCCTTGCCTGCTTGCTTTCTGCCTGCTTAACCCCACACCAAACTTCGGTGGCTTGGAAGCCAGAGCAAAAACTGGCCTCTACGCATGCTGTGTCTTACGCTCGTGTGCTTCTTATGTGCATGAGCGCTCTCACCAAATGCAAAGGCACCAATTAAAAAAGCCTACATACACAGCAGCATTACCAATGCATGTAGAGTGATTTATGCCACTTAGCTCTGCGTGGCAGAACAATATGTGACTTGGTTTTTCAAGCCACTTTGCAGGCAGTGCTTTTACAGAACAAGTTCGTAGTCTGTTGTGCATTATTGCGACAGCAATTATATAGACACTCCAGGCGCATTTATGTCGTCGGCGTCGCCGTGAGGTTCCGTATAAAGTCCAAGGCCGATAAAATCGTCGCCGCGTGCTGTATGCTGTGTGTGCGAGTGAAAGCGTGCGAGAATGAGTTGGCAATCGCGTCTCGATCTCACGCACGCAAGAGAGGAAAGCGGGGAGGATGCGCGCCGTCTTCAGTCGCGCTCAAGGCTCCGGGGGAGGATAGGGCCAATTTGATAGGGCCGGAGGGCGCTTTCTGTTCTACTCCAGGCGGCTGTCCGCGCCCGGCGGGCCGCTGTATCTTGAAAGCCATCTGCGACGGGGACAGAGTCCGCCGAGAGCTGTGTTTTCGCGGCTTAGTTAGCGTTTATGCGAGACGCAGCAAGAAGGTCAATTCACTCGCTGCTGCTTCCTTGCTCCAGCGTTTTAACGCAATAGCGTTAAGGAGCTCGTGTTGCAGAAAAGCCTGTGTCGTCGGCGTCCGTGGCGTTGGCCGTGAGCGATAAATCACGGCAGGCACTTCATAAATAAAAAGCAACTTCCAAGATGGGCTGGGTGGCAATCGAACCAGGGTCTCCGGAGTGTGAGACGGAGGCGCTACCACTCAGCCACGAGTTTTTTTTTTTCTTTATTGAACTCAGCCACGAGTTCGATGCTTCAAAGCGGTACAAAAGCGCCTCTAGTGAATGCGGTGTTGCCTTAGAAACGAGCTGTTTCTAAGGCTCAGGCGTGCGTCGCTTGCTCAGGCGCACCTTTCCTTGCCGCGCCGAACGCTGCGTTGCTCGACGCTCACCGCGTCCGATGCGGGGCGCGTAGTCGCTGTGCCGTAGCCCATTGTCTTACACCCCTTGGCGGGTGTAAGACAATGGCTACGAGTTCGATGCTTCCAAGCGGTACAAACGCGCCTCTAGTGACTGCGGTGTTGCCTTCGAAACGAGCCATGGAAAGTTATACTGCGGTGTATATCGGTGATTATGAACATGTAACTTACAGAAGTCGCAATTACACGAGTAGCGAAGTGCGTTTCCGCTGCATTTCTTCTGCGCTTTCCGCACACGCAGAGCCATCATGCGGCAAACACAGAAGACCCCCTCCTCTCCATGTACGGCGCTGCCCCGACAGATGGCGCGCCACGCGCGCATTGGAGCTGTGCGAGGCGGGTCGCTCCCGGACGCTCTCTCCCCTGACACCGCTTCGCCTTGCTCCCTCTGCAGAATCAAGCGTCCTTCCTTTCTTTAGATCACCATCTGTGTATCTCTCTGCCCGTGCCGATCACAACGTTTGGCTGGCGTGCATCATTTCCCCCTCCGAGATACCGAGTTCTTTGGTTCATTCCGCTTGCACAGGCGCACGTTTCGTTGCTGCGCCGCACGCCGCGTTGCTCGACCATATGGCTCGACGCTCACCGCGTCCGATGCAGGGCGCCTCGTAAGTGATGGCTGCCCTGTGGCTCATTGTCTTACACCCCTTGGCGGGTCGACAGGAACGCTGTCGCGTTCCACTCTTGAAGGCGAAGCTTAAGCGTCCTCCAATTTTTTGACAGCGCCTTGACAGCGATTTTCCGCGGCCATCAAGCGAGGTATGTTCATGTTTGCTTGTGCGCGCCTCACAGAATGCGTGTTAATTTAGTTCGTATGTCTGTATTTACAAATTTATACGGCCTATAAAACTACTATAATTTGCTGTCACAATCGGTGCTTCGCTTTTCGGTCGATACTGCGACTTGTTGAAACACCCGCGCCTTACGTCACATGCCTGCATTCGGTCACGTGAATTTTAGCTGCGCGCTTTTTCTTTTTTTCTTTTCCACTTTAATCCGAGCTTTAAAATTTTTTTCCCTTCTTGATTTCTGCCCAGGGAAGCATGGGGAAGCCCCATCGTGATTAGCGGGACCAATAACGAGTTTGGAGTTTACCGGTTCCCCGTATGCAGAAATATATATAAGTTGAAGCCCATGCTTGACTTGATTTGAGTGACGCCTATCGGGAACGCGCCGAAGGAGACGCAGTGAGCGTCTTTGGGCACGTTAACGCCAGGCGAAATCAAGTCAAGCATGTGCTTCGACTTAAGTTGCATTTCTTCAATGCTTTTACTTTCGTTGTGGAGTTTGCGCTTGTGCAGCTGTCTAACAGATGTGCCGTCCGAAGTCCCCTGCCGAGCACAGCGAAATATGTGTATATATTTTTATTTTATTTCTCTACTCTGCCGAGTCCCTTCGTAGCAGCCTTCGCGCGCAGATGCGTCTTCTTGGCGACAGTCAACTGCGTTCACCGGGAAGCTACTGAGCGCCTCGTCCCGCGTCGTTCCCCACGCTGGGGCAAGCCCCTGCACAACTGATGAACTCTGTAAGCAAGTCTGTCCCTGTCGCATCAAGCGAGACTGTCCGACGTGGATCGCATCGTAAGGACGCCGACGACGAGCACACGGGCCACTTTCGATCCCGATCGAGCAGATCCGGATTGAATTTCTCGATCGCGATTGACTCGATCCTCTCCTCAGCCTGGGCAAAGGAGCCAATCGCGATTGAAAAATTGTATCCAGATCAAGCTCGATCGCAATCGAAAGTGCCCAGTATGACACCGGTGACAAAATACCGACGCAAATAACTGCGTGGATATCGAAAATGCAGCCGGCAACGTTAAAAAAAAAAGAATATCACCATCATGAATCTGCACGACAGGGGTCCCTGTCCTTATCCAACCGTCAAGACTGTCAGCAACTGCAGAAGATGAAACCATCCTCCTCAGCGCCAAGGTGATCGTTCCACAGCGCACGCGGAGGCCGTTTACTAGGTCCCGTTGCAAGACGCAATGATCCGGCTATTCAAATGTTACAGCCTATGTGATGTCGCCGTTAAGTTCTTCATTCCGCTCGCCTATCGAAAGAACAGGTGCATTATCATTGCTAAAGCGGTGTTCAAACCAAGAGTTTCTGGGGTACCCGGATCCCCGAGGGATCGTGCAACCTCATAACGCATTTAAGGGACAGCAACGACGATATTCACGCCAGTGCAACAGACAGCTAGAGTTGTTCTGACTTTCCATCTGAACAGTGAACAACTTGCAGTCGTGAATCTGGGATTTATAAGGTACGAGGTGAGTAAGTTCTTTGAACCCGCACCGATGTGCTTCAAATGCCAAAGAATGAGACATGTCATGGAGTATTGCTGTAACCTCACTGGATGTGCGAAGTGCGTCGGGGAGCATGACTTCAAAAAAGTGCCGACTAGAAACCCCTGCGAAATGACCAAACTGCGCGGAAGCCCATATGGCTTTGTTCAAAGGTTGCAGAGTCTAAAAGCTGTCTCTAAGCATGCAAGAGCTTTTGTGGAAGGGTCAAAAGAATCGGCAGGAGCTACTACTGACAGCCATAAAGATGGATAAACAGACTCACGTGAATACCAATGGCGCTACAAAAACAAAGAACGAGACTGAGATAAATAAGGAACACTAGTTCAGATGCTCGAGTGGACAAATAGACTTATGCAAGCAAGAAGCCAACTGCCAAGGTTAAGCTCGATGCGCCAAGAAACAATGCGCCCCTCGTATACATCTTTAGGCAGTGTGCAGAAAATTGACAGCTTGCAGGTGCAGATGGCCATCTCGACTCCTCCTGCGGGCAAAGCGCTGGTGTTCATGACATCCAACTGAAGATCTCTGGAAGCTGTAATAACGCTGCTATCACAACTTCACGAATGCTCGCTATAGTGCGTGCCAGCAAGCCTGTCCCTAGAAGCGCCACATTGCCTTAGCCTTGATACATACAGGGGCTTGTGTTTTTCGCTTAAAATTGCAGAAAAATGATTTGGCCTCTATTCTTAGCGAAAGTTTGTAAAAAGATTGCATTTTGTGGTCCAGATCATTCAGTGTAACACTTGGCAAGTTACTTGCCTTGCTTTTAAGAAATAAAAATTATGCAGATCCAACGCACATATTAGAATCATTACGGATTGGCAATTCCAGAGTTCTAATGATTATAGAATCGTTCTACATTTTCAAGCACCCGGAATGGAGGTGGAATGGAATGGGCAAGTTGTCCTGGAGCAGTAAATGGTGACATTAAGTAGGACCGCTAAACCAGTAAATTTGCTAATTAGAATAAGCTAGACTTGTCCAATTTATTACGTTTCTAAATTTTTACTCAATGGATGTTTCGGCATCTACCTATATTTGTCTACATCTGCAGTGGTAATTTCAAACATTGCAGTATTCTACACATTCTGCACTTTTGAGGACTTGGAAACCCTTTTCCATTGCAAGGTAGAAGTGCATGTAAAGACAGCAACTCTTCGTTGTCAAGAATGATTTGATGTAGAGAAAGCATGCTCGATCTACAACACAAGGATGCAGGCCATACATTCTTGTGTTGCAACCTGTTCAAGTTGACTCTGAATTGGAACAGGCACCATGTTTTTCGCCTGCAGTCGAATATCCATAAGGAGTGATAACAGGCAGTTGGAGAGGTATGCTGGAACTAGCGGTGCCTGCTAATATGCCAGTAAATGCGAAATAAATTAAAAAAGGCACCCTGCGAGATGTATAAATGCATTTTGCTTCTATGCTAGTCGTCAAATTGACAGACAGTTTGGCTGAATACACTGCACAACAATGTAAAATTATTTTGTACCTTAATCGAATAAACATAGTTTTGGATGAATTATACATTTTTGAAGTGGTCTATTTCATTTAGATGGCAAGTCTTGCTTATATCACGGTGTGCAATGTGGTTATGAATCGCCTTACAATACTTTTTAAAACAGTACATGTTAGGTCACAGGCTGCAACACATTGCAGACATAACAGGCCACAAAGCGTGTTTGTTACTGTGTAAAATGTATATATTATTGTTCGTAATATTGAAAATTCACAAATATGTTTTCTGTTACCAGGCACGCAGCATGCAAGTAGTAAACAATTAAAAAGAAAGTGCTTCACTTACTGGAATTGGAGGAATAGAATGGTTTAGCTCAGCAGTTCCAGGAAGGAATGGCAGAATTCTCACCATTACAAGGAGTTATAGGTAGTGAAATTACGGAGATTTACACTCCGGAATGGAGTGGGAATGGAATGAAAGGCCCTACTCCAGAGCTCTGCTTGGAATCAATGTGAAGCTAACTTTTTATGGAGCAGCTAACCAAATGCTATAAATTTGCCTATTCATTGCTGCATCTTAGGTGTAATGGAAACTGGCACTCAGTCGTGTTCGGGCGCACCTATGCTGCGCAATGTGCGACAAGCGGCGGTCATCTTAAAGAGCTAGTCAGCACGACGTAAGTTATACGCTCGATTGTGGCCTAATGGTTAGAGCATCAAGCTGCTTGATCCCAACATTGGGCATGCAATTAAATTTATTTTACAGTGTGAGCTACTCAACAAAACGGCAGCAGCCCCCAGTAGCCATGGTCAGAAAAGTCTGGGAGGGTCCACAAAGAAAGCTTTGCTTTCAAATGCGAAGTTTCCTAGTCTATGGAGAAGCTAGCTGCTGTGAAGGTGGCGCTAGCATAATCTTGGGTCACCTGTCGGCAGCTGTGGGAAACAGCCGTTCTGGGAGGGTTGCCACGTGTTGCCTGTCCCTCTGGAACACGGCCAACATTCCAGAGCTTGGTTCCACAGCGCTCTTCCTTCTGCCTAGCAGGAGTAACTTTGCCTGCTGCATCATGCCAACATGTCTCACCCACTTGTATAACACTGTTCGAGGAGTTCACATACAGCACCAAACCTGCTAATGCTGTTGAAACTGTGAAGTTTCTATGGCTGCATGTCAGGCACTGTCAAGCCCCAGCCACACTGGAGGAAAAACGCACGGGGTGCATCGCCGTTGATAAAACATTGCAGTGCGGCCACGCCGACTGGCAGTTTACCTCCGTGGCAGTCATGTGAAACCATGAAAATCTTGCCTCCTTTTTTCTTACTCTGCGTGTAGGTGCGAGATGTGTGCTTTTTTTCTTCATCTAATGATAGATCGGTGCTGCGTTTACATTCTCCATCCGAGGCGATGACGACGATCGACATCGTTGCCACTGTGATCACAATCACATTGGTGTGCTCCTTTTTGTTGCGGTGTCGCCACATTCAAAAGAGAAGGAAAACGAAGTACTGTGTGTCGCCTCCACGTCCTTGTAGTCAGGGTCCGTCTTGTCATATACAATCCAATATGGCCTACTGTCTACAAAGACATTTCCATCAGAACGTCACAGTTTAGACTATCATTGTAAAAACAATTGCAAACCATGACAGTCAAAACAAGCACGAACGAGCACACGTCACTGAAGGGACGTGTGTGCTGGAATGACATTATGGAACTCCCATTAACCTGGGGCACGTGGCAAGCCACAAAACATTGGTACAGTACTGATTCCTCCTGTGGCATGAGAAAAATGTCACGCTGGAGCTTCCGTGGCACGCTGTGCGCGTTTTTCCTCCAGTGTGTTTGGGATATCACATCTTAGATGGGAAGCAAAACAAACGGTTATCTCCTACAAGTAGTTGACCATGGCAGAAGACCGGTTTTGCTTGCCTGAATTCAACACCCCTCGTGTGCCTGAAAAGAACTCTAACCCCAGCAGTCATACAAGTTGAGCTGAAAACTGCTTAGACAGCATTACCCATACCATTTGAGGGTCTGTACAAATAGCTCGGTCAACAGACAGCATCGTAGCATGACGACAGCTCTTTATATGTTTGATACCAGCAAAGAATGGGCTGATTGCGTGAAGTATTTTGTATCATCCTCACAAACAGAAATCATCGCAATTAGCACAGCACTGAACTCCCGTATCTGCACAGACAATGTCTCCAGAGTGATATAATCATTGACTTCAAAGCTGTTGTGCAATGCCTTCAAAAGCCCGCTGACAAAACAATGTTCTTTACTCTTATGAAACCAAAGTGACTCCTTCAGGCTGGAAAAAAAATGTCGCCTTTCAGAGGGTGCCATCACCCATGTTACAATAGTAGCAATGAGTGGGTCGACAGTGTTGCTAGGCCTGAGCATTCTTATCAGCCGACATCACAACTGCACCTGATGACCCTGGAGAGCTCTGATGCATGATCCATGGCCATTTTGTGTCCCTATCACCAGTCCTCTTGGCAGAGAAGCTGGTGTTGGTTACAGGAAGTTTGAACCACTTGGAGAGTTCTACATGGTTTTGGCTGCGTACCAACAGCGCTCGCACATTCAATTGGCATCCTTCCGGCACTGTCCATTCTCAAATTGTACTGAATGCCACATTAGACCCAACTAGTTGCATGTGCTGTGGGAGCGCTCAAAATGCAGCAACAAGAGAATAACTTTGAACAAATGGCTTCATTGCTTAGGGTTACCACTACCAGGACACCCATGGTATATTTTTCTCACATGGCAACATTAATTGGTGCCCTGTGAATCAGTGCATACTCTAGGATATCATGAAATTGGCTGCAGTTCTCGATGTGCTGTGATTTTCTGTGACTATATGTGACTGCCATATTAGTGTTTAGCTTGAGTTCTTGGCAGCCCTTCCCTGTTCCTCTTATTTTGCTAAAAAGGTACACTTATTCAACCCTTCTATATATATATATATATATATATATATATATATATATATATATATATTAGAAGGGTTCAATCTCTCAATCTCTTTCAATCTCATGAATCAGTCTCTCTCTCTCTCTCTCTCTTTTTAACAGGTGCTGATTGTTTGCAGCAGCAACACCATGATAAACATGAGTCTTCATTGTTGCATGCCTGATTTTGCACTGACACTGCTGACTCAAAGACAGTGTAGTACACTCCACTGCTGTGCACTAAGCCAAACGACGTCCACCAGTGCCAGCAAAGTTTGTTCGAGCACTTGTGATGTACAGCACAGTCTTTTGAACAACTTGACTAAGTACAGTAAAGGTAGACTGTTCTTAATTCACTGCAGTGAATGCTATTTTTTAGAGAACAGAAGTGAGGAGGCTCCATGGAAAATGTATTCTTACAGTCCGTACATTAAATGCATAGCATTTGAGTGCACTGCAAGAAGCTCACTTTCTTTGCGACTGTTTTGCTTCACAACCTTGCCTTGAGTTGTGCGCTTGTGCTGTCCTATCATGCAAATTGAGTTTGATGTGTCAGTGTGCACATGCATTGCATACTGCTGTAGCTTACCGTGGGCTGTCTCAGTATTCCAGGTTCATTGGATAAATGAGAGACAGTGCAAGACTGTACATGAAGTTGGACACAACAATGCCTCTATACCAGTTTTTTTTTTTTCCTTGTCATTGAATTAATTGTCCCACTTCACTGGAGCTTAAATCATTGAGGTCCTTGAAATACTTACAAGAGTGGAGCAAACAGTAACTTGGGTGACATAGCACAACATTTGCCTCCAAATCTGCTTCAAGTTGTGAAGCACACAACGTGAGTCTCGTGCGTTTGTGCTGCACCCATCCAAGATGAAGCATTAATTCTAGGGTATCACTGAGTGGCTGCTCGTAAAGTCCCTGAATATGTTGCTTTAAAGCATATGCAGGATCTTTAACTGCACTTGGCTTCAAGTGTATCGTGCAGAATCTAGAACAGCTTCCACGTTTGTGCAGCTGTACACTTCTATGGAAAGCAAAAACGTAGCACTCTGCAGAACCCCCAGGCCTTAAGTGTTATTGTCATAAAACTACCAGTATTGACAAGGATGAGTTCATCTTGTTTCAACTGAGGGGTGGCAGGGGGTGGGGTCTTGCTTTCTCTGCCAGATACAGACCAATTTCAGCAAGTGCATTTGAATTAGGTCCTACTGCCCTTCCACCCTATGCATACTACTATATTTTGTATTTTACAGTAATTTTCTTGTCAGATGTAAAACCTAAATGTGCTGAAGAGCCTGTTTTACACAACTAGCTTTACATATTTGGGATGGCTAAGAAATACAAAGCTTGTCTACGTTATAGTTTTCAAGTATGTACAATATACAACAAAGACGAAGTGTAAAAAGACAACTGGGGGGATTTCTTTTGAAAAGGGCTCAGGAGTTAAGCATGTCTCATTGACCTTTAACAGGTTTAATGTTCCACAGCAATATTGGGGTTGTCAAAGACATCTGAGTGGAAGACTGCAGATTAGTTTTTATTTGCCTGAGAATTTTTGTAGTTTCCACCATTGGAATGGGGCTGCAGGAGCCAGGAATTGAATTGATGATATCGGGCTTAGCTGCGGAATAACCAATGAATTACCATGGTGAGTTGAGAATTTAAAAGCCAATTGCAACGAAATTTCACTTTTGCGAAATTGATTAAAAATGAGTAGTAAGTACTACTGATGCTATCTTGGTAAAGCTGCAGGGCTGTTTATTGCATAATTGTCTAATCAATGGTTGCCTCTAAGCAGCACCTGGTAATTAGCAGTTATGATACAAGTCACAGCATGTTGCCTCCAAGAGATTACAGTGCGCCACAGGTAGACAGTGGTGGATGCTGCATAATCTCTTGACGTCATGCTGGAGAGCCGTACATTTTAGGTCATGCGTCACTTCTGGCGAACGGTAATGGTGGAATGTGTTTTTTTCTTTTCGATTTCGTTATTAAGTATGCCTACTTTTGCTAGCTTTTTATGACACTGCTGCTAGCAAAATTTTATATGGATGCTCCTCTGTAACTACTCTACTTTAAACTAAGCTTTTTACATAGTCCGAAATTCTGTTGCAGTTGGCCTTTAAGAGGTTAATAAAGTGCATTATAATATTCAATGGTGCATGTGCCATCCATCTTTATTGCAGTTCTCTTCTGTTGAAGTTTGTGTGCTTCGTGCTCTCATCTTTTGCAGATCCCACAGCTATTTCACAGGCCAGCACAAGGAAGACAACTTCCAAGCAAGAAATTCAACATTTAAGCAAAATCCTTTATGTATTTTGGTTGTGCAGATGAACAAGCCCAGTGTCTGCAATGCTTAATAGTGCCATCCATCTTTGTTGCAGTTCTCTTCTGTTGAAGTTTGTGTGCTTCGTGCTCTCATCTTTTGTAGATCCCACAGCTATTTCACAGGCCAGCACAAGGAAGACAACTTCCAAGCAAGAAATTCAACATTTAAGCAAAATCCTTTATGTATTTTGGTTGTGCAGATGAACAGGCCCAGTGTCTTCAGTGCTTTGCACTTACTCTTTCGGTTTGGGTTCACGTTTGTGCCAATGCATTGAAATTTGCGCCTGGGCCTGGTCTGTGAAGTTAAGTAGGCATCGTGCCAGTAAAAAAAATTCGTTGAGTATACTTGCAGTTGGCATAGGAAAACTCTTCATGTATAACATTGCCATCTTGCTGTCCACCACAGGCCATCTGATAATTAATACTGCGCCTTAGAGGTAGAGTTTTTGGCTCCCACTGATCGGTCATACCACACACGATTGAGAACTTTGATGAAGAACACCCACACTTTTGAAATGTTTAACAGCAAAGTTGTTCACCACACTTGAGGCATTATAGTACTTTTGCCACTGCCGTAATATTGAAAGCTATGGAACTTTGTCAGTGTAAGATATGAAGCATAACTCCAACACTTCTTTTTTGTTGTATTCCTTTTTTCTCATTCTTCACAGGCAGCAATGTAGTTCACCACACTTGAGGCATTATAGTACTTTTGCCTCTGCCGTAATATTGAAAGCTATGGAACTTTGTCAGTGTAAGATATGAAGCATAACTCCAACACTTCTTTTTTGTTGTATTCCTTTTTTCTCATTCTTCACAGGCAGCAAAGTAGTTCACCACACTTGAGGCATTATAGTACTTTTGCCACTGCCGTAATATTGAAAGCTATGGAACTTTGTCAGTGTAAGATATAAGGCATAACTCCAACGCATCTTTTTTGTTGGATTCCTTCTTTCTCATTCTTCACAGGCAGATATTTGGACCTGTTGGCAAAGGTGTAATTCACTGTGTAGTGTGGAAAACGTGGGGCAAACGACAATAGGGTGTCAACAAACAGTATTGTGACATAAGACAAACAGGCGGAGGCGGTGTGTCATCCCCACAACTTATTCGTCACGTGTCTTCCGTGCTGTGCAGTGCATTATTCACTTTCCAGCACATCTAAAGTGGTCATGACTAGCTTTGTGAACACAACTTTCCACATTCTGTCGACTTATGAACACAATTTTGTCCTTGTTTTCGTTGCTTAAAGTAAGTTCACATGATACATGTAATTTCTGGTTTATTGCACTGACTTGTCTTGATGTGGATCAGTATATGGCACTGAATTCCACTGTCAGTAGTTTGTCTGTGAATCCCACAAGTATGGTGCAATTTGGTGCCATTGAGTCACATCACGATTGGTCAGTAAAATTAATTGGTATTTGGCCTGTTGTGAGATTATTTTTTTTTTATATACCGCTGCACTTGCTTTGGTGGCTCTTGTTTGTGATGTTTTGGACACTGAGGCCCTCAGGAGCTGGTAACATTATATGATGCTATATTGTCAGCAGTGAATGGTAGCCAATTCATTAGGAAGCTCAGGAAGAGGTGCATCAGTTTGAGTAAGATATGTTCTCTGCTGTGTGTATGTGTGCATGATACCCAGCCAAAAATGTTCCATCATCGCAACCGAACAACTAGTACCATTGATTTAATGTCTTCATTATGTGTGGCAGAGCCCTTCCAAGAGAAAACTTGTTGCTCAGATGAAGTGGTGTTGGTTTGTGTATTCTTCCAAAGCTGTGCAACCTGTCTGTCTCTGTGTGTGCTTTTGTATGTATGTGTGTGCAAGCTCACAAAACCTGCTCGTTAGTGTTTTTCACATAGTACTAATTCTTGCTTTGATATTTGACTGTCGTATTGATACAGATCTTGGGCATAGGGTTAGCAATGAAAGAACAAGCTCTTGTCATGTGTACTGACATGATGTGCAACATTTAAAAACTTTAAAAATTGCCATTGCTCTCTGCTGCATAGAAATAACTATGCTAGTTTTTGTTGGGTAAAAGTGTTAAGAAGGATAATCGTGGTGACAGATTGGAGACAAGAAAGCTGGCACAATTGATGTACAGCTTCTTCTAGCGCACCATGGGCTTTCATCAAACTTTCAGTTCGTCCTTATTATAACTTGAACTCTGTTAGCTGGCAGATGTGTACCTGCTGCCTGTGAACATCAAATTTGGCAAAACTGGTGCTATTTCGCCATCCCTGGCCCTTGCACCATAATAACCCATATATCACCGTCAGAAAATTGGTAGAAAACTCACAAATACTACATTAGAGAGGGGTAGATGGGGCAATAGCACATACTTTCTTCTTTAAAATTTCCCTGAGCACAAACCCTTTGTGGAGTACTCTCAATTAATTAACGATTACATATTTCCTTAAGTGCAGCACACAAAGTGCTAAACAGCACACTAGAGTGCCAACTGCGCTTTCCACAGAGTGTAGTTCTTGCACTAAATTGCATTGTATGTCTTGCAGGCATCACCAGACGGCAGCACAGTGCCCAAGAGCGTGTAGATGACTTCTCTGTCAAACGAGTGGGACAATATTTCCCACTTGCTGAAGATAGTCGGGCCGACCTGTGCCCCTCTGAAAATGTGGACCTCGAGCTGCACCTTTGCCGCTACTGCAACAAGTCCTTTGCAACACGTGGCAACCTGAACGCACACCTTCGCATACACACTGGCGAGAGGCCGTTTCAGTGCCACCTGTGTCCCCGGGCCTTCACACAGAAGGCAACCCTTGTGCACCACGTGCGGACACACACGGGGGAGAGACCGTATCAGTGCCGCTTTTGTCCCATGGCCTTTGCACGCAAGTTGCCCTGCAGGTACCACGAACTCCGCAGGCATCCAAAAGGGACCGCTGCTCCTTGAAGGGCTTGAAGAGACACTAGAGAGCAATGGTAAATCAGTTTAGATTGATGATGTACTCCTTCAAAACTTTATCTTTAATTTCATGGAAAGAGGTTTATTGACAAAAGCAAAAGTGAACAATGACCTTCCAATTCTTGAATTTCGTGGCAAAACCCTGTCACCGGTAGGTCAATGTGACATCACGGATTTCAATGTATTTTCTTGTATTTTGGCTGTTGTTGCTCCATGGAAGCCATTGATGCTTGTTACGTTCATTTGATCTCTTTTAGAATACAGTGTACGCTGTCTTTGCCAATAAAGGTTTAACTAGGCTAGAGCAGACACCATCGAAATCCATGATGTCATGGCAAACTTCAGTGTGGTGATGCCACCCGCCCAATATTTTTGCATGTTTTCTGGCTCAGCAAGGCTCATCTCTTGGTATGAGTTGCATTGCTGTTATGGACTAGTGTGACTTACTAATCCAGATCATAATACAGATTACATATGAGAATTCTGCATTACATCCATCTGCATCTGCAAGTCAGCATTGCTGAGATGGTGTTGAAGGACTGCCTTGATGTTCATATCAATATTTACTCTGCTGTGCTACGTGGTGGCGTTTAAAGGTTTGCCCCGTATATGCCCAATTAATCTCTGTCCTTGGATTATTTTTTTTTTGCCTGCTGCCATTCTTCCCCAGAGCAAATGTAAGTCTTGAGAGTTACTTATCAAAGTGTAATGAATGACAATTTCGCTGTCATGTTTATGCACAGTAAATAGCAGTCACACTTGACACACTATGGGTGGATGACAGTATTTGAGGTAGTGCTTGTGATTTATTTTTGCCTGCAATATTGTTCACTTCCTGCTTTTCACAGTCACAAGTGGCGTGTACATGAATGCGACAGTCGCGCGCCGCATTTCCAAGCGCATTTGGGAAAGGCAATGTGATGTCGTTTACATGTAGAGCATTAACTCTCATGAAAATGCAGCACCACATGCGTGGCTTGCACCCTTAAATTTACACTTGCATGGTGCATTAATGCGATGCACCTTTCTAGCACATTACCTCTGTTTACATGAATGCAATCCGCTAGAAATGCGATGTGGTGCACCAATGTTGCATTCATGTAAATGTGGCTACTCTGCGTAGGAAGGCAGAAGCATGCTTTTAAAAGCATTGTGGGGTGCTGAGTTTAAGTTGCACAATGTGCATCTAAAAGGTGCGTTGCTGGCAAAATTTCTGGCCACATCAACAAAGAAAGTTTTAAGCGAAACATTCAAGCCACAGTCAACCTCACTGCCACTTTAGTTTGTGCAGGTTCATCTTTTATCTTTATGTAAAACTTTGAAACATGCTGAAATGACCTTCTTTAACAGAAGTTAAGGCAAAAAGCTGGGCTAGTTGAAACCTAGACATATTTAGACATTTCCAGCACCTCTCGTGTTGTCTTTTCGTCCTCTAAGGAGTTAACTTTTCTCTTAAGTGATGGTAATGTCACAGGACTTCCTACATTGCAACATTCTGCGTTAACTAGAAAAGGTGTAAATTTCACGTTAAACACAGTTCTAAGGGTGGCGGGTCTCGAGCTCGCACGACAATGTAATTTTGCTTTCAAACTGTTGGACTACAGTTGATACTCTTTATTAGGAACATGAAAGAACCTAGGAAAAACTTAATCTTATCTGAAGTTACACCTTTCTTTTTGTACCCAGGTTTCTCTGTAATAGAACAGTTGTATAAAAAAGCATTCTTTTTTTTTTCTACTGATGCAACCATAATGTATTCTAGGTTAGTGCAGTAGTTTGATGAGCTGAACAATCTCCTTGATTTGTTAGTTTGGCCTCTCAGAATACGCACATCTTTTTGTGATGCACTCATTTGAGCGAATTGTTAAACCTAGGCAAAGGGGAATTTTAGGGTATTCTAACTTTTTGTGCATAGCAGTTGATTCATGACAACTTGTGTTTATAAAGTGTCCAATTCTTTTATTCACTGAGTGCTGTTTGAAAGTAGCAAAACAGTTATTAATAAAGTCATTTAATATGTTTGTTAGAGCTGTGATATCAGCCCTACTGTAGCTTATTCTCCCTTGCTGACAGAAGCCCTGCTGTATTTGGGAGTCTTGAATATCCCCTTTAGTTTAAGCACGGGAAACTGTGTTTGCAAGGTAAGCTGAGTTAGTGATTGCCGATAGCTGTCAGGTATGTTGCAGATAAAGCAAGGTCATTAGCTGCAGTAAAAAAGAGTTGTAAGATGTTAGCAGAGGTGGCAGTAGTGCTTGTGAGCTCAAGGACAAAATGGGCAAGGTTAAAATCATGACAAACGCTTTAAGAATCCCTACATTCAAGCAAGTTTTATTTAAGGGTTACAGAATTCTCTTCCATATGAGATCTTGGCCATTGTCACTGTAGCTAAGATCCCCTCCACATACGCTTATATCATCAAGCTTGTGCAGCAAATAAGAGTTAATGCAGGATTCGTAATCACTGCATCTCATAGTATACCACAGTGGCAAGTTTCCACAATAAGGTGTGCATTTTCTCTGGTTCTTTGCATGTGTATCCTACCATTTTGCTGTAATTTACTTTGCCTTCTCTCAGTTATTTTAGTGCTTCAGAAGACACTGAATTCTAATGAACTACATGTCATCTTTGGGGCACCAAATATTTTGCTCTGAAACTACGGATTCTTTGTTTGTTTATGTTATATGTTATATGTTTATATGTTTCTTTGCCTTAGTGAGGCCTGTTGCTAAAGTATCATAAGATCTATGTAATTTTAAGGCAGTGTAATAAAAAAAAATGATGAATGCAAAATGTAGTGCTATTACTTGTATTAGTATCTGTGTGCTTAGTTTTAAGTAACTGACTTTTTGAAGAATTAGTTTGAAGATTGCATACCAGAAATACAAGCAATTCCATGTAATATTGCTGGAATAGTTTTAGCAGTAAGTTATTGTGCCCGGAATCAGTACTGCTCCGACCAAATGCAAAACAAACACCTTGCAGCTTAGCCATTAGAGCTGTGCTGCTGGTGTTGTAGAAGTAGTGCTGATGTTCACAGATGAACAAACATTTGTCCAACAAGCCATTCTGTGATGACATGCATAGTGGCTGTGACCTTCAGTAAGCCCAAATGTAATCTGAAAGACATTGATGAACCTCACCTCCAGGAACCATTGAGGTGGGCAGTTCTCATTGGACAGAATGGGTAGCATGTCAGGTTGTTGTGCTGAGTGAACACAGTTCGAACCCACTGGACCAATTTGGATCACTGGGTATTTGACACGATGTACCGCTCCTCAACAAATGCCGACAAGGGTCCCTGGGGATGTGCGACTTGCTATCTGGCGTACGAGTACTGTGTACGTGCCACTTTGTCTGTGCTGCTCTCCAATGAACATTTTTGATGCCAATTTGGGTAGCTAGGTAATTGCCACTGGGAATATGCCGCTCTGCAATTACAAAAAAACAGGCAGACCCCATCTGACGGTGACTGTCGACGGTAATGCGTTTAGCATTGAATCGGTATAGCAAGCGACACAACGTATTGCCACCAACAAAAATGGTTTATGTATGAGGTGTGGACTGCAGCCGGGACTCCTCTTTCCCGCATCCCCCAAAACACTCGGCGCCATCTAGTAGTGACGCAGTGAAGCCTGCATGTGGACTCTGAAATGCATGGTGCATGGCGAATGCTGAGCAAAACAAACCGTTCTGCAGTGGCAACCAGGCTCCTCTCTCACGCTTATTTCTGAACACGCTGCACCAACTAGTGGCGCTGCCATGAAGTCCATCTCTGGCCTCCGAGACAAGTGTGGCATGCCGGTGCCTGGGAACATTGCGAATTGTTCCCTCGCTTGCCAAACGCCCACTGGCATATACTCAGTGACCCAAGTTGGTGAGAGGTTCATTGAAGAGCAGCACATATCTAGTGCATTTGCGGTGCAGCCTGCTAAAGCATTGGGTTGCTGTCCCTGAGGAACCCGAGGAACCCTTGTGACATGGGTTCGATTTAACTGAGCATCGGATGAATTTAAGGGATATTTTTCGTGATTGTAAGTGGCATATTCCTAGTTACCCAAGTTGTAATCAAAGAAGTTCATTGTAGAGTGGAACACACCTATTCGCGCATACCCAGTGACCCAAATTGGCATCAAAGAGGCCCATTGATGACCAGCACAGACCGAGCAGCACGTACCCTGTGCTCCAAGTTGGCATCAAAGAGTTTAATTCAACAGCGGCACCTACCCAGTCCCGCATCTACAGTGACCCATGTCAGCATAAAAGAGTATCATTGAAGAGCGGCACATAAAATGTACACATTGCCACGTACTCAGTGAGCCAAGTTGGTCCGATGGTTGGTTTCAAAGCTTGTTCCCTCTGCACAGCAGCCTGATGTGCTACCCATTTGACCATGGACTACCCAGTGACACAGGTAGGCGGGAATACAGTTAGATATGTACATACATAGCTGCCTGAAAGTGTGTGTGAAGTACCCCAAGAATGCCAACGCATTGAAACCCTGTATATACATGCACATGAGGCCAACATGAGAGTGGCAACTCTGGGAATCTAGCGGAATTCCAAGGAGTGCCACCGCATATTGTCACCCGACCCCTTGCACCCATTACCCAGACTAAACTCATAGAGTAACCCAAATAACAATTAACCTATTGAAATGGGAGTACCCACACGTGGAGTTCTGCACTGTAGATCGACATCCAGCTGAAATCAGCAAATTGGTGGCCCTCTTGAGAATTGAAGCCTGCGTGAAGAGGGCTGCAACAAGAGTCCAAGGTGAATACGTCATCTCCTTGCCTGATTATTTTGTGCCAGAGCTATGGTGTCCTGGAAGCCAGTGAGAAAAATTGGCAGTACTCATCTCGTGATGACTGTCAACGGTAATGTTTAGCATTGAATCATACAGTGACACAACATATTGCCATCGTCGAAATGAGTTGCAAGTCATGTACTGCAGTGGGACTCCTATTTTGGGCTTCAGTGATTTACTGCCATCACCTTTGAAACAGGGCTGCGACAAATAATCACCTAATAATTACCTGAGTTGATCAGGAATGCTATACATTCTTTTTATTCTGGCATTTTTGTATACATCTCCTTCATCTTGCTTCTCCTCGAAGCTTTTCCATCTACCTCGTACTGCTACCTATGCCTACAGCGGATCTGGTCGTATCAATCTCTTCCCTGCTTTTTCTCCACCAATACCCTAACATCTCTTGCTTATCTCGACTGCTGACTGGTTGATGCTTCTGTCTACTTTAAATTCAAGTGCTTCTGAAAGGTGTAAGTCACCTACAGGTGGGTCTCACTGGATGAAAACCTTTGCATTCCATTAGGATGTACTGAGCGGTCTCCAGATTTTTGCTGCAGCAGACATATGTCTCGTTGCAAGTATTTGCTCCAGTATGTTTTTGTCCTTAGGCAACCAGCTCGAGCCTTCCCTAGGAAGACTCAACGCTATCTAGTGGAGATGCCGCAGAGCCGGCACGTGACCTCTGAAATGCATGCCGCTCTGGAATGTGTGAACGCTGAGAAACGCGTTATGCGGCAACTGGGTTCTACTCTCGCGCTTCTCTCTGGACACGCTGCACCATCTGGTGGTGCTGCCGAGAAGTCCGCGCATGGCCTCCGAGACAAGAAGCATGGTGCGCTAGGGCCTGTGAAAACTGAGAGTTGTTCCCTTGCTTGCGGCGTGCCCAGTGCGTTTGTGGCACAGCTTGCTAACGCATCGTGTTGCTGTCCTTGAGGAACCCCTGCGACCCCTGTGTTCGGTTCCGCTCAGCAGGAGAGAAATTTAAAGGATATTTTTTGTCATTGTAGAGCGGCACATTCCCAGTGGCTCATGCCCAGGCCGGTGTCGAAGGTGTTCATTTAAAAGCGGCACACACCTACTGGCATATACCGAGTGACCAAAGTAGGCATCAAAGAGGGTCTTTAAAGAACAGAACAGACCAAGTGCTACATACCCAGTGCTCCAAGTCGGCACCAGAGAGTTGTGGTTCGTAGGTGATGCGAACCAAGATTTAGTTGAAAGACAGCTCTACTTACATTTGTAGTTTCGCCTGCATGCTTGTGCACTGTCTCTTGCTAATGTACATCGTCAGTACCACCTCTCCTTAACGCCAATGTGTTGAAAGTCTAAACTGTGAATAATAATATGAGCGGTGTCGCGCAGCAAGAGCCGGCAGACCAAAAGTGGGTGTGGGGCACTGATACAAATGTCGACGAATGTAATGTTTCTGTCTTTAATGCCTCAGCATGTTCCTAAAGCAGAGGGTGACTAGTAATGAAACTAAAAATCACTGTTTACTCCACATGACACCTAACATGCTGTGCAATTCAGTGTGCACAGCTTGCTCAGTGTCCTGGAAGTAAGTCCTGGAAGTCCTATCAAGTAATTCACATAGAACTGTGTCAGTAGTTTTCACTATCTGTTTGCTAGATGAAGGGTTACTAATGTTTTCTGAAGGCTTATAACAATTCATCTGTTGTGTTTAACCAGTGATTCAGTTTATTACTTAAAGTGCACAAGAAACATGGCAAGTCATTGTTACCACATGCAATATGAAAGCATACTATACACCAGCCATTAAACTAAGTATGTGTACTAGACATTCAGAGATGAACAATCTCATGTGGCAATAAGTTCATCACAGTACTGGTTACTAATGTTTGATAAGTTATACTAGGCAGATAAAGATATGCTACTTTTTGGTAAAATGATTGGTCCCACATATTAGCCTTGAAAGTTAGATAACCCATAATTTCACTCCATTTTGTCCCCAGCAGGAACACTTCATGACAATAGCAAACACAAGTGCAATTTTCATGCTTTATTTGCCAGCTCTGCTATTTTAACTGCACATTGCTTTCTTGAGATAAGCTTAAGTTTGCACAACTCGCAACCTTGTTTTGCTGTTGTGCACAATGTTGCACACAAAAGGTGACATCTCTCATTTAAGACTGAATTTCAGAAAAAGTTAGGCAAACCTTCCCAGTTATTTCGAATACTATATAGAAACAATACTTATAGCTGTAACTATAAACACCTGACAGGCATGAGAGATGATGCACCCTCGATGTGTATGTCAAGCATGTTGAAATTAAAAGCAAGCATTGTGGCCTTGGGGTCGCAGCCTGAATACACATGGTGACCATGTGGTGACAGCGGAATTTCTTTTTCATGCTTGCAGTCTGTAGGTTTACATTGATCATGCCCTACTTAAGCTTGTGCTTGAAGGAGAAGCAAAGTGTGTATCAGAAATGCAGAGAACAGATTCAAAGGCAAATAACACTAACAAAAAACACAATAAGCAAAGTGATTAGAATATTGACAGCAAAGTGTGACACGCATGAAAAGATACTTTGCTTGGCTTTGCGCACTTGCTGCAGCACATTTACTGGAGAATTCTTTTTTCTTTGCAATTTAGTCTGCAGCGATTGCTCTTGCAGGTGCGATACATTCCTGATACTCGTAGGTGCAGCGAGTACGGGGGACACAGGGTCTATTTTCTAAGCTGTTCTATACGCTAGGTTCCGTCTAACCGCTATGCAAGCAGTGACGTCCATGCAAAGACTCGCCAGCAGTATGCCTTTCGCAGAGTTGTAGCAGTTGCACTCCGGATCCGCGTACAATGCAGACAGCGGTCCACACAGCTGAAAATCTCTACTGCTCTGCTTCCAAACGCATCACTTCAAACAGGCAAACTAACGTGAGAAATCACAGTGCAAAGGACTGGTTTTAGCTCATGGACTAAGAAGTCACGTGGCAAACCTTTAAAATTTTTTAACTGTGAGAGCATAGGTCATGTAGGAGGTCAATGATGTTGAACATTATTTTGTTTGCGCTCTCTAAACACCAGATAGTACTCAGGATTACTATATATAATTAAGAATAATAATTTAATATTTTCATCATCTAAAGAAAATGCTATAAGTATTACGGCACTTTTAGCGGGAGATAGTGCACTTACAGGGGTAAATATGAAGTTGAGGTTCAATGCTGGTTTCTCGTCCTTTGTGGCGATTTGTTGAACTTGAGAGTATGCAAGGCCTCCAGTAGCGTTTCCTCGCCTCCTCAAGTTGCCTTTTTCATCTCCTGCCCTCCGCTCATGAATGGAAACTGCGAGCGAGGAGTGGCAAGGCTGCTGTCATTCACTCGATCGTTCCATGATTGCGTAGGCTCTACCCATTCTCTACTCTCTGCAGTGCTTTTGCGAGGGGTCATGGATAATTACAGCTGTCAAGACAGTATTGTGTCAATGCCCAGGGAACTCCAGAGGGCATGCACAAGCGACGCGACGGAAAGGTCCAAACGAATTTCTTGCATCGGCTTTCCCCTCTGCCATGCTTCTGCCATGCATTTACGCTCTGGACCACCTCCAGATGCAGCATGCAAGACAGCTGCAGCTGCAGCAGCACAGCAGTGCAAAAATCGAAGAAAGAGGCAAAGAAAGCTTCGCTTCAAGAGGAAGCTTTACCTCAGGCCCAACTCCGATGCGGCCTAATATGTAAAACGCAAAAATGTTTTTCTGAGATAGCCCCTGAACCGATTTTAATGAAATTTGTTGCATTTGAGAGAGAAAGTTAAATTCTAGTGACTGTTGGAAGCGGAGTTTTGATTTATGGCCTGAATTTTGTTCAAAAGATTTTTAAAAAATGCGAAGGTTTGAAAAAATATAGAAGCACGAAGTTTACAAATCAATAGCTCTGCATCATGAACAGATACCGCGGTTCTGTAAACGGCGTCCATTAGATCACTGAAAGCGGACAAATTCTATATGTCATTTTATATCTTACGTGAATTTGTTAAGTTGTTTACAAGGTGCTGCAAAAGCTGTATTTCCATACTATACTAAATCTTTTGATATTCTTTTGTAACATATCAATTTTGTCCGCTTTAGATGTACTATTACATGCAATTCACAAAATTGTGGGTATCATTTTTCCTTGCCCAGTCACAGAGTTGTAAACTTGATAGTGTCGTTTTCTGAAAATTTTTTACCTTTGCTAATTTTTAATAAGAAGAATGACGACTTAAAACAAAAATTCGAAACCAACAGCCATTAGATTTTACGTTTTTTTGTTTTTCATGCAACAAACCTCGCCAAATTTGGTGCAGTAGTTGCCGAGAAAAACAAATTCTCCGTTTACGTGTATTTGGATAGGAGCACCCGAATTGGCTCAGTGATCCAAGTCTGTCCAAGGATTTAGTTTCTAACCCTGTTCCCTCAGCGCAGCAGCCCCTTGCACTACCAATTCGATCACGGGCGGTGCTAACCTACATACATCGATGAACAGCCAAAACTAAGCAATGTGCAGTGTCGAGCAGTCGCGCGCTGGTGTACTTGTGTCCGCGCCATTGCCTCCTCTATTTTTTCAGGAGGCGCTGGTCCGCGCTCGCGGTCCGAATGCAAACCGTTCAAAAGTACCCTACAGAACGAACGAAAAAAAACAGTCAAAAACACAAAGGACAAGAGGAGAGGTTCACACCACAAGTATGTACTCGTTCAAGTATGTACCAACTGGCCCAGATTTCAACCCTTCTGCGTACCCTACAGGCCTACACAGCAACTTTAGGCACTGATTTAGGGTAATTTATATGACTAAGTTAGCTCTTTGCAAAACAGGAACTACATACGGCTTTATTATTCCGGCCGCTGCACCGGTACGGAGGAAGTCCGCACGATCTGCTTCGCGCATTATTTGTTTTCAAGGCACCCGCGTCCACATCACATGGCTGCCATTGGCTGCGTTCAATCACGTTGGTTTTGATAGGGCTATCCAATCATGCGCCTGTTTGTTTTTGCCTTTGTTTTTTTGCCGTAGAGTTTCATACAATGGTTTTTGCTTTGCTTCTTCTTCCTCCACCTCCTCACTCAATCGCTACAGGTACGCGCCGGAAACCGAATGAACTTGAGAACAGATTGAAATATTTTTCGCATATCTGGGGAAGCCCCATCGCGATTCGCAGCAGCAAGAACAAGTTTTTGACAATTCGCACGCAGGTGTTCTGTGATTTCAGCCTTTTTGACTGCCGACGGATTCTAACAGCAACACCACAAGCAGCATGTCTTCGTTGTCTCGTGACCTATATCCTATTTGCATTCTGCCTTACGCGCTCCTTATGACTGGACGGTAGTGTACTACTGACAAATCTGTTGTGCACTCAGGCGAACGACGACGACCAATGCCAAGGCAATTTTTTCGAGCTTTAGTGATAATCAGCAAAGTTGTTTCTCTCTCTCTCTTTAAGCGAACAGCTTTCTTTGGATTTTCCGCCTGTTTTCGATCAGGATTGGGCTCGATCGCGATCGAAAGTGGCCGTGTTATACGTCGCCGAAGGCCAGTTAAACTCGCGAGCTGTCGCGCAAGAGCTTTGGGGCGTCTGAAGGTTTATGCCTTCAAGCGCATCATTCCTTTAATAAAACGAATAACTCTAGAAACGTTCGGCTATTCACTTACATTTTTACCGTCATTGTCGATGGACTCTGCGTTTTCTTTTTTATTGCGATGGCAATTGTATGGACCCTAGAGGCGTATGCTTGGTCGATCCATATTATTGAAATGCTGAAGTTCTGACCAGGTTTTATGGCATTGACTGATATATTCATCAGAATTGTGGTGATTGCAATTAAAGATAGCCAAAGAATGTTAGGGCCTGCTATTTCAAATTGTTGTAATTTGACTGGGCGCAGAATAATGCTAATGGCTCCCCATTTGCCTTGTCTCGTGCAGCGTCGATATGCGATACCTGCAACGGCACTAGCACTTAATTTTCCTTCTGCCCAGCTGGAGTTGCCTTGCGTGCTGCGTTTCGTCATGTCTTGCCCACATACAGTTGCACAGTCTGAGGAGTCCAAGTGCAGTGCTTAAGCTTGTTATTGCTGTCACTGCTTCTCCTTTAAGGCAAAATTGCAATTTTTTCCATGGCTTGACTAAATGGAGCTGTAAACTGCACTTGATCTACCGTAGTGATTATTAGTTCTTGTAAAGTAGCTTTGAAGCAGTCCTATTGTGGTCTGATAAAGGGTTTGGAAGGATTCGCATGGGCTTGTTGGTATCAGTGTTTTATGGAAAATATTTTCCTTTGTCTATACAGCGAAGAAAATAACTTTATTCACGACTAGTTCTTTTCACAAATTTGTTGCCTGTTGCACATTTGCACTGTGCTATCATGCTGTTATGCCAATCGAACACAATGTGGCAACATGCACATTGTTTGATGGGAGGGCTTCTGAAAGGTGCAGACTGGATGCTAATGTAGCTAACTATGGGATGCGGCTCAACATTACAGACTGCTTAGATGAAAACGGAGAACAATGCACAACACGAAGCCAGGCACAGTGCTGCCCTTCGACCTCTCTTTCTTTTACTCTTATTGGTGTGAATTATTTGACTCATCTCACTGGAGCTTAAATTTTTGAGATACTTCAAATGCTATTAAAAGTACAGGAAACAGTATCACGGGTGACAGCACAACATTTGCATCCATTGCTGTTGTGAAGCACAACATGAGTTACCGGTGTTTCTGCCACAAACACGAGATCAAGCACCATTTCCAGAGTACCATTCAGTATACTACACCTGAAGTCTCGGAATATGCTTGCTTTAAAGCATATATGGAAATTTGAACTGCACGCATATTCCATTGCATGGTGCAAAATCTGAAACAACTTCCATGTTTGAGCAGCTCCAATACTTCCATACAATGCAACAGCTATTAGCTCTTCCATAGCGTTTTGCAGAAATTCTCGCCCTTGAACTTCCCAGCCCTAAACGTTATTTTAGAGTGCACAAATAGCACTCGAAAGTGGCTTTGTGTGCCCAAAAAATTATCGTGGTCTCTTGTACACCTGATGACAACGTCCCCTAACTTTGGCTTGTCTACCTCAAAAACTCCTTAGTGTCCTAAAGGTACCGATGTCGCCAAAGTTCAAGCAATATGTTGTTTTGCTTCATTTGGCAGACACAAACTAATTTCAGCACCTTTGGTTGATTTAGGCACCTCTCTCCCGTCACTCCACCTCAAACTTTGTATTGTAAAATAATTTATTTGTCAGATGCAAAACTTGCGTATGTCAAGGAAGAGAATCTTTTACAAAACAGCTAAATTTCTGGATAACTGAGAAAGACAAAACTTGCCTACAGTATATATCTTAAGTAAATTAATTATACATAAACATTTATTAAGTGCAAATGAAAAAAAAATAATTTGGAATATCTTTTTTTGAGGGCTAGGGAGTTTAGCGTGATCCATTGATATTTAAGGGGTTTATATTGGGTGCCAAAACAACAGCAGTAGCTATCTTGAACTCTAGCGGATGCATTCTATTAATTTTCTTTAGCTGTGATTTTCTAATATCGCCCAAACCTAAGCACATGAGCATCATTTTTTATGCACCTTCATCGGAGATGTGTCTGTGGCAACAAGGAATTGAACCCATGACCTTGAACTCGGCAGCAGTGTAGCCACTTAGCCACCATGTCAGGTTAGGAAGTGCAGAGGTGAAGACAAAGTACATTATAAAACCCAGTGCCACATGCCAACCATGTCTGTTGCAGTTCTCATGTGTTGAAATCTCTTCACTTTGTGCTCTTGTCTTTTACAGATGCCACAGCTATTTAACAGGTCAGCAGATGGAAGACAACATCAAAGGAGCAAAGTGAACATTTACAGAAATAACTTTGGATCTTGGTTGTGTAGATGAACGAGCTCAGTGTGTGCAGTGTTTTGTAGTTACTCCTATGGCCTGTGTTTGAATTTCTGCCGAAAACTGACAATTTCAACTGAAACTCATCTACAAAGAGTAGGCATAGGTGTCATGCTGGCTAATACATTTCCTCGCACTTGGCTCTAAGAAACTAGCTGCACGAAATCACCATATTGCAGTCCACCCCATACTTGCCGGTAGTTTATAATTGGGGATTAGATTTGGCAGATTAATACAATAAAGTCATAGATGAGGAGAAGCACTGTGACAATGCTAACTGACCTACTAGAGTATTGCACCGCTGTTGCAGAAAGTGGAGCCATACTGTGTGGCGAAACATCCTCACAAATTGTGATTGCAGTAGACCAGCAAGTCATCGTCATCATCAACTTCACTTAGGAATTGAAGCATGAAGACTTAACTGTTGACAACTGTTTGATTTGACAGTTGCTTGCTGCTGTTTCACAACTGGGGTGTGACGCTGCCACACAGTCATTGTAGTGACATCATTACCAGGAGTGTGCCATCATCATCATCAAGTACCCAGTTTTCTGCAAAATGCATGTCCGAGCCGACCTGCCCTTTCAAGTACTGTGCTTGATCTACTGTCATTTGCTGTATCCAGTGTAAACGTTGAAAGAGCATACTTGATGCTTTATTCTGTAAATTGGAAAGAGCGTACTGCAAGTTTGAAAATGGCAGAAGGAAAGATGCTGGAGGTTGTAAGTCTGACTGAAGGAAGAAACTACTTGCCTCCACTTAGGTGCTTACCACTGCTAAACAGCATTGTCTTTTGCATTTACTAATTCTTGAATTGTCTTTTGCACGAAGTACTGAATGTCGGCTTGACATTTGACTAATATCTAAGCAGCAATTATACGTAGAGATAGCAGTGGAAGAAAGAGTTCTTGTCATGTTTACCAAGTGATGTGTGCAATGTTTTTAAGCTGTACTGTTATTGCTGTATGCAAATCTAGCCCTTGGTGACGTGCTAGGGTGGATAACAGTAGCTATGGTGTGAAAAGCTGGTGTTGATGGTGTTTGTGTTATGGTGTTGATGTTATGGCGTTGATGAGCAAATGTGCAGGATCGATGTAATCCAGGTTTTGACAAAATCTCATCTGGTTGGGAGGAGGCATGATAAAGAAAGCAGACTCTGACGAATAAAAAAATCTTTAGTGGCAAATTAAGAGCCGAAACGTTTTTAAATTTTTCTCTAAAAAAATTTCACCCGCAATTCTTCCTTGCTCTCTCTTGGCTGTTGCCTTTCTTTCATCCCTCGCTGCACTCCGCACTCAGTCTTTCATCATTCGCTCAGTTATGAGGGACGCTGAGGCATGCCAACCCTCAACACAGGAACGGCCGCCTAGGAGCTGCGCTTGCGCTCTAAAATCCTTTCTTGGCTGGTGTTCCCTGTCCTGTGTGTTCTGGCATAGTGTATGCTGTCATCAAACCTTCCATGCATTCCCTAGCTCTAACCAGTGCTTGTAGACGTCATCTGGTAGTTGTAATAAAAGCAAATTGTTCAGTTTAACTTTCAACGCAGTGTAGTTCTTGCACTAAATTGAATAACCTATCTTGCAGGCGCCGTCAGATGGCAGCATGGGACTCGTCAACACGTAGGCAACTCGTCTGCCAGACATGCTGGACAACATTTCTCGCACACGGAAATTAGTGGGAGTGACTTGTGCTCCTCAGAAAACGTGGACCCTGAGCTGCACACTTGCGGCTACTGCAACAAGTCGTTCACAAAGCGTTCCAGCCTGACTGTTCACCTCCGCATCCACACCGGCGAGAGACCATTTCGCTGCCACATGTGCCCTCGAGCCTTCGCGCAGAAAGTTAATCTCACACATCACTTGAGGACACATACAGGGGAGAGACCATTCCAGTGTCGCTTTTGTCCCATGGCCTTTGCACGCAAGTTGCCGCGAAGATGTCACGAGCTCCGCATGCACTTGAACGGGGTTGCAGCCCTTTGAAGGGCTTGCCTCATTTCTGTCGCATTTGCTGGTAGAGAGCGTGGTGGGAAATCTTTGCAAGCAAGATGCTTTTGCCTACCTCAAGTTCCTATGAGATTGTCAGACTTTGCAGGAGGACTGCGTTTATGCGTACTTAAATGGATTATGGACACTAAAGCGTAACGATAAATTAGTTTAGTGAATCAATGAAATTGGCAAATATACTAGTTCTGAGGGAATATTTTATTCAAGTGTTTCTTCAAGACATTGCTTTTGTCAATTTTGTGGCAAGAAGTTTATTGCACACAATGGAAATGGAGGACAAACTACGTTTTTTTTTTTATTTTATACAAGAGCACCACCGCCAATTTATTGTCATTTATTCCGAAGTATTTCAACATTTTTGGGCTTGTGTGGCTCAGTGTGAAGTCCTCAAAACTTGTTTGTCTTAAAATACAGGGTAGCAAATTTTTACTTATGAAGCAAAATTATGGATATCAGATTACATGCTATCACAATCCCATGTCACGGCGTTGCCACTTGTTTTTTACCAAGTGTTCTCTTGCGGTAAGAGTGGCTTTTCTGGTATTGTAGGAGCATAATTTAGTGATACAGATCAACCTATTTTTATGTTTAGCATCCTTTCTAGAATAAACCACAACAAAGCTTCTTTAGCAGCATTCCAAAGGTCTGGTGAGAATGGTCGCAGCTAGGCATATAGGAAACTTGGATGTTGTGGCAAGACAATTTATATTGCTCGTAGGACGGTAAAAAAAGCTGTGATTTCATCCTATCTACTTAACTATAGCAGTAATTCAGAAGCTGCACAACAGGGTATTGTGAAATATAAATGTGTGACAGTGTATACTAGACTGTTCATTTTGATGATTTATATCATAAGAAAGATATTTGAAAGAGACTAACATGCTCAGAAAGCAATGAAGTAGTGGCAGGCCATTTGCTGGAGCTGTTGGTGTCACCTTGCAAGTCTATCTTCACATGCAGCTAGTTTATATGTACATTTGTGTCATATGCTTCCTCTCTATACACTCTTTTCAATGTGTTCACACTAGATCAAGGCTTTGTGTGATGAAAGCATCCCTGTCATTACAACACTGTCGCAGTTGGCTTGTCCAAGGTTGCTACTGTGGAATTTTTCAATTCGTTTTGAGAGATTCACTCACTAAAGCATACTATATGAGGTGCCTGAAAATCACTTGCGATGGACTAATTATATCCGACAGTTCTGCACTACCTCCATTCGTGCCTGCAGGACAGCTTCAATCACATGATGTGGAACGGTCAGTGTTCATTATGTACTGTTGCCCTTCTGAGCTATGTGGGGGTGTTTAGTGGTTCACCTTGTATGTGGCCTTAGAATATTTTTGCTTTGTGTCATTCAGCCTCGGCGAAAATATAGGTCATGAGAGTTCCTCATCAAATTGTATTGCATGAGGTGACCATTTCGCTGTCATGTTTATGCGCAGTGATTAGTAGTTGCACTTGTTATACTCTGTGTGGATCACAATGTTTGAGGTAGTGTTTGTATTTTATTTAAGCATACATTGTTGTTCACTTCCTACTATATGCAGTCAGTGTGCTTGGAATGGCAGAAGCAATTCTGAAAGGCACTTCAGAACGTTGAATATAAGTAACAAATAATAGCACCAGAAATATGTATTGCTGGCAGTTGGGGCCAAAGCAACAATATAATTTTTGGGAGGTATACTAGTTAACCTGGCTACCATTTAGCTTGCGTATTTTTGTGTTTTATCTTTACATACACTTTCAAGACATAATGCAATGACCTTTTTAACAGTAGTTCAGGCAAAAAGCAGGGCTGGTTTGAACTTGGAAATCTAAGACATTTCCAATGTATGTCCTCTTGTTTATTCTTCTTGCAGAGTGTTCTTTTCCCACTTTAATTGCTGGAAATGTCACAAGGCCTTCTGCATTGCAATGTTCTACATCAGCACCAAAGGGTGTAGATGTGCTGGATTTCTTTTTGTTTAATATGAGATGTTTGAAAAAGGGCATTTAAAAAAATTTTTGCAAGATTGCATTTCAACATTCTATTTTCATGTGTAAAAAAATAGTGCATTTCTCCAACCTGAAGGCTGCGAAAAATGATTAGGCATGGTAGTTGTAGGGGCCTCGTGTTTCCATTCATGCTCTACTGATTGCTCTCTGATGGTGCTCCCAACTACATGTTTACCAAGATGGTGAGCTTTTCTGATCTGACAATTAGCTAGCTCTAGCCTTGACTGAGTCTCATTCTCAGTCTCATTCTCATCAGCTCATTCTCTACTTTTCACGGCTGTGCATGCTACATATGAAAGAATTGCATGCAGAAAGCTGTTGCATCGCTGTATTCAGGGCAAACCCCAAGCTGCAGCCAAGTGTCTCAACATCAATATTTGGTTGCATCCCAAAACAAAATTTGTTTCATGCACGGTTATGGAGATAGTCACTCGGGCCACAAGTTGGGCATCTTTCAAAACTGGAAGTTGATCATTCTGAGGAACCAGTGGGACCAGAAATGAATCAAAAGAATCTCTGAAAAACAGACAGCTGAAGCTAAATCTCATCGTGGCAGTCTAGCAAGAGAAGCCCGGATGAAGGGGCAGGCTTGCAGAGGTTCTAAAGGTAACGCCTTTGCAACAGGATAATTTTGAAGCTTTACACATCTCGTAGAAAGCCGAATTGCATTCTGGCCAAATTTCATGTATGTTTATTACCTTTAATATTATTTAACTTTCAACTTTCAACTTCACCTTTCTTTTTTCGTTTTTAATTTTGGACTGTTTTTACTTCTCCACAAAACTTCTATGACTCAAGAGGGAGCCACCCAGGAATAAACCGCGCAACAGTTTCTGCAATAATAAAGTTCCTCCTCCTCCTCCTCCTCAAACATTTGTGTTACAAACTACTCTGTGATAACTTGAATATTGGCTGTAAACTTGATTAAGCCCAAATACGTCTGAAAAACATTGTTAGATGTCAGTGTTGACAGTGATCCATATTAGCCATGGAACAAGTGTGCACACTGAGCAGCAATGCAAAATGGAACATGTGATTTGCATTCAAGACTACCTAGCTGTCCCGTGTTGCTGCTGTAAAATCAGACACATGCCACGGGACATTCGTTTTGTCAAGTGGGGTTCAATCTCGTGAAGTTCAATCTTGCAGGTCTGCTGTAATCAGTCAAGTAGTTGTCCATTTCACACTTCACTGCACTCTAGGTTGCAGAGCATCTTATCACTGACATACACTCGCCATTCAACGAGGACAGGTTCAGCACGTGAGTGCCTCATTCTATATTCGCAGCTATATATCTTGGGGTTGCAAGCAAACACTCATTGATTTGGGAAGCTTTGCTCATCATGTGTTGCTTTTGATGTGTGGCTGCTAGGAGAAATTTTGGCAACATTCTTCTCCCTCTCTAAAACGTTGCACATTGTAGTCCTTGCCTGTGCTAAACATGTTTGAAATTCCCCCAGCAAAGGAAAAAATTTCGGTACACTAGTCGAGACTGTTATCAGCACACAAAGCTTTAGATGCATCACTAGTGTCCTTTCTCACATGTGGACTGCATGGCAAGCTGCAAGAGTTGTGAATTTGGGCATGTTTATGTGCAAGTTCTATTCCTTGAGTACTGAGTAGCCAGCTGAACCTTATACTGGCCAACTTCACTATCTAATTCCCTTTAATTTTCCTCTCTTTTTGCTGAGAATCTGCCATTTTGATTTGTGCAGACTCTGTTGCTGTGGATCACTGCCCTGAGCAACAATCTCTTCTAGAATTGCACATAGGAGGTCGCAAGAAGGGGAGTCTGCAGCGGTGTCTTGTGTGTGGCTACACCACAATTTTCAAGTCGAGCATGCAGAATCACCAACGAAAACACACAGGCGAGCGCCCGCATCAGTGTGACTACTGCAGCAAGGCCTTCACACGGAAAAACAACCTCATTGGGCACCTACGCATGCATACCGGCGAGAGACCTTTCCCTTGCCACCTCTGCCCCAGTGCCTTCACGCAGAAGAGAATCCTTGAGGCCCATATTCGAACACACACGGGCGAGAAGCCGTTTAAGTGTCGATTCTGCCCGATGGTGTTCACACATAAATGGCAGATGAAGAAGCACGAAGACACGCACCCACTGTGTTCATAGGGCGCATATGCTTTGTCACAAGACTCAAATGGTCCGGACTAGAAACGCTGAAGTCTTGCCATTTTTGAGCGGACAAGTGCAGTGCATACAATGTGTGCTAATGGTAGCGTCTGCTAAGTATTACATCCCTACGTTCTATGGAAAGAACTTAACTTTCAAACCAAATGACGTTTGCCGTTCTCACAGGTGCCATGGTTCCAGCCGGAGAGTTGAACGTCGACATATTTGCCGTATTGGCAGAAGCACGTGTGCCTACATACATGGCAGTGTTGTGACGTCATGGAGGAAGGAAAATTATAAGAGGGAGCATTACGTCATGCAGCCAGCCTTAGCAAGTGAACACTCTGTGAAGCCACAGTGGTGGCATAACCCGTGACCTCTTGTGTCGGAATCACGGGGCAAGAATCAAGATTTGCCAAGACATTTGGTTCCCAGTAGCTATGCCAGTAGTCTTTATTCGGTGCACGCTTGTTCAGATGTCCTGCATTCAATCTGCTTGCAGAGCGGGAACACTAACATCATCCGCGCACTTTGATGTGCGATCAACTGTTGGACCACCAGCTTTGGCTTCAATGGCGTTGCGGTATGCTCCCTCCTATCTTTTTCCTTCCTCCATGTGTGACGTCTCTCAGTGACACGTTGCTTCGAGAAATATTAAAGGAAATATCAGTTCTTTGTTTAGTATGTTGCTTCAACAGATTAATTACAATTTAGAAAAATAATAAAACATACAAACCAAATGTATCCACTTTTTGTTTTACTTCGTACTGTAGCAAAAGAGATGTACTTCCATTCCGTCTGCTTGTTCCCAACCTTGCACATAGAGAATGAAACTGTGTCATTTTCTACCGTGTTCCAGTGCTGCGATCATGCTCTTTCATCCTCTCACCTCTGCCTCAATACTCGTGACTGTGGCACTGACTTGTACCGCTAATCAGTTGTTCTCGTACAGAACGGGTGCGATTGTCACCAGAAATGTGCCACGCTGCAAGAACGTGCGCAAGAGAGAAAGAAAAATGAAGGCTGGGCCCATGGCATATTTTTCATGCGATCCTCTGGCTCCGGTATGAGCAAAAGCAGGGAAGGAATGTTGCTTGCAGAGGCTAGACGGGGAAAGTGGAGAGAATGTCTGTGTTGGCAGCACTGACATCAGTGGTTGGCAGTGACGCTCACCTCCTGAAGTCATGGATTCGCAATACCTCAAATATTTCCATCTCTGGTCCTAATGAACTACTAATCTGAAAAAATATCGAGGTTGGAAACTCCTCAGAGGCTGCTTAGCACAAAACCAAGATTTCCTATGTGGCCTGGTGAGGGGCCCTTTATTGAGCGCACTTTCATACGCGCTCTGTACACAGTTGCGATTGATGAGTGCGACTAGATACAACTAGAAATGTGGTAAGCAGTAGATGCGGGCGTGAATGTACGATTGCATAGATGAAAATAAAACCAATTGTCCACAAATGTGAGCTTGTCTTTGTCCATTTTGCAAATTAACCTACGAGATAATACCAGACAACACCAAACATCCTAAGGACATCCAAAACAAGTATTAAAGTCTCGCGTCCAAATAAGGAAATTGTAGGGATGTCCTATGGGCTTCAGCAGAAGGATGTCCAGTTAATGTCCTGGCATAGTACTTGAAGAAATGACGCACTCTTTCTAGTGTCATTGTTTAAATTAGCGTCACTGCTTGAAAACATATCAAAATGAAAGGGCAACATGTCTGTTATTGAAACATCATCTGCTCGCGAAAAGTTTGGAAAATGACAGTTTGTTTTATTTGCGTTCATAGATACGCCAGAGAGCATTAGTAGTATCATCTGGTGATCAAAGATACCGGGATAAATTTCGCATTTAGCATTAGAAGCAGGAACACCACATATAAAAAAAAAAGTCAAGCGTGGATATGCCCTTGTATCCCAGTAAAGTCATCAACAATTCGTAATAGGTCATAGGCAAATACCTGGTGGATAATTGCTTTGCCTGCTCTGTCTGCTTCTGAACTGTCAACGAGCTCCAGCCATTGTTAGGTAGGTTGAAATTGCCAGATAAAATAATGCGATCCCCTTGTTTTACGTGAATGCTCATATATTTTTTTCAATTAAGCAAGATAGGTAGGTTCAGAGGAGGGTGGCCTGTAAACAACACCAATGATGTACCTAACATTTCCGTGATAAGTTTTACAGAAAAGGGACTCAACGTTAGGTACATCAGGCATTTTAATAATGTTCAAGAATGTTTAAAAAACATGGCTGTGGCTTAGGTAAGGTTAAGCCCAGGATGCGAAGCATACTAGCCTTTATTTTAGTTGTTGAACCACTCTTTAGCTTGGTGAACTGCTGTTGCTTGGCTATATTTGGTTCAGCTAGACGAAGAAACAACTCATGCGTTGCTCTGCTTAGCCTTGGACGCCCCGCATTGGACGCGGTGAGCGTCGAGCAACGCAGCGTTCGGCGCGGCAACGAAATGTGCGCCTGAGCAAGCGACGCACGCCTGAGCCTTAGAAACAGCTCGTTTCTAAGGCAACACCGCATTCACTAGAGGCGCGTTTGTACCGCTTTGAAGCATCGTACTCGTGGCTCAGTGGTAGCGTCTCCGTCTCACACTCCGGAGACCCTGGTTCGATTCCCACCCAGCCCATCTTGCAAGAGTTGAGCCAAAGCCACTTCTCCTCTGTCGTGACGTCACAGTGTCACGTGGTTTCAAGGCGACACCGCCGCGCCTGAGGAGCTGGGTTGAGCCCTCGTAATATGCTTCGCATAAAAGAATGCAAACTCTGCCTCCTCTAGCTCCGCAGTTTTCCCTGAATACATTGAAGCCAACTTGTACAAATTCACTGTTGAAGCCTGAATCATTCAACCACGTTTCCGTTAGTAATGCGATGTCGGGATCGTGAGAAAGTATATTACCTATCAGTTCAGTGGTATTTTTCATACACTTCTGCATTTTATGTTTAGGGTTCGTAATGAAGTGCAGGGTTGTGTTATTGGTCATTTACTGGACTGTTCATTTAGTAGATAATGTTGGCTTTTCTCATCATTCCACACACAGAAATTTCCGTCAACACTAAGTTTGTCATAAACGAGTTAGCTTTGACACCCCTATTTCTCTCTTCACTTGTCCTTACCCATAGATTTTTACGCATCTCATGCACCCGTTTGGAGAAGCCCTCAGAGAAAGGCAGAGATGTGCCTTTTAGTTTGTAGGAATTTTTCAGGATGGTTGCTTTTTCACCATAATTCATGAATTTAAGGATTAGAGGATGAGATTTTTATCTTTTGAGCCCAGCCTATGGATTCTTTCTATAGCTGGAGTTGGCACTCAGCTTTTCTATGAATATATCTTTCACGATTTTCTTTTCTAGTTCTTCAGTAGTTTCTACAGAAGACTCCTCCAAGCCGTATATTATTAAATTGTTTTTGCGACTTCTGTTTTCCAAGTCATATACTTTTTTAATGACCTAAGCTAATGTATCAATTGAAAGCGCTTTTTCTATATCATTTACTTGAATTGCTAATTTCTTAAAGCAGGAAAGCTGCTGTTCCATCCCATCAATTCTTTCAGTTAAGGCAGTGATCTTTTTTTCATTTCTTTTTGTTTGACTTGGATATTTTCTATGGTAGCACTGATATTATTTTGGCCAGAAGTGATGTGAAGCGAAGTTTATTTTCCCTTTCGTGCAAAGGAGGAAGCCAGCGCTAAAGGCTGGAATGCCTGATGAAGGCCTCGGCTCCCCTGTGCAGTCCGACATCAGAATACACAAAGAGATAACCGAAAATATAACTATATATAAATGCAAAATCACCTGCACTTGCAAGTGTTGCATGATTCAGTTATTTAAGCATACAAAAGTAAAAACGGCGTTACACCAAACCAAAACCAGAATCGATAAGATATTTCTTTTTCCTTTTTAAGCATTTTGAATGAAGCTAGGATGGACAGTTGGGCGTGTTGGTTAAGCATGATCTGAAGTGAAGGCGCTAAAATGACGGAGGACAAAGAAGAAACACGCACACACACAGGGCGTGTTTCTTCTTTGTCCTCCGTCATTTTAGCGCCTTCACTTCAGATTTTGAATGAAACATCAAATCAACATATGTCAACATTTTATTAATTGCCGCAGTTACTCGATAATATAATTTTTGTTTTTCATAGTTAGTACTTACGTGTCATGAGGACCTGATGGATTTGTTTTTGAAAATAGTATGCGTCATTAGACAAAGTATTGTTTTGAGTGTGTGACTTATTGGCTTTAATATGCTGCAGCAAATGAAAAAGGTAGACTTGGTTCGCTTTAAGCAAATCGTAACTGCGAAACAACGGTGACACGGAAAAATCTTTTGGTCTGCCATAGCAACCATGAAGGCACCACAAAGCTCTCTTTTGAAGTACTATAGTTTTTGATAGTTAGTGGTCGGAGTTGTTCCCCATACTAGAATGCAATAGGTTAACTTAGAATATACAAGCGCATAATACATCTGCAGACTCAACCACACAGGTACCAGATTAGCTACTTTGTAAAGACAGTTAACACTTTTACTTATTTCACATGCTAATTTTGATACCTGTGGGTTCCAGGAAAGGTTCTGTTGGAACCAGACACCGATAAATTTAATAAAATCAACCTCACATATTATTACGTGTCCAAAGTGGATGTTGACCTTATAGAAATCCGCAGTATTAATTGGCCTAAGAATAATGTAGGTGGTTTTGGATAAATTTAAGGAAAACATGTATTGTAGCCAGGATTGTAAGTTACCTAAATACCTGTTTACCATAGCCTCAGCTTAGAGAAGAGATTTGGCTGTAAAGAATATGGTTGTGTCATCAGCATAAATAATCATGTCATGAAGATAGCAGCTGCATCAACATTTCTTTTTCAGTCGAGCCAGGGTTAGACTCAATATCACCACATACCAACAAATCTTTGGCATAACAAGAAAAACACATAAAAATGCACTTAGCAAAAGAACTCGCAACTCCTCGCAATAGTTAGGGCCATAGAAAAATTTCGGCCATATCTTTATGAACGCTACTTCACTCTCATCACCGACCACCATGCCTTATGCTGGTTGTCGTCATGAAAAATGTGTCTGGAAGCCTTGTCCACTGGGTGCCCCGATTGCAAGAGTACGATTTTGATGTTGTAATAGGGCCAAAAGCATTAATTATACGTTTCCCACGAGGCAAACCCCACTCATCCATCAGCCCCTATCAAGAAGTCAACGCAGCGTTGACACCGACTGCTGACAGGTCCACAAAAAGCACCCCCCCCCCCCCTCCACTCCAGCACTACCTGACAGCCTGAACTAATGATTACCGCCAGAGGTTACTCACACCCTATCTTCCAATCGTGGCACTCAATTTGCTTAGGGTCAACGTTCGGGTCCATACTGCAACCACATTATCCATCCCCTGTGCGGAACTTCTCCTGCACCTAATGCCAGGCTACGTTGACAACTGCAACTATTTAAACTAAAAAAAAACGATGTGCTGCACTGCTATCTTTACGACACCAACAGACACCGCTGGGTGCCAGTTCTTCCATGTTCACTGTGGAAGAACTGACCTTGAATCCTTTCACAACGACCCATCTGCTGGCCACTTGGGTTTCCGCAAAACCTACAACCGCCTCCTGCTGGTCTTTTACAGCCTGTCCCATGTTCCGAGACACCTTTCCCCATCGTTGGGATAAACCTGGTCGGGCCTCTGCCCATATAATGCCAGCAGGTCATCAATGGATCATGACAGCTGTCGATTATCTCGCACAGTATGCAGAGACGTTCCTCTAAGCTCTAGTTTAGCCTCAGACGTTGCCGCATTCTTTCTGGGCGCCATTGTGCTGCATCATGGTGCACCTCGTGCACTGTTGAGTGATTGCGGCAGGACTTTCATGCCAACTATGATCAAAGAAGTACTCAGAGCTTGTGGTACAGTTCATAAGACGACATCCGCATGCCAGCCTAACAAATGGCTTAACAGAGCGATTTCATCACACACTAATGGATAGGACATCAATGTATATTGGGCCAAACCATGACAACTACAACATGCTTTTACCTTTTGAGACGTTTGCTCACAGCATCACTATCCAACGAACTACAGGGTACTCACCTTTCTACCTCGTTTACAACCATTCACCGACATTCACCATCGATGGTGCTTTCTTAAATGCCCTTACTGACACCTCGGCCAGTATACCCGAACATGCAGTTAGTCTCGATACTTCACGAACGTCACCAACGTGCTCGCCTCAACACAGAAGTCAGTCAGTCACAGTAGATCGCAAGCAACGTTACAACATCTCTTGTTGAGACATCTTCTTTCGTCCTGGGGAGGAAATGCTCCTTTGGACACCCATTCGTACACCCGGATTGTGTGCGAAGTTTGAATCACGCTTCCTCGGACCCTACATTATTACTGAACAAACATCCCCAGGGAACTATCGTGTTACTCCTGTTGAGGTTCCTTCAGTCTGTCGTTACCGTGGTTCGGAGATCATTAACATTTCGCGCCTCAAACGATTCGTTCAGCATTTAATTCCTGGCTAAGTCCCGGCCTGGCTGGCCACTGCGTGAACGTGGGTAAATTAGTGTGAGCTTTATTCATACGCTTCATCTTCTCATCTGTACATACTCATCATCACCGTTTTGGGCCTGTGCTGTGCTGCTCTTGCTCCAGAGAATAAAGCAGAGTCTGACAGCCTAAACATTGTCTCACAATATAATTGGTTAAGCTTCAAAAGCCTAGCTTCATGCTTGCAACTAAACTGAAAGCGCAATAATTACTATTAATACACTTTATCACACATGATTTGTTAAGCAACACGTGAAAGTAAAACTTCATCATTTTAATATGCAGATCATTTGGAAAGTGCTTTATGTATTAGGTAGTCTAATGTGCAACTATGTGTGCACCACGTTAAGGTGCTGTTGTGCTGTATAGCATATAGAACAGCTATGAGATTGGATTCCTATACTGACGATTTAAACTGTTGCATGCTAAATTTCTAAAGTGATTTTTTTACTCAGTGGTGTTCATTTTAGCGATCATCCTGCACAGGTAGCGATCAGTCCCACAATTATATACTTAAGCCCAGACACTGCTGTATTCCAGCACTTGATTTGACAATCCTGCACCACCTGCTTTATTATAATCTCAGGTGCTCTCCTGAGGCCTCCGTTTGCTGGGTTACATGTGCCCTGCTGGAGCAGTACTTGCAAAAAATCCGATCTATCGTCACGTCACAAAAAAAAAGAAAGAAAGAAAGCGCCTCGCAGCGCAAAACGTGGGCCGCGACTTCTGCAACACCAGTGCAGATAATCAAGCAAATCTGACAAGAGCTGGGAAAAAAAGTTGCAGGCCTGCGTGGCACAAGCAGCACATTCGCAGTGTAAGGTGGAGGAGCGGCTACAAAGGAGCTCCATTTTCAGCACAACGCAATACAGGTCTTCGTGGCAAAGTATCTTCACGTCTTTTTCACATGAGCAATCTGAACTGTCTGCCCGGTGTAACGGCGAGCTGTGGCATGTCCTAGTCTCTGCACAGTGGCCTGCTGAGCCCGATGTTGCTTGGTTGCAGCTGTGCGCGTGGCTCTACAAATCGCTTCAGGTTCGTCCCTTGTGAGAAGGCACCATAATGTGTACCGAAGAGTAAACACAGGTATCCAGACTATGTGGCACACATGTCGCATCCCTTGACCCGTGGCATGGTATGTTGCTGTTGATGATGGTGATGATAATGATCGCATCCCCTTCGAAACGGGATGGTGACAAATAGTCATCTAGCCTGCTACATCCAGGATCAGCTACATTCAGCATGCAACTGCTGCGTGCAACTGCTACTGTGTCAGGACACCTTGTGTAATATAATGGAACTGCAATGCAGAGTTTGTACGCATCGACGCTATGCGGTGCACATGTCAAATGGAACATTACAGTAGTAATGATGATGATGATTTTATGGCACCCCCTTTAAACTGGACAGTAAAAGCAGTCACCTAGCCTGTTTGAACTAATCAGGTACATCATAAATTTTTTTCGTTACATCAATATTTACACATCTCCATAATCTTTTCCCTCCTCAAGGCTTCTCTGTCTACCTTGCACTGCTACCTATGTTGCTTCTACAAGGCGAATCACCTGGTGTAATAATATGCAACTGCAATGCAAAGGACGCATGTATAGATGCTACGCGGCACGAATATCACATTGCAAAGCAAGTGGTACTATGTGATGCTAATGATGATCGTGATTTATTGGCATCCCCTTTGAAATGCGGCTATGACATAGTCACTAGCCAGCTTGATTAGACAAGTGGCATGATACGATGCTAATGATGGTGACGATGATTTATCGGTGTCCCCTTTGAAATGCGGCGGTGACATGTCACGTAGCCAGCTTGATTTAATCAGGTACACAATGTATACTTTTTCTAGCATTCTTGTATACACCTCCTTGAACTTCTTTTTTTCCTCAAACCTTCTTTAACTGCCTTGTACAGCTACATGTACATCTGCTACATGGCGGTCTACTTGGTTTAATAATTGCAAGTGCAGCGCAAAATGTGCACGTATAGATGCTACGCAGCACGCATGTCGCATCACATTTCTCCTTGCTTGCTAGGATGCGTTTCTAGGGCATTTTTCTGCTGCATATTAGCGAGCGCTGGCGCGGCTCAGTTGGTCAAGATGTTCCTTGCCGTGTCCGCAGAATGTGCATTATGCCAGCAGCAAAAACATTTTTCTTTAAGCTGCACATCTCCACCCTGCCAGTTAAAACATGGCTCCAGGAAAAAGGACTATATGTACTCGTAATGGCAAAGCCTTTAGTGCAATTCAAAAAGACAGGGACGTGACAGAGATGCAGGACAGTGCTGTCATGTCCCTGTCTTTTTAAATTGCGCTTAAGGCTTTGCCATTATGAGTAAACCGTACCAACTAGCCCAAGAATCAGCCATGTTGGACTATATATACCTTGGAATACAAATTGTAGACTTTGTAATCAACCCGAGACAATAGAGCATTGCTTTATACTTTGTCGCAACACATTTCATTTTTGGGACATTTTACAAAAAACTATCAGAAAAGACCTTCCTCTCGCATCTTATGGTATCCAATCCCTTCCTTTCAAAAAGACAGCCAGTAATGCACCATATGATTTGTTCATGTTATTGAGACTTCATTCATTATGGAGAAGCTGAATGATTGACAGACATGCCGAGCCACCTCGCTCGACAAGGTCTGTCTTTCGAAAAGAGGCTGCTGCAGTGTGTAGTGTGGTTGCTACCTTTGATCTCATACCTAAATGGATTTCGCGTCTGGACGCTTGTGTTTGTTTGCCCGAATTTTTTACTTTCATTGGACTGCATACCATGTGTGCACTTGTTTCTCATGTATGTTCAAATGTAATGTAACCATTTTAGATTGACGCTACTCATAATTCCATGCAATAAAGAAAAAAAAAGTGCTGGCGTGGCCCAGTGGTAGAGTAGCTGACTTCCACACAGCGGGCCTGGATTTGTTAACGGCGGGAACTGGGACTTCTTTTTTTCCATTCCTGGTGATAGCTGGCGGCAGCAGCAGTGCACACCATCGCCACCTGAAACAGCTGTTGGAATGAGCCCATAACAGCTTGCGCTGTAAAAGCACCATTATATTAATTTCCACAACAAATTGCGATGTTGTACACTTTTCCGGCTGTGAAAAGTCGGGAGAGGTTAGAGAGCACATACTCGTCCACTTGAAGTGCCCACTGTGTCTAAAAACGTCACCCATAGGTTTATTCAATTCAGCGAAGTTTTTTTGCACCTATTAACGTGCACTGTACCTATGCCTTTGATTCCCCGAGGGGCAGCGGTGCACCCTGCAACCTCGTGCTCAGTTGAATGGGGTGCAAGGCAAGGTGCCTGTTGTGCTGTGCCAAGGGTATCGTTACTATGCAAAATTAGTTGCAGCTGGCTTTAAAAAGTCAAGCATGATAGCACGCTACCTGAATCTAGCTGTGGTAATGCAAGTTGACATTGGCAGTACCGAGGAAATCGGGCCACTGAGCGCCGCTCTCGGCAGGCTATCTACCATTTTATTCATAAATAATCTTTTATGCCCTGGTATCCAGACAAGTCTAACTTTGATTGGGCAGGCGCAAGAGAAGGGAATATATGCAAGATGCGAGATTCACTATTGGCAGTGAGTGATGAACATTAGGATGACTAATCTGTTAGGACTTCTGATGAAGGTTGTACACTTAGCTTTCTCACGGCTAATATTACCACGAGTAATTCAACTAAAGATACTGGTATGAAATCTGGACTACTGAGGGCGAAAGACCTATCAAGGGCAGTGAAGAAGATGCCAATATCCGACTTCACGTTTTGACAATTCTGTAACAACGATAGTATCTGCTGCACGACTTGCTAAGTGATTGTGTAACAACCCATTTAAAATGCTCTAGGAAAGATGTTTAGCATTAAAGCATTATTTTCTTTATAGCAGATTAACAATGCACACGCACTATACATGGCATGCTAGGCGATCGGTGATGGTTGTTACGAAGTTAATCAGTATAGCCGAGTGTACATCTGTTATAGCGTGCCAAGCTTATTCTTATCGGCTGCGGAAAAAAGGTAATGATGGTGGTACCGTTTAGGAAAGAGCTGTCTTTAGCAGACATGATGAGTCACCTCTTACCTGTGGAGAAAAGGACCCCATGCCTAATGGAAGGCAAGGAAGTTCTGTGTGTTCTGGCATCTGTCAATGTATGCAGTGCCCAAGTCGTTGCTATTTAAAGACGGTTTGTACAGATGTCGCACGGTCAAAGGAAGCTTCCTACATGAATTTGAGTTTATTTTTGATGAAGGCAGCCAATAATATCAGTATGCCTGAGCTTTTCATTGTATTTTTCAGTGCCATGCTGTCTGCACTTCTTGCAATGCCTTGCGCCCTGTGCAAGTACATAAATCACGGTCTTGAACTGCTAAGCGACGAGATTGAACTAGTTAGCTTGTCTTTTCATGACGTGTTTAACCTACCGTTCACAAAAACTACTGCCACAGCGTCGTAAAGACTTTGTGTATATTATCATGATCAATGTTGACAGTTAGCATTTTGCTTACTGACACTGCTCGAGGAAAAGTTTTCGGTGAAGAAGTGAGTGCTGCAAACCTGCATTGGCCTCATCATCAGCTTGCCGATCCAGAGTTACACTACCCTCTTCTCTTTAGACAGGCATTTGTTGGAAAGGAATGAAGACTTATTTAATCCTTTGGCGCTCGATTGGTGCGCTGAGGCATGAGATATATCTTGTTGCTTTTAATTGCTTTTTTTTTATGGCTTAGATACAAGGTGTCAAAACATCGGAAATGCACCTGCATACATGGAGTCCTATGACTCCATGTATGACTCCATGTTTGTGCTGGTAATCCTTGAATTATTTCTCTCACTGGCAGCTCCGTTGCCAGATCATCTGTCTGTATTGTGAATATCCTTCTGTGGCTCTTTCGCCCACGTTTGTGGAGGTTGCACTTTCACTGCTGATAACAAAAGCACTGATGCATAGGCATGTGCACAGCAGGTACTGGACAAAAGAGCTTTGGGACGTCTGGAGGTTTAGGTGCTGTGGTGGAGTGCTTGGTTTATGCAACCGCTAACAATGTGTTGGTTATACAGCAATGTTCTCAACTGAATTATGCAATGAAAGAACCAGCTCTACCTAGACATCCCTACTGCAACAAATATAAGTGAATGGTTTCTAGAAGCACTTGGCTATTCACTTACATTGACAATCGTTGTAGATGGTTTCTGCAAAGCTATATTTTAACTTGACTAAGTGAAGTATATGTTGATTGCATTTGATCCCTTGCAGTGAATCCTATTGGTCCTGGTCCTTGTAAAGTATGTAATTTTGAAGCAGTCTTGTTGTGGTCTGATAAACAATTTTGTAAAGGTTTGTGTGCACTTTCAGTAGCAATGTCTTATTTAGAGAGCTGCAGGAGTGAAGGTACCACGAAGAATATTTTCTTGTGACTGATGCATTATAAGTCCACCGTAAGTACAATAGCTTTATTCACAACTGCCTCGTTTCGCAAACTTGCAGCCAGTTGTGCACGAGCTTTGTCAATCATGCAAATCGAACTAAATGTGGCAGTATGTGCATTGTTTAGTTAGGGGCTAAAAGGTGCACACCACAAGGTTGTGTCTCAATAATTTAGACTTCTCAGTTAAAAAAGAATAGCATGAGTCTGGGCACATAGTTGCATGCAATGACGGCTTTCTAAATTAAAAAAAAAATATTTTGTTTGTTGGTGTGCATTAATTAATTTACCTCACTGGAGCCTAAATTCTTTAGATACTTCAAATGCCAATGGGAGTGCAGCAAGCAGTATATCATGGGATGTGGCACACTTGCCTCTAATGATGCTTCACATTGTGAAGTACACAACAGGAGTCTCATGTGCTTATGTCACGAACACACAAGATCAAGCACTAAGCTTTGTTTCATTCATAGGAGGCAACACTATGAAGGCTCAAAAGACTTATCTCATTATATGCATTCGTGACCAAAAATAAATGCATCACATATGAAAGAAAAATATGAGGTACTTGCTGTGTAATTTAAAGTGAAATTAGGTTTCGTACTTCTGCATCGCACAACGTCACGTATTATTACATGAATGGCGTCGGAGATTTACGCCTGCTTACCACTGCAAGAGCAGACTAACGTTCCTGTGACCAGCAGTCACAATGCATCACTTGTGCCCCTACCAGAACATAGTATGTCGCCTACTAGAAGCACAAATATGCATAACCAGTGTGTGATATGACGTAAAGTTGCATCCAACAAGTAGCATTTGTAATGCATGACATAGTTACTTCGTAAAATGTTGCACGTCAAGAGTAACTGCTCTGCAAAACGTGTGGAGTGAGACTTCTGTGGCCACACTGCTTGCGTAGCTTCCACAATGTTGCCTCCTATGTATGAAATGAAGTATAATTCTGGGATACTACTCCTAAAGTCACTGGATATGCTTGCTTTAAAGCGTATATGGGAGCTTTAATTGCACACAGCTTCCAGTGCCTCATGCAAAACCTTCCACATTTGACCTTCTATAGAAAGAAAAAGCTTTTAGCTCTTCCGTAACAGTTTCCACAAGGCAGACCTTGAACTGCCAAGCGTTAACTACTATCCAGAAGTTTTTGGAAATACTGCCTCCAAGTGACTTTGCATACCTGAAAACCCGTAGTCCTGTGTATACCTTTTGCATTTTTTGTATGCCTGCCTGATAACGTCCCTTAACTTTGGATCTAATTATTTTGAAAACTCCTGATTGTCCTAAAGATCCCATGCAGATAATGTTCCCCGAAGGACTGAGAATAGTTTGCAAGGAGATCTCGTGCCTTCTTCTCACACATGTACAAGTGGTTTCCAGTTCCCGAACCTCGTTCACCTCTTTATCTGCATAAAGAGGTGGAGCAATTGCCTCCCCATACTTTCAGGTTAACATTGCCTGTAATATTTACCTTAACCAACCATACAGTTTCACAAAAAGCAAGTGCGACTAGTTCAGGCTGTGGATAGTTTGGTTTGTTTCTGAGATACAAGGCAATTCCAGCATGTGCAGTTGTATTTGGCTGCTTTTTCTCTAAACCCCATGCATGCTATTTTGTATTTTGCATTAATTTCCTTGTCAGATGTAAAACTTGCACGTGTTGAGTAAGAGCCCCTTTTACAGAACAAGTATTAAATATTCTGGGTGGCTAAGAAAGACAAGGCTTGTCTACAGCATATTTTTCAAGCATATGCATTGCACATGAAAATTTGACGAAGTGCAAAAAAGATATTAAAATTTTGCATTTAGTTTTTTTTTTTTTTTTTTGTAAGGGCTAGGAAATTGAGCATGATCCATTGATCTTCGAGGGGTTTACTTAATGTATTAAAACAGCACTGTGGCTGTCAAAGACACCTTAGCAGACACATTCATATCATTTTTCTTTACGCGAGTAACCACTGAACTACCGTGGTGGATTAGGAAGTTGTAAGGTTAACACAAACTGCACTATAATACCCAATGCCACATATGGCACCCATTTTCATTGCAGTTCTCGTCTGCTGAAATATCTGCTTCATGCTCTTGTTTGTTTCTTGCAGATGCCACAGGTGTCACAACTCAAGGTAGCATTCAGGCCAGGAACCCTCCAGGCATAGGGAGCAGTATGTCGAGGAGAAGGAGCGAAAAGGAGAGATTTATTTGCATATTGAAGCAAAAATAGTCAGATTCTAGTCAGTGCTCCTCAGAAAACTGCAGCACGCTACGATTTGCTTCTGCTGTTGCACAATACTTGCTGCAAGAACCTCACAATTCGCAGTGCAAGTAAAAAGAAAGTCACAGTTTTGCCTGAAAGGCGAAGCATCGATTCTGATAGCAAATTAGTGGATAGGTATACAAAGTAGGAATAGTAGTTTTATTTGGCTTTATAATCTTCCAAACATAGCCATACTAACTAAATTAACAAGCATGGTGTCACGCACACATGAGCAAACATGAATATATCTCACTCGATGACTGCAGAAGCTCACTCTCAATGTGCTGGAGTGGGGAAGCACGTCAGCAGCAGCGAGCGAATTGACCTTCATGCCATGTCTTGCTAAGCCGCAAAAACACAGCGTGCGGGAGGCTCTGTCCTCGTAGCAGATGACTTTCAAAATACAATGGCCCGGGCGGGAGCACGCAGCTGCACAGGCTGTCTCGAGTAGAATGTGCCCCCTCCCTACCCTGGTCCCGGAGCCTTGCACATGATGGAAGACGGTGCGCTTCCTCCCCACTTTCATCCCTTGCGTATGCGAGATTGAGCTGCAATCGCTGGCTCACTCTCTCACGCTTTCACTCGCACATACGACATGTGGCGACAATTTTGTTGCCCTTTAACCTTATACGGAACCTCACGGCAATGCCACCTGCAGAAATGGGCCTGGAGTATAGATTTATTGCTATCGAGATTTGTTTATTGGAGTGTAGATTTATTGCTGTTGAGGTAGATTCATTGCAATAGCAATAAATTTACCAGCCTGGCAAACATTACTGCAGAAACCAAATGCCTACCCACCAAAGTAACACCATGTTCCCATGTCTTTCAGCATATCAAATCAGTCGCACGAAGTTGTTAGTCCTAAGTCGCCTTCAGTTGATTGGAATTCCAATAGCTCACCATTTCCCACTTATTTCCACATTAGTATGAGGTGTAGCTGCAGTAGCTGGTTCAGATCTATGCTGAAAGTTGCTTTCTGCTGAGACATGCAACAGCCGTAATTTCTCTAGGGGTGTATACAATAGGGTGTATACACCCTATTGCCCTTTAACAGTTCTAGGCTAAATGATGCAATGCATCTCGAGTATAAGCCAGGCGCTCGTCCTATACTGTGCAGTCATGATGCACTGCATTCATCCTGCCGCTCACCATCCAATAGTTGGTGATTGAAGTTGGTCAAAGGTTCCGTTTCACCACTGTCAACCTGCGGTTAAGACTCTGGTTTTGATTTGTGGTTGAGTGTCTGGTGTGAACCAGAGGGTCGCTTGTCTATGCCACCAAAGCACCTAGAATGTTGTAACTGGCTTGTGCTATACCAGGGCGCTGCACTAAGCCAACTAAGCGGACCCAAGCCATTGTCCGTCTACGTCATTGTTAGTTACTTGTTGGTGAGGAGGTGAGGTCGGAAGATTAAAGCAAATGAATGGTTTTATATTACATATTTACAAATGACTCCATGGTTGGGAGCACACTATTTCTCAGCAGTCTACACAACTGTATTAAAGCACACTACATGTCGGAGCACTACATCTCAGAGCCCAGCTTATATACACTGATAAAGTATTTTTAATGTAATTGTTCTGTCTCCTAGACGAGGGAATTCAATGACCTTGTCCTGGCCAATCCGAGTGGTCAACTCTTTGCAGCACTCTGCCTATCTTGTTGCACCACCTTGTCAGACTCCGCCCCTAATGTTGTGCCTTCGCTGTCGCATATGATGCCATCACAAGGCAATCGAGAAGCAGAAGCTGACACCATTCTCACAGAAGTCGTACATTGGCTCCTTGCAGCAGTTAATTGGCTGTTCGTGACGATCAGCTTGGGCTGCTTGCAGCAATTGTGGTTGCACGTGAACATTGCCAGATGACAGCCTCTTGAGAAACATGTAGGATTCGGCAGACGACTTCCATGATAACAGTGATGTCGAGTTGCTTTAATAGAGGTTCTTGACCTCTTCACAAATCTGATGCACTGTCCCTCAGGAATGCTGAGGTTATCAGCAGTCCCATGACCTCCGCGGCCAGTAATAACACAGGCCAGCCGAAGGACTACATAGAAGGAAATGTAACATTTACACAATTTCAAATCTTGGTGTCTGATTAAACAAGCCCACTGACTGCAATGCATTGCAGCTCCTCCCATCGTTTGGACAACAATGTCTGCCAAAATGATAAAGCTGGTACATCACCTCTGCTTAATTGTCCTATGGCTTCCAGGCTGTGCAATAAATCTAGAGTTGTCACAGTTAGTTTTGTACAACTTGTCACATTCTCTTGCTTAACATTTTGCCTGACTTTGACCTTTTTTTGCATTAAGGGGCACTCTGGCGATATTGTAAGGTCCGTGGATCGTAACAATAGTTCTACTACATGTTCTCCTTGGCATGTGTAATATTGTGGCAAAACGCTATTCAATTTCATTCAAAATGAATTTTAAAGATCATCATACATGCTCTCGACTTATGCACATGATTGTGTGATCTTTTTTTTGATTAATTGTCCTGTGCTTGCTGACTTCAGCACTTACTAGCTGAGGGTGGTGACTGAGCAGTGTGTGTTTGCCAAGTAATCGTTTTTGCACATGTGCTCGTCTTCACTGCAAGGTTCATTCCTTGGCCGTTACGCACAGTATTAAAGCACACAGAGCTCCTAATAGAATGACACATAACATTCAGTGGCTTTTGTTGTTGTTGTGGTTGTTGTTGTTACATGTTTTATATTTGAACTTGATGGAAGCATTCGGGCTCACAAAGCCAAGTTTTGGTAGGCACTTGAAAGAGGACACTCTGTTGGCGTTCACTGTGTTCACAAAGAGTAGGCTCTGATGTCATCACACGTAGTTAATCTTCAAGCTACCCTGAGTAGACTTGGTTTCAATACATTGTTTTTTATGCTACTTAAAGTTCTAAGTTTCTAAGCTAATGAACCTCTTGTACTTATGGTAACGGGATCTATGTAAATTTAGAACAACATTTCTTGTAGAGTTATCCTTTAAGGTAAATTTACACTGTGATGCAATGTCTGACTGTGCAGTTACTCAACTTGGTGTCGATTACAGTGGACAGCGCAAAACTGGTACCTTGGAGCCATGTCACGATTGATCTCTAGAATCAATTGATATTTGGTCCATTTTGTGAGTCTGTCTTCAGTTTTTTACCCCACCCTGTACTTACTCTGGTGGGTCCCGTTTGTGAAGTTTTGGAGGATGTGGCCAAGAGTAGCTGGAAACATTCTACAATGCGCATTGGCAGCAGGCAATGACAGCCAATTCATCAGGAAGCCCAGGAAGAAGTGGACAATGTTATAGCAAGATTTTATGCATAGGTTTAACAATGAATATCTGCATAAAAATATTCTTGGTTATGTAGCCGTGATGACCAGCGTCAGCTGGTGAACAGGTCAAAGTAGGCCACATAGCTTCCTGGACTGAATAGGCCAACCGCAAGGAAGGTGACCAAACAACTTCGTCTTCTCTCAATAAAGTCCGGTGATCATCATCATTATGTAACCCAATACAAGCTGATTTCATTTGTTTGATACAAAATGTGTTGCAGAGCCCTTCAGTGGAAACAACTACGTTACTTATTGCTTACTTAAAATACCCTCAGGCATTGGAGAAGGAGCTACTTGAAAAGAATAATGAAGTACTAAACAAAAAAGTAACAGTATCCATCCAAAGCCATGCTGACTTTCCTTTTGTATACATGTGTATGTGTGTTTGTTCACGTGCGGACACTAACAAGACTAAAGCATTCAACAAGGCTGGTAATACATCACATTGTTCTGGTTGGTTTCTTCATTACGAAAACTACAGCTAGGGAATGAGACATAGGTGACAACACCGCACCATGTTGTTTTGTCTTCATCTCGTGTCCCATTCCCTACCATTGGCTCGCACATTAGCTCAGCAAGGTTTCATGTGAGACACTTTTCCCATTTCTAAAGAGCTGTGGTTGCTGAACCTAAAAAGCTACAAGACGGTCATTTATCTTGTTCGTGGTTGTGTAGTTACCTTGCAGTACGCCCCAGCCTGGTCATGTACTTAGGCTTACTTACAGTCTTTTGTGTCATGTTCAGGTGCCTCAGGGCTTAAACCTTGGGCTCTTGTTGCTATTGGTATTTATTAATTTACATAAGAGATCTGCAATTAAGAAATGTTGCTTCCTGGTAGCTTATAGTAATTGTATCTGAAAGCAAAATTACTGCCATTTTCTGCAGAAAGACATCACATAGATTAAGCAATGGTGCTCGATAAACAGGGGTCATCTTTGAAGAAAACTTTTGTTGTATATCTTTTAACAGAATGATTCACAGCATAACATTCGAATATTGTCTTGCAGGTGGATCAATATAGTGGTTGAGTCAAGTCAGGTTCATCGATCTACAACTTGGTTGCAAGCTGGATTTTTGCATGCATGTATCCCATGTTGTTAACGTTGCACTGTAATTGCCTGGAATTGTTTAATAAACAGATTTCACAGGCTGAAAACACTTTTGTAGCCTCTATTGTATTCTCATCCAGCCCTGCTTTGTATTGTGAAACTCTGCATGTATATTATAGCAATTTGATGACAAATGTGCTGCAGAAATTAGTGTGCATAGCATGTGGCAAGACGCATAGGCCAATGTTTTTACAACTATAAGTCTGTCCAGACAGACATAGACCTGGAGGCTTTAGGTGTCAGGAGGCTTGTGCATGACGGAAAATTTTTGCATCTATATAGTGGTTTGCTGTGATGGCATTGTCATATTTACGATTCTGTGCCCCGCCTAGCAAAGCATAGAAGCGTTTGCATATATTGTACACAGATGAACCAGCTGCCTGCTTTATGATGCATTTACAACAAACTTGCGACACAATGTCTTACACTACAGCTTTATTTGAATGTTTACTTGTGCTATTATTTCTCTGTCACGAACTCCTCACTGTGTCATAACGTATTGTATAAATTACAGGACACTGGTACCTATTTTTTCTGATCATCACCATCATCAGACTATTTTTATGTTCACCGCAGGAATAAGTCCTCTTGTGCTAGCTGATTATAAGCTATGCCTGCAAATTTATTAATTTCATCATGCCACCTAATTCTCTGCCATCCTTGACTGCGCTTCTGTTCTCTTGGCACCCATTCTGTAATTCTGACAGGCCACTGGTTGTCTGCCCTACACATTACATGGCCTGCCCAGCTCCATTTCCTTCTCTTAATGTCAACTAGAACATTGGCTACTGCCGTTTGCTTTCCAATCCACACTTGTCTTTTATTGTACGGTAAATTGCTGTGAGACATTTAATACCATATTGTGTGCAATATGTGTTTTGTACATGACATTGTGTATTGTCGCAGAGGCCTCTGGGCTGTTGGGAAACGCAGATATCTCTCTGTCTGTTTGCCCGTCTCGTAAAAAATTGTTTTTAATGACAGAAAGAGAGGTACTTGAAGACACAAGATTGAGCAATGAAGAATATACTTGCCTTCATATATGTGCTTACAACAACTCCTCAATGGTGTCTTTTGCTAAGTACAAAATCTTGCTTTGATACTTGTCTGTACTGCCTATGTACCTTTTATATGTACAGACAGCTGTGGAAGACAGAGTTCTTGTCACGCTCGCAAAGTCATGTATGCAAAGTTTTAAAACTGTACTCCTATTGCTGTCTGCTCTATGCAAATGATGCTATTTCTTGGAGCATGGGTGCTAGGAACAATAACAGTAGTCATTGTGGTGAGAGCTTAGAGCTGAGGAAGAATGGAGAACTTATGTGCAGTTTCTTCTAGCATAGTGTGTGGTGTCGTCAAACTTTGTGCATCCTCTAGCTGTTATGAGCGCTTGCAGTCTCTCTTACCTGGCAGATGTAAGAAATATAATCTCTGCTCTTTAACTTTCCGTACTGTAGCCGCTGCACTAAATTAAATCGTTTGTCTTGCAGGCACCATGAGATGGCAGCACAGTGCTCATCAGCATGTAGACAACTCCTCTGCCACTCAAACAGTACAGCATTTATCACCCACAGAAGTTAGCAGAAGTGACCTGTGCCCCTCCGAAAACGTGGACGTCGAGCAGCGCACTTGCAGCTACTGCAACAAGTCCTTCACAAGGCGTAGCAACCTGACTGTTCACCTCCGCATTCACACCGGCGAGAGACCATTTCACTGCCACCTATGCCCTCGGGCCTTCACGCAGAAAGTTACCCTCAAGTATCATATGCGGACGCATACTGGGAAGAGACCGATCCAGTGATGCTTTTGTGGCATGTCCTTCGTGTGCAAGTTGTCACGGAGGTACCATGAGCATTGCATGCATTCAAAAGGGACTGCAGCTCTCTGAAGGGCTTGCCACATAGTACTGGTGAAAATCGCTGGTGGTGAGCATTGCAGAAGACCTTTGCAAGAGAGATGTTTTTGCTTGTCTTCAGTCACTATGAGATTGTCAGGCTTTGCAATATGGCAGTGCTTGCATATACACATAAAGGGACGCTGAAGTGGAACAAGTAAAGCTACTTCAGCAACTTTCCAGAGGCCTGGAGAGGATGGCCCCAGCTAGTCATGTAGGGAGCTTGAATATTGTGGCAAGCCAGTTTGGTTTACAGATAGCACAGTGAGAAACTGTGACGTAATCCTATCTGCTTAATTATGCAGTGATTTTGCAGCTGCAGAACAGAGTATTGTGAAATATATATGCGTGACAGTGGGCACAACCGACAGTGCGTTTTGATGACTGATATTGTTACGGAGGTATTTGCAAACGACGATTGTGTGCTGAAAGTGGTGAAGAAGTAGTGGAAGACCATTCATTAGCTGGAGCTGTCAGCGTATAACCTTCTTGTCTACCTTTACGTGCGAATAGCTTATATGACAGGTGTTTCCATGAGGACTTTTAGTAATATTTAAACAAAGTTGTTTTGAAATAAAAGGACGGTTCCTTTGGAGACATGCCGTGAGCAGTGGTGACCTTTAGACTATTAATTTCAGTGGGCTTATCATCATCAGAAAATTGAAGCGAGCTCTTTGTACAAGCCATATCAACTCTTGAAAGAAAAAAAAAAAAGATTACACGCATAACTTTGGGAAGAGGAATCTTTGCTGTCTGAGTATATGAAACCAAAACTGGGAGGTAGCAGTGTGCACACAGTGTTACGTTTGGCGTATTTACCCAACAGCAGAAGCCTGAGCCATTGTGGTACTGACGTCAAACAACATTCCACTGAGTCAACACTGAGATGCTGACAGTGATGACAAATTGGAGGTGCGTGTGAAATCGAGATGGCAGAGGTTTTCCTAGAACTTCATTGAAAGACGCCAGGACGTGGGGAAGCTTTACCTTCTTGTGAGCTTAGGCCATTGGTAGCACAGGCCAGCCACCCTTCTTGAGATGCACTGGTGGCGTAGGCTAGAGAGCGACCTTCAGTGTGACACCCGGTTCCAGGACCACAACACCCGGAATCCTGCAGTAGCCGTGCCCCACGAAGCAATGTCGTGCTTCCAGTGGTGGGCAGCCTGCACCTCGTGACAGCCAGGAGCAAAGAGCTGTAACCCATTGCCCATTACCCACCCATTACCCACAACTAGGTGATGTAAGCTGTACATTGCCTCGAGGGGTCCTGCTAGGCATGTGGTGCAGCCTCCCAGTTCCAGTTTTGCGTGCTTGGATGGCCGAATTGGGTCGTGCCAATGTTCTGCAGCTAATCACATCCATACAGGCACAAAAGTTGATGTGGCTTTTGCAGAGGGGTTGCTTCAGTTTGCTGTATACAATAAGCCCACTGAAATTAAACGTTTAAAACTTAATTATTACTGTAAAATCCCAAGAGATGCCCAATTCCTGAAAGATAACCCCCACTGATTAAGCTCCTGGCTTAAAAGAAGCTGAAAGTTACCTATCGCACTGAAAGTTAGCCCACCCCATATTTTCACTCATTTTTTCTTGATTTTAGGTGGGCTATTGCTATGATATTTATGGTAAATTATTGTTAATTAGTGGCCAATTACAACATTTCACTTGCCATACCATGGAAGCCACTTCTCACGGCTTATTTTAGAAGGAACTGGTCTTTCATTTAAAAACTCCTATACTTAAATATTACTTAAAATCTCTGTAGAAGCGCCAAGTCTACATTCCTGTCCAGCGAACTCTGCGTAACAGTATGTTTTCATACTGGATGAAGACTGTGATGAAACCATTCCAGTAATAAATTTGCTGTGCTTGGCTTATCCACAATTGCTACAAAATGCTCTTTCCAGCTCGCATTGAGAGGTTCACATACTCTGTGAGATGCTTGCACTTCTAACTGGAAATCAGCTGCAACAGACGGATTACATCGAGAGTTCTGCGCTATATTCCATAAATGCCTCTAAGACCATTGTGTAGGAGATGGTGTTGGAGAGTTGCCTCGGTGTTCATAAGTATTGTTGCTCTGCTGTGTTATGCGGTGTTCAATGTTTTGCCTTCCTCATATACGTCCGATTATTGTTCATCCTTGGGATGTATTTTTGCTTTATGCCGGTCTGCTTCAGAACAAACATAGGTTGTGAGAGTTCTTTATCAAAGGGTAATAGATGACAATTTCACTTTCATGTCTATACGTAGTGAATAGTAGTTGCGCTCAACACATTGTGGATGACAGTGTTGAAGGTTGTGTTTGTCTTATTTTTATCTGCAGTGTTGTTTACTTCCTTTGTTTCACAATCAGTGCGCTTAAAACACCAAAAGCATCTTTTAAAGACACTTCAGAATGCAGAATATAAGTTGCAAATGTGCATCTAAAATGTGTTTTGCTAGAACTTGTGGCCATAGCAATAAAAAGCTTCCGAAGCAACAGTTTGCTTGAGGCAAGGTCTATTGCCTGCCTTTGGTATTTGTGTACTAATAAAAATAGCATTTATTCATTTTATCTGAGCTTGTTGTCGCTCAAGTACCAAATGATGCATGTAACTTTAATGCAGGGTGATAGGAGAAATGCAATGCACACAAAATAGTGCTCACAACTGCAAACCATAAGGCATACAACGCATGTAATCCATTAGTAAGTACAAGTCACAGAGGAGTGCAAATAAAGCTAGGTAATCCTGCACTCCAAGAACTCCACTAAATGACTTGACATTTTGTCTCTTCACTTAGTTTCCATTTTCGATCTTCACATGTCTTTATTGATCTCATAGGCTGCGTGGGTTCAATATGTGTGCACTCACTTCCCAGACTGACTTGCAGTAGAATTAGTTCATAAGAAAATTACAGACGACTACCCATCACCACAATGCATGCATAGCTTTAGCGTTAACAGTTACTAGCCCGATACCATTTACTGTCACAACTGAATCCCCTCCCATAAACAAGAAGGTTGCAGTTTAACACCCATATGTCATTAGAGCTATGCTACTGATGTCGCATGAGTAGTGCCAATGTTTACTGGTTAACCAGCATTTATTTTAAGATAGGACTTGACTTTGACTGGGATATTGACTTTGACTTGACTTTAACAGGACTACATGTATGATTTTCATAGTAAAACTTCAATAAACCCTAATGAAGTCTGAAAGACTCAAGTATTTGGGCTTATGTTGACAGCGACATCTCCAGCACCAACAGCCGTCAATATTAGCTATGCGGCACTGGTAGAGTGTGAGTGAAAACGTTGAATATCGATGTCAAGAGGAGAACCTGATTGGCAGTGAATACCACACGTTCACAGAGTTTCTACTGTGAAATCATAGACACACGACGGGGCATTTGTTTTAGCAAAAGAGCTACAGCAAGTGTGCTTCAAGCTCTGATGTCTGCTGCAATGGTCACTTGTACATCATTGGTTGTCCATTCCATATTTGACAACCGTCGAGGTTGCGGAGCAGCTGTCCATCTTGTTGCTCGCACACACTTGCCATTCAACAGGTTTGGCAGAGGAATGCCTCTTTCATTATTCACGGCCCAATGCCATGGGGCTGAAAACAAGCTCTCTCATTCACATGAGAAGGCATGCTTCATGTGGGTAGCTTTTGACATTGACCTTAATTGCGAGAAAAAACTCGGGCAAAATCCTTTATGATGGCCCCCATAGAGCATACAAACATGAAATTTTGGCCATGCTACACACTTTAATGCTGCCCCCCCTCCCCCCCCTCAATAAGGATTCTGATGTACTAGGTCTAGATTGTTATCAGCGCAGAGTGCTTCAACTGCATCACCGCTGTTCTTTCTCACATGTGAGCTGTTTGACGGACTATAAGAGTTTTACACATTATGTTTTTATAACAGTTGTGTAATAAGATGACAAGAGTTGTGCACTCTCATGTTTACGAGCAAGTTTTCATAATCTTATTGCTCATCATGCTTCACCATCACCACCCCTTTAACCCAGAACAAAGTACACTAGATAATACTGGCCAACCTCCCTGTCCAATTCCCTCTCATTTTCCTTTCCATTTTGCTGAGAATGTGCCATTTTAATTTACGCAGACTCTGTTGCTGTGAATCGCCACCCTGGCCAACCATGTGTCCCAGACTCGCACATGGGAAGGCGTCTGCGGCGCTGTCTCGTGAGCGGCTATGGCACAACTTTCCGAACAAACATGCTGAATCACCAAAGCATGCACACGGGCCCACACAAGTGCGACCTATGCAACAAGGCCTTCACACGGAAGAGCAGCCTGGTCATGCATTTTCGCAGCCACACTGGCGAGCGACCTTTCCCATGCCACCTCTGTCCCATGGCCTTCACGCGGAAGAGAATCCTTGAGGCCCACATTCGAACGCACACGGGCGAGAAGCCGTTTGGGTGCCACTTTTGCTCAATGATGTTCACACATAAATGGCAGATGAAGCACGAAGACGTGCACCTACAATGTGCATCAAGTGCAGATACCGAACAAACAAATGCAGATACCCTATCGCATTACTTACTGAAATAGTCTGTCATTGGCTGGCACGCTCTCGCTCATATTCACTCTCTTCTCAGCTGTGAGTGACCAGTGTGAATGCTGAAGAGAAACACTGTTTGAAGAAACAACTGCTTTGCAGAGCTTTATTGTTTAACTTAATAAAACAAGCCTAGTAATACAGAAAATATGTCTTGCATCATTATTAGTTTCGTACACATTTCAAATTCAGTGTGTTTGTGTTTAAGAGCCTTTTTTTATCTCTTGCACACTTTGCACAATAGACTTGCATCGAGTCTGTAGAGAATGCACTGCTTCATATAGGAAATTGTTCACTTTAACCCTTTAATCCCTAAAATAATTCTGGAAAGACGTACCAAATTTCCCCATTATTTTATTGCGATAGCAATTATATGGACACTCCAGGAGCATTTATGTTGTCGATGTTGCCGTGATGTTGCATATAAAGGGTGATAAATTCGTCACCGTGCGCCATATGCTGTAACTGCGAGTGAAAACATGAGGGTGAGCCAGTGATCGGGGCTCAATCTCTCACATGCAACGGTGGAAAGTGGGGAGGAAGTGCGCCACCTTCCGATGCACGCAAGGCTTCAGGGGGAGGGGAGGGAGGGGGGCGCATTCCAACCCGGGTGGCCTGGGTGGCTGCATGCGCCTGGCCCAGCTGTTGTATCTTAAAAGCCATCTGCGATGGGTACAGAGTCCTCGCTGCGTGGTGTTTTCACGGCATAGTTCACGTTGATGCGAGCGGCAGGCAAAGGTCAATTTGCTTGTTGCTGCTGCCACATTTCCTCACTGCGGCGCTGTGACAGTGAGTTTCCGCGGTCATCGAGTGACGTGTTCATGTTGGCTTGCGCACATGACATCATGCTTGTTAATGTAATTAGTATGCCTATGCTGAAAAGTTTATACGGCCGATAAAACTACTACATATACTTACTTCGTTTAGCTGTCCACTTATTTGCTATCACAATCGATGCTTCGCCTTTCGGGCGAAACTGCTATTTTTTCTTATGTAACTGTGAATTTTTCTGTCATTCTCATTATGAAAATTTATCACTTAATTTTCTATACTTGATTACGTGCTTCTTTCCAGACTTTTACCGCCCTCTAATGCTGAAAATTTAACCCAAAGTCAATCACCAACCATAACTCATGTTTGGCGGGGGGAGCATCACAACATCAAGTTGAGCGAGAATGACTTGTCATTGGCGATATTGGTACAACCTCCCATGATGAGTATAGCTTGCGATTCGGGGTTAAAAGGTTAAGAAAAGTGCATTATTAAAGGTTGCCCCGAAAAGCTGCCTTCCAAGAAGGCAAGTTGAAGGATAAGCATTCGGTGTGCAAAAATGGTGCACACGGACACAAGATGCAGTGTGTGTGGTATTGCTTCGACAGGGCGGCCGGCCAGGAGTCCTACTAGGTGTGGCCTAATGGCCGGGGCATGAAGCGCCGCAAGAGAAGAGCTGGACTGCTCTAGTTGGGGACCAGACAAAGAATGTGTTTATTCCAGTGAGGGGAAAGGAAACACGGCAGGGTACACTTTTAGCATTGGGCACGGAGTAGCGCTAGCAGTCATAACCATTCAGAACTGAAACTGGGTATCAAAACAGGATATCACATCACCTCTCCCTTAAAAGAAAATGCACCACTCGCTCTCCTCGCACAAGAAAAGCCAGAACCATGACTTACCGAAGAACACAGAATTGTAAGCAGTTATACAATTAATAGTGGATGACATCATTATGCAGTAGAAAATTCAGGAAAATCTTTGGTTTTCCCTAATTTTTTAAAGAAAGAAAGCATACAATATAAAGATAATCAAAATTAACACGAGTTCATGAACACAATTTTACTGAAATTCGCAAAAGTACCCGTCTTGGGCAGACAGTGAAGGCATATGTTCTTGCAAATACACACCGTGCATGGTAATAATTCAGTAAATGCAAAAAAGAAACAGACTGCAAACATCCATTTACCCCTTGGACAACACAAATGGGTGGCTCATTCGCTCAGAGCCTGAGTCTAGACAGCTCTGTGGCCGTCGTGGATCGAAAAATGTGCGCATTGCACATTTATGCTGCCACAAATGCCCCCTTTGTAGGATACTACTTGTATACTGTCTACCTAACAAACATGTAAGGAAAGACATTTTTGACGTAAGAGCTGGATTCGCATGGGAGGGTTGAAACCTCAGTACAAAATAAACCAGGGCAGTAAAGCTACTTGGAAACATAATCCTTAAACCGTACTGGGGGTTGTCTATGACATGTAGACCTTTGGAGAACTGATTCTGGTTGTGGAGTAGGACCAGACGAATTATTACTAGTAAATGAACTGGAATGTGTGTCAGTGTCCCGAGTTCCTTCAGGAGCCCTATCTTTGAAGAGAGTGTCGGACAGGAGCTCAGGAGATTCTTCTGCATGGGATAAACCCGGTCGCGGGGGAGAAACAGGTGGTTGTAATGACGTGGATGCAGCAGGAAAACCAGTACCAGTAGGAACTAAAGAAAAAGTGGGAAACTATCATCAAAGGAAGTGTAGTCATTGAAATGACTCCTTTCATCTAAGCTTTCAAGAGAATCCTATTGTACCGGGTATTTCACCAGTTTAGAAGCATTCCAACGATTGCCATTTTCAAGCTGGAAAGTACTTCGACCTATTTTACAATAAATCTTGAATGGATCGGAGTATTTAAAACCAGATTTCCGTGAGGTACGTATTCTGACAAGATCTCCTGGTTGAAACTGGGGGAATTTGGTAGCGCGGCGATGATCTACATACTTTTTGGTATCTTCTTGTTTTTGACGTACCAGTACTTCCTAGCGCAACTTCAGAGAGGCAAATTCTGGATGAATTGGAGGCATGTTTGCGACGTCGAGTACTTGGATGACGACTATGGAGCAGCATAGCTAGACACACCCGTAGTCATGTGTGGAGTAATTAACCTGTAAATTGCCAAGTATTCTAAGACTGCAAACCTGAGGTCTGATTGTTTCAAAGTAGCAATCTGTATGAATTCTTTGAGGAGCTGGTTGAATCTTTCTGCCTGGCCATTGGCCCATGGGTAGTAAAGAGAAGTCAAGAAATGCTTAATACCTCTCCTTCAGGAATTTCTGAAATTCTGGAGAAACAAACTGTGGTCCATTGTCGGACACTATGGTATCAGGAAATCCTTCTCTACTGAATATGAAAATAAGACTGCGCATAATGGTTTCAGATGTGATTGAAGGCATAAAAGCAACTTCGGGCCATTTGGAATGATAGTCAACAAAGACTAAAGCAGAACATGCATACTGTGGAGCATGATCAAGAGGACCTATTATCAGGGTGTCTACCAACCGGGAAAACCGGGAAAACCGGGAATTCTCAGGGAATTTGAACAGTCTGGAAAAACTCAGGGAAAACTGCTTCTATCATGGAAAATTAGCTATAACTTTATTGAAAGGGAACGAAAGTCGTGTTAATGCCGGCTCCAGTAACAGAGGAATCGCAACGAATCGTCATTGACGCCGTGTAATCGGCACGATGTATTGCCAGAGTAGTTAACGACCGATTTTCTAGACGCCCGATTTTTCGGACATGCCCGATAATTTGCACGGTTTTGCGGCACCACCACGTACTCCATATAGTCAATGTATATTGCCCTGACTGCAGGTCTGAAATGGCATTAATCAAAGCCGCCACCGCCGCTATTTTGATTATCTCGCCGCCTCGAACCGGCACTCTCGCAGGCAGAACCGCTGGCAGCCGTAACCACCACCGCGGCAACGTTAGGCCTAGCTGCTTCTATGTTCGCTATTAAGCTTCTTGCCGTGCGGTGCCGTGTTTTTCATTGAAAGAATTCGCCGCTATCACCAATGGCACCGACTCCGCCTTTGTAATCCTCGCAATTGGCTTTGAAGCTCGCAGAGCACATCGCGTTGCGTAATGCCAGTCTCCGAAAGTTAGCTTCGCCTCAGTACATTAGTGTTAGACGGTGAAGCATAACAAGCGTGGGAAGGCGGCAATTGTCACGAGACACAGTATGTATACCTTAATTACACCCCGTCTCCTGTCACAGTACAAGCCCTGATATGCCTAATAAGCGTACTGGCAGGCCTTCAGAGCTTTTTCAGACGTGCCTGTGGTAATTTTAGCCCTTAAAGGCAGTTAAAGACATGCATTAATTTTTTTCAGACTGCCCTTTTTTTCAATTTTTTTTGTGGCCCCTCAGAAGTCTGAAAAATCAAATGTTGACTGTACAACTGACCAAGAGGATGCTTCAGATGATCCATGTGGTGAAAGCGTGGTAGAAGGAGGATGAGAACAGAAAGGACTGACGCACTGAGGAATTAACGGGAAAGGAAGGGTGCCGGCGCTTTTTTGAAGGAGCTTGAGCTAAGAAAACTAAGTGTTGGCTGACGCTGAGACACAGGTGTCCCTCATCCAAACCAAAATAAATTGTTTAAGCAGTGAAACCCAACACAGATGTTGTGTACGAGCTGAGATTATGTCAGGACAGTTGAGGTTGACTTCCCAGCTGCTGAGAGAGAACCTTAGTTGTGACAAAGTTCAGGACCTCATACAGATGAGCTTGCTATCAGTTGATAGAAATAGCTGATATTAAAAAATATTTACTTATGTATGCATCTCCTTTTCATTCGTATTTGAAAATGTTCGACTCAATTTGGAATGGGCTTTACCAATATTTCTTTCGCTGTGCATTTTACTAACACCTTCCTTCTATTTTCTTTTTAAATAAAATAGATATTACTCCTTACTGTTAAAACTGGATTAAGTCATTTTTTGTTTCAGCATGCTTACTAGAGAGTGACAGCATCGGGCAACGTGGTGTCAGCCTGTCTTGACATAAAACAGAGTTCTGGCTCATTCAGGGAATTTCGCAAAGGTGCTCAGGGAAAACCTGGAAAACTCAGGGAATTTGGAAATGTCAACTTGGTAGACACCCTGATTATGTCAATGGCTAATTTTTCCTCTGGTCATAACTTCCATTCGACAGGTTGTAGTGAAGCAAAAGATGTTTGGCAGATTTATCTGCTTGTCGACACACAAAGCAGTTTCCCACGAGTTCCTCAACTTGTCTATCTATGTGAGGCCACCAGTAGATGCCTCTCAGTCTGAGCTTTGTTTTAGTGATGCCCAAATGACCCTCATGAGCAATAGACAGGAGTTTCTGGCATAAGGATCGATGTAGGAGGAATGGTGTAAAGTGGGGTTCAATCTGGTGAAGTTCAATCTTGAAGGTCTGCTGTAATCAGTCAAGTAGTTGTCCATTTCACACTTGACTGCACTCTAGGTTTCAGAGCAGGTATGTATCTTGTCACTCACATACACTCGCCATTCAATGAGGACAGGTTCAGCACATGATTGCTTCATTCTATATTCACAGCTATACGTCTTGGGTTTGCAAGCAAACATTCATTGACTTGGGAAGCTTTGTTCCACATGCATTGCTCTTGTCATGTGTGGCTGCTAGGGGAAATTTTTGCAGCATTCTTTTTTCCGTCTCTACAATGTTGCATGTTGTAGACCTTGCCCATGCTAAAGATGTCAGAAATTCCCCTATGAAAGGAAAGAATTTCGGTATGCTAGTCCAGACTGTTATCAGCACACAAAGCTTTAGATGCATCACTAGTGTCCTTTCTGACGTGGACTGCATGGCAAGCTGCAATAGTTGCGAATTTGGGCATGTTTATGTGCAAGTTCTATTCTTTTGCTACTGAGTAGCCAGCTGAACCTTATACTAGCCAACTCCACTTAATATCTCTCATTTTTTTCTCTTTTTGCTGAGAATGTGCCATTTTGATTTATGCATGACTCCATTGCTGTGGATCACCACCCAGAGCAACATTCTCTTCCAGAATTGCGCGTAGGTGGTCGCAAGAAGGGAAGGAGTCTGTGGTGGTGTCTTGTGTGCGGCTACACCACAATTTTCAACTCGAGCATGCGAAATCACCAAAGAAGACACATGGGTGAGTGCCCACACCAGCGTGACTGCTGCAGCAAGGCCTTCACACGGAAAAACAACCTCATTGCACACTTACGCATGCATGCTGGCAAGAGACCTTTCCCATGCCACCTCTTCCCCAATGCCTTCATGCAGAAAAGAATTCTTGAGGCCTATATTCGCGCACACACAGGTGAGAAGCCATTTAAGTGTCAATTCTGCCCGATGTGTGTTCACACATAAATGGCAGATGAAGAAGCACGAAGACACGCACCCACTGTGTTCATTAAGCACATTTGCCTTGTCACAATAATAAAATTTTTGTGGCTAGAAAAGCTGAAGTCTGGCCATTTTTGAGCTGACAAGCACAGTGCATACAATGTGTGCTAATGGTAGTGTCTGCTAAGTATTACATCCCTATGCATTACGGAAAGAGCTTAACTTTCAAACCAAATGATGTTTGCCCTTCTCGCAGGTGCCATAGTTCCAGTAGTAGCAGGCAAAATGAAAATAGAGAGAGGCAGAACATTTAGCATGTGCCTATAAAGCAGCAATCAAATGTTATTAGTTCATATATTACTAACTTATGGTCAGCTTTTGCAGTGACACGCTTTCAAGGCAGGAGACAATGTATTCGCCTTTGATGCCCTACGATACAAGTATAATGTCAGTGTTTCGATCAGCCTTGGGAGCGTAAAAGAATGCAGGTTCAAAGGTACAGGCCAACAAAACGTTTGACACATTAACTTTGTTATTTTTCTACTTTCTTTCTACACCTCGATAATGACATCCAATTATTTGCATCGATGCCACATTTTCTGCCTTTGTTTACACAGAGCTAAAAGGCCTATGGAGCATCGATCTGTAAAGACTCAGGATGAGTTGATTGTATTGTCGAACGAATGCTCACATGCCTGAATTTTGTGTCATTTTGTGTGAGCATTGTGTCATCAGACGACCTCTCTTTCTTCCTCTCTTCTATTTCCGGTGGCTGTGTCTTCCCCACTAATATGAAATTAAAGAGCTTTCAATTCTATGTGATCCCAAGCACAGTATATTCTCCCTGCTGCATTGTGGAAAAGACAAGTGTAGCATTTGCAAATATATATAGAGCTTTTGAGGAATGCAACAGAGGCGCTAAGTGGTTTTAATTGTACTGAATGTCATCATTCGATTGTTTCGTTTATGCAGCCTAGGGGCTTAGTGGCTATTACGTGCTGTTGCTGAGCACAAGTTTGCAGACTGCATTCCCAGGAGCACTGGACACTTTCCTATGAAGGCGAAATAGAAAAAGGAAAAGCCTTTATTGCGGAGCTTTTCTTAGCCCGGACATTAAAGTCCGCAAATCAATTGACCATTTGTTTATTTAAATTCTCATTTATATATTGCTCAGCACTCGCCTTAAAAAAAGCTACTTCTTACGCGTTACTTGAGCTAGTACTTCCCACATTCGAGGTTTCATTCTCTAGAAAAAAAAAAAAAAGAAACATTGTGTGCTTTCTTTTCTTTACGGATGCTATTTTCTTTGCATATTTATCCACGGTTTCATAATATGGAGCTTGAAAGTCAGACCTGTCACATAAAGGCCCGTCAAAGACAAACTAGCAGTTAACTTAAAAAAGAAGAAAGGCTATGCTGGCTGCAAGAATGCTGCTTGGTCACATTGTTATGAGGCTTTTGAATGCATTTTCCGTGATCAATTACAGTGAATAAGTACATAATGGCTAATATTTTCTTCAGTAAATTCTTGAATATTGTGTCTGGTAAATGCTTATATTAGACACTTAGGAAGGTTCTCTTATCCGAAGACAACTTCGTATTTTTGTATATAAAGACTTCAAGGGCACTTCTGTTCGTAGATTTCACAATCAGCTATCATCTCGAACTCACAGGCGTGGGCTGTTATAAGGCAGGTGGTGCTTATCACGACCCTGCACCTGCTCTAGGCTGGCAAAAACAAGAGTAGTTTCCACCTCTTCACAGCAAACATATGCATCACATCACACAGCCGCCTCTGAGTGTGGAATCAGTGCACTGAATGTCGGTTGCCTTTTAATACGATTGTCTTTGAGTTTCTATTACAAACATGCCATAATCGTTACATGAATTTTGCTTAATATAAATCTGGCGCTTTTGCGTAAGCGCAACAATTTAGTCTGCCAAAGCGCATAAGCACCTGTTCAAGGGTCATTTACGCAACCAGTATAGCTTTCTTTATTATAATTACAGATGCCTTTTTTTCTTGATATCCCTTGGGCACCGCTGACCCCAGTCTTTTGCTCCGCTAAGCTACCTTCCATACTTTCTAACACTCTGTAATGCCACCTGTGCTGGACATGAGACTCTGTTATTTCTTTCCCTGCTTTCGTTGCCTCAGATTTTGTTTGGTTGCTATTCACGGCTTTGTTGCCCATTACCTATTTGTTGGGGCATACAAAGGTTTCACGGTCATACACCAGGCCACTGATATAGCACTGGAATACCATGTGTGGCATTGTGGCATCTTGTTAAAAAGAAAATTGTGCTTCATCACACCAGGTGGTCTCCTTTAGTGCAAACAAAATTACACTTCGTCAGGTGGAATTTACTAGCGCGACAAATTGCACTCTGACGTTAGCTAATTAATAAAAGGCTTACACATGTCTGTTAATTTCAATAGATTCTTGTTACAATTTCCACTTGACATATGTATTGAGTGGCCATTTATTGAGAGGGTTGATAGTGTGTTGGGCACTTTTGGGGGCTTTTCCGGTTGCTCCTATGCAAGTCATGATGGCAGCAGAGTCCTGTGCGTGACATCACCAGAGAAGAGGCTGTCAACAATAGCAGGTACGATAGCATCTATGTTAGGAGTGCTGACTGTGCTTTAGGATAAGTGGGGGTGGGGCCGCCCATTTTGTACTACTGGACCTTCTGTGTAGCTTTCATTGAATCATCGAGACACACACAAGGCGATTAGAGGCGGGCAATGGAGGACCCTTTCTTCTGGTGTGTACCTGTAGCTTTGGGGTACACACTAATAAAATTTCAATATGCAGAATATTGTGAACGAGTTGAGCAGCCTGGTGGCGAGACGGGACTGTGTGAGGAAGTTGCACAGTGTTTTGTGAGCGACCTTCCTGTGTGCGAGAGGAGCCACAGCCCACATAGTTATAATAGCGACTCATTGCTGTTGGCTTGCAGCCTGTGTGCATGGTAGCAGCTCAAGAGTTCCTCCTGCTATGCTTTGAAAGTATTGCACCGTAGAAGCAAATGTTTGAGAGTGTTAACATAAGCATGCCGCTACTGAAATCGGTGACCCTCTGGAGAATCGGCCTCCGGTGATGAGGGCCATAACACAAGGCCAAGGTGATCGATGTTGGTTCTTCTTAGCCTGTGCCAAAACTTGGGCATCTCGGAAGCTCGGAAAAAAAAGGAAGAAATTAGACTGCTAAATTCTTTTGTGTCCTGTGCTTGCGTATGGTTTTGCAACAACATTCACCGAATGCAAACACATCAAAGGCACCCTACACACAACTTTGCAGACTCATGTACAGCCTTTTGAGTCGCACAGTTGGCTCTTCATAGAAGAGCAACAACATATGGCTTTGTTGTTCCAGCTGCTTCGCAGGAATGCGATTCACATTCTTTATTTTCCTACTAGCTTCGGCCAACAAATGCGGCGGCCGTCTTCATCGCATCACTTGTCGCTTTTGTGTGCAAGATCGCTTACATGGGGCTGATACTTAATGACGAAAAGTGGCAAGGTTCTGACGACTGGTGTTCCAGAAGTTGCGGGACACAGTAGTGTTGAACTTAGTGTCCCAAGTTTCTGGATAAGCATGATTATACTTTCATGTATTTTTTTTATTCATTGCAGCAACGTGTCATTATTTCGTATTGGCAGTGCTTCCAGGATGCCAAAGCACCAAGAGGGACCCCAAAGTTAGAACTTGACCTGGTCCGTGGGTTGGGGCCAGCCTAAAGACTGCCCAGCTTCTCCCAGCTTCAATCCCCCCCCCCCCCCCCTCCCGCTGTCCCTTGGGTGCCCTGGTGATCCTGCTCCGACTGCTTTATTATAATCTCAGGTGCTCTTCTGAGGCCTCCATTTGCTGGGTTACATGTGTCCTCCTGGAGCTTATTGTAAAAAATCCCATCTATCGTCACGAAAAAAAAAAAAAGAAACACAGTGCCCCGCGACTTCTGCAATACCAATCAGAACCTTAATTGCCTGTCGAAATATATATATATATATATATATATATATATATAGGCAAAGGTGGATTCTTCAGGCTACCTTTCAAACGAAAAGAACTTGAGTGGTGCTACAAGGTAAACAGAACAAGTATTTAATTTTGACAGTTTCGATCGGTGGACCGATCTTCATCAGGAATTTACAAAAAAAAATGGCAGTTCGGCCCTGGTAGCGAAGACACCAGACGTGCCCGGTCGTTCTTATATCTTACAAGAACGACCGGGCACCCGATCTGATGTACTCACTACCAGGGCGGAACTGCCATTTTTTTGTAAACCCTGATGAAGATCGGTCCACCGATCAAAACTGTCGAAATTAAATACTTGTTCTGTTTACCTTGTAGCACCACTCAAGTTCTATATACACACACACATATATATATATATATATATATATATATATATATATATATATATATATATATATATATATATATATATATATATATATATATATATATATATATATATATATATATATATATATATATATATATATATATATATATATATCAATATAAAATCAAAGGCGATTTCGATTGTGACACAAAAAACGTAATATATACGCTTGAATGTACGCTCTGCAAAAAACGGTACATCGGACAAACAGAAGGGCCTTTCAGATTCCGCTTTAACAATCATAAATCCCACGCTAACACGTTGCCCAACCTGCCCATCTCAAAACACGTACATCTTCCTGACCACTCATTTGATAAACTGAAAGTCACGTTGCTTGAATCTGGATTTCGCTCAAATTATGATAGAGAAGCCCGCGAATCCTTCCTTATCTATAAGTTTGATACTGTCGCGTGTGGTATGAATGAATGTGTAGGAAAATTGAGTTGCCTGTCTTTGTAGCCCGTCACTTGTCCCTTCTACTAGTACGTCGCTATTCCCCTTTTTCTGTGTCTGTGTTTGCTTGATAACATAGCACATATTGAGCGCATATAGACGTTTTGTTGTCACGTGGCGATTGGTTCTTACAATTCATTTCGGTATGTTTTTATACTATATGTTTGCAATCGCCATCGGTCTATACACGTGTCAGCTATCCTTTGAACGATTCGGATGTATTTTGTTCGCCCATTTTATTCGTTTTTGATGTTAACGTATCTTCATTTGGTTGATAAGCGCATGTATATTAACTGTAGTGACACCATGCAATGTATTCTGATGAAGGCCGGACCCCGGCCGAAACGTCAATATACCGCTTCATACGCGCGTCTACTTCACTGTGTATATTTACCCGGACCCAGAACTGCTTTTTTTCTGGTATATATATATATATATATATATATTATATTATATTCTGTGCTGGGTGGAATCGAACCCGCATCGTACATGCATAATTGCGTCTGAATATATATTCAAACACGATCTACGCGCGGACTTCACCGCGGTGCCGCTGGATGGCAGGAGAAAGGAACCCGGCCGCGTACAGCGACCCACAGAAAGCGTCTCTACGGTGGCAACATAGAGGTTGCTACATTGCCTCAATGCTATTTTCAATGCTAAGTATTAACATCCACATTTATCATGAGGTGGGTTCTGCGGTAATTTCTTATGCGGAGGAAGTTCGCGCTCGTTCGCGCATTATTTATTTTCAAAGCACCCGCGTTCTACGTCACATGCCGTTCGATCACGTGAATCCCCATGCGCGCGCTCATGTATGCGCTTCCCACGCTTATCTGCATTTGCTTTGCTTTTCATCGAGTTTTGGCAGATACCAACGTTTTTAGATTGCAGATACTGAGCACCATTGCTGAGCACAGTAGCATGACAGTAGCTGGGGTGGCTGAAACAGCATGGGAATAACCACCTCTCGCAATTTCGGCACAACCAGATATTTTTCGCACTTGTTTTCCCAGATGCTTAGATTTGCTTTGCCTCTCTTCAAACGAGCCAGATACTGAGCATAGTAGCAGGTGTGGCTGAAAGCTCGTGAGAACCGCAATTTCGGCCCTACCAAATATTTTTCACACTTGTTCACCGAGATGCCTACGGAAGCTCCATCGTGATTAACAGCAGCGAGGGCGAGTTTGACAAATGTTTTCAGGTGCTTACTGTTTACAACAGCAAGGCTATAGCATACATATGAGCGTTGTCGCGTGCCAGTGTATTTACGGGAAAAAAGTGCGACTCGGCAACGATGTTGTGCTCCACTCCACTGTTGTGCACTCAAACTAACGATGATGACCAGTGCCAGTGAAACTTTTTCGAGCTGTTGTTCTCCGCTGTTGTGATGAGCAGGAAAGGGTACGTTCGATTCCTGTGTTCGCAGAACCGGAGCTGAATTTCCGGCGATGCCGGCGCAGCTGGTGAACAGTGCCGCGGGTGCTGGAGCAGCACGCGCTGTGCAGGCGGTTTTGAGTCAAGTGCTGAGGTACAGGCCGTGTCCGTTGCATTTTAAGGCGAAAGCCTTGCGTGACCCCCGACGGTCTGCATGGAGAACGCAGCATGCGGTACTGAAACTCATGTGAGCCCGCCTCACGCGCTCGTGCCAGTGCTGCTCGCGCGTTCGTCGCCTTCTTCCAGAGCTGGCTCCCTCTTTGCTCATCATGCCGCTCATGTAGAAAGAGAGAGAAGGGGGCAAAGTTAATTAAGATGGAGTCCATTAAAGCACGCGAACCCACGACGTTTGATGTTAAGGCGAAGCTAATTGAGGCACTTAATTAATCCAGAGTTAAGGTACTCGAAACCACGACCTGGGTTGTTAATTATGGCGGGGATAAATAAGGCACAGTCAAAGTAGCGCCAATTAAGGCACTCGAACCTACAACTTTGGTGGGAAATAAGTAATGAGTAACAATGCATTCGAATGAGAAGACTGTCAAGTAATTTTATATCTTTTGAGCGGGCAGGCTTTTGGCGTATGCTAAAGTGACTCGATTTTGCACCAAGTTCCAAAACATTCCCTTGTGCTGTGCCATAAACAACGTTGCTTGCTCGGTCTGACAGCGCAGATAATCAAGCAAGTCTGACAAGAACTGTGAAAAAAAGCAGCATTGTAGTAATTTCCGCAACAAGTAGCGATGGCGGACACTTTTCCCGCAGTGAAAAGTTGGGAGAGGTAAAGGAGCATGTACTTGTCCACTGGAAGCGCCCGCTATGTCTACAAACATCACTCATAGGTTTATTCGATTCAGCCAAGTTTCTCTGCACTTTCCACACCTATTAACGGTGCACTGTACCGAGGCCTTAGATTTCCCTAGGTGCAGCGGTGCACCCTGCACCCCTGTGCTCAATTGAACGGGGTGCAAGGCAAGGTGCCGTCGCAGTGGAGTGCACCCTTGAACCTTGCAGTGAGTGGATGCAGCCCGGCACACCGTAACTGGCACCACCTGCACCTTTTTGTTTGTGGTGCCGTGCACTTTTTCTGGATCGAACATACCTCCTTGCTAGTGCCGCCTGCGTGGCGCTGTGCACCTCAGCTGCAGAACCTCGCGAGTAGGGGCTGAGGATTCCTTGCACCTCAGTGGTACCAGGCGTGCCACCTGGTGCCGCTGAGGTGCAAGGAATCCTCAGCACCACGTCGCACCACGTCGTGATCGATTCACCACATGTGAATCAAACAGACCTTGTTTGTATGTTTGTTCTCATCACTGGCTCATTCATACCATGGGTTGGCAAAGATGCAGACGGAATTAGCGATTACTTATTCTGAGAAAACAGAGATAAGCAGGGAAAGAAATTGAAAAAATATAGAAAATAACAAGTATGAATTTAACTAAAAATTTTTTTGAGAACTATAAACCCTTCATCAATTATGCAAGCATCCTCGTGACATTCTCAGAAGAGGAGGCTCGGAGAAAAAGAATATCAAGAATTGTGAAATTCACTCCAAATTTTCGAAATGTTGCTTCTTAAATGACTTTCCTTTAATGTGTGAATTCTTCTTTAGAAGAAGAATTCACACACGAAGAAGAAGCATTCTTCTTTACAGCAAATTCGCAATGCACACCCACTATACATGGCATGCTAGACGATCAATGATGATTGTTGCAAAGATAATCAGGATAGCCAACTGTGCGTCCTTTGCAGCTTTTGCAGCGAATGCTGTTGGTCCTTGTAAAGTATGTAATTTTGAAGCAGTCTTGTCCTGTTCTGATAAGCGTTTGGAAGGGTTCACGTACACTTTCAGTAGCTATATCTTATTTAGAGAACTACAGGAGAGATGGTACCATGAAAAATGTTTTTGTGTGGCTGATGCGTTTTAAGTGCACTGCAGGTACGATAGCTTTATTCACAACTGCTTTGTTTTGCAAACTTGCAGCCAGTTGTGCACATGCATTGTCCAGTCATGCAAATTGAACACAATGAGGCAGCATGCACATACTTTAGTGGGAGCTAAAATCTGCACACTGCAAGCTAATGTACTTAAACGTGAGCTGCGTCTAGATATTTCATACTTCTCAATTAAAAAGGAAGAACAACAGGATACTGGGCACGAAGTTGTATGCAATGATGCCCTTTTAACACTGTTCTCATTTTAAATTTTACTGTGCATTAATGGGTTCATCTCACTGGAGCCCAAGTTCTCAAATGCCTATGAGAGTGCAGCTACCAGTATATTGTGTGACACAGGTTGTTATGCATATCATGCTTCAGGTTGTAAAGCACACAGCATGAGTCTCATGTGGTTATGCCGTGAACACACAAGATCAAGCGCTAAACTTCATTTCATTCATAGCAGACAACGCTGCGAAGGCTTGAGAGACTTCTCTCACTGTTTGCATCTCCGACCAGAAAGATGTGCATCGCATATTAAAGGAAAACATTAGGTATGCGCGGTGTTAGGTGTCGTAGTTCTGTGTCGCACAACATGATGTGTAGTGAAGAGGAATGTTCGACGCTGCAACCACATCACCAGTTCTGTGGGGTGGCGCGAGATAGAGATTGCCTGGGCGTCTCGGACTGAAAGAGCAGCTGCCTGCTGCTCTCGTGTTCTTTCCTTTGCTTGCTTTATGGATGTATTTATTACATGAATAGTGTTGGAAATTCAACTCTTTTTACTACCGTATGAGCAGACTAATATGTTTCTGCGACCAGCAGCCACGGCACATTGCTTGCGCCACGGCGAAGACGTAGTACGTCGCCTACTAGATGCACAAATTTGCATAACTAATGTGTGATTTGACGAAAGCATGCATCAGCAAGTAGCAGTTATAATATATGAAGTCGTTATTTCATAAAAAATATTGGAGATCAAGAATAACTGCATTGCAAAACATGCAGTGAGACTTCTGTGGCCACACTTAATTGCGTAGCTTCCACAGCGTTGCTTCATATGTATGAAATGAAGTTTAATTCCGGGATACTACTTCTAACGTACTAGTCACACTACCCCTAAAGTCACTTGATGTGCTTTCTTTAAAGCATATATGGGAGCTTTAACTGCACCCAACTTCCGATGCCTTTGGCAAAATCTGAGAGCTTCCACATTTTACCAGCCCTAACACTTCCATAGAAAGCAAAAGCCTTTAGCTATTCCATAACAATTTGCACAAGGTGAACCCTGAACTCCCAAGCGTTGACTACTACCCAGAATTTTTGGAAATACTATCTCCAAGTGATTTAGCTTATCCGAAAACCTGTACTTCTTTGTACAACCTTTTGCATTCTTTTGCACATCTGCCTGACACCATCCCATAACTTTGGAGCTCACAATTTTGAAAACTCCTGATTGTCCTAAAGGTCCCATGCAGATAATGTTCCTTGAAGGGCTGGGGATAGTTTGTAAGAAGACCTCGTGCCTTCTACTCACACATCTATTTGACACTGAACTGATATACTACATGTGGTTGCAGATTCCCGAACAGCAAAAGAGACGAACAGGTGGAGCAATTGCCTACCCATACTTCCAGGTTAACATCGCCTGTAATATATACCTTAACCAACCGTGCAGTTTCACAAAAAGCAAGTGTGACTAGTTCAGGCTGTGGGTGGTTTTGCTTTGTTTCTGAGATACAAGGCAATTCCAGCACCTGCAGTTGTATATGGCTCCACCTTCTCTCAACTCCATGCATGCTATCTTGTATTTTGCATTAATTTCCTTGTCAGATATAAAACTTGCACTTGTTGAGTAAGAGGCCCTTTTACAGAACAAGTATTGAATATCCTGGGTGGCCAAGAAAGACAAGGCTTGTATACAGCATATTTTTCAAGCATGTGCATTGCACCTGAAAATTTGATGAAGTGAAAAAAAAATTTTTTTTGCATTTAGTTTTTGTTTTGATAATGGCTAGGAAATTGAGCATGATCCATTGATCTTCAGGGGGTTTACTTAATGTATTAAAACAGCACTGTGGCTGTCAAGGACACCCTAGCAGACACATTCATATAATTTTTCTTTACACGAGTAACCACTGAACTACCGTGGTGGGTTAGGAAGTCGTAAGGTTAACACAAACTGCATTATAATAACCAATGCCACATATGGCACCCATTTTCATTGCAGTTATCGTCTGGTGAAATATCTGCTTCATGCTCTTGTTTCTTGCAGATGCCACAGGTGTCGTAACTCAGGGTAGTGTTCAGGCCAGGAACCCTCCAGGAATAGGGAAGAGTATGTCCGAGAGTAGGAGCGAAAAGAAGAGGCTTATTTGCATATTGAAGCAAACAGTCAGATTCTAGTCAGTGCTCCACAGAAAACTGCAGCAAGCTAGTTCTTGTTAAACTCACAAGGGCATGGTCATTACTTTAAGGTTTGATTCTGCTGTCGCACAATGCTTGCTGTGAAACCCTCACTATTCGCAATACAATTAGAAAACTACCAGCCTGGCATACATTACTGCAGAATCCAAATGCTTACCCACCAAAGCAACACCATGTTCCCAAGTCCTTCACCGTATCAAATGAGTTGCATGAAGTTGTCAATCCTATGTTGCCTTCAGTTGATCGGAATTCCAGTAGATCATCATGTTCCAATTATTCCCACATTAGTACGAGGTCTGACTTCAGTAGCTGGTTCAGATTTATGCTTAAAGTCGCTTTCTGCTGAGACATGCAACAGCCACAATTTCTCTAGGCAGTTGTATACGCCCTGTTGGTCTTTAACATTTCTGGGCTACATGACGCGATGCATCTAAAGTCTAAACCAAGCGCTCATCCTATGCTGTGGAGTCACAGCATAGGATCATGGTGCCACTCGCCATCCAGTCGTTGGCAATTGGAGTTGGTCATAGGCTCCATTTCACCACTGTCAACCTGCGGTTAAGACTCTGGTTTTGATTTGTGGTTCAGAGTCTGGTGTCAAACAGAGGGTCGTTTGTCTATGCCACTAAAGCACCTAGAATGTGGTAACTGGCTTGTGCTATACCAGGGCGCTGCACTAAGCCAACTAAGCGGACCCAAGCCATTGTCGATCTGTGTCGTTGTTAGTTGCTTGTTGGTGAGGAGGTGAGGTCGGAAGATTAAAGCAAATGAATGGTTTTATGTTGCATATTTACAAATGGCTCCATGGTTATGGGTGCACACTATTTTTCAGCAGTTTACACAACTGTATGAAAGCACACTACATGTTGGAGCACTTTACACTCCTGGGACACACTCAAGAAGTCTTTTTAAGTTGTTCTCCGTATGTTCTCAGAAGAGGGAATTCGATGACCTTGTCCTGGCCAATCAAAGTGGTCAACTTTTCCCAGCATTCTGCCAATTTTGTTGCTCCACCTTGTCAGGCTCCGCCCCTAATGTGCTTTTGCTGCCGCATATGATGCCATCACAAGGCAATCGAGAAGCAGAAGCTGACTCCATTCTCACAGAAGTTGTCGTACATTGGCTCCTTGCAGAAGTTAGCTGGCTGTCTGGGACAGTCAGATTGGGCTCCTTGCAGCGATTTCAATTTCACATGAACATCACCAGATGACAGCTGCTTGACAAGCGCTGTCACTTGGCTTCGGCAGACGAGTTCCACAATCACAGTGACGTTGAGTTACTTGAATAGAGGCTCTTGATCCCTTTGCAAATCTGACGCACTGTCCCTCTGGAATGCTGAGGTTGTCAGCAGTCCCATGGTCTCCACGCCCAGTCATAACAAAGCCAGCAGAAGGACTACATAGAAGGAAATCTAACATTTACACAACTCTAAATCTTGGTGTCTAATTAAACAAGTTCACTTACTGCAATGCATTGCAGTTCCTCCTATCATTTGGGAGTAGATTTCTGCCAATTTTATAAAGCTTGCACCTTGGCCTGGTCTGTAAGGGGTAAGCATATGCATCATGCCAGTGAATACAGTTTGTTGAATATTCTTGCACTTGGCATGAACAACCTCTAGATGGATGGAGTTGCCATTTCACAGACTTGCCTGTAGTTTAAAGTTAAGATTCTGCATTTGCAAATTGATCTGATAAAGTCCTAAAAACATGCTCCGGTAAACAGCTTGATAGTTTAGATTTAGCTTAAACACTGAATTTCGGGACCCTTCCAAACGTGAAGATGAAACTGTTTAGAGGGTTTGACATGTTTGAGCAGTTGTTTTCTGTTGTTTCACTGCTGAGGCATGATATTGCCTTGCTGGCAAGGTATTCCAGGAAGATGCATGTTCAAGACAGGCCTGTCCTTTCACGTACTGCACTGTATCTACTGCCTTTTACTGTATCCAGTGTGAATGTTGAAAGGGTGTTCCCAATGTTGCATTCTGTAAACTAGAAAAAATGTGCAGTGACCAATCCGAGCATTAGTAAGTGTGCATGTATGTGTTACTTCTAACGGCGATAAACCATTCTGCGATTGTAAATTTTGACTGTAGGTAAGAATGTTCCTGGAGCTATATGCTGGCCTCCTGTTTTTTTTTGCAGTCAATGGTGTTTTTGCCGTAGGAGAAGGTGGAAGGCAAGTAACACTAAGAAGGCAGAAAAAACTCCTCATTTCATTACACTGTGAGGGGAAGCTTTGACAAAATCTGACATTTGCTAACAAAATAGATAAAAAACAGCATCAGACTTGCTCCTCAAAAAACTCCAAAAATGCAGAATATTTATAGTGCACGTGAGGCGCATGGTGTGTGGCCCAGTAACGGGCCATACCACACAGCGATTCAGGACTCTGGTGAAGAGAACCTATGTTGAAGTCTCAACAACAGAGTAGTTCACCACTCTCGAGGCACTTCTCGTGCTTTTGCCACTACCACGTTACTAAAGGCTATGAAATCCTGTGGATGTGGAGAATATGCACCATAACTCTGTAATAGTTTGCTAGGTGCCTTCTTTCTTTTTTTGTTCAAAGGTAGATATGTGGACGTGTTGCTAAGACATAATTCACTATAAACTGTGGAACACGGGATGAACAGGCAACATGCTGCATTCTGACATAAGACAAGGAAGAAGAGGGGAGAGGGGGATTCTGTGTCGTTGCCTCTGCTTAATTGTCATATGGCTTCCAGGCTGTGCAGTCAATCTAAAGTTGTCGCAGCTAGTTTTGCACAACTTGCTACATTCTCTTGCTTAACATTTGACTTTGATCTTCATGTGAAGAGCCACTCTGGTGATATTGTGAGGTCTGAGGACCTTGACAAAATTTCTGCTGCGCGTTCTCTTCGACACGTAAACTTTTATTAAAGAATGTTACTTAATTTCACTTCAGATTGAATTTTAAAGATCATGATACATGCTTTTAACTTACGCAGGTCACTGTGATTAAAAAAATTTTTTTTTTACTAATTGTCCTGTGCTTGCCGACGCCGGCGCCTACTAACTGATGGTGGTGACCAAGCAGCGAGTGCTTGCCAAGTAATCATTTTGCACATGCTCTCGTCTTCACTGCAGTGTTCATTCCTTGCCTGTTAGACATACAATATTAAAGCACACAGACCTTCTAATAGAATGACACATAACATTCAGTGCTTTCTTTTTTGTTTTGTTAAATGTTTTATATTTTAACTTGATGGAAGCATTTGTGCTTGCGAAGCCAAGCTAAGGTGGGCACTTGAAAGAGGACACTTTGTCGGCATTCACTGTGTTCAATAAGGTAGGCTCTGATGTCATCACATGTAGTTAATCTTCAAGCTACCCTGAGTAGTTTTTGTTTCTATACATAGTTTTTCTGTTTACAGTTAGTTCTAAGCTTCTAAGCTGCACGTGTGATGACAGGGTCTGTGTAAATTGAAGAACAACATTTATTCTAGAGTTGCCCTTAAGGTAAATTCACACTGTAATGCAGTTTCTGGCTTGGTGCAGTGACTCATCTCGGTGTCAATTAGTGTGGACAGTGCAATTTGGTGCCTCGGAGCAACGTCACAATTTATCTCTAGAATCAATTGGTATTTGGTCCATTGTGTGAGTCTGTCTTCAGTTCCTTTTTCTCCCACCATGTACTTGCTTTGGTGGGTCTCATTTGTGAAGGCTTAGAGGATGTGGCCAACAGTATCTGGCAACATTCTATGATGCCACATTGGCAGCAGGCAATGACAGCCAATTCAGCAGGAAGCCCAAGAAGAGCTGGACAAAGTTATAGCAAGATCTTATGCATAGGTTTAATAATCAATATCTGTGTAAAAATGTTTTTGGTTATGTAGCCGTGATGACCAATGTCAGGTGTTGAACAGGGCAAGGTAGGCCACATAGCTTCCTGGACTGAATAGGCCAACCGCAAGGAAGGCGACCAAACAACTTCGTCTTCTCTCAATAAAGTTTGGTGATCATCATCATTATGTAACCCAATACCAGCTGAATTCATTTGTTTGATTCAAAATGTGTTACAGAGCCCTTCAGTGGAAACAACTACGTTACTTATTGCTTACTTAAAATACCCTCGGGCATTAGAGAAGGAGATAGCTGAAAAGAATAAGAAAATACTAAAAACAACAAACTAACAACATCTATCCAAAGCCGTGCTGACTTTCCCTATGTATGCATGTGTTTGTGTGCACGCACTGACACTAACACGACTGAAGCATTCAACAAGGCTGGTAATACATCACATTGTTGTTGGTTTTCTTATTATGAAAACTACAGCTAGGGAACGAGACATAGGCGACAACACCAGGCCATATTGTGTTGTCTTCATCTCATGTCGTATTCCCTATCGCTGGCTTGCATATTAGTTCAGCAAGGTTTCATGCGAGACACTTTTCCCATTTATAAAGATCTGTGGCCAAAAGGTTTCAAAAGGGGCGCGTGGCCAGGGTGTGCCACTGCACATGCAGGATGGTGGGGCCATCTCTTGAACCTTCTTGTAACAGTTGCTAAACCTAAAAAGCTACAAGACGGTCATCTATCTTGTTTGTGGTTGCATAAATACCTGGCAGTAGGCCACGACCTCGTCAGGTTCTTAAGCTTACTTCCAGTCTTTTGTGTCATGTTCAGGTACCCCAAGGCTTAAACATTATGCTCTTGTTGCTATTGGTATTTATTAATGATTTACATAAGAGATCTGTAATTCAGAAATGTTGCTTGCTGGTAGCTTATACTAATTGTATTTGAAAGCAATATTACTGCCATTTTCTACAGAACGACATCACGTAGATTAACCAGTGGTGCTCAATAAACAGGGGTAAACGCAACTTTGAAGAAAGCTTCAGTTATATATCTTTTAACAGAATGATTCACAGCATAATGTTCAAATATTGTCTTGCAGATGGAGCAATATGGTGGTTGAATCAAGCCAGGGGCATTGATCTCCAACTTAGCTGCAAGCTGGATTTTTGCATGCATGTATCCCATAATTGCTTGGAATTGTTTAATAAAAAGATTTCACTGGCTGAAAACGCTTTTGTAGCCTCTATTGTGCTCTCATCTGGCCCTGCTTCGTGTTGTGGAACTCTGCGTGTATAATACAGCAATTTGATGGAAAATGTGCTGCAGAAATTAGTGTGCATAGCATGTGACAAGACACATAGGCCAATGTTTTTACAAGTATAAGTCTGTACAGACAGACATCGACCTGGAGGCTTCACGTGTCAGGAGGCTTGCGCATGATGTAAAATTTTTGCACCATATAGTGGTACATGGTATGGTTTGTTGTGATGGCATAGTCATATTTACGATTCTGTGTGCTGCCTACCAAAGCATAGAAGTGTTTGCATATATTGTACACAGACGAACCAGCTGCTGCTTTATGATGCATTTACAACAAACTTGCAACACAGTGTCTTACACTACAGTTTTATTTGAATGTTTGTTTGTGCTATTATTTCTCTGTCGTGAACTCTGCACTGTGTCATAGCGTACTGTATAAATTGCAGGACACCGGTACTTATATTTTCTGATCATCACCATCATCAGACTATTTTTATGTCCACCGCAGGAAAAAGGCCTCTTGTGCTAGCTGATTAGAAGTTATGCTTGCAAATTTATTAATTTCATCATGCCACCTACATCTCTGCCATCCTTGACTGCGCTTCTGTTCTCTTGGCACCCATTCTGTAATTCTGACAGGCCACTGGTTGTCTGCCCTACGCATTACATGGCGTGCCCAGCTCCATTTTCTTCTCTTAATCTCAACTAGAACTTCGGCTACTCCCGTTTGCTTTCCAATCCACACTTGTCTTTTATTGTATGGTAAATTGCTGTGACACATTTAATGCCATATTGTGTGCAATATGTATTTTGTACATGACATTGTGAACTGTCGCTGAGGCCTCTGGGCTGTTGGGAAACACAGATATCTGTCTGTCCGTTTGCCCGTCTAGTTAAATATTGTTTTTAATGACAGAAAGAGAGGTACTTGAAGACATAAGATTGAATGGAGAAAATACTTGCCTTCATATAAGTGTTTACAACAACTCCTCAATGGTGTCTCTTGCTATAATTACAAAATCTTGCTTTGATACTTGTCTGTACTGCCTATGTTGCTTTTATATCTATAGATAGTTGTGGAAGAGAGAGTTCTTGTCAAGCTCGCAAAGTCATGCATGCAAAGTTTTAAAATTGTACTGCTATTGCTGTCTGCTCTATGCCAATAATGATGCTAGTTCTTGGAGCATGAGTGCTAGGTACCGTAACAGTAGTCATTGTGGTGGGAGCTTAGAGGTGAGGAAGAATGGAGAATTTATGCGCAGTGTCTTCCTAGCATAGTGTGTGGTGCCATCAAACTTTCTGTGCATTCTCTAAATGTAAGAAATATAAACTGTGCTCTTGAACTCTCCATACTGTAGCCCCTGCACTAAATTGAATCGTTTGTCTTGCAGGCACCATCAAATGGCAGCACAGTGCTCATCAGCACATAGACAACTCCTCTGCCACTCAAGCAGCACAACATTTATCACCCACAGAAATGAGCAGAAGTGACATGTGCCCCTCTGAAAATGTGGACGTCGAGCAGCACACTTGCACTTACTGCAACAAGTCCTTCACAAGGCGCGGCAGCCTGACTGTTCACCTCCGCATTCACACCGGCGAGAGACCATTTCACTGCCACCTATGCCCTCGGGCCTTCACGCAGAAAGTGAACCTCAAGTATCATGTGCGGACACATACTGGGGAGAAACCCTTCCAGTGTCACTTTTGTCCCTTGGCCTTCGCACGCAAGTTGTCGCGGAGGTACCATGAGCATTGCATGCACTCAAAAGGGACCGCAGCTCCTTGAAGGGCTTGCCACATAGTGCTGGTGACAATTGGTGGTGCTGAGCATTGTAGAAAAACTTTGCAAGAGAGATGTTTTGGCTTGTCTTCAGTTGCTATGAGATCATCAGGCTTTGCAAGATGGCAACATTTGCATATACAGAAAGGGACGCTAAAGTAGAACAATCAAATCTACTTCAGCAACATTCCAGAGGCCTGGAGAGCATGGCCCCGGCTAGTCATACAGGGAGCTTGAATATTGTGGCAAGCCAGTTTGGATTACAGATAGGACAGTTAGAAAGGGTGACAAAATTCTATCTCTTTAATTATGCAGTAATTTTGCAGAACAGAGTATTGTGAAAAATAAGTGCATGGCAGCGGGTGCAATCGACAGTGTGTTTTCATGACTGATATTGTTAGGGAGGTATTTCGAAACAACAATTCTAAACCGAAAGTGGTGAAGAAGTAGTGGCAGGTCATTAGCTGGACATGTCAGCGTATCACTTTCTTGTCTACCTTTACATGTAATTAGTTTATATGCCAGGTGTTTCCATGACGATTATTTATAATATTTAAACAGAGCCGTTTTGAAATAAATGTACGGTTCCTTTGGAGGCATGCTCTGAGCAGTAGCAAGCCATGGTGTGTGCAGGTGACACAAATAAATAGTCACTAATTAACAAAAATCGAATAACACTTAGACTGTTAATTTCAGCGGGCTCATCATCATCAGGAAATTGAAGCGAACTCTTTGTACAAGCCATATCAACGTTCAGAGTGAAAAAAAATGTGATTACCTGTGGAATTGCGGCACAAGGAATCTTGGCTATCTGAGCAGATGAAACCAAAACGGGGAGGTGGAAGCGTGCGCATAGTGTTAAATTTGGTGTATTTGCCCAAGAGTGGAGGCCAGGTTCACTGTGGTACCGACATCAAACAACATTCGACTGCATGAGTGAAAGTCGACACTGAGATGCTGACAGTGACGAAAAATTAGAAGTCAGTGTGAGAACAAGATTATGGAGGTTTTCCCAGAGGTTCAGCAAAAGGTGCCAGGACCTGGAGAAGCTTTACCTTCTGGTGAGCCTGGGCCATTGACCTCTCCGCGGTCGTCAGTGAAACACTGAGTGTGGTATGCTTGTTTCCCCCTTTCCAGAATGAGCTTGCAGGTGATGCATGGGCATTACGTCAACCTTCTCCTTGGAGGTGGTGTGCTGTGCCGATACGAACCACGAGACTGGTTGATTGAAACATTACCCATTTTTCTAGTGAGTGATCTAGGGAAGACAGGAATTTTGAGAGACATCCTATTAGTGTGTGGTTTACTCTTCCAGTCTGCTCTGACGTGTAGCTCATGCTATGAGAATGATGTGCTCCTGCCAGTATGGATATCTTGTGCCTTTTCCTGTAAATAAGTTTGCCCATTTTCCCCCATGTGAATAAACCCCCTGTTCTATTCCTCCAACCTCCCGACCTCATACTCATAAAAAAAATCACCACCGATTACTATTCTCCCCGATGCGAAATTTGAGTGCAGCTCTATAAGTGTCTTCACTTCGCAATATAGTGAGGCATCACACCGATCTCCACACCGACTGACAGAGCCGCGACGCATGGCGTTATATATAGAGAGGCCACACAGTTTGCCACTTTCCGGCAACTGCAGCTTATGCAACCATAACCTTTACCGGAAAATGCTTGTGGCGAACAATATGCGTGGAGGAGAGCTTTCTGGTTCTTTTTTTTTCCTTGCATGGTCGGTGCCATCACGGACATGCACGCCATCTTGTGGTGATTCAAGGTCACTTGCTCCAGTTTTTCCTCATGCTTGCACTGAACCCTCCTCCGCGTATCTCCTTACGCTGTTGATGTACAGTTAAACCTCGGTATAACGAATTTCAATATAAGTAAATTCTCGATCTAACAAAGTATTTAACTTTTCATAACCTCTTGTCCATAGAAAAGCACGTATTTAGAACCTCAATTTAACAAAGTGTGTTTGTATGCGATTCCAATATAACAAAATTTCGTTTCTGCCGCAAGGGAATGCCGAGACAATAAATGGAAACTTCCGTGGATGCAGATGATCAAATGGTTGAATTACAAGCAGCTGCTTGCAAACGCACCTCTCAAATCGCGCGGGGTGTGACTGCCGAAGTGGAGCCACATCATGTTCCGTATAAAGTCCTAGTGCGATAGTATGCCCCCCTGCACTTAGTGCTTCAGGTGAGAGTGAAAGCGTGCGAGGGTGAGACAAGATGGTGTCTCACCCTCGTGGTGTCGATGGTGTCACGTGAGCAAAGGGAAAGAGGGGCAGGGGAGTGAGCTCGCGGTAACACGATCAAGCGCGTGCGATGGGCGGGTGGGGCAGAAAGTTGGCGTGTGTCTCGGCCGTGGCTGCGCATGGCTGTAAGCGCAGCTGAGAGCATACGCACCCTGCTTTAATGGTAATCAGCCGTGTGTGCAAAGAGTGGGCGTGCCAAGACGGCATGGCATCATGTAAGCTGTCTTACAGCACCTTTAGTATTGTAAGTTGTGTAATCTCGAGTTTCGGTGACCCGTTGGAGCGAGAAGCAGACCAAGCATTCACTCCCCGCTTCCGGAGCTTTTCATGATAGCGTCGTCTCAGTGTGGGCGACACTACAGCTGCGGTGGCGGAGTGCACGCGAAATCGTGGCTGGCTTCGCTTAATTCGTACCGCCGATGTTAAGATATTGTAGACGTGGCATGAAACCGTTTCATTCGTCGCAAACTCCCCAATTCATCAAAATAAATTGTTTTCTCATTCAAATTTGCTTTTTCCGATTACCCAATAATTCGGAAAATCCTGGGGCCCCTTTCTGCGTAAGAAAAATTGATTGGCGACTGTACTTATTTGCATAAAAGGTAGAAATTTAATACAACGAAACTTCGATATAATGAAGCAAATTGCCTATTTTGCCTACTTTGTTATATTGAGGTTAAACTATTTCATACCCTGCCGCACTCCGCGTTAGCTGTTTTTTTTTATTTGATTGATTTGATTGACTTTGATTTTTCACTGGGCTCATTTGCTTGGTTACGCCAAGGTACAATGCCAAGGAATGCCGACACAGCTGAGCTGCGCTCTAAAAGTTGGCAACTCCTGTTGAGAAAGTTCTGATGATGGTGGTGGGCCTTAGTCTCCCTGCGATGCCCCAGTAGCATAGGCCAGCTACCTGTTGCGAGACACATCGGTGGCATAGGCTACAGAGCAACCCTCAGTGTGACACCCGACTCCAAGACCACGACAGCCCCAAATCCTACAATAGCCACGCTCCATGAAATAACGTGCTTACTTCCAGTGGTAGGCAGCCTGTGCCTTGCCACAGCCAGAGGCAAAGAGTTGTAAGGCGCTGGCTTCTCACCACTCGGTGACGTAAGCTGAATGTTGCCATGAGGTGCTCTGCTGAACTTGGTCATGCCACAGTACTGTGGCGAATCACATCTTTTCAAATGTGAAAGTTCGTGTCACTTTTACGGAAGGCTCGCTTCCATAGAGGTATAATTATTTTGGGTGCTGCTTTAAGGTCATCGTAGAAACCCCAAGCCTGCATTTGTGTTATGCGAGCTCTGCTTAACTATATCTTTTCACACTGGATCAAGACTTTGTGTGGTAAAAGCATTCTGGTCAATAATATGTTGTGCTTGGCTTGTCTAAGGTTGCTACAAAAAGCTCTTTCCAGGTCACATTGAGAGATTCACATACTCTGTGGGATGTTTGCACTTCTACCTGCAAATCAATTGTAGCAGACAGATTACACCCAGAAATCTGCATTATATTCCATCTGTGCCTGTAAGACCATTGTTTAGGAGATGGAGAGTTGCCTTGGTGTTCGTAAGTATTGTTGTTCTGCTGTGTTATATGATGGTGTTTAATGCCTTACCTCATATATGCCCAACTATTGTTCGTCCCTGGGATATGGTTTTGCATTCTGCCATTCTGCCTCAGAACAAACGTAGGTTGTGAGAGCTCGTTATAAAAGTGTAATGGATGATTACTTGACTGTCATATTTATGCACAGTGAATAGTGCAGTTTCACTCAACATGGTGTGGGTGACAGTGTTGGAGGCTATGTTTGTGTTTTATTTTGATCCTTGATCGTGATATTCTGATGTTGTTTACTTTCTGCATTTCACAATCAGTGTACTTAGACTGGCAAAAGCATTTTTAAAGGCATTTCAGGATGCTGGATATAAGTCACAAATGCACATCTAAAATGCTTGTTGCTAGTAGACGGTGTGGCCAAAGCAACAAAAAAAATTTTGAAACAAAGGTTTGCTTGATGCAAGGTTTACTGCCTGCCTTTGGTATTTCTGTACTAATAAAAATGTCATTTCTTCATTTTATTAGAGCTTGTTGTCGCTGTAGTACCGAAAGATACATGTAACTTTAAGGCAGTGTAATAGGATAAATGCAATGCACAGAATTTAGTGCTCCATTGATAACATTAATTTAATCACTCAACTGCAAACCATAAGGCATAGAATGCATGTAATTCATTAGTAAGTACAAGTCACAGAGGAGAGCAAATAAAGCCAGGTAATTCCATACTCCAACAACCACACTAAATGACTTGACATTTTGTTTCATCACTTAGTTTCCATTTTCGATCTTCATGGGTCTCTATTGATCTTCATAGGCTGCATGGATTCAATATGTGTGCGCCGACTTCCCAGACCGACTTGCAGTGGAATTAGTTCACAAGAAAATTGCAGACTACCCATCACCACAATGCATGCACAGCCTTAGCAGTAACTTTTGCTAGGCCAATGCCATTTACTGTCGCAACTGAATCCCCCCCCCTCTCCTCCCCTCAAAACAAGAAGCTTGCAGTTTAACACCCATATGTCATTAGAGCTGTGCTACTGATGTCGCACGAGTAGTGTCAATGTTTACTGGTTAACGAACATTTATTTTACGAACCACTTAATGATGACTTACATAGTGAAACTTCAATAAGCCCTAGTGAAGTCTAAAAGACTGCATTTGGGCTTACGTTGACAATGACATCTCCAGCACCAACGGCCGTCAATATTAGCTATGCGGTACTGGTAGAGTGTGAGTGAAAACGTTGAATATTGATGTCAAGAGGAGAACCTGATTTGCATTGAATACCACGTGTTCTTAGAGTTTCTACTGTGAAATCGTAAACACACGACGGGGCATTTGTTTTAACAAAAGAGCTACAGAAAGTGTGGTTCAAGCTCTGATGTCTGCTGCAATAGTCACTTGTACATCATTGGTTGTCCATTCCATATTTGACAACTGTCGAGGTTGCGGAGCAGCTGTGCCTCTTGTTGCTCGCACACACTTGCCATTCAACAGGTTTGGCAGAGGAATGCCTCTTTCATTATTCACGGCCTAATGCCACCGGGCTGAAAACAAACTCTCTCATTGACATGGGAAGGTATGCTTCATGTGGGTTGCTTTCGATATTGGCCTTAATTGCTAGAAGAAACTCGGGTAAAATTTTTTATGGTGGCCCCCACAGAGCATACAAAGATGAGATTTTGACCGTTTTTGACTTATAACATATGATACATATGATAACATGATACACTAGGTTCAGCTCGTTACCAGTAGAGAGTGCTTTAAATTCATCACCGCTGTTTTCTCACATGTGAGCTGTATGACGGGCTATAAGAGTTGTGTGATAAGATGAAAAAGAGTTGTGCATTCTCGCGTTTACGAAGTTTTCACAATCACCACTGCTTTGACCCCCCCCCCCCCCAATACAAAGTGCAGAAGCTTGTACTGGCTAACCTTCTTTCCAGTTTCTGGAGTGAAATTCCCTTTCATTTTGTTTCCTTTCTGCTATTTTTCTGAGAATGTGCCATTTCAATTTACGCAGACTTTGTTGCTGTGAATCGCCGCCCTGGCCACCCGGGTGTCCCAGACTCACACACAGGAAGACGCCTGCGGCGCTGTCCCGTGTGCGGCTATAGCACAACTTGTCGAACAAACATGCTGAATCACCAAAGAAGGCACACGGGCGAGCGCCCGCACAAGTGTGACCTCTGCGGCAAGGCCTTCACGCAGAAGAGCACCCTGGTTGTGCATTTTCGCAACCACACTGGCGAGAGACCTTTCCCGTGCCACCTGTGCCCCATGGCCTTCACGAGGAAGAGAATCCTTGAGGCCCACATTCGAACGCACACAGGCGAGAAGCCATTTAGGTGTCGCTTTTGCCCAATGGTGTTCACACATAAGTGGCAGATGAAGAAGCACGAAGGCACACACCCACAATGTGCATCAAGTGCAGATGTCCTGTCACGCTGCTGAAATAGAGCTAGGTAGGTTGTGGGCTGGCCACACTCTCACTCATATTCACTCTCTTCTCAGTTGTGAGTAACCAGTGTGAATGCTGAAGAGAAGCACTGAAACTGCTTAGCTAGCCTAGTAATAGAGAGAATACGTCCTGCATATTTATTAGTTATGTACATTTCAAGTTCTGTGCACAATAGACATTCAGTCAAGCCCACAGGTAACGAACTGCTTTACGTAGGAAATTGTTGACGTTGACCCTTTAATCCCCAATAATTACAGACAAACATACCAATTTACTTTTTTTTATGCAGCTGTGAATTTTTCTGTTATTCTGATGATGAAAATATATTACTTGATGCTTCATACTTGATTATGTGTTGTTTTTCAGCCTTATGCCACTCTCTAATGCTGAAAATTTAACCCAAAGCCAAATCGACCTTAACTCGTCTTTGGCAGTGGGAGCATCATGACATCGAGCTGAACGATGTGACCTATCATTGGTGACATACAACCTCTCCCATGTTGAGTACAGTTTACGATTCAGAGTTAAAGGGTTAATGGTGCATTATTTGCAGTTTCCCTGAAAAGCTTCCTTCCAAGAAGTCAAGATGCAGCATTAGCGCTCGGCGTGCAAAAATAGTGCACAGGCTAATTTTTCTTCTAGACACAAGATTCGGTATGCTTTATCAGTTTTTATACAACAGTGACTCTCACGATGTGCCTTGTTATCAGCACGGTTGCCGTGCATAGCCTATCCCAAACAAATATGCAGAGGCACAGCAAGTTAGATAGTATATTTTGTTGTATAAAATTCATTTTAAAGCTTCACTCTGTCTTTTGTTCCTTTGCTTCTACACCCAGTGCAATGGCTCAGTGACTCAGCATGAGGTTGTGGGTTCGTTTCCCAACAGTGACAAATTTAAAAGGTTCGGCAGCATGTTGCATTCTTGCAACACGTGAAGGTGAAAGCATGCTGCACACTTGGTAATGTGCCGTCTTGCATTGTCGCGCTGCTGCTTTCACAGCTTGGCTTCTTCGGCTCGTTTTTGATGCTTAGCTGCGGTTGGCATGCTCGCATAGCGGGGCAAGACTTGTGCCAAAAACACTTCTCTTCGACTTTGTGTTGCATCCTCTGAGCAGGGGATTGAATTCTGTGTGTCGTAGGGGCGACTTCCATGATTGTGTGCAGTTTGCTTCACTTTGCTGAGCTCTTGTAGGCTCAGCCTTATGGCAATATGAGCGATTGCATTTTTTGCTTGCTCATGGGGGTATGAGCCATTGAGTTCCCCCTTTTTTTTTTGTACCACTTGTCTAGACACCGCATTTCTGTTCATTGTATGTGCGACTTCAATGAATGTATGCGCTGTACACTTCACTTTGCTGAATGCTTGTAGCCTCTGTGTTACGAGAGAGACGAGCCATTGCATCTTTTGATTTGAGGGAAGAAGGGGGGGGGGGAGTATGAGTCATTGCTGATGATGATAGTTTTTGTACCATTAGACTGAACTGAGTATTTTTTTGTTTGTTTCAAAGCCATGAGTGGTATGAGCCACATAAGGCTTTCGCCCCCGGCCATAGGGGCTGCATTTCGATGGGGGCGAAATGTGAAAGCCCCTGTGTACCAAGATTTAGGTGCATGTTAAAGAACCCCAGGTGGTCCAAATTACTCTGGAATCCCACACTACGGCATTCCTCATAATCACATCGTGGTTTAGGCATGTAAAACCCCATTATTTAATTTAAGGTTTTCACCTTGAAAGCACTCCTGTACCAAGCTGTGCATCCCGGTTGGTCAAAGTTTATCAGGGGTCCCTTGCTACTGCACCTATCATAGCCCTTGTGCTGCTTTCAAATGTTGAACCCTGTCAGTAACGAATGTCAGCCATGAATACATAAGAAAGTTGGAATAGTTTGTAGGATCATATTTGGTGCCCTTGCCATGCATGAAGCATACTCGTTCACAAATTTTTTCCATGACCAAGTCAGTGAGGCTTCCTCTTTGCCTCCAAGTTGGTGCATCCTGAGTTTGTTCTACTTGTTTTGACCAAACAGGTGTGGCAACCAGAGCCTGTTATGTGTCACAGTTAATTTTATTTTGTTGTCATCTGTTGGATCCAGTGGCTGATGACCTTGGCAGTAATAGTGAAATTACTATGTGCGAGCCAATGACATGGGAGAAGAACGATATATGACTCAAGGTTGCATTAAATAACGTACTTGGTAGGCTTGATATAGAATACTTGGATCAACAAAAGGTTTGTGCAAAGTTAGAGTTTACCCTAAGTGTGCCCTATTTAAGTGGGCTTTTACATATATATCTAAAAAAAAAAAACTTCTATTTAGTGCCACAAGCACAAGATGCTCTCCTTGCATCTCTCACATCATATATATGATGAAGATCTGCAGTGAGCTCATGCATGCCTGTGTTTGCACGGAGAAAAAGGAAATAAAAGAAAAGGGTCTTGCTTGGATTCTTAATAATTGGGTGTGTTAGTCCACTCCTGAACCCTGAATTTATCAACAGCACGTCACATATAGGAACGCACAGGCCCACTATTTTATTTCAGTTATACCATTATGTCTAGCATATTTATTAAGGTTCTGCAAATTTATTCACTTATCAGAACTATGTCTCGTGAGTGCAGCTTAATTTGTTCCTTATAAACCTTCCAGTGCATGCAGTAATTTTTGTTTTATTCCCCATTGTACGCATGTGCCAGCCAGTGCACTGATCTGTTGCTTGTTCTGTATATTCTTTTATTTACGCGCAGGGTGTGGAAATATCCTGTATTCACTTTCATTTAATGCACATATTATTGTGATATGAATTATATGGACACTCCAAGCACATTTCTGCCGTCAATGTCGACATGATCCGTATAAAGTCGAAGGGCGATAACCTATGTCTCCACACGCTGTATGCCGTATGTGTAAGTGAAAGCATGCGGGTTGAGCCAACGATGGCGGCTCAGTCTTGTGCGCAAGGGAGAAAAGCGGGGACAAAACAAGCCGCCTTCTGTCCTGCGCTAAGCGTCTGGGAGATTGGGGTGCGGGGGTATTTTGGCAGCTGCTGCGTATGGCATGGACGCATGGGCTCTATCTTTAAAGCAATCTGCAACGGGGACAGAGTACACATGATGTTGATAGCTTCACGTAGGCTGTGTTTTCGTTGCTTAGTTCACATTGAAGCAAAAGCAGCACGAAGGTCTGCTGCTGCTGCCACGCTTTTTACTCACTCCAGCATTCCGACAGTGAGATTCCGTGGTCCTTGAGTGAGATGTGTTCACGTTTGCTTGTGCGCGTGTGACACTATGCTTGTTAATTTAGTTAGCGAGTGCTCACAAGTTTATTTGGCTGATAGAACTAGTATCCTTACTTCTTATAGCTGTCTACTAATTTGCTGTCGCAACCGATGCTCCGCCTTTCGGCCGAAACTGCGGCTTCTTTGTTTCTCTTTTCTGTGCTCTACGCAATATTCCTAGGTCCTCCGTATAATAAGTGGCTGACATGTTTGTGAAGCTACTTCTGTGCATTTACATTTCCAAAGCCCTCCCCTCCCCGTGCGACCAATGGACAAATAAAATACTTGGCAAAACCCATCTTCCGACGACTGCTGATGGTAAGGTAATCAATATATATGACAGTAAGGTATAATCAATATAGCCACACAATGTATTGCCACCGTCAAAACGAGTCACGTAGGAAGCATGTACTACAGCAGGACTCCTCTCTCGGGTTTACCTGTGAATTCACTGCACCACCTAATGGCGCCACCACGAAGCCTATGCGTGGCCTCTGAAATGCATGGCCTGTCGGTGCATTCGCCGAGAAACGTATAATGCAGAATCCGGACTCCTTCCTCTCTCTCGCACTTTTCTGGACACTCTGCACCATCAAGTGGTGCTGTTTTACAAGTCCATGCGTCGCCTGCGAGACAAGATTCATGTAGTGCCAGTGCATGTGAACACTGAGAATTGTTCCCTCTCTGCCTCCACACCCAGTGGTGCATAATCGGTGACTCAAGTTGGCAAGAGATTCATTGAAGAGTGGCATATGCCCAGTGCATTCACAATGTAGCCTGCTGAAGCATTGGCTTGAAAGACGTTCGCTGGAAAGCAGCACACACCAACTGCGTTTGTGGTGCAGCTTGCTAAGGCATCGAGTTGCTGTCATTGAGAAATCCGTGTGAAGTTGGTTCGATTCTGTCCGGCACGGGAGAAATTTCGAAGATTTTTTAATGGTACATTCCGCTGGTTGAAATTGCCCATTGCAAGATCGACTGGTCAAAAGTAGCCGGGCTCCTCTCCCGCTGCGCTGCTGCACACTGCTGCCCGCTGCACACATTGTGCCGTGTATTGGTGCCACTGTGAAGTCCACTGCACTTGGTGTGGATTTGATTCTGCTGAATATCGGAGAAATTAAAAGTGTCCTTTGTGTCAATATGGTGGCACATTCCCAGTGGCAATCAACTAGTTACCTAAGTTGCTGTCAAAGACGTTCATTGAAGAGTGGCACACACTGACTGGCATATACCCGGTTGCTCAAGCTGGTATCAAAGAGGTTCATTGAAGAGCGAGTGGCAGATATGTATTTCCCCAAGGCAGCATAGAAGAGATTCATTAAGAGCAGTACATACCCATGCCACATACACTTTCCTGCATCCTCAGTGACCCAAGTTGGGCCAATGGTTAGTTTCAAACCTTGTTCTCTCAGCACACAGCCCGATGTGTTACCCATTCAGTCATGGACTAACCAGAGGCCCGGGTTTGCGGGAAAACAGTTAGAGGCATAGACAGATAGATACACAGTTAGCCCCCTGGAAAGTGTTGAAAGTGTGTGGAGTACCCTAAAAATGCTAATCGCATTAAAATTTTGGCAGAAACCACCTCATGATGAACGTCGACGTTAATGTGATTACCAGTGTAGTGACACACTGTATTGCCATCACAGAGAGATGCCATTTATGAGGGGTGTACGCAGCTAGGCTCCTCTTTTGCCTTTCCCTCTGGACACGCTGTGCCACGTAGCGGCACCGCTGTGAAGTCCACACACGGCGCATGTGAATGTATCTTCAGACAAGATTTTCCCAATTACTGATGCAAGTTTGATTTTGCACAGCACCAGATAAATTTTAAATGACATTTTTGTCATTGAAGTGCAACACATACCCAGTGGGGCAAATTGGCGTCAAAAGTTACGTGCCCATTGACCCAAGCTGGTCCAACAGTTGGTTTTGAACCTGGTTCCCACTGCGCAGCAGCCCAGTACTCTAACCATAAGACCATAGACTACCCAGTGATCCAAGTTGGCAGGAAAATGGTTAGAGACACAGCCAGACAGGCAGGAAGATAGGCACTGGAAAGTGCGTGAAGTATCACAAGAGGGCTAATTACATTAAAACAGTTTTCTTGCAGTTCAAAAGTTGCAACAAACATTTGTGCATGCAACGACTGCAATTTGCCTATCATTTCCACATTGCATGCCCGCACCATAAGGAAGATTTCACGCTCACTAGTACGAAATCTAGCACTGCATTAGCCACGAGTATAATGGTGAAAATGACATGGGACTGATATTAAGGGGATTGATTTGTCTGTGCTTTGTCCTGTCCTTATGCCCTAGTGCGTTCCTTATAGATCTGTTTGAGGCCTCTACAGATTCCATGCAAGGAAAAAAGTTTGTCTCATTTTGCCTCCAAGTGTAACAATTCGACTGCATTCAGTACACTATGGAAGAAAAATAATCGTTTGAATATCAAGAATAATTTACCAGTGGTGAACATTACTGACCATATACCATCTTAGCAGCACACATGCTCTCTAAATGTGATTGATTAATGTGCTCAACCAAGCTGCACAAAAGGAGCAATTACTTGGCAAACACACAACACAATTGAACCTTGGCATGCATTGTCAAAGAGCTGTCCAAAATATTTAAAAAGTCCATGTACCAGCCATGATTTACATAATGAATGAATGACTGCAGCCACCATGTTTCCCTCCAGTAATCATCGTGAAGCCGTATGCATCTGGCAAGGCATTTCATGTAGATGGCAATTCTCTAAAAAGACGCTAATTAAGTCAGAGAGGTACGTCACACTTGCAGAAAAAAAATTATACGGAACAAGGCCGATATAACGTAAAGCTATTCCACTATGTTTTTATTGCCAATCTGCCATTAGCCCTCCGTGACAGGTCAGAATGGTTTGAGTTCAGCCTATATGGTTGGGCGTCACGTCCACATGGGCACAGCCCAAGCCATTCTGACCTATCATGGAAAGCTAATGGCCAATTTGGAATAAAAAAAGATGGAATAGTTTTACGTTCTACTGGCCCAGGTCCCTTTTGCAAGAACCAATGACATTGAGTTACAGAAAATGACTTGAAAGCACAACACTCCAAAGTGCGCCAGTAATGTTCCAAAATGAAATTGACTTCTCTTGTGTGTGAACGTACAATCATCATCATCATCATCAGCCTGGCTACGCCCACTGCAGGGCAAAGGCCTCTCCCATACTTCTCCAACAACCCGATCATGTACTAATTGTGGCCATGTTGTCCCTGCAAACTTCTTAATCACATACGCCCACCTAACTTTCTGCCGCCCCGTGCTACACTTCTCTTCCCTTGGAATCCAGTCCGTAACCCTTAATGACCATCGGTTATCTTCCCTCCTCATTACATGTCCTGCCCATGGCCGTTTCTTTTTCTTGATTTCAACTAAGATGTCATTAACTTGCGTTTGTTCCCTCACCCAATCTGCTCTTTTCTAATCCCTTAACATTACACCCATCATTCTTCTTTCCATAGCTTGTTGCGTCGTCCTCAATTTAAGTAGAACCCTTTTCGTAAGCCTCCAGGTTTCTGCCCCGTATGTGAGTACTGGTAAGACACAGTACGTGAGTACTGTGTCTTACCACAGTAAGACCAGTACGTGAGTACTGGTAAGACACAGAATGTTGACAATGTTCCATTGTGAACATACAGCTAGTGCTGAATTGAAGAGGCCTTGAATGAGACATACTCTTGTAGAATTTTTGTACTATTCTGCAACTTTAAGTGCAGGTCAGTTTGCAGATCTCACCAGACGCAAAGTCGGGTGGGTACTTTCGTGTCAAAACATATCTGTTTAACAGCGTGCCAACTAGGTTTAGGTGGTACTACATAAGCGAATAAACAGTGCTTTTGAATGTCAGTGAACCCTCTGCGCTTTTACTGTGGAAATAGTTATTGGATCTTGCTGGCAAAATGTAAACGTGTCATGCTCTTGTGCACTTGGTGACTACTGCATATACGCGGCCTTTCACCACATGAACAAACTGTATGGTTGCTAGTCAGTGCTTGAGTCTATCGTCTGCCTCTGTCTCGTTCAGAATGGCTGTTTCCTTGCATATCTGTTTACCCTAATCAAGATACCTACCCAAGCAGACACTCATTGACAGCTGCTACAGTGAACACACTGAACAACTGCCTGGACGGTTAATGGTTTATGAATTCCTCTTGTACAATGACAAAGCGAGTGATGTACTGTGCTTCACGTTTAGAAAGAAAATGCAAAGGGTTTTAAGGCACAGACAGAAATCCGACAGCATCACTGCCAAGTGTAATGCAGACAGCAAGGACAGCTGTTTGTTCATGCACATGACACACACAAATAACTGCACACAACAATACTCAGATATTTATGCAAGTAAACCATCACAGCTGTCAGCATTTGAACAATATATTCAGAAACAACTCTGTTTGCATCTTTGGTCATTAACATTGTACGTACTGCCATGTTGAATCGCAATGTGACCTTGTGACAAGTTGCAGTGAAGCCACACCACGCATCAACAGAAGGATTTGCATGTAATTTGCATACCAACTTTGTACTTGAAGGTCTGAAAATATTTGGAGAGGGTAATGTGCATTAAAATATATTATGCACTGCACTTGTTTGATGAAATTTACAAACTCTTTTGGGGACCATTGCTAGAGCTTTCAAGAGAAGTGATTGCATCGGAGGGACCTGAAGTTAGTGTATGTCATCCACCCTGGGTACTTAAAGGGACACTAAAGCGAAACAATAAATCAGTTTAGACTAATGAAGCATTGTTTGAGAACTGTGCAGGCAGTCATTTCAAAAAAATAGTTTGGTCATTAGATGGGAAAATTAAGGTCCAAGTATCGGTATTTGTATTTTGCGTCGAAACCCCAGCGCCGGTACGTCAGCGCGACGTCAGGGATTCCAAAGTAGGTTTTTGCATTTGGGCCACGTTGGCTGAATAAAGGTTCCCGAAACTTGCCATGTTTAATATTTTGTTCCTTTAGAACACAATGTAGTCAATCTGTACCGCTATATATAATTAGCAGGCCCTAGAAGATGCCATCAAAATCCAAGATGTCACAGCCCCTGAGTGTGGGAACTTAAGTAGGCATCGCCACCCGTATTTCGTTCTTGCACTTTTTCTGGCTTACCAAACGTCTTAGCGTTGCAAGAGTGGTGTTTTTGGTGTTGTAGAAAGGTAATTTACTGATGCAGAAGAAATCATTTTTCACTTTAGTGTCCCTTTAAGAACTCAAGCCGAGTTTAGGTTGCATGCAAGCTGCTGACCTGATCCTTTGGGTATGCTCTGTTGCTTGCATCTGCTGCTCATAAATATATTAAGGAGTTTTAATGTGCCCAAAGATAGCATCAGAGTCACTGCACATGTGCAAAACCTAAACTCTGCTTAATATATTTTGTGTATAAGGCAGCTGTCATTCACTAACTTTGGGTCCACTATATTTAAAACTCCCCATTGTCACTTGCTCACTCGTCGGTTTCACACAAACGGTCTTCTCAACTGTGCTTTTGCCGTATGTGCCGGTAGAGGTTCCTCTTTGCCGTAAACCTCTTGCAACAGTGGGTGCACTGGAATGGGCTCTCCTTGGTATCTGATCTCTGGTGGTCTTCCAGGTGAGAGGGGGCATTAACCACGATTGGACGGAGGTAGCAGAGATGGGGTTTCATTATGAATGGAGAAATCTTCAGTCTAGCATCCTGCTTGTCGTTTGTGTTGTCTCCATTTGACTGCTCACTATGAGCTGTGGCAGGGGCGACACCCATCGAGCCACTCCTGGCCCATTCGATGTCGGTGATCGGAGCTGTCTCGCAGATGACAGTCATCGACTGAGGTGTCGCAACATCTCTACCTCCATGATGAGCTGCTTGGATAAACAGGTCGGGAGTTTCTGCGAAACACAAAGTGTGGACAAAGTGCTTGAAAGAAAGGCCTTGTGCATTTTTGAGGGGCTTCCTTGTCTAAGTTGTGTACAAGGTTGAAATATTTAAGCTGAAGTCCCCTGGGCTGCAAAGACAACTTGACTTCAAGTAGTAAAGTGTGCTTGCACAGGATGACAGGCTCCTTCCTAAACTGTCAAGATCGCTTTCCCATAAAACAATACACCAGCATAAAGCTGACAGAGACAGGCTTTAGAACACTTGGTTACTCTCACAGTAATACTGACAGCTAAAGGTGATTTCCTCTTTGCAACCATCAATAACACTCCAACTCTATAGGTTTAAGGCCATAAATGTTTCCATTAAGAGAGACTACAATGTTTCCATTACATACATGGCATTTTATATTTTGCTTCATAACAGCAAATCATTAATCAAAGCTGCTCTTAGGACTAGCTGGCGCAGCGTAACTAGATATATTTGCACATGCAAGCGTTACTGAAACACAAAGGCAAATTGCATGTTTGTGTGCTATTTTTGTTCACCACATCTACATACTTTACATCTTTAAAATGTCTGCAGCACAAACATTGGCATTTAAACTAGTCGTGCATAGAACGGATACCTCACGTTAAAAATTCCTGGCTGTGTCATTGCAATGAACACTTGACGTGTGTCCCTTCATCGATCACGAGACAGCTACGAGTTGGGTCGTTGAGAAACAGCCGTGTGTCACTAAATTTCACCTGCAATTACCATGAACTTTTGAGATGTATCCTTCCTCATAGTGAGCTAGACCATGAACAGCACAAGAAATGCCATGCGCATGCTACCAGCCACTGACCTGTTTCGTGTGGGGTTTGCTTCATGGGTGCTGGCTGGGACACGATGGGTACAAGGATGTGGTGCTCAGATGTGCCGTTTGGAGCAGACATTACAATCAGCGACGACGGCCATGCTGCAAGGAAAGTAATGCATTTGCGCTTCATCCATACCACTGTAGCTTACTAATGAACTGAAAAGTTAGACAATTTGAAGAGGCAACAATCAAAACCAGTGTGAAGAACAGCATGCAAACCCCACACCAACTTTCCTTCCAGGCACTAATTTTGCCAGAAAGATACAAGAGTGATAACGGAAGCCCACCACATAAGTGAAAGGAGGGTAAATGCACTAGTAAGGTAACAGTAACACTGCGTGGTAGAAATTCCTTGTCTTGACAGGGTAAAGGAAGTGGCCAGCATGGTGCCATTCTTATTCGAATTTCTAAGCTTTCTTTTATGCTCTATCCCTCTCTCGTGTTGTTGGTTTCTGTGTACATATATAAACTATTTTATTAACAACAACAACAACAACAACAACAACAACAACAAATGCTTACTTCAGCTGTGCACTGCAATTATTTGTAAATAATTATAGCTATTCATTGTTTACTAAAATCAACCAATGATGTGAACTTATAGTCACGCGGAAATAGAAGAACCAGAGCGTGACATAAATATGACATCTTGTATCAGCTTTTATAACCTATACAAATTGTACAATGTTGCAGTGAACACAGAGTAACATGTACGAAGTCTCACAACACGGTGATAAAAAAAAAAAAAAGAAAGCTGTATATGATGGAGCCATCTGAAGCTAATGCACAGAATCTTCTTGAAGTGTAATTAACGAAGTGCATGCTTTAACAATACAAAGATGTGATGCGTTATGATACGTTATGCACAACAGGCAAGGGCTAATTACTAGATGAAATACAGCTACTATTGCAACATTACTGATTACAAGCTCCTCTACAGGGTAAGTATGTTGCTGAAAGATGCAAATATGTACAGGCATAACAAGGACAAAAACATTATGATGCAGAGCACCTTGTATTGGTTATACATGCGTCGCAGAAGAACTAAATGGAAATGCATTAAACAATTGTGAATCTGAATGGAAGGGCTTGTTTTTCACATAAGGGTCAACAATTCTTGTTCTCTAGAAGGAACAATGCACAGGAATGTGAAAAAAGCTAAGCAGAATTGCAGTGGAAACTGGCTTTATGTATTACATGTATGCTATAATAGCAAAACACTGTGTTTCAACAGCTAGAGGGAAATATTACTCGATCAAACATCAACATCTCACGTGAACGTACAGTGACAACAGTCCCCAGACCAATAAAAACATGATGTATCTACATTTCACTTGACCGAACAGTCACTTGAATAAGCAGTCTCTTGAGGTCCTTTTAAATTTGTTGAAATGAACTTTCACTAGATGAGGTAGCCACGAATAAATGCAGAGGGATGCTATGTCTGACAACTCAGAAAAACATATGATTTCAATGTAAACCAATGGCGCGCAACGCAACTGCACAAACGAGCTCAACATGGCATGATTTACCGTACCTTAATTGTTGGGAAATTCGAACAGTATGTTAGCATTCACACAACATAGTGACACAACATGTGTGCTTGTACAGGACCACTTGCGCATGTAAATGATGCTGTGTGGGTGCACATTGCATTAAGCTAAAGCAATCTAGCAGGAACACAATGTGCTGCCACAGAAAGCCAGATGTGGCCACGAATTGAGGCAGCAATTAGTGGTGTTTGCACAAATGCAACAAGTGGTGCATCACATCACATCCATGTAAATGATGCAATGTGAAAAGAAGGGCTATTCGCATTGATGCAACGGGAGTGTGCAATTCGATACAGGGCAAGCCATACTATGCAGTGCATGTAAATGTTGGTACATTGCATTGAGAGAAAGAGGAAAATTGAGAAGGTTGTGGCCGTGTGGTCAAATCCATTCACCAGCGGAATGCGAATTGCTGGGACATGATTCAGCTTGTTTCAGTCAAAGAAGGATGGACCATGTGTAAACAATGATGCACAAGTATTAAAGTGATGTGCTAAGAAACAAACTGTGCTAGTGTCACACCCATATAAATGCGGCTATTCCGACCAATGGGCTGCTTTGTGCCATTGTTCCTGTCCCTTTTGTGAGCCTTTGTTTATTACTGTGTCTGTTCTCTCCCTTTGGATGCTGAGAGGCTGGCTTTCCCACAAGCTCAGTAGCCTGGTGGTTCAGCACACAGCATTGTCAAGCGTGAATTTGGAACTGTTCAATGCACCACATATTTAACCACGAAACTGGGAAAAGAAAAAGCATTATGTTTGAAGCATGGTTCTAACAACTACCTATGCATTTTTAAATTGCTAATCACATGAAAAAAAAGAAAGCACTATATTAATATGAATATGACATAGTAGCACATGTGTTGACAAAAGCATGCACATCTGGGCTGTAGTAGAGTAGCTAGCTGGAGAAAGTTGGTACATCTTTACATGCGAGTGAACAGCGCAAACTACAAGGGGCACTAGAAGCAGACAAGACAAGCGCTGCGTCGCAGCTCGGCTGGTAGGATCACAACTTGAGCAGAAACGGCACAAGAATGAGACATAAGAAAAGGATGCATGCAGCGCCATTGTCTGTCTCTTACTCGCAACCTGTTCTTTTGCAATGTTTCTGCTTCTGTATTCGCGTGTGTGCTGGACCAACCAAATGCATTAAAATGTGAAGAAATGGATACAGCTGCAACATTTCACTTTGCATGCATAATTTCTTGCTGAATGAATGAGTGCTGTTCATTCATAGTGAGTGCATATGGTGCTTCATTCTTCAGTTTAGCATGCCTGAAAAAAAAAAAAAAAGATTGATGAGACAAGCAATGATTGTAGCCAAGTAGCAAGTAGTCTTAGATGGATTTGACACTGCTTCAGTATGCAACCTATTTAATATGCATTTATTGACCACAAGCAGTCGTCCCAAAGTGATAAAAAAAAAGAAAGAAAGCAAGCAGCTAGCATTTGCATAATATGTTTTGACAGTGGCTGTCAACTGTAAAGGTAAATGTGCTTGTGAAAAAATAATTGTTAGATGTGGTACTAATTAAACTGCAGGTCTGCATCGACACAGTCTGCTTTTGAGTGTTCAATTTTGAATTGTTTTTGTAGAATTGGAGCATGCTTCATTAAATATGGCAAGCTTTGACATTAGTTAAGTTACTGTGGACATACATTATAAAACATTATGAATGCCAAGGTTGTAAGTAGACAAACTATACAGGATAAATGCAATGAAACTGACAAAAAGTTATTAAAAGTGATTTCATATTTATCTGATATGATGCACACACATGCAGTATGTCAGTGTTACCACAACTTTGCAGTGTAAGAATTGCCTTGCAAGATGCAGGTACAGAGGAAAATAAATGCAACTCAGTGGCAATTTAGCAGTATATGCGAGATAAATGTGTTAGCATTACATTGCACACCCCTTTGAGGTTCCGGATCCATGATATAAACTGTGTTCACCGCATTGCAAAGTGTTGTTCATGAACTCGCTCAACACACATTCTGTCTCTTTGAGAACACACACACATGCACGCACGCGCGCGCGCGCGCACACACACACACACACACACACACACGCACACACACACACACACACACACACACACACACACACACACACACACACACACACACTTCTAAGCTCTCCCATCCCTTTTCTACCTGTACCACGTGACCGGCTTCCCACACTTCACACACACACACTTTTTTCCACTCATAATGCTAATGCATTAAAAAATTGTGTTTATAGTCAGTACATGTTTTACTTGCACAAACTTGCTTAAAACAGGATACTTTTGCTTAATAACACTGCTGGGAGAACCAGTGTTAAGCTGCAAGACAATTTGCACATCTAAAACAATGCTACCACTTTCGGAAACAATAATGAAACAAGCAAATAAAAAAGAAAGCATGTTTTCCAAGCAGGTCTTAAAAAGCTAGCAATAGTAGTCATGTCATGCGACAGCCAAGGGCACAGAGTCTACATTTCTTCATTGACAATATTATGATAATGAAAGATTCTCAGTGACATATTGCTAATGACAACAGAATTTTAGAGGTTAGAGCTATATACTGTATCATTGGCGCCAGATTCTCTAGATATGCTGTGTACAATAGAGCATCTTGTAAACAGATTTTGTCACTGCAACTACTCTTCCTATGCATGCTTCAGCAGGAAGCATAATTGTATGCCTGTCTTCCATGTAGGTGGTTTAGAAAGGAATAGTGGGAATAGACATAGCTTGTGTCATAGCATTCAATGGCTCACCCTTTGAAGAGGCTCAATAAAACTGGTAATAAGCAACCACACATTAAGCCATTTCAAAGATGAGTGGCAGTTTGGACCATGGGTGGGCAGAATACGCACTTACTCACTCACACTCGTTCGCCGATATTTTTGCAGGCTACGAACTTGCATTCATTGGCATTCACTCACGTTCCTACTCACGCCCACTAATGCTTACCAACATTCAGTGTTGCCCCCACATTTACTGGTACCCACTCACATTCATACTTGTGTCCACTTCCTGTCACTGGCACTAAGTTGTGTATATAATCACATCCACTCAGACTCGCTGACATTTACTCATGTTCGTACACGCATCTGCTCAATACCATTATCACAGAATTTAATTCGTGCTCAAGTTAATTGTTGCGCACTCTAGTTTATACTTGCATCCATTCACAGCAGCAATAAAGTAGTAACTCAGGCTAGTTGATACGTTACATCAAAAAATAGGCAACAGAGCAAGGCACAGGACATGAGAAGGAGACGGAAACAGCGCTTCATCTGTCTTCTTCTTACGTCCTGTATTTTGCACTGTTACACATTTTTTTATACCATTCACACCATTTGTTGCTCGCTAATGTTCTATTTCACGCTTGTGAAATAAGTGTCGAGCAAGTTTGGGCCAGTGTACCCATTAGTGAGTATGCTGACCTATGGTTTGGACACTTGCAGTTCTTTCTATTGCACTGTGCAGGTCTCTGTCAATGCCACAGCTGCACCCCTGCCTGATGCATGTTCAGTGACAGTGGGTTTCTTCACTTGCAGTGTATACAACTTAAACAGTATGTAGTTTACTATAAAGTACATTTGGTTCACTGTTTGCTCTTTCATAATTCATCTTCTTCTGGCTTCTCTTCATTATTTTCTTACAAGAGCATTGTAAGCCTCTTGATGGTAGTATGAAATCTTTCACGGCAGCCCAACATTTAAGAGATGAATAAAGAATGCAAGTACTCACACAAATATCAGTTATTACTACTTTGTTGCAGGCACATCATATATTACATTCACGGCTTAGCGATGCTAATGGTGTAGTCAGGGTGTTGCACACTGGGCACTGAGAGAATCAAAATAAAATTTCTGAATTAACAAGGAATAAATCACCATGAACTGACAGATACTGCCAGATTGTCATGCTGTACTACTTACCCCTACCCAGTCACTTGGTTGCAGCAATCAAGCAGTAGCTAAACAGCACTGTGGCAATTACTGTTACACAGTGCAGTTTTTTTTTTTTTTTTTTGCTGTGAAACCGTATTCTATAGGACAGCATGACAGTGAGCTCACCTATTGAGCAAGGCAAGAATTGCAGGTGGCAGTTTGTCTTACATTTTACGCTGTGCTCTACTTCGTGTTTTTCATACATTTTATATTTTTTGCACCAGGCTGTTCTTATATTAGTATCTACCCAGTAATGGGTATCAACTAGTCATCAACTAGCACCAATAAGTAGGACCTTTTGTTACAGAAGCCTTTTTTATAGCTTCATCAAAACTTCTAAGGCAGGACAATGGGATGTTCCCAGCCATTGGCAAGAGCACCTCCATAGACTTGATGCTGGTTTGCGATTCTGACTTTCACTTTGGCTGCACAGACGCCAGCAAACAATACTACACCGATTACGACTCGGTGTGGCGTACACTTGCCGATATCTTCACAAGATTGGACAGGAGCGGGATCTTGACTGTAGCATCTGTCACACTCTAGAGACAATAGACATGTATTGAGGGCACTTTGCATGTGCTTTCAATATGTGGCCGAGTGAAGGACACTTAAGAATAGTGTTAACATTTGGACTCCCGTCCCTTTTCGGAAGATTTTCGGCACATGGAAACGAGTTGACCATGCCCAATGCGCCATAAGATCACTCCTGAACTTTTTATATGAAACTGGTTTAGACGCTCGTCTCTAGAACCAGTGTGATGTGAAAACTGTGCAAAATGTGTTTGTGTTTTGTGTGGACACAATTACTCCTGCTTGAAGTGCATCTAAAGCGTACATCCGCATATTGGACATTTATATAGTTGCTCATTGTACTATATTATAGTTATGTGCCATCTATCTCTCTCTTTCCTTGCATCTCCCACTACCGCTTACGCCAGTGAGCAGTAGCAGGCTAGACACGCTCTCCAGGCTGACCTCTCCTCCTTTCTCTTCATTAAAATCTGCTCCTTCCCTTGCAAGAAATGACACTCCAACTATATGCTAATGACAGAATGTAAGCAAGAACCAACAATTTGCCTAAACATGCAGTGGTTAACAGTGCATGTTAGTGCATGAAACAATGAGAAGTCAGTACCGAAGTGAGAGATGCTAAACAAAGCCAGAATAAAAAGGTCAAGTCAAGAATAGGTTAGGCAGATCAGGAGGGTAAAGAAATTGTGGTTCTCTATAACAATTGTTGGCTTTATGATTAAATGGACATAAAATACCAGCAAAGCTTTACTCACAATCTGCTACTACACATGAGTGTGATTCCCGTCTCCTTATCCTAGCTGGGAATAAGGGTTCTATTCCTATTCCCAATGCTTATACTTTTTCGTACTTTATCAATGGTTCTGCAGCGCTCCGCCCTCGTTATCAATGGTATCGGCCGGCCATGAACACAATGGATGATGTGAAAGGAATATAATCGAGCAAAAGAAAGAAAGAGAGGAAAGGCAGAAATCCTTACGTGTTGGTCACAAATGCAAATAGCTATGCTGGCCGACACCCTAGGCACGTGACACATTCTACGACAAGGCGAACAGGTTCAAGTCTCCAGCTAGTCCCCCGTTTACTGCACACTCCCGCGCGCAAGTGCGCTCCTAAGTACTCCCGATCGCAAATGTTTAAGGTAAGGGCAATCGTCGCGCTTTTTCTCGCGCGCAGAACCTACAAAACAATATGTTTGGTAAGGCATACGTGGCCATTACGCGTGGAACACTCTCTTCATACTACTGCGTTTAGAAGTGCAATGGACGATTTGCCTACACCGTGCTCTTGCCCGAGCGAGATCGGAACGCATAGACCGTCCGTCCGACTTTGTGCTCTTCTTTGCACAACTTGTTTAACTAATTTCTTTCTCAATATGGCAATACATCCGGTGGGCTACGTTATGCGAACGACCTGCCACTACCAATTTTGAAATGCGCGCGCTTTTGACAGCTGCGCGATACGCACATGTGCACCTAAAGCTGCTCTTCTCGGTGCACAAGGACCTTACAGCAGCCGCTAACCTGTTAACCTTGTCCCGATCAAATGTAATTTAGCGGCTTAGCGTTTAGCTCATGGTTCATCCTTGGGTCACTTCGGCTGGAAGCACGCGGACGGTAAGGACAACACGCCGGCGCAAGCAACAAAAATGTCACGATACCATGAATGTCAGCACAAGCTTGGGGCGGTAAGCACGGCAACGTTAATTCGTCGTAGTGAATGCGAATAGCAGGGGCTCGCAAACCACACCTAACATCAAGCTAGACATGCTAAATATGTGAGCAAACACGACAGAAAACAAATCGCGTGTAAACGCGTGAAACTGCAATAGCATGGAGACATAGCGCTCCAGCAGCGGTAATTCTCAAAACTCTGTCACTCTGTCTCAAACAAAGCACGAACTTTTAACACGGCCGCTGCACCTACATGGCGCTCGCATCGCTAGTGCGGCAACCACCTTTTTTTTTTTTTAGAGTTTATTACTGTAACTTATTTTCTTCAGAATGACAACGCACTGAAGTGAATGTGATGCATTTCAATGAACACATCTCTACATAAATGCTTGATAAGGGTGAAATAATAACAGGGATACAAAGAGCGCAATATTTATTTACTTTCCCGACCTCAACACGTCTCCCGCTGGGTCTGCCACTGATTTGTGATATCGGTGGTAAGCTAAAGTCATGTCCAGCCTGTTATTTATTTTATTCTTTATGCGATGCTTCCATAGTAACCTTTCAATTTATGTTGGCGTAAGTTATATTTGGCGTCTGGTGAAGATGCTGGAGAGGACGGGCGGGACACATGGGGACACTTTGACAACTCCCGCTGTGCCACTTCCCAGTTCGTTGGAAGTTGGAAGATAGTAGGGGTGTGCATGGGTGCGCGAGTTCTTGCTCGGGAGTAGCACATCATCATGAACAATCGCCCAATGACTTCGGGCGGGTCTACATCTACGACGTAATTATGACGTCATAGTCGGGGCATAGACGTCATAAAGGGGACCTTGAAAGCCACCGAAATTTATTTTTGATGTGCGATTATGGGCTCTTTGCTGCATGCAATGTAAAAGTATTTAACTCGCATACGTTTATGAAAGCATTGTCTGCGGATCGCGTTTAGTTTTATTGTGTTCAAAAGGCGAGGCCCATTTATAAGTGTGCTAGCAACAACACAAATCCTTAAAATGTTTTGTTAAATGAAGCGTATATATGACACCAAGTCATATTTCCTTTTTATGGCACCATGTATTTCAATGTGTTTGGCGTTTTTTTCATCCACCTGTTCTGAATGACTTGCTGTTTATACTGTCAATTCTCAGTGCATATGCTACATCTGATGAAAGGATTGGTCAGCCGTTGGAAGAGACTGCAGTGGTTAGTCAGGTTCTTCACAAAGTGACTCGCTCAAAGAAGAAACTGTCTCGTGCATCGCGATAGGTACTTTAATTCTGAGCATAAGTTTATTTCATAATAATAGATATTGACGTGCACCAGCACACGCAAAAAAAGAGAACGAAAAAGAAGAAGCAGACAGGACAGCACTTAACTTACAACAGAAAATTTTTGTTGGATACAAGTACACAAAATTTCCCTTGCGAGTTTAGCACAATCCTGCAGGTCTGCTTTTTTTCCGTTCTATATTTAATGTCTTCTGGTGCACTTCAAGACTTGTCTATTACGAACATCAACCAACTAGCTGAACTCACAATCTTGTTGCGTTACAAGTTTATTTCCAACAGCTTTGCAATGCGCCAAACATCATCTCAGTGGGCAAATCATAATATAGTAACCAAATCATTTAATCATCTATATATTAGCTACATTTTATCCTTGTTGGTACAGTAATTATACGCTTCGAAGTCGAGCTTCATAGCACTGACCAACCTTCTTGCCCCCACAACCTCCAAGCCTCTACAGACAGGCACAGTACCTGTTTCTCTACAGTGCCAAAGTGGAAGCCATTTTCATTCCTCCGTAAGTGTAACTAAAGCTGATGACAAACTAGGAGTGCAGTCATGTAGATGCACACTTCTGCATAGCATGTCCCTCTCCATCTGAGCATCTGCTCAGCCTCAAGTACCAGAGCATGTCTCTCACATCTTCCACTCTAGTGTGACATAATGGTTAATTGCTGGCATGAAAGTGTCCAGCTCTACAGTATTTCGGTAACCTGTTTCCATATTAAGTTGTTTTCCTGCCTTACAGCTTAGACACTGCAGAAGGCTGCCATATATAAAGAACATGTACTGTACAATGTAGTGTGCTGTATGTATGCTGGATGTGTTTATGGCATGCTGGCAATGCCTGGCTACCACATGTGACACAGGGTGAAAAACCTGAACTATTCTGCGACAGACAGAGAGCCATTAACACCATAAGAGCTCTTGACTAATACCTCAGCTTGTCGTGAGTGACCGTCACTTTTCGGCTCATGTGACAAGCTTTCGCTACAATGTTGATGGTGGTAGATGACATTCTGTCATTATCGTTTTTATAGAATTAGATTTCTCACAATATTTGCAGACATGCTTTTGTGTTACAACCAGGTTATTAAATCGCATAAAAATGTAAAAAAATGCCGTTATGGTATTTTTTTTTAAATGACATGAGTCCTTAACGGTTTAACACTCAAGATTCCCAACTGGTCTTCTTTCCAAGGAGTGACCGATACTAATGCAATTTAGCTTTGATGTTCCCATGAGAAGTGTAACGACCAGCACAGCATGACCAATAGCTGAGCATACTGCGTGGCAGACAAGTTTTAAGGTCAGACTAGCAACGCACTTGTGAACATAAGTGTGCACATACATTGGAGCACGAATGAGACACAAGAAACAGGGTGGCACCATTTTGCCCTTTAGTTAAAATACTGACCAGCCATATATACATATATATATACACACATACACATAACCCTTCAGTCAGGCCCCATAACACGTACACCATACACTTTATGAAGTGGAATAGATGCAATGGAAATGGAATGTTAGCTATTAAGATAGATCTCAAGTTATCACATACAATGCCTCCTTGTCCAGCACTGGTAAAAAAAAAAAAGCACAATTTATGTATGCAAGCCCTCCGAATAAGTGGAAATCAAGCAGCCAGCCAGGTTCACTGAACAATAAAGAACAGTGCATCTTACACTTTTAGCTGCCAGGGACTCGTCGACTTGGCAACAAATTGGGCACATGTTTTTTTAAATAGTCACTAGAGACTACTGTTGAGTAAATTAATAACGTTAGATGAACTTTCTATAAACCTCGCAATGTTTGTTTTATGCCAAGAGATGACTTTTCAGAGATGTGGCTGAAAGGGCTGTGTCATATATTTTTGCAATTCGAACTGCCCATGTTGAATAGCGTCCCTTGTGTAGCCAGTACGTTGACCTTGGAAGTTGTGCCCTTCTGGGAGTGGCTGTTTGCTTTGAAGCCTGCAGAGGGTGCCGCACTCCTAGAAATAGTAAGGTCCCTGAGAAATAGTGCGGAGACAGTGGTGTGAAAAGGTAGCACCCATGAATTCGTTTGCACGAAAATCAGATAAAATTGTCAAAGTAAAATTTTATTTTTCTTGGGTTGACATGCAACATTTTGTTTTACTATCAGTTGACTGGGACTTACAAATTATGAACTAGACATGCAATTTCAGGGAAGCTGGCGCCATATTTTCCCATAGTATCCCATCTTTAAGTAAATTTGCAACATTTAAAGGGTGTGTTCTAAGAAGGAAAGAAAACTGGTGCCTTGGAGATGTGGCAACACAGAACTATTATTTCACCTTGACTCAATATTTGCACTTAGTGTGCTTTTAAAGAAAGTGTGCAAGAAAAAAAGAAGTACATCATGGAACCATAACAACTGAAAGCACACAGCATATTAATCTGCTGGGTCATGTTCCAAGAAATGTCACTAGCTCCCCGCAGTTAACTTGGAATGCTATATTGCATGCTGGAAAAAAAGATAGTGACGGCAGTGTGTGTTAAGGAAAGTTGAAGCCTCAAATACATTCCAATATCGACTCCATTTCTTGTTAGTGATCCAAATCGTAACTAAAATATGGCTTCATAGAAATTACATGACAGATGCTTTGCAAAATGTTACCCGTGCTTTTATGATTGATAATGCTGGTTAATCCTGCCTTTTCTAATTTCTCTCTCTTGTCAAGAACGACTTGTCTGCGATGCATATATAATCTTTGTCTGCTACAGTATTATATTTTGTGGCCTCTGAAATATGCACAGACACCGCGCTGCCGCTCCCAGTCTGCATGGTGCACAAATCTCAGCAACAATCAGGCATCACATGAAATTTTGCAAGTGTGCTTCGCCGTGCACCTTCTTTGACTCTCACGTGATGGAAGCCTACCCTCGGCTCAGTGAGTGGGAGGTTAGGTTAGGCTAAGGAAAGTTGACATTCTGGGCAAGCCTACTTCTAGTATTTTGCGCACCCTCCGTTGCCCAGTACAAAAGCTGCACAATAGGTGCTGTCCAAATTTACCCCCCAGCGACGGCTCTAAGTAACAGAAACCAATCTGAAAGGCTACACTTATGCAGGTTAGATGTGCTGGAGGCGATTGCAAATGCTGGAAACATGTCACCGCCGCCATGTTTTGGGCTCCTAACTGCACATTGCTGCAGAGACATGAGCAAGTGGTGTGGCGATGGGCAAAGTGTTGTTTTTCTTTGCCATGTGGTGAGGGCGAAGCTGAGTATGAGAAAGGAAGTGGCCTGATGACGACGAATTTACAATGGTGCTGGTGCTAAGGTTAGAACAGTGTAATGGTAAGGACGGACAGACACAGTAAGCCCAGTTTCGAGCCTTTAACTGCTGTCACAGTAAAAAAGTCAAACGAGATCATTCCACAAACAAATACCACGGCTGTTTTCCAACGAGCACTAAAAAATGGCACTATACAGCAGAAATTTTCTGGAATTTAAAAAAGATTGCCTGAGGCAGACAGCATAATCCTTGCCCTTGAGCTGGATTATTCGAAGAGGCAGACATTATGAGCATGAGAAATCAAAACACATATTCAACCAATCAACAAGAATTCATAATCAACCTAACTAATTACTTCACGACACATATTGTAATTTATGAGTTGTAGCCAGTAAATTTGCAAGACGTATCTACTTAAAATGAGTGTCCAGGATGACATCAGTTTTGAGATATTATTTCCCAAAAGGTGGGATAAAATAGATGGGTGTTCCAGTTATTTTTGTGCTTCAATGGATAAAAGAGCGTTTTGATAAAAAAGTGAAACAGTGCATTTTTACGCCAAGTTTGATGGCGTATATCTCCAAAACTGATGTCATCCTGGAAATCCATTCCAAATGGCTACACCTTGTAAACTCACTGGCTGCAATTTGTAAAGTGCAGAATGTGCTGCAATGTAACTAATAATTTTTTTAAAATTAGTTGAATATATGTTTCGATTTCTCATTAAAGTTATGTCGACTTCTCTGTATAATCCAGCTCAAGGACTAGAACTATGTTATCTAGCTATGACAGGCGATATTTACAAATTCCAGAAAACTTAAAGGTGATCACCCCATATGTAGTGATTATAAAATTAATAGGTGGTCGTTAATAGCATTACTGACTAGTAATCAGGCAGAATAAAAAATACACTTGTAGATTGTTCAGGTGTCTGCTAATAGAATACAAATGGTTCCATTTGCAAAGAAGGCTTTGTTTTCTTTTAATGTTGTTTGGAACGCCTTGTTGAATGCATTAGCAAGCACCTCTTCTAGCCTGTAACCTGGCTTCCAAGCTACACTCGCTGCAAATGGTGGCAGGAGACTTGCTCATGAAAGCATCTACACAAACTACTAGGCCTAGAAAGTGCTACTTGAGAGGTATTATAAGATCTACATCTCCGCGATGCCAAGATGTATAATCACGCGACACCCACCGCCAAGCTTTGCCATAAATAATGGCAAGAAAGCTAGGTTATAACCAGTTATGTTAACCTAACATCTTTCTGGTGTCAGCGGCAAGCAATAAAATAGGACCCGCCACAGAACTAATAAATCACTACTTGTGTGTATATCAGGCAATTTTTTTTTTGGCTGCACCAAATTTGTGAAAATTACCTATGGCAGATAACACAATTCTAACCCTTGAACTAAATTACTTGATGAGGTGGACATTACTTTGAAGAGCAATTCAATGTGTGATTGACTAATTAAGGAAATTTTACTTAAGTTTTGTACTAATCAACTTACAGCACATATTGCAATTTACAAGCTGCAGCAAGCAAATTTGCAAAGCATATAGACTTGAACGAATTCTGAGGATGGCACTGTTTTCATCATACGTGCCATCAAACTTGCAGTAAAAATGCAGTTGTTCCACTTACTTTCTAAAGAAAATCCTGCGCTATGCATTGGAGCACAGAGGTAACTGCACACGCCAATTCATTTCGTCGGACACAGTGAAAATAAATATCCCAAAACTCGTGTCATCCTGAAAATTAATTTCAAGTGGATACTTTTGGATACTTCTGGCAAAATCACCAGTTACAATTAATAAAGTGCAATATGTGCTGTAAAGTAGTTACTTAAAATGTTAATTAGTAACTTTATGTTAATTTGTTGATTATGCATTTTGATTTTTTGTAGAAGCTCGGTCCACCTCATTTAAAACATTCGCAGCCATTACATTCTGTGAATGTGGGCTACCAGCGGAGCTGCAAGAAAGACAAAGCACACCACTAAGCGTAAAAGTTCACGTATTTTGGGGCCTTTCCCTTCCGTGTCTGAAGAATACCCTGCGAACATGCACAATCGCTACTACTAGTGGCTCAACCTGTCGAGGTGTGCAAATTGAAGTGCATCAAGCATCTAAGACGCTGACTTGCCTGCAAGAAATTCATAAGGGCGACCTATCCTGCTTGTCAATGCATGCATCCATGGCGTAATGGTTTCAATGTCAGGCTTCTCTGTTGTAGGTCCTATGCTTGAATCCTGCTGGCGGATGATTTTAATTATGTTTCTTTGATTATTCATTACACAGTAATTTGCTGAAGATGACGAATTTACAAAGTCGAAGAGACGTTTAAAGTCAGAAGGACGAAGTTTAGGCAAATCCATGTACTCCCCATAATTTGCTTGCTGGCTGAACCACCACAATTGCAGCTCCCATCAGAGTTCCCTCTAGTAATCATTGTATGAAACCACATATTGAGTGGTTTCTTAGCATTCCTTTTGCTACACCAGGTGTCAGCACATGCCTTACTTTGCCTCCTCATAGAGGGTGCGGGAGCTTTGAGGCATGGACATTGAAGAATGTATGGGAGGGTAGACATATACAGCTCTGCTGTAAAAATTTAGTTCAAGAGTTAGAATTGTGCTATTTGCCGTAGGCGATTTGTAAAAATCTGGTGCAACTAAAAAAGGGCACCTGATATAAGATACCAAAGGATAATACACAAAGGCAAGCTTTTTCCAAGCCCTGCAAGTACAGTATAAACTTGTGTAATAGCCACCCTGAAAAAAGAGAATCCTTAAAAATATTCCAGGAGTATATTTAGTTTGCACTCACTGCATGCCACAGCTTTAACCTCAGGATCTGAAACAGACACCTACTTTTGAAGAAACTAACAAGTGCAGCTTAGCCACGTGGAGCCATAAGCGAGCATGCATGTTCCTAGGTGTTATCTGCTTTGACCTATTTTACATGGAAGTTTGACTTTGTGAACAAACACCAGTTGCCTTTTGTGACCAAATATTGAGGTATGGGGGGTGGGAAGGATGGTGAAGCTGTTACAAGAGTCCGCAGAACATGCCCCCCCCCCAAAAGAAGTATGAATAATACTACATAAAACAGCAACAACCAAGGCTCTTTGTTTAACTTAAGCGACATGCACAGGTAGTTCGGTAATAAGCACTTACTAGTTATTGATTCTGTCCAAAATGCCTGCTTAGTATCTGTTTGCATCCTGCGAGCTCTCTAGGAAAAAGAAAGCCAAACATTTCAGGTCATTGCTGACCTTCCCCACTGCCATGTGGTTTGGCATTTAAATATCGCCACGAGGTTTCATGGGAACAGGGAAGCTGCCGTCTATCTAATGCACCATCCACTGGAACACAAATCTATGTGAAAAGCACACGTCTTTGTAGCATTGTGCTAACTTTTGGGTGTATGACAATTTTTCTCTTTAAGAAGCTTCTTCCACCTTCAGATCAATGCAGAACTGGTTCATCATATTTAGTGTCCCTGCATGTTGAGTTGTCGATTAATTCAACCTTGCTCTGTGTGGTTACCTCAGACGGTGAAATGATCCCCCTGCAAAGGTGTTGGTCCGGAGCTCTCTCTCCAGACCAGGACGAATTCTTTCTTCAACTGCGAAGTTTATGGTGAAACCCGTGTGGGTTTCCCTTGTAGCTTCACGCTACTGTCATGTGGATGAGTTTTTCACTGATGCGAAATTTTCTTCACCTAGTGAATTTCAGGAGAGCTAGTTTGCCAATGTTCTATGCATATGTGAAGGACCACATGACAAGATGCCTAGGGATGGCTGTTTCCAACTGTGCACACAAGTAAATGTAGTGGTTAGACCCAATAAGAACAGACCCACAAAAAGGAAGAGAAGGAGAGAAACAGCAAACACTTTTGGGTTATAGCTTGTTTCCAGAAAAAACATGAACAACTATAAGCACACTTTTAAGTGCGCAGTTATAAAAATAAAGAAATGAAAAGGCAGGCGTACAAAGCATGAACAAAAGAGAAACAACACAAAATGTTGGCTGTTTCTACTTTATCTGTCCACATTTTGTATGCATGCCATTTCATACCCATGAATTTACACCAACTTGTTCAGATTTCTGTCTGTCTAAGCGACGAAAGACCAAACTATACATTTGTGCAAAATATGAAACCACTATAGCACGGAGAACAACACCCCAACTTATTCTTACTGGCACAAACATACATGCACACTCTAGAAGAAAGAGAAGGAGATGGAGACAAACACATGGTACTCGACAATCTGAGCGTAAAGCTTGAATATTTATGCAACTAGTTGTCATAGTCCAAACAATTCACTGGGTGTTATTTACACAAATAGTCACTCCACACATTCTTGCAGAATGAGTTCAGGAAAGCAGCAATATCTTGGCACGGCTGCTGTACTAGAGTTTAGTTAGTCACACGCTGCCTTCCTCTTATATGTGGACCTACACAAGGTAGTTGTAGCCGTTTTTCTGGTTCGAACCCTCCAAACAGAAGAGAATCGTAGCAGTCTCTTTGGCGTATGATAACACATGATTCTTACAGCTATATGAACATGCAAAAGCATAATGAGAGCCTGTGGAAGGTGAAGTAGTGCTTCTTTTTTCTTAAAAAAAAAATCAAATTTCTCCCCTTTTCATACAATCTCAAAAGATCACACATTCACCTGCAATAACAATGTCCGCAGGTATACAACACAGTTAATGCTGAACATTCTACGAGCCTTAGACATCCAGCAATGCCCCACGGATATCTACAATGTCCAAAAAGGAATGCCCGACGCACATATGACATATGCCTGCAGTTACTTGAGCACACCGCTTGACATCACTTGTCACTGTACAGTCTTGTGGAGCCTGTCCAGAATGTACAGACATTTTGACACACCCTAGGTGACCAACATAGTGGTGGTGGTGATGATGATTCTGTTGCTTCAGGCACAGATATGCCTGGTAGTCTTGGTCTGAGGTTCTTATTCCAGGGCACCTAGGCGAGTGTCTATCACTTCAGTTGCTTTCAGAAATCTCAGCAGAAGGTCTGAAGCTACCTTCTGTTCAGACACATGCGGAAGCTCTTTTATTCAAGTATGTTGTCAAGCAACTTCATTCTTTTGGCACGGAAGCACCGGCAAGACTAGGTGAGGTGCTTCACATTATTGCACTCTGTGCAATGTGGGGAAAGAGCAAGCTTGACCTTAAATGTCTGTGTTGCTTTGATACGCTGCTCTCCTGCTCACATGTGGATTCGCATGTGTCGGTTGTAGTTGCCCTTCTGTGAGAAGCCCTTGAAGCAGTGGGGACATCGGTACGGTGTCTCCTTGGTGTGTGACCGCAGGTGTACCTGAAGCTGTGAGTGGAAACCGAAACTCATGGGGCAGACGTGACAGGCAAAGGGCTTGGGTGTCCTCTGGGACTGCGATGCAGTCATGTCCTGGTCACTGCTGGCACCTCCTTCGCCCAGCTGCTGAATGATGGGCTCGCCGGTAGCAGCAAAGTCTGCAGCTCTAGCACTGTTGCCCTGCGCTGAAAACTCGCACTTGCTGATACTGGGCGCACAAGGGCCTATGATGTCGATGCCCCTGTGAAGAATCGCCGTGTCGAAGGGTGCGCATACTGTGGCAAGAGAGAAGGGATTAACAGTGAGCTCCTCGAAAGTGTTAGGCCTTCAAGTAAGCTGTACAAGACAAACTGCACAAGCTACAAGAACAGTCTGCACGTGCCAAGAACCCTGAAACAATGAAATTAGCACCACTTACTTAGGGAACATTCTGAAGTGGCCAGGGATATTGAGCGACAGTTCATTGGAATGGACTGTTTGTTGCGGCATTTTGTAAACAGAAGCAGCACCGAAAGTGAGCACACAGAGACATACCGCGTGATAGTGTGTCCCTGTATCTCTTCGCCTTTTCCTGGTTCTAAGGATTGTCTGCTTTCACAATGGTGGTTTAGATATAGAACAAAAAGCTTTTATTTTGTACGATTACGTCAAATTTTCATATGTTTATGGCAAGGTCCTGATTTGGGTCACATGTTCTATGGTGGCACGGTACAGATGTACTCACAATACATATGTACTGGGCCAGCTTATCGAAAAAATTGGGCAAGCCCTTTGGTGCACAGAGACCACTCTGAGTAATCCCAACCGTACGATTTCAAGTGAGTCTGAGTTTGAGCAAGCTCTACAAAGTCCAACTCTTGCAAGCCCAAGTGGGCCCTAAGCTAGAAGTTAGAGAATTAGATTAAGTTCTGGAGTTCTATGTGTCAAAACCACAATTTCATTAAGAGGCATGGCTAAAAGTTAGAAAATTAGATTTCATTCTGGGGTTTTATGTGCTGAGAGACTGGAATAATTTTGACCAACTGGGTTTTTTTTTTAATGTGCACCCAACGCACTTGCATGGTGTTTTTGCATTTCACCCCAGTCTAAACACGACTGCGGCAGCTGGGATTTGATGCGGCAGCCTTGGGCTTAGTAGTGTGATGCCATACTATCACTATGCCACCACGGCAGATGCCCTAAGCTAAATGTAGTTTTTACAAGAGAGTATGAGTGAGCTCCGTTTATTCTGTGACATACAAGGTTGTCAAAGATGGCATGGCCCCAAACTATGCATACAACCTGAAATCATGCCACATTATACAATTGAGCACCTCTACAACGGATGCGTCTATACAATGAAATGACCTGTATAATGAAGTAATAATTCCGTCCTGGTTCTATTGTGAGATGTGGGGTGCGTGACTGCTACAATGAGGTGACCTGTATAACGAATGATTTCAGAGGTTCCAAGCATTTCATTGTAAAGGCATCTGACTGTACAAAGTGGCAAAAATTGAAACAAAAGAATGCATTTTACTTAGCCTTATTCATTCACATTTCATTTGTCTACAATAGCACATACAAGCAATAACTATACCACACTGGCTTCCTTTACTTGTACAGATGCCAGTACCACTCATCAACTAATTGGACACAGAAGAACAAATAACAAAAATTGGATTGCAAAAAAATTGCAATCTCAGCTTCATCAGGGCTTTCTAGCTAAGATGCGGTGTGGTCCTTGTGAAATTGCACAACACTGAAAATGCCCCAGAGGGGATTTAAGCAAAGCAAAAATGCTGGTCACTCACCTATCCCATGAGGTGTGATGCTTGTGGCTGTAACTTGAGGTGGGACCGGTACAACAGGTCGGCGCTCGGCAGCACTGTCTGGCACAGGCGTTATGACGAGGGATGATGGCCATGCTGCGAAGAAGCCACCATTTATGCCACTCAGCGTGCAATCAGCCAAATGCCTGTTTGCACATGCATTGGTGCTTCTTGCTCAGAGTGAAAGACGTACACAACTTTATAGTACAGCAGGCATTGGACTTTCTTGTTCATCTGCCTGCAGTACTGAAGGTGCAAACCCAGCCCAGACGTGAGAGCCGATTAGCTTAGAAATTCTCAAAGATTCCTCTGATCGATGAATCACCAGAACATTGGGGAATGGACAGCACTTCTCTTCCAGCTGAAGTCATCGCTGCAATTAAAGTGTTCCATGGTAGTTTCTGAGCAGCATTTTTGTTATCAGACATTTTCACCATCACCTCTAATGTACTTGTGTGGATGGCTGCTTCACAATCAACTCCTTTTTGTAGGAGCCATCAAGCAGCACTATTGACAGTGACCCCCTCAATTGAAAAGTGGTGATAGTCTACGCTTACTGGCATCGAGATGTGTTAACAACTATGTAGCAGAATGTTAAAGAAGAGAGGCACAGGTGTTATTTCTGCAGGAAAACTAGCATTCCTGTGTCACTAGCAGCCAATACAAATGGGGCAGTTAAAAACCATCTCTGGAGATCAATGTGCATTGCAACACAGGGGAGCTCTCAAAATGTACTATATAGTTGGAACTTGCCAATTTATCTGTGCACAATATTTAAGGCTTAGTGTTAATGGTTAACAGCTTATTAAGAAATGTAATTCTTGGATACCGTGATAAATATGAAGTTTTTTATAAAACACACAAGATATCCTATGAAGACTGGCAGAACTAATTTCGCTGGTTTTCGGATCTAGTGTATTTTGCACGTTCATAGCCATGATATAACCTGTATTGTGAGACACCCCAAGGTATTAGCACACTAAGGCACATATATGGCAATAATCTATGCATTATTTTTTAATAATACTTTTGTTTGATACAGTACTCAATAGATTGCCTCACTGTCAACAAGTTATGCATCTTTAGGGGCACTACAGTATCTAGTACAAGAAGATGAAGAGATAGGGTGTGGAACAGGTTTGGGGGAGAACAGCTGAAACATACTCCGACTCTGATTCTGACTGCACATTTCATTGGCAACCGTCACTTTCAATGATACTGAAAGACAAATTAGAAGCAAATATGTTTCCAGGCATTAGCGGTTTCAACAAAACTTGTGTAACAAAGTTTCTTTGGAACTGTGTGGAATAGGGCTGCAAGCTCACTTGCGCATGTCAAGCCATGGTATGGCCGCCCCTTTCGCCTTGACCAACATTGCCGTCAATATTACTGCAGTTTTGTGATGTTGGTCAAAACAGTCGCACACACAAATACATATAAAAATAAAGGAGGAGAGAGAGAGAAGCATCATCTGGCAAGGTGCCTGCTACCAGAAGCATGCCCATTCACAAATTGCTGATGTCACACCTGCTTTTCTTTGCTTGATCAATGGTTACGTGCTGAAGGCAACACATTCAGGTATAGCCATTTTATGTATTCAATTTTCTATGCACAGGGTATACGACACTGCTGGAGCACGACTTTGCTACATGAATTCCAAATACCATTTGCTTACTACATACAATGCATCTATTGTGATCTTCTTGATAAAAGCAGTCAGCTAGTGGCGATCCAAACTCGTAGTTCAAATGCTGAATTACAAACAAATCAAAGTTCTTCAGGACAGTTTGCTGTTGGGATATGGCAACAGGAACGAAAACAGCACAAAAGAAAAGGAACAATTTCTTGCTTGGCCTACTGTTTTACTTCCAAATTTATTTTAAGCTGCTCAATTCAAGTAAGGGCTTCGGTCAATTCAATTATTTTGGCTTTTTCAGAGCCAAGAATGACAACCAGCACCTGCCAATTTAGGCAAGTTCCCAAAGCATTAATAGAGCATGCCCATGTTTGGTGATTAAGCAACTATGTAGGATAGTGGAAGCCACCAAATATAGATTCGACTCTGACAGATCTGAGGATGACTCTCTTTCTCTGCACTATAGAACCTAACTCTACTGTCTTTACACCTGCTTGCCACTTTCTGAGCAAGCCTGCTCCTATAACCCGTAATTGCTTCCTAGCTTACTTTATTTAACTCCGGAGGATCCATGCAAAATTTAGCAGTTCCTAGGAGTTCTAATTATGGAACTTCAGCTGCACTCTTTGCCTTCCTCTCGTGACATGATAATGTGCTTCATTTTGTTCCCTTGACTGTTAATGTCTCTCTAACCTTTGAGGAAAGCTTAAAGGTCCCCTGACCAGCTTTGGCATTGCAAAAAGACAAGCACGCTGGGCGCATCATGAAGCGACCATCAGGTACGCAAAGTGTTAAACTGACTCAATATGATCAGCGCGGCGAAAGATGGGATAAGGAATAAGAAAATAACACTTAACCTGTGTTTTCCTATTCTTGATCTCATCTTTTCCTGTGCTGATTATCACGAACGTTTTCCACTTGCCCAATCTGGAATCCTCTTGCATTAAAATGATGCTTGCCATTAAAGCAGCTCAATATTCAAACAAAAGCCCATGAGCAATTCATCCCAAAGGAGCCACTCGCCAGCACAGAAAACTCCCCTGGCACCACCTCTGCGTCACACACAGAGCGCAGTGCACAAACAGCAAAGAGCAACATCGGGGTTTCTGTAAGACATGGGGTGCACAAAAGCGACAGTCGAAACGTGCTGCACAGCAACAGCGGAATGAAGGGGGGGGGGGGTGATATGAATATTGCGTCGGCCCTCGGTTCTAATGCAAGAGAGTGCAGTGGGGGAATGTTGCTTGCAGGCATTGGTCGAGGCAGTGAGAGAGGGGTTCTGCTGTGTGGAGGGTCGCTCACCTCCTTCGATGATTGTATAACATTTCATTTGCTTGTCTTCGCTAATACCGACTCTATTTTTACAATTTTAGTGGTAGGAGCACGCCCTAGAAAGTGCCTTACAACTTCCAGTATATAACAAGAATCTCTGACTGGGCCTGGGGAGAGGGGCCCTTTTACAAATGGTCACGTACGGACACTTTACTAAACACAAGCTCAATTATATAGTAAAGATTGTCACAGTCCAAAGTACGATGTCACATAACAGGCAAAGCTTAGCCAAAGTTACAAAACTAACACGGTAGAAACAGGCTTACAAACAAATATGGGACCAGCAACGCTACATCCAGCTTAATATACAGTGGCATAAACTGCAGTTTAGACTAGTAACTTTCTCTACACTAGCACTGTTCAACTTTCATTCTGACAGACCTAATGACAACTAAGTTTGCAACAACTGCAATAATTATGGACACCAGCCCACTTGTGCTCATTGATGCAATGAATACAGCCTTTTCTCCTTTTTATATCAAAACAGTGACAGCAGTGTCACGTCTCTGTGTCACGTTTTGCAGACTGTTGGTTTCTCCTGGGGTTTTATAAGCAAAAGATCAGTCATGTGCAGCTGGTAACTTTACTCATGAAACTTTATTAACTGCAGAAACTACACCGCAAATGGGCAATTTAGAAGATTACAGGTGCTGATCAAGCTTTGTCAACACAATGATGAACATGTAATGCACTAATTTGGTAACAAAACTACGTTACAAAGAAATATAAAGCTGTAACGAAGAGTAAGAGCTAGACATGAAATATACGTGGAGCATACAGTGAGTATTACGAGAAAAGGAAACATGGTTTTACCTCTTTACCACGAATCTGACCATGTCTATCCTTCCATGTCCTCTCCTTTTTTGCCAAAAGTTGAAATAATTTTGAGCAAATTCGAATACGTGAAACATCCGCCTTTCTCTTACAATGACTCCATTATGCTCAGCAAGCTCCATCCTGCTATGTCTCGCTCACAACTTTTCTGACTAGCACACTGTAACAAGAACACTCTAACACAGGAGATAAACAATAAAGTTAAATTAACAAACAAAGTATGCAATTATATATAACTGAAGTTATGCTGCATACAGAATATTCAGGACCAAACGCTTCACTTATTTGGCAAAACGACATTAACACCAGAGGTTTATGACCTTGATACAACCACAAAACTTAACAATCACACAGGTACATCTAATCTAAAAAAAAAACGGCTTTATGCCTACCTCACCGGCTCATTATAAATGACCACTCACATTATTAAATGCTGTGGTCACTGTGGTTTGACTGTAAAATGCAATGTCTAACAGCTATTACATTTGCCTGAAAGCCTGGGTTGTGAGTCCAGTAGTGCTATTTGTTTTTCCTTTTATCCTGAGTAACTTAAGCCAGTTCATAAAGCTGTCAGCAATGTCTCGACAAGACTGGCATGCACGCTACAAATAGCAGTAATCATCAATCGCTGTGAGAAATATTGACCTGTGTCTAGAACCTAGTGTACTCTCTTACACTGGAACAATAACGCTTCTTGCACTATCAACAGCTCAATTTTCTGCAGAAACAAACAAATAAGAAAGGAAACAGAACACCTGCACGAGACTAGTTTTCTACAGTTCTCTTCATCGAACAGAAGAATGGCAGTGGGGAAGGGTATACTAGGGGTGGATATTCTGGATGTGAGTTGTGAGGATACGCTTGTTCGAAAATTTCGTCTTGCAGTGTAGGCACTGGAACACTTTCTTCCTGGTGTGTCTGTTTATGTGATCAAGCAAATTGCCCTCATAGACAAATGTTTCTGGGCATTGTGGGCACAGGAACATCTTTTTCTGCTCTCTTGAGGTTCGACGGAGCCTCCTTTCTTGCGACATGTCTTGCGGTGTTTGTTCTGATGTTGCGATGACCTTGAAGGGCATGCCCAAGGAGGCAGACCTTCGTTTTTTGGGCTTGGACTGTCCACTTCTGTCATGGAACTTTTGCTTAATCATGGAAATCGTCTTGTCATGCTTCTTCACCTGTGGATCTGTGTCCTCAGCAGAATCAACAACAATGCCAGTGCCAGGTGCTCCTTCCTCAACAATGACGTTTGAGGGCTCTGCGCACCATAGCTTCATGTGCTTTGTCGGGAGACTACAAAACACTGCCGCTGGGAGAGTGGAGGATGCAGCCTTGGGGTCGCACATGGCATCGCAAAGTGACAGCTCTTCTGGAGAAGGGTTTTCAAACTGGATATCAGGGCCATTTCCAGAGGTAAGAGGTGACATATTGTGTTCAGTCTTGATGTGATCTGCCGGAATCTGCTGTGGTGGCTGCAATTTGGTCAAACCTAGTTGAAGCATGAAAGCAATGTTGCGATTGTCTGGCTCTCTCTTGTCACTTGCACCAGGTGCTGCTGTGGTAGAGTTCTCGACGTCTTCTACCTGTTCTTGAGAATCTCTGCAAAATGTGACAGATGCTCCACCGCGCGGCACCAACCCTGTGAATCAAAACAGAGTTTATGTCATCAGTTAATGCACAGCGACTGAACCATGCATGACTGAAGTTACAACGGGACACTAACAGGCTAACGAAAGCTATGGATTGGTAGATTACACGTCCCGGAATTTCAAACAGCTCGCTCTTATCGTAAGTGAAAACTTGATAAGCTACAAAGGGTGCCAAATTATGGACAGGTGGCACTGCCACCTTGACAATCTCATGAGACTGGCTGCCCTCTCACTTAGTCACGAATTTAAAACTGCATGGGAATTATAAGTGTTCATCAATCAAGGAAGATTACATTGTGTTAAGTAAGCTATGGATCAGTTTGCCTGTTTGGTAAGTTTGCCTAGCTGCACGAAAATGGCTCGAATGATCAGAAATGCTGTGAAATTTGTGATGATGTAATGGCATCATGGGTGTGACAACTTTGGCACCCAATTTTGAAATGAGGATAGTCAATTGTTATTTTTGCAGAGAAATGCAAATAATGTTTGGAAGCAGCACGCTACCAGTCTAAAGTGCTTTATCACATATCTTCAGCGTCCTTTTAGAATGAGAAAAGATGTACTTTGCTAGCTGGTATGCAAATGAAGCAGCCATTTTGGATGACTCACTAAAGATTCATGAAATGTGATCTGGAAGCCACCATGGCTAATTGGCATTGTGTGTTATTTTTGGAACTGCACAAACAGTAGATTACTGAAGAAACCCTGCTAAATTTAGGCACTGAGTTGAACTAACAATCATTTCTTGCGCCTGCCGTGGTTGCTTAGTGGCTATGGTGTAGGGCTGCTAAGCACAAGGTCGCGGGATCGAATCCCGGCCACGACGGCCGCACTTCGATGGGGGCGAAATGCGAAAACACCCGTGTACTTAGATTTATGTGCACATTAAAGAACCCCAGCGGGTCGAGATTTCCGGAGTCCCCCAGTACGGCGTGCCTGATAATCAGATTAAGGTTTTGGCATGTAAAGCCGCATAATTTAATTCTTTTAATAATACTTTCTGTAAAAATTGCCAAGCAGAGACAAAAAGACAAAAATGGACAATTGTTCGGCAACAGTAACACTGCAGTAACCTCTGTATGACACAACCTCAATAGAAGAATAAGATACAATATTTCGCATACAATGACAAACAGTGTTGGTTCATATGCAAGTCCGTAAAACGCAATCACACATACTGGCACTAGTATCGTCCTGGACATTATACTGCAGCGTCAAAAATAATGGGATCTAGGATTGATAGAATGTTGATCAAAAAGCACATTTCTTAAAACTCATTTTCAATTTCATTCAAAGAACACAAGTAACAAAGCCAGTGCAGTTTGTGAAACAGAAGAGGCTTAGTTGTTTTGCTTGCACAATGTTCATGTACCATGAAAGAAAAATGAGTAGATATTCCGAACATATAACTTGAGCTGTTCTGGCGAAACTGTGCAAGCTCAGAAAGTTTCACATGCAATATATGGATAATTTCAAGCTTTTAGCTAAGGTATCACTATTGCTGTACATGCAGACATGAATACTGTTTGCACATAATGATTAGCCACCATCTCATAAAACTTGGCGATTACAGCAGCTGCTTGGCCATGGAGCGCACGTGGGATAAATATGTTTTAGGCTAAACCAGAGGAAGCAGAAATGGAGTATTGCACAATGATTACAGTTCTCTCACAATGAAATTTGCATGTTGTTGCTGTCGATGTTGGCAGAAATGGCTGCGGAAATATTTGCTATGCTTTAAAGGGCCCCTCACCAGGTCTGGCCATTTTGAGCTGACAAGCGCAGAGCATACATTGCGTGATAACGATCGTGTCTGCAAAGTATTACATTGCTAAGCGTCGCGGAAAGATCTGAAATTCTGAGACTGAGAAAATTCATAGCGAGATACTGAGAGGGAGTCTCGCTATGCAGTGGAGCCCGCCTGCTGAAATCATGGGTTCGCGGCAGTGAAATATTTCTATCTCGGCTATTAATGAGCAGACTTGAAAAATTTTTGTGGCAGAACGCTTCCTAGAGGACACATAACAACTTCCAGCATATAACCAAAATTTGCTATAGGGCCTGGTGAGGTGCCCTTTAAAGTTGAGCTTCCTTTCCCTCTTTCAATCACTTTGCAGGTGCTGAGGCAACAAGTGAAGTCAGCAACGGAAAATTGCAGCTGGTACCAAGAAGTGAAAAAGTGTGGATAGAGTGTGCATTGAATGGAGCGCTGATCTACAGAGAAGTGCATAAAAAGATTCTAGCTGCGTAATATTGTGCACGCGATATAACACTCCCGTCACAAACATTGCGTTTGCACAACATTCGTGCAGACATAAAAAAAGCCGAGCCTTTGTCCAATGTGGTGTTATCTTTTAACTTTGATTTTTACATACCCATTAACTTATTTCCGGATAGTCATTACTGTAACTATCAGGAGATAAAAAAATAATGTGCCGTTCTGCTTAGAGATTATTTAAGAGATAGTCACTTTCTTCACTGAGGATTATGAAATTCTGTTGCCTATTGGAAATGCAAGTTACAGCAACTTGTTCCTAGCAATGTCTACTGTGCTATGTGCGCTGTGGATTGTACGAAAGAAGGTGCTGTGAAAACAAAATGCTGCATTGCTCCGGAGGAGCGCTGCACAATTAGGGCCCTTTAGAAGGCTTACAGCAAATGGTAAACACAGTTCGACCTGCATGAATGGAACAGATTGTGTCACAATGAGCAATGATAAAAAAAAGCACAAGCTATTGTTGGCGAATGCAAAACAATATTTTTGCAGAACAACTTGAGGCCTGCTTTTCTTTCTTTTTTGTTGCTGCTTTGCAAATGATGAGACCTGTTGAATAGTCATGGGAAAATTTTTTTTTTTACCATTTGGCTACCCCAACCATACGCTTTTTTTCAACAGCAAGATAGAGCTTTACAATCAAGGAGCACATTAACATGAATTCAGTAGGCAAAGCAACTCCAAAAAGAACAAAAATATACAGAGCTAATAAGCAGGTTGCATCTGGCTTCACTGGCATCGATGTACTTTGTACCATTGCAGCTGCAATGTTAGAAAGCAAATTTTTTAAATGGTGCACACAAAGAAGAGACATTGCATGGAGCATAAATATGTCATCTGTCAGCAATGAAGAAAAGCACATGCAGTAACACACAAAAATGCTATCGGCAGAAGCTTTCAGTCCAACTTCACTTACAGTTCTAGCAGTATGAATTCAGCCACTGCAGAAAGAAAGTGCTCACAATTAAGTATATGCAAAATGTAAACATGAAAGCTCTAAATAGCGACTCAATACAATTAGGAAACATACCACCCATATTAGCCAAACACACATCAAAGCACTTTTCTATGTGGAAGTTCACATCACAGTTATCAAATGTCGCATCTCTTACACTTGACAATCTCTCTGACTACAACATGCATTTTATAAAAAGTTAAGGTGACTAAACAAAACATCTTTTTTTTTTTTCCATGCGGCTTGAGAGTAACGAGACTACAGTGCTATGCTACAACAGTCTTTGAAGACACAGGAATTCTGGGCCGTGTTCATTCCTGACCAGCTTTAGAAGAAGACAACCTGAAAAGTATGGAGAAACAACTAGTTTAGCTTTTGATATCAAAACACTCACAAAAAGTCCAGACCATGCAAGCCACAATCACAGACATTTTATAATGCCAGTGCCACCACTGCAAAAACATGCAAGAAACTTAAGTGGGTAGCCAGACGAGGCAGCTGTGCAATGGAATGGCATGTTGCATCCTCTCTGACCTGGACAGGTAAAGCAAGAGTTTTAAAGGTGCCACGAAATGGTCGTCCAGTTATTTCCAGTATATCATTGTAACCAAGAGTATGGTTACACGAAATATGGTTACACACACGCACACAAGAAAACAAGGTGTCCAGCGCACATTTTGACCGGAAATTTTAATTTAAAGTTGATGCCTCCGAGCGCCAGACAGCAACTGCTATTTTGGCATGGCTGGTGGGTTGTCAAGAAATGCGAGGCTGTCGCTGTGTCATCTGCTTCAAGATGTTCCAAAACAATGTGCACGCCTTGCTGAACTCTCGTTGCCCCACACACTCTTGCATCCATCAGTGCAGCAAGGGTGCAATAATATGGCATGTGGATAAATATGGCACAAACCAGACAGTGCCTGCAGAAACCGTCTCGGGCCGACTTTCGAGACGGAATGAACTTCATTTCGTCATTTGTCAATGTTGCCAGACTGCTGTACAATCCAACTGCGACACAAGAAAATCGGAATACAAATTTCTACCGCACCTTTTCTTTTTCTAAATTCTACTGGCAAATATGCTACAGTCCAACACAAAGAGAATTCATACGTATTTTTAAACTACACAGAATTTTAAAAAATTGTCTGTCCCAGATAACACATTTCTAGTCCTTGAGCTGAATTACTTGAAGAGATGGATATTACTTGCATGAGAAATTGAAATACATAATAGACTAACAAAATTTTTGAAATTCTGTTAAGATAATTACTTTACGACACATATTGCAATTTATAAGTTGTAGCTGGTGTAACTGCAAGGCGCGTCTTCTTGCAATGTACCTGCTTGCACTGTGCCAGGAGGATTATGAACAGTTCATTTCAAACCTAACAGAAATCTACGATTGCGCTGTTAGAAAAAGGCAATGTTATTTTCCAGTGGCTATCTGGGGAGGTATTCTGTAAGAGTCGCCCGAGTGGACTTGTCCATTTTGTCTGCTGCTGAAGTGGTTATTGGCTGTGGCGCCTCGCTGCTATGGACGCGCAGCCCAGCGCAGCCAATCAGAACTTCAACAGCAGACGAAATGGACATGTCCACTAAGTGGACTTTTACAGAATACCTCCCCTGTCACTGAGGCATTTTTGGCAAACACCTTGCTGATGAAGCTGTCAGATCGGCCCATGATGAATACAAAAACCATGGTCTGTGCGTCTGAAGATTCTGAAGCTTAAGATTCTAGAGCTTAAGATTCTGGGCATGAGTACTAACACTTCTTCTAGAGTTGCAATGGAAGCATTTTTTATCAAAAAGAAGAGAGATTGTTGTATAAGTGCGTCATCAATCACACTTCTTAACCCAGAGTTCGACTTCTGGTGCAACCGCCTTTAACCTATCTACACATTCTCCCTGTGCTGTTTCTGTATTTTGATTGTGCGTACACATGACTAGGCGATATATTTGTGAAACCCTTCCCCCTATTAGTTGTGAGTGCAGCGCTTGTCTTTATCTTTTTTTCCTATGCGAGTTGTCTTTTTGTTCGCGCTAACTTTCCTCATCAGCATGCTCATACCACTATCAAGAATGGACACAGCCAGCGAACTTCAACGAATTACTCACAACATGCTGGCTCTTTATATTGTCTTGCAGCCATTGTTTGTGCATGCCTGATATATCACTGCAGCTATGATTACCACCAAACCTCCCCCGGTGTGTCACTACACTACTGTGCTACCCGCAAATGGGTGTAGCTTCCACAAATTTATACTCCTTCCTCATTGGAATGGCCGACTCACCCATAAGTGACCTAGATATTAATTTTGAGGAGACCATTAAGCCACTCCTTTCCTACAGCCCTTGCTTTTACATCCAATTTTAGCCTGTCCGGAGTGCACAGAGCCAATTGGATAGTTGAACCTTTAGAGAGGAAAAGATCTAGTGCTTGACCTCATCCATCAACACAGAAAACTGTGCGCGCTCCCATGACTTTTCTAAAATCAACAAAAATGACAAGACGCTTACATAGACACTTTGCGTCTATTACTGTGGGTATGTTTCTTTGCCTTCTAAAGATGATAGAAGAAGAAAAAGAAGAAGATGGGGCTTTAACGTGCCAAAACCACAATCTCATTATGAGGCACGCCGTAGTGGGGGACTCCGGAAGTTAGAGCACCAGGGGTTCTTTAATGTGCACCCAAATCTAAGTACACAGGTGTATTTGCATTTTGCCGCCATCAAAATGTGGCTGCCGTGGCTGGGATTCGATCACGCGACCTTCTTCCGTCTTCTTTCTCTTTAATCCCCCATGTAGATTACCAAACCAGATGTTCATCTGGCAAGCCTCTGTGCCTTTCTCTGTTTTTCTCTCTCTCTCTCTCTGAGGATGAGACCAGCCTAGTGATATGCTAAGCATGCTAAGAAATACACTGGCAGTCGAGGTATTTTCGTGCTTCCATGCTCAAAACGTTTTATTATAAAGTAAGAGAAACAACAGTGTATTTTTATCCATAGCTTGAAGGCACATACCTCCAAGCCAGTGCCACCCTTATAGTTAGTTGAAAACTTCATAACCGACCTTTTTGTTAATTATTGACCTACGCATTTCAATTGATTATGCAAGTAATGTTTGCCTCTTTGAGCAATCCAGTTCAAGGATTTGAACTGAGCTATCTGCCACAGGCCGTTCTTAAAAATTTTGCATACTCTTTAAAAAAAGGTAAGCATGTGCCAGCCAATTATGTTTCCTCATCTTTATTATGCTGTTGCAGAAGTGAACTTCTTTCAACACCGGCATCTCTCAGGAAGAATGGTTTGAAGAGTGGAAGGCAGCAGGCAGGTGCAGCATGGGCACACAATATGACATTAACTGCTTAATGCCTTCAAGTTTAATTCATTTCTTGTGGTGCCACTGCGATAAACTTGATGTCATAGTGGCACCATAATGCTCTGCAAGTATTGCACCGCAATACTTAATGCTGGCTGAGGCATAGTGCGTTCTCACAATTTATGCAGCCTTTGAATGTGTATTCTTGCTCCCAATGTTAGCAGTTACAGGAATTTGAAAGAGGCATTTATGAACTTAAATAATTCTACATAAGATATGCCTATCAATGTGTTAGTATAGTTTCTCAAACTTCTGCAAGCTAAATATTTCTGTGTGACACTAGGATTGTAAAACAAACTCGCAGCGTTAACTTCACACGAGTGGCACTGATATTAGGGAGTTTCAGATTTTGTACACGCAAAGTTAGGGGAGGCAAACCAGCAGGCTTAGAAAAGAACGCAAAGGTATACAAAAGAACCCCACAGGGGTACAAAAGAATGTAAGTTGGGCATGGTGCTTTGCTTACTCAAACTCGTCCGTATACAAAAAATCCAAAACTCCCTGTTAGTTTGTCACAGAGTATAGAAGGCTCATTTCTGCCTGGTGGTTTCATGAACTCTAATTTCAAGGTCAGCAGAACACCACTGCTGCTACCAGTTTGGCCACCATACCACTGCACAAAACATCTGTTCAGGTAGTGATTGACTGGGAATGAAAATGCTCTTGTGGTTTGAGGCATGGAAGAAGGAAACAAAACAGAAGAGGCGCCCGACGTCATTTATCTCAAGCCAGATGTGACGACTAAGGCACCTTGGTAGGCCACCCTTCTCCTCCTTAGACCCTTTCTACCATGTTCTTTCCAGAGGAGCCACTGGCTTGCACCATCTCTTATCGTGCTTTGTAAACCAAGCTTTTATTGTGGGGAGTGCAGGACACAGCATGACTGCAAGATTCCTGCAAATCAGTCTGTCGGAACAGAACAGAAACGTAACTGAAACATTATTATTTACATTCTTTTAGAGTGAAACTGGAATAATTTTTATCGACTTTCAATTCAACAGGAAAGTTGGCAATTCGAAACAACCGACGTCAAGCAATGTCAGCATTAGTGCGTATCTCAGGCAGGGATAGTAAGGGTGATAGCTGGTCGAGCGCTCCACTTAACCTAAGCCTGCCGCTCGGTGCGCTAGCAGATTGGCATTGTAGCATAACACAGGGTTTGCGCACTGAAGAGCTCATTGTTTTGTTTTCTATGTGTACAATGCTTTGTTACCAAAATTTTATAGTTTGTTTAGGTTCGTTTTATTGGCACAGTGGTCTCGCATTTCGGCGAGTACACTCGATGACGTGCTGCTTGAGAGCTCATGCTCAATGCCTTGATTCTGAATTCTGAGATCATACTGCTTGCTGTGACCCAAAGCACTGAGCGTGATCTCAGAATTCATAATTCAATTATTAAGAACAATAAATAATATGTTTTTATCGTTACTCCGCATCAAAAATTTTTTGCAAGCAGACAAAAACCGTTATGAACCGTTACGGATCACTTTCTTTTTTGTACCGGAGCAGAACCGGAAAGAAACTTTTTTCAGTAAAATGAAACTAAAACCAGAATGAAAAACCTTTCGTTCCAACAAGCTGCTGCAAATGCACGCAGCGCCATGACAGTATTGCATGTGCCTGCTCTGTGCGCGGTGCAAGTGCAGATGTGCCAACAGCTGAACAACGGTAATCAATGCTGTCCACACTTGCTCACCCGAGTAGAGGATCGAGGAGCTGTTGCAATGACTGTTGTTGCTGTTTGGACCACTAGTCCCAAAGGCACACAATTTGCACCCCACTTTTTCCAATGCGGCCGGGGCCTCCCCCAAGCTTTCTTTCCTTCAAGGTTTGAAGTGCGTAAAATTAAGTAGGGTGTGGCTTCGACATATAAGTCGTACTGTACATTTTGTTTCAGAACTGAGGCACAAAGTACTGTTGCAATGGCTTGTTGTAGGGCGCCTTGTTGTCCTCCTCAGCCGCTGCTTCGTACAGCGTGGAGACAACCGCGGCGTCTACTATGGTGTCAGGCATGCGCATGCCCAACACCGTAGGGGCGTGTCGCTGGCGCTCGTGTGAATCCGCCATACACGTGCCCAACGCTGTAGTAGACAACGCAGTTGTCTTTACCTTGTATGGAGCAGCGGGCAAGGAGGACAGAGGCACTCTCACGTGTTGAGATGTTGCAAATACTGTTGTGCACCTACCCCTTTATCATTGTTGTGGATCAAGCAACAAGATCATTAGCAGTCTGAATATACTGTAAACGAAATGGAGTGCATGAAAGGGTGTTAAGAGCAATGAACAGTGACCTCTGAAATGACCTGCATGCGAGTCATACAGCCCCCAAATACCGTGAAATCTTTTTGGATAATTTGATAATTACAGTGACTGACTTCACATTAAACTGAGAAAACGCATGTTCCGGTTTCTACGTTATAGTTGTTACATTCTATTCTGCACATTTGTGTCAAAATTCGGGCATTACAACCTCCCCTGGAGAGGCGACTGTGAACTCCATCTGCATTTCTGGCTCAATGATGTGCAGTTCAGCCTGAAGTTAATGACTGCTGATTGCATGTACACTTTTCAGTTATTTACATGCTACTGTGGATTGCTTAAAATGCAATTTGACCAAAAAAAAAAGGATATCTCAAATTATGACTGAATTTCAACAGCAGAATACTGAATTTGCTATTTGAAATTTTCAAATGTTTGCACACACATAAACAGTTAGCAAATGGTCGAGTGGGCAGACTATTTATGCAAGGGATAAAATGAAGTCACAGCAGCATCGCAAGCTCAATGAGGTTGCTGTGCCAGCACTCTCTCCAACAGCCTTGAAATATTGCTATGTAGCATGCAAATAAACTTAAATTATGACACACTGTTCAGCCTTATTTCTGCGCGGTCAATATGTATCTCCATCATGTTTTACGGTTAAATATTGCTGAAAAGCTACAACACCTAAGAGACGGCATTTGGGAGTGGAAATTCAAACGCCGAGATCAAAACCTCTAGATCTCTCGAAGGGCTTTCCTTGTTTCATTTTTATAGAAAATAACTGCCAAACACGATAACTGTATCATTTGCGTGGAATCATTGAAAACTGCACTACAGGAAGCTTAGGGTACAAGATGTTTCTTCTGCTTCATTACATGCTACTTGGTACAATCGCGAATTCTACGATATGCTTCTAGCAGCCGTTTTGCTGCGCTTTAATTGACCGATGAACCGCACACAATTACGCAAAAGTTTAGCCTAGAGCAGTTTCGGCTGACGTTTTCCTTCCTTTTTCGTTTCCTTCAGGCAGCCGCAACGGGAAAACTTGCGGCGTCAACGCCACGGTGACAGCCAAAGCTTTCGCATTAAACAGTTTCTGCGGTTAGGGTGACAGTGTGCTGACAATGTGCTGACAATGTGCTCGCAGTTATTCGAAAACATCGTTACCGCGTCAGCGAAAGCAGCAAGTCAGTTTTATAAAGCGCGCGCATTTCGATCTCCCAGCACGATCAAGAACCACACACGAAATGCAAACCAACACTCTCGAAATTTGAGTTAGTACTGACTTCACTGCAGTACTCACATTACATGGTCACTGCGCTGGCCATCTATTGCGCGGCATTTCTTTAGAAAGCTTGGCGCGCAGGCACATTTGAGGATGCAACATGCCACTTCAGCGTTGACTAAAAGCGAGCACGGTATGCAGGCTGGATCACAGAATAGCTTCAACAACAGACTCGCAATCGTGAGCACAATACTATCTACGCATAACGAACATTCAAAGCACCAAATCCGCACAATCACTCAACAGAATGGGTAAGCTGCAACCGACAAGAGTTTGCGTCGGTTGAGTTGCACTGCAGAAATGCAAAACAAAGAAATGCAGAGCAGAGCGCGTCGAACGCTAGTGGAACGCTGAAAAGGCCCGTGCTTGGAGAAGTGCTGAAAATGGCCACCGTATTTCCTAGCGCTGCCATCGTTAACGAGACAAAGCAAGGAGAGAGAGAGAGAGAAAGAGAGAGAGAGAGAAATGTGTTTTGTCTCGCAGGAGTTGGGGAACGGAACAGAATTACACATAGAAGAGCAAATAAACTGCCAGCGTAAAAAAAGCGATTAATTTTGACAACGAGCCTGGGGCTCTCTAACGTGCACTCAAACACACGAGCAGATGCACAAGCGTATATTTGTTTTTGTTTGTTTGTTTGCGTGCCTCTGGTTTCATTGCGTACCTTATTATTGCGGTAGCATTAAAAATTAAATCAAATTATGGGATTTTACGCGCCAAAATCACTATTTGATCATGATGCAACCGTAGTGGGGGACTCAGGAAATTTAGACCACCTGGGATTCTTCACCGTGCGCCTAAATCGCCTAAATTTATACTCCATTCCATACATAGCAGTCAGCGCTGTGGGAACTACGCAAGAAGTTCGGTCAAGAAAAGTTATCACTCCGCGCTTTCCGTCGATCATATTATTGTATGAAGCTCTATGCCTGCTTCGTCCGTCTGCTAGCGCGAGCATGCACGTGACGCTTCCGGCGACGGGTTGCACCGTGGAATGCAAATAAAGAACAAAAAACAAACAAACAAAAAAACAAGGAAAATGAGAAAAAAAGAATAATTTAGAACAACGGATTAGCAGCCGTATGTCGCAGTCTGATCTGACAACTTTATTTGGAATCCGGCGATTGGGAGGCCCGGGCCTGGGGCCGCCTAGATGGCCACTGGGAGCTGCTGCTCCCGTGCGGCTTCCTTGGCTCGCTGGACGGCCCAAAGTTGGTCTTGGAGTTCTGAGCTGAGCAGCATGGCCGACCACCGCGCCCGTAGATTTTCTGGGGAGACTGCCATTTTATTTTGGTATATTTCACATCCCCACAATATGTGTTGAAGGGTGGCTCTAACAGACTTGCATAGCTTGCACATATCGCTCTTGTATATATCGGGGTAGAAAGTTTTTAGTTGCACGGGACTCGTATAAGTTTCTGTTTGTAGTCGCCTCCAAGTAACGGACTCAGCTCTGTTCAGTTTAGTGTGAGGCGGTGGCAATACTCGCCTCCGATTTTGATAGAATTTGGTAATATCACTAAATCTTGTTAATATATCTTTTTCTCTCCAGATTTCCTCCTCCGCGTTCTCCTGACCGATGGAAGTCACTCTTTGCTCAGCTCGGCGAGTAAGACCTCGAGCTTCGCGGTGTGCTACCTCCTTGAGGTTGACTGCGGGAATGTCTGGAGTCGTATGCGCTGGGAACCAGAGCAATTGCCTGCCGTTCTTTTTTGCATTGGAGAACTTTGCTTCATTGACTCTGATGATGTGCCATGCCTCAGGAGAGATCCTACCTTTTGCATAATTTCTAATGGCCGCTTGAGTCGCAGTGTGTTTGTTTCTAAGGATTAAAACTGTTTCATTCGGTACTGAGTCTATATATAAACAACAGTCGGCCACAGTTGTGGTCAGAAACCTTCGAACTATATTCAAGTGCGAACGAAGCCATTGCAAGAAGTCTCTCCAGGCTCCACTAGTGTTCCTGTTTATGCTCCCCCAGGGAGCATATACAGGAACACTAGCCTCCGCAGCGTTGACTGCTATCTATGGAACACGGGAGTTTTCGCATTTCGCCCCCACCGAAATGCGGCTGCCAGTGGCCCTATACCGTAAAACTGTTCCAGCATGTTGTTAGTCCCATCTCCTGACGTCAAATTTGCATAACCGCCGACGCAAGCATCGGGCGGTGACCCGCAGGGTTGTCTGGAGAGACCAATCAAACACTCTCCTTATTTATAGGAGGTCATGTTTGTTTGCTTTAAAAACGAATAACATTGCCTACACTGAGCGGTTTGTCTTGAGAGGAAGCTTTAGCTCCAGTGCTCGTATCTAAATATATGTAAAAGGATAATTCGTTTTTATCGGCAACTACTGCACCAAATTTGACGAGGTTTAATTTGTTGCATTTAAAAGAACAACTTAAAATCTACTGACTGTTGGTTTCGAATTTTCGATTTACGGCTTCAATGTTTTATTAAAGAATGGCAAAAATCGCAAATTTTCAGAAAACGAAACTATCAAGATTACAACTCCGTAACTCAGCAAGGAAAAATGATATCGCAATTTTGTGAATTGTGCCTAATAGCACATCTAAAGCGGACAAATGTGACATCTTACACATGAATCTAAAAAAATTTCGTTAATATGTAATTACAACTTTTGCAGAACCCTTGTAAACAACGTAACAAATTCACATAAGATGTAAAATGACATATGAAATTTGTCCGCTTTGAATGACCTAATGGATGCCGGCAGTTCACAGAACCCTGATATCTGTTCTTGATGCTGAGCTATTAGTTTGTAAACTTCGTGCTTCTATTTTTTTCAAACTTCTGAATTTTTGAAAATCTTTTTAACAGAACTCAAGCCCTAAATCAAAATTCCGCTTCCAACAGTCACTAGGATTTAACTTTATCTCTCAAATGCAACAAATTTCATTAAAATCGGTCCAGGGGTTATCTCAGAAAAACGTTTTTTGCGTTTTTACATGTATTTGAATAGGCCGCGTCGGAGTTGGGCCCGAGCTAAAGCTTCCTCTTAATTGGCTGAGAAGAGGCGAGGAGCACGCTCAAGTGGAGAGGGTTTTGGTGGGGCCGAGCCAGTGCACTGAAAATCGATAACCGGATGAAGGAAGAGGGTGGTGCCGGCGTCTGCGATTGGTCCGCTTTCACTTAATTAGCTTGCGGTGGCTGGTAGAAAATCGTGAGGGCATGCAACGGAAGGTTAAGAATGCTGCTAAAACGGATCCTCAGCAAAAAAGAATTGGCAGGACGAGGTCGTAAACGTGCCGAAAGTGCTCAGAAATGTTACACGACCACGCAAATAGTTTTATTGTACGCAAACAAAACCATGCTCTTCGGCCGGTGCGAGTAGCCAGGGCCTGAGCGATTGGCGGCAGCCATCTTTTATTCCTTTCAGAACTGGGCAGCCTGCGGCTATTCAGAAGAAAAATCCAATTTTGTTCGGCATATTAATGCATCTTTAACGCGTACACGTCACTTTAACGGGGTGAGTTTTCGCGGTTTTGTGACGTCGCGTGATAGGCAGGTGAAGTGGCTGCAGCCTTAAATATTTTGACCAATATCCGAGGTCTAATGGCGAAAAGGCATCGAATGAGAAATGAGTTTTTCTTTTGTTCGACCCAATCATGCATAATCAGTGTGTACGCGTCATATCAGATGGGGACCCATCGCGGTTTTTGTGACGTCGCGTGACAGACAGGCGACGGGAGGGGGTTCAAAAAACTTTTTGACCAATCGCGGAGGCTGATTGAAGAATTGGAATAGAAAAATTTGGGATAGCTTTACGTTATAGCGCCTCAGGTTAGAGCATCAAAGTGGAAAAAAAATATATATGTGAAGTGTGGGAAGCCGGTCACGTAGTAGAGGTAGGGAGAGGATGGGAGAGCTTAGAAGAGCATGTATGCATACACACATATGAGTCCAAGGTATATGTGGTTGATGTAAGGTTATAATTCAAAAGTTTATGCGCTTAAAAAATGTTGGCTGATGGTTTAGCTCTGACAGCATGAACAATATTGTGCGTTAGCACCGTCGACCCTAACTTCGCATAGTTTGTCCTGGCGTGCCATGGGTATACATGGCCCTCAGTATATGCTAGTCTCCAATGAACCTCTTTGATGCCAACTTGGTTATTGGGTGTGTGTCAGTAGGTGTGTATTGCTCTTCAAAGAACGTATTTGACCAACCACGCGCCGCATACTCTTCGATAGTCTTCTTCGCCCGTCGAGTCCTCATAGCTTGAATGTTGGCGCCTTCGCGGCGTTGTCGCTGTTCGAGAGTTTCGTTAGCCCTCGCGTTTCTCGTGGCCTCGGCATCAGGGTAGAGATGGCGTTCCATATGTGCAGGAGTTTTATTTGCACGTTCACAGTCTCTCAACCTGTCTGCTTCTAACTTCTTTTTTCAGCCACAGTGACATGATCAGTCGACGCGCGCTCACGTTTCAGCCGTAGTTGTGCGTTTCGTCGAGCCCGGCGCTTCGCTTTAACGAACTCAGATGGACACGCCGCCTCAACCATGGCTCGTCTCTTAAGAAGTTCGACACGACTTCCGATGCGCTACTTACTACCTCAGAGACGAAGAAAACCGCGCCCTACCCCCCCCCCCCCCCCCGCCCCCATCGGCATCAACTACGATTTTCTATTGGCTGCAGGTGTCGCGGCGCGCGCGCTCTGAGTGGCAGCGCCGTGCCAGGCGGGAGCGCGTCATTGGCTGCAGACGGATGCTCTTCTCTAACGCCTGACGTATCTACACCTCGCCTCCTCTCCGCCGCCCGGCGCTGCTGTTGGCTCTTCTTCCTCTTCGCAATCACACACTCTCTCTGGTCGTGCAGCGGACGGACAGACAGACAATGGCTTTTCGCCAGATTGGAAGTGCTAGCGCACTAAAAACTGTTTATTGCGTCGACGTTGTGTCTCAGGACTGAGTCTCAGTCTTGAGAAAGGTCTGCCTCAGGCCGAAACGATGACACAATAAACAGTTGTTATATGAGAAGTGCATCAATGTTTATATTTAGTGCCACTGATGGTAGTCTGCTCCGGAACACTGTCAGTTGCACTCCGCTCTTCGAAGAGGCAGGACGCGTGTCGAGTGAACTCTTGAACAATGCTTTGCAGTGTGGTGAACGCGGTTTAGATCATGGATCCGGTAGCTCCAAGAGGTGCGATGTAACGCTAATGCATTTCTCTCGCACTTACCGCCAAATTGCTACGTAATTTTCTTAGGGCGCCTTCGCAGCGTCTGAATAACTCGCCCCACCGTGCAGCTCACAGAGCTGGTGGCGACCGAGCGCTCACCACAGATGTTCTGGGGTGTGCCTCTGTGATAGCAAGCTGTGCCATTATTACGTTTCTCTTATCTGTCGAAGTACGTGCTAGGAAATTTTGAGTCCGGTACAGTGCTGCCTGTCTTCCCAGTCTTAACGCGCACGCACGCGCGCGCTCTCCACAAAGCAGGCTTTACCCCACAAGGTATCACACTGAGGCAAAGTCGACTTTAAGGAAGCTAGATGCGGAAGCAATGCAGATGCGCTCGGTAAGTCTTAGATACATTTTGCGGCAATAACTGCGTGTAAACTATGTCACCGGTAATAATGCATGGTACTCTGGTCATCAATGATGCGTAAAACTGCGTGCCAACGTACACGAAGGTTCAGTGACGTGCCGCATGCGTCAATGGCAGGCTTGTATGCATCTAATTTTGACTGACTGAGTACTTGCAATCGACTATATGTCTTCGTAATATTGTAACTGATCATTTAGACCATTTTAACGGCAACCTAATAAAACAATTACTTTTTTGTAATGAATTAGAAGTAATGAGTTACATTGTTCAGCAAATAAGTTGAGCCAGGGATACAGCAAGAAGCACTTGGTGAAACCAGATGAAACCAGATGAAACCAGATGAAAGCACCAGATGAAATATAAAAGAAGGATTAAGTGATGAATGCTCGTGACAATATAGTAATAAAGTACTTGCGATCGCAAATTATAATAACATACTATTTGCGATTGGAAATGATAATAGAGTATACTTGCAAGTAAGTCGGAAGATGTGCTGAGGTATGTTGTTGTTTACACGTCTTTATTCACATTGTTGCCCTTAAAGGGCTGCGGTGAATTGGCTTGTTAAGTGGCGGGAGTGAGAAGGTAAGGGAAACAGTGATGAGGGTGACTTAATTATCTACGTCATGGGGTCTGATGCTTTCGCTGGTACGCTCGAAATACAGAAGCCTGGTCCCAGTGGCTGGAGCCTCAGGATCACCCAGGAATTTGTGCAGTGACCGCCAGAGCTCGTTGGCGGTCGCAGCACCGCTGTGTCTCGGTATCACCCGGGTCTGTAGGGAGGTTGGTCGCCATTCCGTTGGGAGCGAAGCAAGGGCCCTTTGCCTGGGGCTAGAATACAGCGGGCAGTCCCAGATTGAGTGTTCGAGGTCCGCCCTGGTGTCGCAGGGGCCGCATGTACCCGGACGCGAACATTCCAGGCCACGAGGGTCCTTCTTTCTGCGAAAACGCTGCACGAGGAAGGGAGTAAGGAGGGTGCCAGTCTGTACCTGCCGGAGCAGAACCTGCTGCCGACGAGTAGCAGCCTGGGAGGGAAGGGGAGGGATGTACATGGGATTGGACGTAGTCAGGAGATAGCTGCGCCGAGGTGTACGATTACTGTGCATGCGTCCCTGCGAGGTTGCCTTGCAAGCAGAAGTTTGTGGTGGATGATGACCGCATCACTTCCCCAATTTTCTGCCGTTTCGACAAATACGTGCTTGTTACAGAGTGCCCTGTGCTTTCACTCTTCTCTGGCACAAACAGACTCAACTTACTCCTTCGGTGAGTGCGAGAGTTGTAGAAAATAAAATTTCACGTGGATTACGCAGATATTCCCGCAAAAGGAGTTAACCCCGATCCACTTTTTTCCTAGTGTCCTCGATAAGTTTACGTGGTCACTGTGGTAGAAATCTGTGCTGCCGTGAGCCCGTGTTTACAACAGTACTTTTTGTCGCAGCGAACGTGCTACGTGCAGAAATTTGACAAGTATATCCTGTCATTATGACAGAAAATTTTACATCAACGTTGTGAACTCGATATGAATGTTACGAAGGAAGCGATATGCAAGAACAGGCATCGAAAGTGACGATGCCATGTGCGTTCATATTGTGACGGGTATAAAATTGTTTACAAGATGTGTTTACAAGGCATGTATAAGCAGCAGCCGAAAATCCCGAGAGGCTGTTGCCACTTCGTCGTCCTTACCATTGACGACCTTGTCCTCTTTTCCACCGTAACTACATGCATTGTCCAAGACAATTATCGTGAGGTGCCTAAATGTAATTTTCGAGAGCTGCTGTTAGTCTTTAGCAGGCTCCTCCAGTATTGAATGGCTCTGTTACTACAATCAACTAAATGAGGCAGCTAGAACTCAAATATTTGGCGGCCCGATGAGAGGCGTTAAATATAGAAAAGAAGCGTAGCACACCTAATAAACACGAGCACAAATACAATAAAAGGGTCGAAGAAAAAATTACGTCACGAAAAATACAAAGGAAACGACACAAAGTAGTTGTCAGTGCTACAACTACAGCGTATGCAAGTTAACACTAAAATTTTCACAGTTTGTTGGGAACGCTGTGGTATTGCCTCGAATACTGTGCCGTATCATGCGGTGGCACGATGCATTAGCGTCTTTGTAACATAACCAGCAGCATCCGGTCAATGTGCAAACAAGTTGAATGCTCGAAGAATACCAGCACGCAACTGTCCTGTGTGCAAGTTCTTAAAAAAAAAAAGTACGTTTCTTTATTTGTGCCCTCAGAGCAAAAGCCGCAGCCCCTGAACGCTGAAGGCGGCGGCGGAGGTGGAGGTGGAGGGGGTGTCACGAACGCGAGCGAAGTCACCGTGGCGCAGGCTACCACAGCGCCGGCCGCCGGGAAATTCAAACCCCGACCACGTGACAAAGGTGAGCCTCCATGCATACTCCGTTTCGTACATCAGATGCAACGCCTTGGAAGCTGCACAAGTAGTGCGGTCTCCAAATTGTATCACTCCGCGCGCTGCGCGCCAGCGCCGTTTGATCGCGCGAGCATACACGTGAGGTTGCCCCGACGGGCTGCAAATAAATATCAACAAAGAGCAAATTGATCTAAAAAAAAAAACGTGTTAGCAGCCGAATGAGCGCATGGTTTGTTTGTTTCGAAGGGTAAATTCTGATTTTCATTCAGAGCTTACCTTATATACGGAACGTTTTCACAAAAATCGGTCAAAAGACAGCGAACTGTTTCTAAGTGCGAACGCAGCTACTGCAAAAAGTATCTCCAGCCTCCACAGCGTTGCACCTGATGGATGAAGCGGAGTATTGTTTCATTCGATTCGCGCGCGCCACTTTCTGAACTCTATTTCACGAGGCGCCGCACTTCGCCGTTGGTTTCACCACCGGGTCAACATATATGGCGGCGTCTGCACGCGGCCAATCTTTTTCACTCGGTGCCCGGCTTCGTGCAGGACGCGTTCACAACGTTCCTCGCACTCGTCAGAAATGTGTATAGCGTATATACAGCGCTTCGTGGCAGGAGCTGCCGATGCCGGTTCCGCGTGAGCAAGAACTGCCACTGAACTGGCGGCGGGAGCCTTAGTTCCCAAAGGGCAGGGAGAATGGAATAGACTTTATCACCCGTATTCCAGAACGTGACTATACAACGCTTCGCTTGACCCAAGAAAGTAAATTAGAAAAAAAAAACTCCCACCGTTTCACAGTGTCGCCTATCGATCATGGGACCTCGCACTCAACAGCCGAGCCTTTTAACTATTACGCTACGTGCGCCGCTATGAAAAATACGAATAAACTTCAACAATATTGCGCGGGGCGCTTTGTAAGTAGAGACAAAAGCGCAGTTGACCTCACGCAGCGTCTCGTAGCGGTCTGTCAAAACGCGCGGGCGCGTTTACTTGGCGTCAGCGGTTGCGTGCAGTAAACGAAGACGTAGCGCATGACGTAGCGCGTGCAGTTGGGGTAACATGAATGTCCCGTTGCGGTTTCTCGAGTCGAGAGAGAATGCAGCGGGGCTGACGTATCGTGGCTTCTCTTGCTTTGCGCTGCACCGGGCGGAATATGAGAGCTCGGAGCGTCACCGCGGGCAACTACAAACGAGGAGGAAGAGGAAATGACTTTATTTGCGTGCCCTGCGAGCTGGTGGGGAGGGCCAAAGGCCCCGCCCAGGTGACGGCCAGGAGTTCGTGGGTCCTGGCAGCATCCTCGGCCCGCTGGACGGCCCACAGTTGATCCTCGAGGGCGGGGATGAGCAGCGCGGCTTCCCAGCGCGTGCGAAGGGTGTTTCTGGAGGCCGCGTTCTCGTTATTGTTATGCATCCCTCGGCATTCCCATAATATATGCTCCAGATTGGCTCTGGATTCACACGTGTTGTTGGCGTCCTAGTTTGTAACTGCCGCTATGCGACAGACTGCTTTTTTGTCAATTTTGGGTGAGGTCGCGGGAATATGCCCCTCTGTAACCTATAGTGTTTCGTGATGTCATTAGATGTGGTCATTCTACCCGCCACGGTTGCTCAGTGGCTATGGTGTTAGGCTGCTGAGCACGAGGTCGCGGGATCGAATCCCGGCCACGGCGGCCGCATTTCCATGGAGGCGAAAACACCCGTGTACTTAGATTTAGGTGTACGTTAAAGAACCCCAGGTGGTCGGAATTTCCGGAGTCCCCCACTACGGCGTGCCTCATAATCAGAAAGTGGTTTTGGCACGTAAAACCCAATTATTTAATTTTTTAAAGTAATTACTGCATGCTTGTTTTCCTGTTATATTTATGTGTTATAAAGGACGCGTGGTTGGTTTCCTCGGTATCCTAGGTGAACTGAACGAGGCACACAACTTTTTATATAATAGCCATTTTTGTGTGAAATAGATGATCAAAGTTTAAAACGTGTAGGTTCATTAGTGACTATACGTATAAAAATTATTCAAGCGTACTAGAGCATTAAGCGCATGTGTTACAAACCGCGTAGAAAGTTTGCCTAATATCTTGGAAGGAACTCAACGTGTTACTAAGGTGAAATTTCAGGGGTTTAAAGGCAATCTTATGAGTAATTAGGGGGCGAAAACTTAAGAGCGTCAGTTAACTGCCTGCTTAACTGGAAGCTTACCATCATCATTAAAAATAAAGGTGCACAATCAAGGCATTCTATCGGTGCTAAAATATGGGGCCGAAACTTGGACACTGACGAAGCAGCTCGAAAAGAAGTTAAGCACCGCGCGAAAAGCGATGGAACGAAGAATATTAGGCGTAACGTTCAGAGACAGGAAGAGAGCGGTGTGGATCAGAGAGCAAACGGGGATAGCCGACATGCTAATTGACATTAAGAGAAAAAAAAATGGAGCTGGGCAGGTAATGTAATGCGTAGGTTAGATAACCTGTGGACCATTAGGGTTACACAATGGATGCCACGAGAAGGGAAGCGCAGTCGAGGTCGACAGAGGACTAGGTGAGGTGATGAAATTGAGAAATTCGCATGCGCTAGTTGGAATCGATTGGTGCAGCACACAGGTAATTGGGGAGAGGCCTTCATCCTGCAGTGAACATAATTCGATGGAGAAAGGGATCATGTTTAGGGTGATGTTCGGAGAAAGTGTAACCTTTTGTGGCTGAGTTAAGAGCGCTGGAAATACGAAATACTAATTGTGTCCCTGTAATAATTCGTGCGTTGTATGTGCGTGGTAGGTTTCTCCGGTGTATTCGACTAACTAAATGAGGCACCTTGATTATAGGGGGTGTTTGTTTTTCAGACCATACGTATTTTTTATGAGGAGGTAACGAGCTCAGCTAACGTGGCGTTCTTGCAGACGAGTTTCTAGGCGAGGAGGATGTACTTTGCCGCCAGCAACGTGAGCTTTTTAAATACTAATTAGAAGAAGTGTACTATTAACTTTTTTTATCATTTACTTGGTGGTTGTTGTCCAAAGGCTCATTTGGAGAAATATACATATTAGCGCACACCCATATTTAAAAAAAATTGGAGGACGCTTAAGCTTCGCCTTCAAGAGTAGAACGCGACAGCGTTCCCCTCGATCCGCCAAGGGGTGTAAGGCAATAGGCTACGGCGCAGCGACTACGCGCCCCGCATCGGACGCGGTGAGCGTCGAGCAACGCCGCGTTCGGCGCGGCAACGAAATGTGCGCCTGAGCAAGCGACGCACGCCTGAGCCTTAGAAACAGCTCGTTTCTAAGGCAACACCGCATTCACTAGAGGCGCTTTTGTACCGCTTTGAAGCATCGAACTCGTGGCTGAGTGACAATAAAGAAAAAAAAAAAAAACTCGTGGCTGAGTGGTAGCGTCTCCGTCTCACACTCCGGAGACCCTGGTTCGATTCCCACCCAGCCCATCTTGCAAGTTGTTTTTTATTCATGAAATGCCTGCTGGGATTTATGGCTCATGGCCAACGCCACCGCCACCGACCACACCGGCTTTTCTGCGACGCGAGCTCCTTAACGCTGTCGCTTTAAAAAGAAAGCTTGAAAATCGCGCCATATTATCGAATTGCAAAGCTCAACCGAGACAACATCGAGATCGAGCGCGTCCAGCTGCTTGTCAGACGGCAGCGCCCCCGGAAAAGAAGTGTGGGGCGGAGTTTGAACGACAGCGTGCCGCGGCAAATCCTGAGCCCGACAGGCATCCGCAGTTGCTTGCCGTGCAAAGTGTGCCGCATCGGTATAGCTGCCGCAACTGGCCGAGACGTCCGGTTTCCAACTTCCTCGCGCTTGTCGTCGCGGGGCCTCTCGCTCCGATATATGACAGCAGAGCCGCCTTTTCAGCGCACCCGCGCAGCTCGGTTCGGTTGTTGCCCGGATTTCACCGCTGAAATTCGATCATGCATATCTCGAATTAGGTGCGGCTTTCAATATATTTTATAAAAGCAAAGCGCATTGAAATGCGACTCCCTTCAAATTCCCCATTTATAAGTAGTCCCTTGAGCATTAATGAAAAAAGCTAAAGTTTTAAAAATTACCCTTTTGAAGCTAACGTTATTAGCGGTAAAATATGTCCGCCAGGTAGAAGAGCATACGCAATTACCGTGACCAACAACCAAGGGAAGGAGCTAGTCGCTGCCACCATACTGGCCAGCAATACAGAAACGGCGGAGGAAGTGGCCATCGTTCTCGGCATCGCCACATGCAAATACACAGCAATCATCTTGAGCGACTCGCAAACGGCATGTAGAAACCTACGAAAAGGCCGAATTTCTGCCGAAGCAGTGAAGATTCTAAAGGAAATAGCAAGGCGCCAAGAACTACCCGAAACCTAAGTCGCGTGGACCCCAGGCCACGAACACCTGGCAGGAAACGAAGCAGCACATGCTGTCGCCCGAGAGCATACCAGCCGGGATTTCCTGCCGCACGGTCTCCGGAAAGCGACGAGGGTGGAGCACGTTCCCATCAACTACGCCGCAATATTGCAACATTACCGACTGGAAAGAAGAGAATATCCTCTACCACATCCAAAATTAGGCAAAAAAGAAGCCACTGCCCTCCGCAAACTACAAACGAGTGCGTATGTCCATGGAATTATCATGCACCGGACGCACCCCACCAAATTCTCATACCTATGCCGATATTGTGAGATACCCGACATCCTCCAACACATGGTATTGGTGTGCGCACACCGCGAGAAAAATAGCCAAGATGATGCCCTAGAACCGCTACAAGCGACCGAAGAAACGTGGGAGGCAATGTTAAAGGCACAGAGCCTGGAAGATCAGCGAAGTCTGGTGGACCGGGCCCGGGCTGTAGCATTAGCCAACGGCTTTCTGGACTAAGAGAGCCGCCCACCTAGGGCGAAGAAAGGACACTTTCTCGCTGTTTCTCACAATAAACGTTCATTCCTCCTCCTCCTCCTCCTCCACATCGGGTATAAACTCCTCTGCGAAAACAGCACGCTAGCAGCATGCGCTGATAGCCTTTTAATGAAAAATCTGTATTGTCTAGAAAAAGAAAGAGAAAAAACAACGAGCAACCTGTATTTGGTGAATGTGATGTAGAGGCTAAGGTTGACATGTACGCCAACTTCAATATGTTGAGTTAAGTATGGCCTTTGGGTTAAATTACCTATGCAGGGTGTTCGAGAACGTTGCGTGTTTTACGAACGGCGCAGAATTTAGACCGCTTGTCTTGGGAGAATAATAAGTGTCATCGAGGTCTGATTTACCGAAAATGAGGAGGACGAAGTTATGGCTGGTGGGATTGAGAAGGAAAATGGCTGTGACTGCAAAACAGATTTGGTAAAGAAATATTCCCATTCTCGTGCGCGAAAGCATTAAACGGGCATTATCTGATATGTTTTTTAGTGCGCCGAGATAACTTTACCTCACACCGAGGTTACGTTTGATGCTAATATGGGGATTGCTATGTAGAATGTGTCACGAAATATTAACCGTTTCCGGTTTATGCTGTCTAAGCTGTTTAAGCTATTTATGAGCTTTTGTAAGCTATTTATAAGCTGTTTACGAACACTCGTTTTCTACCGGTACTCGTGGGTTATGCGAGATACCCACGACGTTGAGCTAAAAAAGGCACCGCATTTGTACTTCGAATAAATAGGGGGCAAATTATGGGTGATGCGTACGCCGAATTCAAAGTGCTGCTTTAGTTACATAGTTAGCAGTCAGTTACTTATGCAAGCGCACCAGAGGGTAATAGTATACGTGTCTTTCGCGGACGGGGTAGGCTATGTATGGCTGGCAGTCCCGGCAGAAGCATTGTGGCCATTGAAATTAAACTACCCGGAAGTGGGGAAACATTGTGGCTGAGATGCTTGCGGAGGTAGATGTCTGTGGGGAAGTAGGGCCTATGGTAATTTTTTATTGAGCAGTAGTTGGAAGCATTACATGCGGGGAATGTTTTAAGGCGGGTTATTTAAATGCAGGCAACTGAGTTCGTTAACGCGACGGTTCGAATGAAACTTCGCCGGAAAGTGAGCTGTCATATTCTTCAAAGTCGCACAAGTCTGCTGTATTCTTCTTTTTTTAACGTCGTATCGTTTTCATTTCTCTCTTGCTTAGTGTGCTCTTTTACATTGATTCTGTGTAGTGTAGTGGGGCCACTTGTAGTTTAAGCGGTGCTTGTTTCTATAACTTTTTTTATTCTTCAAAATCTTTCTTTAGCAGTCTGTACTCCGGCAACGTGAATTTTCTTATTTTTCGGCTCAGCCCATTGTTGGCCCCATGTTTAACCAGGATCTCCTTGCATTGCTTGTTTCTGCGAAACATTAGGCACAATTACTGTACTTTAAACATGAATGAATGAATGAAATCCCCCCCCCCCCCCCGAGTTTCACCCCCCCCCACTCAGCAATACAAAATCAGCTATCGCACTCCTACACGTTCTACAGCTCTTCGCAGTGAGTGCTGTCACCAGCGATCACTGAATTCACTATGTATAGGTAGGCACAAATGCTTTGCAGAAACACCGTGTAATGCTGCTGATAGCGCCCTTGTACCGTATCTTGTGTAAACGGTTATCGTTGCGTCCATTTACGAGGAGGGAAAATGCGCTTGTTGACATGCGGCACTCTTTCGAATTATCATGTCTTTTCGAGGTCACAAGGCTTTTCGAGAAGCCTTGTGACCTGTAATCACATTCACTTAATGTGAGAACTGAAAGCCTCCATCAAGGATAAGTGCTCCGACGTAGCTCCTCACGATAAGCCACTGCTACGCATGACTAAAACAATGATATTCATATGTCAAAACACTCCTTGCCAACGCAGGGTACCGTTCTTTTGATGCAGACACATGAGTCATTGAACAGTATACTCTTCTCTGGTGTCTCTTTGGCAATTTTTAATATATTCACAGTTATTTTTACTGAACTTACTTAAAGATGAGTTAAGGCGAAGCATCAGCGTTGATGAGTACAAAGAGGAAAATGAGTGGCATTTGGACAAAAAGAACGTTGTGCTATGAAAAGTTAAAGAATACATCTAGAAGTATCCCTAGTTTTTAGCCATACTTAACGAATATTTAATGATGTCTGATTACATGCAACACTGGTGACTTAGTTTCATCATTGTCGAAAAACAGCTTACGATACATTTCTTCTGTTAGAACTAATTCTAATACGTTCAACATAGCTACTACCAGCAAGCTCCAGGAAGCTTGCAAGGTTTCTTATTCGCATGTTTTCTGTGGCGCTGATTAATCTACTTTGGACCCACCCCTTACATCATGCCTCCTTTTGCATGTGTATTCATGTATTTTTTTAATACTGCAGTTGCGACACTTTCGTATTAAATTTTTACAGCGTGTGCCTCAAGAAGGATCTAACTGTGCAAAAACACATTTGAATGCACATGCATACGTTCAGAGGTGTTCAGGAAGGCACAGCAAAAATGACCCTAAGCCTGATTAGGATTTCTGCGAAAAGAATCAAAACTCCTGATGTAGTGCTAATGCAGCAGTCTAAATGAATGTCATCGGAAAAGTGTAGTATAGTAATCTGAAAAAGCACGCAGCAATTAAGAATGCATCAAAAGAACCGTGGTTAACATGCTTTAGGATCGCACCAAGAATGCCGAAGGAATTCGGCATTTTATCCGAAATTTCCTTACGGGAAGAACAGCCAGAATCAGACTGGACGAGGAGGAGAGTATCCAGGTGAACATGGGCAGCGCTGGCACGCCGCAAGGGTCCGTCGTGTCACCGATGCTCTTCAACCTCGTCATGATCGGACTATCGGAAAAACTGGACCGAATAGAAGGCATTAATCACACCGTTTATGCAGACGACATTACGATTTGGACCACGAAAGACGCAAGCGAGGGTGATATGGAGAACAGACTTCAAGGGGCGGTGGAGGCAATCGAAAATCATCTAGAGGGCACCGGACTTGAATGCTCACCGGAAAAATCGGAACTGCTGCTCTACCGCCCCAGGAGGTCCGGCAAACCGTCCAGAGATGTAGCGGAACTACACAAAAGGGGAATCAGATTAACCACGAGGAAAGGCACGGAGATACCCATGGTCCAAAAGATTAGAGTCCTGGGTCTCTGGATCGAAGCCAGGGGAACAAACACGGAAACTATAACACGCCTGGAAAAGAAAGTCATGGCGGCCATTCGGCTAATACAGAGAGTCTCCAACAACAGGAGGGGCATTAAGGAAAGAAACGTCGTATGGCTCGTTCAGGCCTTCGCGATCAGCCACGTCGCGTACGTGGCGGCATTCGTCCACTGGAACAAGGCCGAGAAAGACAGGATCGACGCGCTCATTAGAAAAGCGTACAGAACAGCACTGGGTCTCCCCCAATACACAAGAAACGAAAGGTTACTACAACTCGGGGTGCATAACACGCTGGAGGAGATCGCAGAAGCACAGAGAATAGCGCAACTTGAAAGACTCTCCGGAACCAAGGCGGGCAGAGAAATCATGGAAAAGATCGGCATAAACTACCACGGAATGAACGGCCCCAAGATGCAGATTCACCCAGACGTCCGAGCCGCAATTAACACGGAAAATATCCCGAAGAACATGCACCCCGTGCACAATGTCGAGAGAAGAAAATGCCGCGCGAAAACGATTCTCAAAAATCACGGCGCGCGGGAGGGGGTGCTCTTCGTAGACGCCGCGCGGTACCCCCGAAACAGGGACGACAATGGTGGTGTCGGCGCTGACAAAGGTAACTCCCTCTTCGCAATGGCGGTCGTATGCACGAAAGGAAAGACCGTGACTGCGGGCTCCGTAAGGACTAGATCGTCGGAGGCAGCGGAAGAAACGGCAATCGCATTGGCTATAATCAGCGGTCGGCAACAATACAGAACAATAATCAGCGACTCGAAGACGGCTATTAGGAATTTCACAAAGGGCTGGGTCTTCACCGAGGCGGCCAAAATCCTGAACCACAGAGCAGAAGACTTTAAGAACGGCACAATTACACCCAAATACCTCAAATGGATCCCGGCACATATGGGAGAAGTTACCATGAATGCCCCTCCCAACCTCAACGAGAAGGCCCACCGAGTCGCGCGAACACTAACCCACCGCGGCACGGACAGTGACGGCCCAACACCCCGCAACCCTTGAGGAAGAGGAAAGGACTGCGGCGGAGGCGATGGAGAAGACGGAGGAGGCGTGGACGACGAAGAAGCGATAAAAGACGACAGGGACAGACTGGTCACGTACCACGACATACTGACACACTACACGAAACAAAGAGAAGCATACCCACAACCCCACAAACAACTCGAAAGGTCTCAAGAAACAGATTGGAGAAGATTGCAAACCAGAACGTTCCGAAACCCAGTACACTTAAACAGAATAAATTCAACACAATATCCAGACGCAAGCTGCAAGCTCTGCAAACACGAACACGCAGACATGGCACACATCTTGTGGAAGTGCACACAGATCGGTTCAGTATACGTAGAGGACAAGATAGAACCGGACCTTCTCGAGGAGCGATGGCTAAGCGCTCTGACTAGCTCAGAACTACACGACCAATTATGGGCTATCCAGCGGGCCCGGGCAGCGGTGGAAAGGCTATGCCTCACCGCACACAATGCCCGGGTGGCCTGAGCCCGGGCTGGCAACCTCGCAGGTCCTTTTTCCATTAAAGTTTTTTCCGTCCGTCCGTATAAGAGACACAAAAGTCAAATTGAAACCAGTGCTGCGGGTGCCTACAAAGCGGAGAAAGAACCATAAAAAAGAAAACTTGTTATCCATTCGCGAGTAGCCGAAGTCGCAGAGGAAGTCCACACGTTCATGCCAGAAAATAAAGCTTCGTAGTTGAAGGAAAACTTGTCTTGGTGCGGATCCCAGCTTCACAGAACCTGGGATCCACGCCTTTCCAGGGCGGTTGCTCTACTGTCTGAGCTAACCGGGAGCTCGCAAAGCAAGGGAGAAATAATTGACGACTCCAAGCACAGGGACATGATCTGGTGAGTCTGATGCAATAAGTCATTAGAGTTAGCCACACACCATTATACACACATCAGATGTCTTTAAGCGTTAGGTAACACAATGAAATGATAAGCTTTTGTACGGTGAAGATAAAATGAAACCTCAATAAAAAAGAATTGCCACGCGATCGCAACAGCTCCAGAGAACAAGTACTTTTTCAAGGTGAGGATTTTTATCTTGATGTACGAAGAAAAAAAGACAATGGTTTTGAGATATCTATGTACAGAACAGAAAAAGAGGCCAGAAGTTGCGCCATTGTTTGACGAAATCGAAGATAAGTGGTGTTCAGGACGCCTTCGGCGATTCCTCGAACCGACAATGACGGGGCATCGATCGCCTGACCGTGCGAAATGGCTGCTTGCGAAGGACTAAACGATTGGTCTGAGTGTCGTGGAAGGCTTCGACTACTAATCGCAACGCTCGTCGCTTTGTTAATGGGACTGTAGATATTGAGCACGTTTTCGCTGAGCGAGCACCACTCACTTATGACAAACACGACCATACAGGGTGTCCCTACTATTATGCACCAAGATTTAAACATATGCAAATTCCACGTAGCTGGATAGAACCAAGGTAATGTTGTTTGCCGTCGATTGGAGATACTCAGATTGTTTCTTTTTTTTGCATTGCGCCTAATTACATATTTAGACCGAATTAATAAATCAACTTCTCAAATATCATAATTGGATCGAAATAGTCAACAAGAAAATTGTAGAGGAACATGAAAAACTCCCGATACAGCTTTCTGTTGCTCTGTATGCGCTACATAAACGTGTTTTTCTGAGCGTGAAAGAAGCTCGCGAACCTAACCTAACCTAACCCAAGGATGGTGTGTATGGAGGTGTCGCCGTGTTTGGCGCCTTTCAGAGATGTGAAATGTGCGCCGCGTAGTCTCGACCCCTGCGTTTACTCTTCAGCACACGTCATGGCGCCTCCTCGTAAGACACGAACCGCTGCTGAAGAAGCGAATCGTAGAGCCACAGCGCGCGGCTGCAGGCCAGGCAGCGTCGGGCTCGGCAGACCGCTGTGCAGAGGGCAGCGCAAGCCGCAGCTCGCCGTCGACACCGGGAGGCTATATTGTTCTCGCGAAAACGATGCGAACACCCTCCACTGCGTGATGCCGAAAATGGAGGTCCTATGGGGCCATTCCTCCAGCTTACGCTGTGACTGTGCTACATGGGCCGTGCAGGCCTGTGACATCTTTTTTTTTACCGGAGGGCATATCTTCAGGCTATACCGAGGCAGCCGCTCGCACGATCAGCGCAGCCCTTTGAACAAAAGATCGCTGACGGTTATCTGGCGCAGCCTAAACAGTGGGTTGCGTTGCACCGGAGCTTTCGGCACAAACTCATCAAAAGTGCCGTATCGGGTCGGCGTGTTGCGCGATCTAAACCCGAAGCCTGAACAGCCATCTTCTCTTCCCGGACGCTGGCGAAGCATGAAAGGACTCTGGCCGAAGAGATAATAGTCGGGTGGGCGTAGCCTGGAGAGGGCGAAGTGTCCCACTTCCGCGGTGCTCCTCGCGCCAACGGATGCAAGAGGATTATAGGAAACGCATTTCAGTCTTTCGACGGGAAGTCTGCGTGCTCCGTTGCAGTGTGTGTAGGTTCCAACTCCAGCTGGACGTGGGGCGGCAGACCGGTGGATCCGAGAACTAATGATTTACGTGCGACCTGAGGGGCCTCTCTTAAGGTGTCTGATCTACTGACGACAATTGAACTCACAACATAAATCGCTCTAAAGAGGATTTACGGGCTGCTTTGACATTTACGCAAGGTGAGCAAACTGTTTATTTTTTAAATACGATTTCGAATTTTGTTTTCTGCTTGGAGAGCCGCGTTGAAAAAAAAAATAAGGAGAGCTGCGATCATTGCAAAAAGAGGGGAAGAAAACCCACACTTTTTCAGGAGACTGGAAACTGTTGCTTTCTGTGGAAAGTGATTCGCTTTGCTGAGAACTTGAATCATTGTGGTTTCCTTTACACGAATAATATTTTTTGTCCATTCAAAATGTGGTTCTCTCGGCTCTGGTTTTGTCTGTTCTTTGACGGAATTCTTTTTCTATCTTGCCAGTTGCACCAACTCTGGCCTCGCTCCAATTATGTTGCTCAAACACCGTGAATGTGTGGATAATAACTTTTCAGGCTGCATTGAATACTGCTAAATTCACATCGCGTGTAGGGCCATCGAACGGGCCAGAGGCTAATTGAATTGACTATGGAATGCATTCAATAATTTTCGAATAATGAACTGCCATTTGAGCCATTAATACAAAATGGTGTTTACATCGTAGTACGTTTATTCACAGCTTTAGAATATTTTGTTGTTGCCTTGCATATTACGAAGCGCTGTTTATTAACGTCACAAATAAGTAGCTTGTTCGCATACTCAGAACTCTTCGTTGAGTGCGAATCATATCGATTTAGCCAGAGAAGCCTCGTTCTCTGAGCCACGTACTGCGTGCTACACTGCGTAACTTCAAGATTCTCCAAGGTTCATTTATTTCTCCAAGATAAAAAGGCCCAGGACTAATAGCTGTCTTGAAGCAGCTTGACGCGGTCCGGGGCCCGTTTACTTCTGGACACCAGGATACAGTTCGAATTCTTGCTCAAATTTTATGCTTGATCATGCGCAGCCAACGATTTAGTATAATCAAAAACTTCAAAAAATATTCGTATTTGCGGATAGTGACTGTTTGGTTCGAATACCGGATTGAATTGGGCAATAGTGGGTTCGTTATTCAAAGGTTTCGAATAACTGCACAGTTATAAAACATTGTATTCACTGCGCGGCAAGCATCATGATTGCAACTGCATAAAAGCATGCGGTTTAGGCTGTGTTAATTTCGCTGATTAATGTCGCTCGAAATGTGGTGTTAGAGTAGGAGATTGCCTTCAAAGCCTTGTAGTCAGGACTACCTAGAGCTGAGGAGACGCTTCTGTGCCGCTTGTGGCTTGGTGTGGCCTTCACTAATGCGCACTCATTTCGAATCGGAATGGCCAACAGCCCTACATGCGATAACTGTGGCTGCAAGGGAAGAATCGCCCACCTTCTCTGTGAGTGTCCCCGCTTCAGTGCGGCCAGGAAATAATTTTCGAGAGTGCTAGATAATCTTTAAAAACGCCCTTTATCGGAGGAAAAGGTCTTGTCACAGTGGCCGAGACTGTCCTCAGCACAGATGGCTTTGAAAGCGTTGTTGCGCTTCTTACGGAGGACTGGTCTTAGAGACAGACTTTAAGCAGTGTCGTGTTCTCCTTTCCTTTTTCTCTTTTATTTTTGCTTTTCCTTCCTTATTTCCTTTTTTTTCGTAATATCTCTCGTCTATTAACTTTTATTCCTCTTACTCCTTTTCCACAGCACAGGGTAGCCAGCCGGTTTGAGAACTGGCTAACCTCCCTATCTTTCCGTCTATTTATCCTCCTCACCCTCCTTTATCCTACTCATCCTCGTCATTTATCCTCCTCATCCTCACATATGATATATGAGAACATGCGGGTGTTTACAGGCAATTACCATACATTCATGTGGGAGTATTGCATAAGGGGGCATATATGTAAACATTCTTGTTGATGGGGCATTAACTTATTTGACAAATTTTACTTGCAGGCACTGAATCGACATGCACGGTTATGGGAAAGCGCTCCTGTGCCTGGCCTGCTTTGGGCTGCACCTCTTTGCGAACACGGCAGCAAACCCAAGTAATGAAACTGCACCCTTGGAGCAAAGGTAGTATATCGTTTTTCGTAAGTAGGGACCTCCACTAATTGGCCACAGAAGGACTCGGCCCCTAATTAGGTAATCTTATCTCACGCTAGAGAAATTATTTATGGTCCACATTTGGTGTCCCGACAGGTGTGATAACGATCGGTGTGACATGTGATGAGCAATCGATGGCTGCACGGGGATGGTCAATTATCGATGGCTCACATACATATCTCTTGTGTGAATTTGGGCTTGTTTGCCTTATTGCGGGCTGCTTGCATTCCGCACCGTGCGCTGTCGCATCTGCGAGTGCAACAGTTTTCTCGTCTGTTCTCCGATAAGTATAGTCTGAGTTAGGAGCTCGCCATACACGTATATTGCGCACTTTCAATGATTCGTCATTTTGATCAAGAATTATTTCGCAAGGTCGCATGTTATATGAAATTTTACTTCCTGCAATAGTGTGACGGCCCTCTGCGTTTAAAATGGAGGCCACCTATTCAAACATAGGTAAAAAAAAATGGCAGTTTCGGTCGAAGGATGAAACACGGGCTGCGATGGCCAGGTTTTGCGTCGTGCTTGAATTTGTTGGACGTTGTTCCAACAGTACGCGGGTCCGACTAACACGGACGCTATACACGTGGGTGCACAATGGCATCTTGAGAAGCTTTAATACCCCGTGTGGGGCCTCTAATGACATCGCAGAGGCCCTACATGCTGCCCGCAATGAGCCGCGCCACTAAAACTATATCACTTTAACGTTTGAGCTTTAATATTGTTGTTTTGAGCTTTTTGATTTACCAGATTGAGAGGATTTAAGATAAAAGGCACGCGCAGTGAGTGTTATGTGTAATGACATTCGTTTGTGGGCTGCCGTTCTCAAAATCCGGAGGAATAATTTAGCCAGGAATGTAAGACCTGGTATGAGCAACTCTAGCGACAGAATAGTGTAGCAATATAACGTGCACATACAGCGTGGCATGGCATATTGTATAGATATACCTAAATATATGCAGAGCCTTACGGCAACGCCGACGATGAAAATTCGGTTGGAGTGTCCATATAATTGCTTTCGCAATAAAAAAAAAACGGAAATATGAGTTTTGAAATTTGAAAGGTGAACTATCTTTTTGTAATGTTTTATTTGCAATCTGCCAAGCTACGTATACCTTTTCGCTTGCTTCGTGTCACCGTAACGGTTATTTTGCACTCTCAGCGAAAAACGACAGCCATGCCTTGCTTGCACGACGTCAGAGAAGCTGTTTCATCATAGAGTTGGCTACTACATTTGCGTCCTTCTATGCCTCCCGCGCATGACATAAACAAACAAAGGAATCAATTCTATTTAAATGCACTGCGGTCCTCGAATGCGCCCTAACTGAACAAAACCACTGCCTCAATGACCGCACTGTGTCTTTGCGCCATTCGTAATCTTTCTCACTGCTGGTAATAGCCATAAAGAAATGCAATTAACGTCGATGAGGTAAATTTTTAAACGAAGTATACTTTTGGAAGAATCACCTCCTCTGTAGTTTCAGGGCTGAACGCAGAAAAATACGCAATGTAGAACAATTATTAGCGTTTAATTTCAGCACAAATATGATGCACACACAAGAAAAGCTTACAAACGTGCTTTTAAATGATCGTATACGTTGTTTTCTCTTACACCCTTTCGTGGTTCAGTCCAGTAGAACACAAGTGCGCGAATGAATGAATGAATGAATGAATGAATGAATGAATGAATGAATGAATGAATGAATGAATGATTGAATGAATGAATGAATGAATGGGGTAATATAATATCGAAGTTACGTCTAATCCGATATAACCTACGGATTACCTTTCGCTCGATTCTATCCCTGTCTTGTCCACCCCTCACGACCGGCCGATCCCGGTGACAACGTATATTGGCACGTCGCCGTTCGAACTGCCCTGACAAAGCGCGGAAAGGATTGCCATTTCGATAGAATTGAATTGAATTGAATTGAATTGAATATTTATTCTCTTATAGAAGTGCTGCCTTACTCCGGCCCCTAACGAATTCTTGCTGTCCCATCATTCAGGGCCACAGACGACGTACCGCTGTTCCTGACACCGTACATACTGAACGGGAGCATCGACGAAGCTCAGAGAAGGAGCAAGGTGGACCTGTTCGAAAGCCGCGTAGGAGCGAAGGCGCATTCGGGCTACGTCACCGTGAACGAGAGCACCGGGAGCAACCTGTTCTTCCTCTACGTCAAGGCTGCCAATGTACGCACACAGCTGGTGGCGCACTCGAGCGGTATACGAACAGAAGCTTAGAACGACAGAAAGCTGAGCTAGTTGGTAAGGATTCATTACGCAAAAAAAAAGTGAGGCGTGCAGACAGGACACAAGAGTATAGAGACCGGACCTCGTTCGGCGTTCGTGTTGTACACTTCTCTACTCTTGTGTCCTGTCTGCACGCCTCACTTCTTTTTTGCATAATGAATACGAACAGAAATTGGTATACACCGTGGGTCACTCGTCGCTTATCTGTAGGCGACGCGTTATTAGTGGTGTGCGAATAGCTATCTTTCAGACTGAAGCGGACGCGAATCGAATAGTTGCCAAAATCTAGCATCGAATACTTTTGGAATACCCAACAGCGATTTTCACAAATGTTTTGAAAGGATGTTACCTGCCATGGTTGCTCAGTGGCTATGGTGTTGGGCTGCTGAGCACGAGGTCGTGGGATCGAATATTGGGAACAGCGGCCATATATCGAGGGGGCGAAATGCGAAAAAGCCGGTGTACTTAGGTTTAGGCGCACGTTAAAGAACCCCAGGTGGTCAAACTTCCGGAGTCCTCCACTACGGCGTGCCTCATATAGTCAGAAAGTGGTTTTGGCACCTAAAACCCCGTGATATAATTTTTGTAAATTTTAATTTAAATGTTTGTTCATGTTCTAGCATTCGCATCCAGCTGCGACGTCCGCAGCGCCACTGGCGGCGTCCTATAAATCACGCCCGCGTTGTGAGACGCCTGGCAGCTGCCGAGAGGTTGTTCCTTCTGCAAAAAAAAAGAAAAAACAAACACATAGTCACTTTGCATGCTGCGTCGCGCCAGCATGTGGTACACGCCTATGGTTAGAACACCGCCCGAGGAGTTGGAGCGCAACACCAGACCTCGTTATGTCTGTGAATGCATTAACCTTCGGGCGAAACTGCCAATTTTTTTCCTTCCGCCGCTCTTTGTGTGGTCTTTAACTTCATCTCAACCTTCTCTGTTAACCCCCACGTTCCTGGTCCGTATGTTCCTACAGGTCGAATGCAGTAATTGCACCGATTTTTTTTCAATGATAACGGCAAGCTACCGGTAATGATTTGGTAATGCCTGCGGCTTGCGCCCCAACCCGTTTTAATCTTTTTCAAATTTCCTTATCATGACCAGGGTCTTCAGTGAGCATATTTATTTATTTATTTATTTATTTCAAAGTACCTTACAGGCCCCAATGGGAGCATTGTGTAAGGCGGGCGTCATTGAAAAAATGACGTAAATAAACGTACTTTTTCACCGGTTCTAGAGGCTAAATCGAAGTCACAAATTCTTTTTGCCAGGTTATTGAATAGTACCGTTAGTACCTTTGTCTTCTGCACATTCACCTTGGGTTACTTTTAAATGGAAAAGCTTCCTTTTACGCGCACAAATGCGAGCAAAAGTTCGAAGACCACAGCATCAACAAAAACTTAAGATATTTCTTGTAGAGCTGCTCCACAACACGGAATTGCTTCAATACGCGCTAGATTCTTTACTTTTACGAAGACGAGCGCGTAGGCTGAACCACCTGACTTCAACCAGCATGTCCAGAGTGAGAACAAAAAAAAAATATTTCGTGGCACCAACGATATCCAAACTTTTGTCTCGGGTCTGCACATCCAAGAGCCTAGGAGCCAAGAGCCTATTCTCAAGCCCTCACTACACCGTCTTTCATAAAACACGTGCTGCCTCGGGAGATTTAAGACCAATCGATACAAGTGCACGCAAATGACGCAATTATTTTTACCGTTTCTCTCCCCCTCCTCCTACCCTTTATCACAGAACCGAAGCGGCGAGACGCCTCTGGTCCTGTGGCTCGAAGGCGGTCCCGGCAAGTCGGCGCTGTTCGGCCAATTTCTCGAGAGCGGACCGCTGGGCATCGGGCCCGACGGGCAGCTCTATCGGCGGCGGCCGACGCTCCAGGAGGAAGCGGACGTCGTCTACCTGGACCAGCCCGTCGGGGGCGGCTACAGCTTCGCGACGGACCGTCGTGGCTTCGCCCGCACGCTGGACGACATCGCCGACTCGATCGAGGAGTTCCTGCGGCAGTTCCTCGTGCTGTTTCCAGAGAACAGAAATAGGCGCTTCTACGCGATCGGAGAGTCGTACGGCGGTAAGGAGGAGGGGGCGACCGTGATCTGTCGCCAGATTGCACAATGTCATCGGGAACGAGGAGGAAGCAAAAGTGGTGAAAAGAAAAAATTGGGGCCAAGGGCACGCCCACACTAGCGAGGGAAGAAAATAGAATGGGGCCGCGAGTGTGGCGCGTGTGGCAGAACGTGCCCTGCGGAAGCGGAAGTACGTCAAGTTTTTTGACGTTTTCCCGCAACGAATGGTGCTGTTTGGGGCTATTTTTCGCGGCGTACCGCAGAAGCCGAACGCCATTAAATAAAAGTAATCTAATCTTTCACAACGGCAGGCGGGCTGCAGGGAAACGCCCCCTTCTCTCGACTGCACGAGCGGTGTCGTTGTCAAACGCCACTTGAGACAAGCGAAGTGTTGAGGCCGTCTCTTGAAAAACCAAGCGGAAGGGACGCCCGCTGATGTGGCTGTGCCGATGCCCACGCGCGCTTGCAGCGAGCCTTAATTCCGTCGCTCACGTTTTTTTACCGCCAGCGTGGTCGCGAACTTCTTGTATATTCTGGGTCCACGAAGCAAATATAGGAGGCCAGGAAACGCGCGGAAACCATGTATCCCCAGCGTTTCGTACCTCAGCGCTTTAGTCCGAAGTATGAGAGTCAAACGATTTGTTCTGACTTTGTTCGTCAAATGAAAACTTGAAAGCGAGTAATGTTCTTTTTGCGCACGCACGCAGGCAGGCACGCACGCAGACACGCAAGGCACGCACGCACGCAGGCACGCACGCAGACACGCACGCACGCACGCACACACACACACACGCACACACACACGCACACACACACAAACACACGCACACACGTGCACACACACACACACACACACACACGCACACGCACATGACATCCGAGATAACAAGTTCACGCCGCCTTTCGTAATCTACGACCCATGCAGCATCTAGCCGTTAAAAACTAATGACACTTGGAAACTTGTGCATCGAAGTGTTTAACGTCTTTGTGGTGTAAAGAGTTAAAAGTTAAAGGAACCAGACCTTAGAATTAACGTAAGTTCTTACGCTCGACTACTCGCGCAAGTTTTCATCGCAGCCTAAAAGAAAGAAAAATATATAACCCCGTAATTGTTTTTCGACTTCGAATCTCAACTCCTCCTTTCCCGTTTTTTTCGTTTGTTCCAGCTCGATCAGCGCTTGGGATCGTGAATCGGCTGCAAGTTAACCGGAGCCTTCCACTGAGAGTATCAGGGGTGATCCTCGGAGTTCCTTTCGTCGCCCCTCTCCTGGACCTCATGGACTCTTCGGACTACCTGTACAGCACCGGACTCATCGATGGCCGGGGACACCGGCTCTTCGCCGAGCGCTTCCAGCAGATCAAGCTCGCCGCCGGCTTCAACCGCACGATAGCCGCCGCGCTGCTTCTGAAGACGGTGTTCAACGCGAAATTCGACGACGAGCCGACCCTCTACCAGCAGCTCACGGGCTACACGGATCACGGGAGCGTGCTGCGGACGAGGCCGGCACCGGAAAAGCGCAAGTACCGCGATTACGTCACGAGCGACGCGTTCAAGAGGGCCATTCACGTCGGCGGAGCGACGCCGCTGGAGGCTCAGATGCTGGCCTTGGGCTTGAGCCTGGCACAGAGCGACTACTTCACCGACATCAGCGACACGTTGGCCAACGTCCTCGACTCCAGCAAGGTGCTTCTGTACACGGGGCAGATGGACACGGTCTTTCCGGCGGTGAACACCGACCGCTACCTGCGCCGGCTCAAGTGGAGCGGTCAGCGCGAGCTCGAGTGCGCGCAGCGCGAGGCGTGGTACTCGTTCGCCGACGCCCACACGCCCGCGGGATACGTGACTCGCGCGCGAAACTTGACCTACGTGCTGGTCTCTCGCGCCGGCCATCACGCCACCTTCGACAGGCCCGAAGCGCTGTTCGACCTCACGTACAGCTTTATACACGGCAGAAAATACAGAGCGTCGTGAGTTTGTCGCATCTGGGCGTTTCTCGTTTCTTGTGTTTTGCCTTTGCACGAGCGACTTCGACTCGATGTTTGTCTGTGCACGTCTCTGTAACCTCCATCCCTCTCTCCCTCTCTCCCCCTCTCTATCGCTTCCCCTTCTCCCTTCCCCCAGCGTAGGATAGCCAAACGGACTCTAGACTGGTTAACATCCCTGCCTTCCTTACATCCCTTTCTCTCTCGTATTTGCCGCTGTGTTCACTGTGAACGTCACTGTAGTCCTGCGGCTAAGATTCGACATTATCTTTAGCTTTTAACAGCTGCCATTTGACAGCTTCAGGAACGCAGTATACAGAGAAAAACGTAATTTTTTTTTTACAATACCATGAGTGAAAACGGATGTCAACTGCCGAGGTACAGAAGGTCAAGATTTGGCGATGTACAAAGTGCATTATGTCGCAGGAAATTTGTGTCGAATCACAACGATTCGCGTCCGGCGAGTTAGTTAATAAACACACCAATGAAAAGTTTGCGTACGCCGATTCGCGCAGGGCCCAGGTTCCGCACAACGCCTTCTATTTGTAGTATAGCCTTTTATTCTTGGCCAATACCCTGTACTGCGCATGCGTCAGTTTTTAGAAGGAAACGAAAGGAGCCGATATGTTTGCATGGCTGAATACTAGTAGACTGATGAAGGACGTATTACGCTACTATATTTTTTTTTCCTAATGGAGACAAGTAGACAAACCGCCATTTTTAATCAATAAACTCTCACCAGAGTCCTCCCATGTTTTTGAAAAAAAAACATGGAAGGACTCTGCTCTCACTCACTCATTCGGGCGACAACGGTCACGCCAATACGATTTCTATTCGAGTCTGCGTCGTTTTTCACTTACTGCATTCCTAAATTTGGCAGTTATGCAGGCTATGACTCTTCCCTACTTGGGGCGAGTTCGTTTGCTTTGGGTAACAAGTCACTTGACCAAAATGGTGACTTCAATCACGTGAGCATCCCACGCTGGACCTCTAATCACTGTTCTGCCTACCGCGGTCAGGTACCGAAATTTCTCCATATGTCAAGATTCTGCAAAACCAAGCCTCACATCCACCGGCTTCCATCATCTGTAAACTTTGAAGTTTATTTTATGAAAGTTCGCTACTGCATTCTACTATTAAAGTTTTATTTGCACTGGTAGCCAATACATGTTAGTTTTGCGATGTACAATTGAATGTATTGAGGATATTTTTGTGCCCTGTCATGAATTTTCAAGCCAAAGAAAGCATTCCGAAGTTCAGTTTCCCCAGCTTGGACTTTCACAAACATCACCAGCCATTGTGTCATTTTCGGCGCCTTCGTTGGAATTCAGCCACACGGACGCTTTTATTGCAATTTGCAACTTTATCGCGGACACAACACGACTACCATATTAAATTTCAGAATTTATCTGTCCATTCCTTCGTTATATTTTAACTGCTTTATCTCAAAATTTAATAAGGCTTTCTTATAATTTCTACATTTTCCTCTTAACCACACTCTAATAAGGTAAGCTTTATTTTAGTTACAATTCTATTAAATCCCCGTAGTGGGTAGGAGCTATTACTTGGGAAAAAAAAACAAAATAAAGCATCGCGTAGACTACATAAACGTCTTGTTGTCTTGAAGACGCTTTTCTATTATAAGAAAACGTCTACTCGAAATCCCGCTTCGCTCTATTGGTCTAACTTTATCAATGGCTGTGATCCTATCTTTTGGAGCCTCGATTGTTGGGTTCAGCCACAGAAATGTTTGCTTGGCGATCCAAAATTACCTAATTGAAACCAATTGATTTCCACGTTAGATTGATCGTTCTCCCTCCCAACCATAGCTTTCTTTTATTTCTTATCTATTAATAATTATTGTTATTATTATTATCTTATACCCGGTTTTCATCTGATTATTTCCTTTTTTCTCCAAACACAAATCGTTAACTTTTAAACTCACACGCTCAAATTGTTAACTCCCTTTTTATCATTATTATTTTTATGCACCTAATTAAACCACCCGATACTTGGCCAATCCCCCACTGTGGGTATGTGCCACGGCCACTCAGGACAACAACAACAACTACATCTACATCCACATCTACATCGCTTGGTCAGAGCGTGCGCCACTCGAGGGCACGGCCTTATTTCTCACGCGCAACGGGTTCAATATCGAACGCTTCCTTGGATCGCCCGCTCACTGGCATCACCAAGGCCTCTGCAAGCTGCTGTTTTTCTAGTCTGGCTTCTACGCACATCGGCAAAGCAACAGCCGCAGCGGGAGGCGTTGTCCTGCCAAGTCATTATTTTACAGAAAGAGGACTGACTCGACCAGGTATACGTTGCTTTCTTTCCTGCGCTGTCTTCTTTCTAGGAACTTCTTGTAAGCGTCGTTGCCCAGGGTAAACTGAAGCAGCAGCGTCGAGATTGGCGATCTGGCACGTTTTCATGTGATCGGTTAATTTTACCTCTGTCTCGTAGGCGCCGGCTAATGAGGACGGACGAAATTTGGACCGCATATTCGTGCCCTATCTAGATTTTCCGGCCACTTGGGGACAATGGTCATTTTCCACCCATGAAAAAATTATGCTTTAGATCCAATAGTGTTCGAACAGAAAGTATACTGAAATCGTCTGAGCTGACAGAGAGCATAAACTTTCTATTACGAATTTTAACGATTTGATGACTATACAGGGAACGCTCCCAAACAGCCCCTTGTAGAACGGTTGTACTGCGCACGACTGCACATTTTCTGATGGGATCATTCCTCCATGGCTTGGCCACTGCCAATTACGTACTAACGCATGTCTCTTTATTGCCTCATGTGTGACTAACGAAGCCAATTTTTCTTGCAAAACGTTGCTCAGTTGCTCAAAAAGGTAATCTTCCGAGTATCAGTCTATATTCGTTGGGCCCGCACCGGTTATGGCTACAAGTACAGATGCACATAACGCATTCTCAAAGCAGGTATTGCATATCGTTCTCGCAGAGGTAAACGTCAACGGACACCATGAAGAAGACATCCAGCAAGCCGAAGCAGGAAGGTCAGAACGAAAGGCATGCACAACCGCATCGACAGCCCCAGCCGAATCCGCAGCCGAATCCGCAGTCGCAGCCGCAGCCGCAGCCGCATCCACAGCCGCATCCACAGCCGCAGCAGCATCCGCAGCCGCATCCGCAGCCGCAGCTGAATCCGCAGCCGCAGCCGAATCGGCAGCCGCAGCCCAATTCGCAGTCACAGCATCAACAGCGCACTGCAGCAGCAGCAGCAGCAGCAGCAGTGGCGGCGGCCTCATCCACACCGGTAGTGGTCGTGCTGCCGCAGAGTGAGTCCAGCGAGAGCACCAGCACTTCGACGTCGAGCTCGTCGAGCACTAGCCGGCACGAGTACGGCAGTGGCACCGTGGACACGACCAGCTCGTCGACCAGCACGGCGGCATTCCAGACCGGAAGAGGCCAGGCTGTTGGACGCAAGCGCAGGCTCCGGTACAGCGACACCGTCTACCCTGGTCGCAGGAAGAGGCCATACTGCACCAACACCGGCGTCATGACAGAGCCAGAGAGGTGAACTTGGAGCAACTGGTTTCAATGAATTTACACTCTGGAGAAAGAGCAGGTCTGAAAGCTAGAGCGCAGACTACAGTGTACGGTGCCAGCTACCAAATAGTAGTGGCTATGGCGAGGCCCCAAACTCTGGCCTTTTAATAACCTTTCTTCCATTGCGATACGCTACAGCTGTCAATGTGCAGCTACAGCAATTATGGCAGGAGTATCAACGGTACACAAATCCATGACTCGGTCATTACTTCAGTAATCGTACAGGCATTGCGTCAACTGGTCCAGGCAGCAAAGAACGCATGCTACTGTTTCTCAATCCGACAGGTCACTGCGACCATTCGTAAGCGTCGTGTATGCTTTCACGAGCTCCCGCAGCCCCAGTGTCATTCTTTTCCCTTCATTTACTATCTATTTACGCCTTTTCTCAGCAAAGGAGAGCAAACGGGACGTGCGCCTGGTTAATCCTCCCTGTCATTCCTTTCTTTTTCGCTTTCTTTCTCGGCAACAACAGCAGCAGCAAGTTCTGGCTGTACTCTGTGGTGGCCATCGTGCTGACCGCCACCACGGCCAGCGCCATCAGCATGTCGCTGCGCGCCGCCGACGCCGAGACGGACGAGCCGCGCCATTACGTCCTGCCCAAGCAGGCGACCACCTCGCAACCGCCACAGTGCAAATGCGCCAACGGCAGCGGCACGAGCACGACGAATTCCGACGTTGTCCCGGTCGACCTACGCCGCCTCACCACCGTCGAACCACAGTGGCTGACGACGGCTGACGGCTCAGACCGAGGGGCAGCCAGTGGGCCGTTCAAGAGCGGTACGGCTAGCCCGGACAGAGCTGCGGCTGCCGGCGGCGGTAATGCCACCTCTGACGGACACGTGGGCGGCGAGGATGCCTCGGCCCACGACGGCGTGCCGCAGCAGGTCGCCGAAAAGGCCCCCAAGTCACTCGTCGCGTACAAGATCGGGCCGGGCCGACGAAAACACGGCCCTCGGACGTCGCCCACGTCGGGAACGCCGGCGAAGAACGACACCGGTACGCGAGCGGCACGGCAGGTACAGACGCACGCGAACCCGGCACAACCAGACTCCGCAGCCAGATCGCGGACGACGTTCAAGCACGCCACTGGAACGAACGAGAAGACCAGCACTTCGAAGACGACCCCCCTGTCCTCGAAGACGGGGGCGATCGTGAAGCACGGAATCGAGGAGGCTACCGCCGGGAAGCCGGAGAGGCCGCCGGTCAACGAGTACGGTGACCGGCAAACGCCAAGAGCTGCAGCGAAGACCGACGTCGGGATGACGTCAGGCGAACTCGGTGGCTCGACTGGTGCTACGCGCACTGCCACTGGTGCGCAATAATTAACGTCTACGCAGTGCAGATTGAACGGCCGCCACACGTATATGGTGGAGGGCCGACACCAATCAGTACGACCCTCGCCACGTAATAGTGCGGTGCGACCGTTATAAGCCATCGCGGCAGCTGTGAAGCAATATTTAATAAAGAGAACTAGTACGATTCTATAACGTTCTTTGTGTAGAACGTGTCCGGCGTAATTTGATATACTCCAGTAGTAACTGAGAATATAAGTGAGGTAACGGCTCCAAACTTGTGGTAGAATATTTTATGGATGTTGCAATAATGCTGTAACTATTCGGACATAGCTCACAGTCTCACAGTATCAGGTCCATGATAACTAAGTATGTGAACAGAGTTCTTTTTAGGCTTAAAGGATTTCGGAGAAATTTTAATAGATCTTTTTTCGTTGAAGAGCGCCGTGAACGATGTTATAGGCCCACTTTTTTAGAGTGCCCTACCTTCGGGATTGGCCCTCGTTTTTAGGCCACCTATCTTCGGTATTGCATGACGAAAACGGGTTTAGATAAGCAGGAAGAAAACTAAATATCGGCAGATTCAATGCAGTCTTGGAATCTGAATTAATGGAAGCTTGTTTGATTTAGCGAGGTGGCAGCGGTAGCGTTATGACACTTGGGGGAAAAATGCCGGGTGGTTTGTGATGCTGGTCGAGGGAACAATAGTGATAGCAGATGTACGGGGAACGAGAACTACGACACATATTTAAATACGTTAAGGCCTTTTATATACGTTGCGTCACAGTGGCTCAAAACTCACCGAGGGGATTTGACAAGAATAGGAGAATGCCGGGAGGGGGGGGGGGGAGAGGTCAACAATAGGGTTGCGAAAATGTAAAAAAAAATTAAGCAGTTTAAACCAACCATTGGATGTCATGCGACATTACATTGGGAGGTTTGGCTGATTTAAAGATACTTACGAGCCGAGATTTTATCTAGATATCCTTTTTTGTGGCGATGAGTTCTTTTTTTATTGAGCAGAAAGGAGGTATCGTCATCGGCACTTCTTTGTCAGTTGGGATGTAGTGTTATATATGGAGCATATGGTGGCACGTTACCAGTTGTCCATGAATGCTACAGCCCAAATATAACGAAATCAAAGAAGCCGTTGAAAGCTAGGCCCTGGGCTGAATACTATGGCAAAGAAAGCTTCACTTCCAAAACCAGTAAATTACACGCAAGAAATGTGCTCCACCTACTCAGTACATGGGCGTAATATATTTTCGTAAATAACGTGTTTCTGGTGAGGGTTAAAAACGCATTTCTCCTATCTATCACAATTATAAAACGAATTTTTATTTGCATAGGCGACCACCGATGTGACTATTTGTCGATATATATAATATATATATTGTCGCGAGAGGAAAAGGCAGCGCGTCAATTCCAAGCGAACGGTCGTTCACGGTTCGTTTTCGCAGCAGCTACCACAAAAAGTACAAAGAAAACCGCAGTCTTCGTCAAAATCTAGTGGTGCGGGTTCGACGGGGGCGCGGGAGAGACAGTAGACGTCAGTGTGTTTCTGAGTAGACTTATCGAACAATTGTCACATCAAATTCCTTCGACCGAAGGCTCCATCTCGTGAGGCGGCCTGAAGGATCCTTGAGATTCGCCAGCCAGCAGAGAGAGCGGTGGTCGCTGAGGACTCGGATGGGGTGCCCGTACACATATGGCCAGATCTTCTGGATAGCCCACGCGACCTCCAGATATTCTTTTGTCAGTTGCTGAGTAGTATTTTCATCAGCAGACAACGTGCCTCGGCACAGGCAATAATGTGTTCAACACTAGCTTGTAATTGTACGAGTGTCGCTCCGAGACCGACGTTGCTAATATCAGTACGTACTTCTGCGTCGGCCTTTGTGTCAGTGACCAAGGGTCAGCGGTGTTTGTAGGCGTCGCTGGAAGTCGGGCACAGCCTCGGATTGTGCCAGGCCCCAAACAAATGTGACTTCGTTCTTGATGAGTCACTGCAACTGTTCGGCAGTCTCAGAAAAATTATGCACGAAACGGCGGAAATACGCGCACAGCCCAAAAAATCGACCTACATCATACTTTGTCTTCCTTATCGGCAACAAAGCAACTGCTGTGGCTTTGTCAGTGTCAGGGCGAATATGACCAAGAATGAGGGCAATATGACCCAGAAATGTAAGCTCGCCGTATTCAAAGCGACATTTTTCGGGCTTCAGAGACAGGCCGGCGGTGCCCATGGCCTGAAGAACCGCCTCAAGGCGCTCGATGTGATCCTCAAGCGTGGTGGAAAAAAACAACTACATCGTGTAAGTAAACTAAAGACGAGTGCCACTTGAGGTCAGATAAAACGGTGTCCACCATGCGTTGAAATGTGGGCGGAGTGGAACACAATCCAAAAGAGAGAACATTAAATTCATAGAGACTGTCAGGTGTTATAAAGGCCGCATTTTCCCAGTCCTGTTCGTCAACCTGAATATGTCAGTACTCGCTACATAGACCCTTTGAAGAGAAGCAACGGGCATGTCGCAGGCGACCCAAAGAGTCGTCAATCCGAGAAAGGGAATAAACGTCTTTTTTCGTGATCTTGTTCAGCTTGTAATAATCGACGAAGAATCGTAGTGGACCCTCTTCTTAACTATTACAACCGGTAAAGCTCAAGGACTTGTCGATGGTTGAACGACAACGTCATCCATCATTTGTTTAACTTGTTTAAGCATGTTCTCTCTGCGACACGCAATAAGCGTGTTAGCGAACAGGTTGGACGGTCGGGTCAGTGACGATTCTGTGTTTAGTTAGAGGAGTCTGCTTGGCTTCCTACGTGGTGGCGAAACAGTCGCTAAATGATGATAGTAGACTGAGGAGCCTCACCTTTTCAGATTATTCCAGCTGTGAATTGACGTTGATATGACTGGCCAAGTCCACATCGCTCTGTTCCTAAATCGAGATTGTCGTTACTGAAGCACGTAGGTCATGGTGGTATGCCTTTTTTTTCTTTATTGCCTGACTTTGACAAAGAAAGAACAGCAATAGCAATACACAAAACAAAACATAAAAGATACAATGAACACGTCGTATTGACATAAACAACCTGGTAGGGGGCTGGCTTCGCCACATTAAAATTCATTTAGAGCCATCAATGGCTTTACCCTTGACAGCCACTCGGGGGTATCGCCACCGGCCTTCAAAATCTCAACAAACCGATGCACAGTTTCTCGGAAATAAATTCGCGTAGGTCGTGCGTCGGGATCGCAGTAGTGTCCTGCTATTCGAGAGCGCCAAATACTGTGGAGGCCAATTAACATAATTAAATTAAATGGAAAACCATCCTCGTCAGTAATCGGTAGATACCGTATTCCATGAGGGTCGAGCGGAAATTGTTTCTTTAACGTTCTTTGTAGTACGTCCCCCCCTCAAAGAACCCCTCCCCAGCAATGAAGAAAAACGTGATCTATCGTTTCTGGTTGTTTGCAGATAAGGCAGTGAGATTGCTGCTATTCACCACTTAGGTCAGTAACTAGGATCGTGGTTTGCCCATCTTGGAGCTCTATGAGACCGCGTACGACGCCGACTTCTCGATTTAGCGAAATGGTGGGGTTGTCTTCGGCAATGCGTATATCTATCGAGACGGTAACGGTACGCTGTCATCGACGACGCGTAAAGCCGAGCGATTATATTGATCCGCCACATTGGAATCCAAAGAAACAGAACGAAGTCACGAACAAGTCACGCGGATTAATGATCGCGCCACATTTCTGAATAAAATCCATGCCCAATATTACCAGCTGAGAACACTTGGGCAGCACAAGGAAAGACGCCAGTAAGGTCGACGTAAAAGTTGCAAGCCTGGCGGTGCATCGTCCAATGAGTGACACGAGGTGTCCCCCAGCCGTGATCAGATAGGGCCCGTCCCACGCTGTAAGCGCCTTGAGTATCTGAGTGGCCAGTGAGACACTCATAACCGAGTAACCAGCTCCCGTATCGACAAGTGCAGCTACCGGATAACAGTCGACGGAAACAGTAATAGCAGCGGAAGTTCTTTTGGCGGTTTTGAAGAAATGCGTCAGCGGTACGTCGCGAGAGCGTGGCGTCGGCGGAGGATATTTGATGGCTCGCATGGAAGCGGCCTCACCCCCGGAGGTCGCCGTTTTCAGTTTCCCTGGCACGGGCTTCCGCTGTTGACTCCAGTGGAATCGAAGGCGGGTCGAGCGCGGTTCGGTGACACGTGCCGACGAGGTGATGGTGACTGTGACTGTCTTCGCAGCGGGGCAGGAGGAAGGCGGTTGCTATCCAAGTATACCTCGTTTTTCGTGCGGGCGTTCGCCATAGCGCGGGCAACGGGCGTCCTGTCGGTATCCCCGCAGACCAATCCGTCGGCACCGGCAGTCACGGTACAAATGTCCAGCCTCCCCACAGTGGTATCACAACGGACTATTGTCGGGAGCGCGCCATACCGTGGACTTCCGTGGACCAGGATGGAAGGCTGCTTGCAGAGTTGTGCGCTAGATTGGACTTGGGAGGCGTTGAGGAATCCCAACTGGTGGCTGCGGAAAACGTGCCGTCGACGGCGTAGAAACTTGAGGGGCATCCGCCTACGAGAACGTGGGAGGTTCGGTTCGTGTTGGTGACGAGGGATGAACCACCTGCGTGATTTCCTCTTGAATGACGCCCGTTAAAGACGCGGCACTCGGAGGTACCGGAGCCGATGACAATACTTCTGGCGTACCTCTCGAACAACCTGCCCTATTTGTTCGGTAAGGAACTCCGTGTCATCATTTGCAGGGACAAGCAAGCATTCAGCAGTCCATGGTGGTATTGCGTTCATACTGCGAGAGCCGCTGCCCAAGCATGCGTTCCATGACTGTTGCCTCACGGACGAACTCAGACTCTGTTGTAGGAACATGGCGCACGAGACCCGGAAAAAGCTGGTCTTTTGCGCCTCGCATTAAGAGACGCACCTTCTTGTCTTTTGGCATTAGTGGGTTGACCCTACGGAACAATCGCGTCATGTCTTCGACGAACATGGCGACAGTATCGTTCGGCATTTGGAACTTCGATGATAGTGCCTGTTCAGCTCTTTTTTTTCCTTTAGGGGGTGCTGAAGACGTTGCGAAGCAGTCGGTAAAACTGCAGCCATCTAGTAAATGAAGATTAGTGGTTCTTGTACCACACTCTTGTCACGTCTAAAATGGAAAAGCAAACATTCTTGAACTAACGGCGATCGTCCCACTCATTAAATGGGGCGACCCGGTCGAAAGGGTCTAACCAGTCCTCGACGTCCTCAAAGGCGTCGCCGTGGGACGGGTCAGGCGCGCGAGACGCGTTGACAATGCATCGTACAGCAGCACTTGGGATCCTCTCGGTTTGGCTTGCGGTTGTTGTCGACATCTTCCTCGCAGAGCTTGCCAGGGAATATTGCGGTGGAAGACCTTGGATGCGACGGTTGCTTCGATGGATGTCCGCCATCTCCGAGGTACTGGCGTCGGTAGCTTCTGGTACAGGATCAGCAGGCATAGGGCGTACGTGTACCCTGCAGCGGGCAAGGCATGGCAGTCAGTTCCTAGCGAACGGTCGTTCACAGTTTGTTTTCACTGCCGCTTCCAGCGTTACTAGCATGTGGCAATATATATATATATATATATATATATATATATATATATATATATATATATATATATATATATATATATATATATATATATATATATATATATATATATATATATATATATATACACACGCGCATGAAGCTTATACAGAAAATGTCCTCCATCACGTCTTCTTCCAAAAGGTGCAATATGTGCCACAGTAGGACTTGTGAATGTCTCACTATGACACCGAGAGAGTGGAAACCTTAAATACATTTGCACATCTCAGCTGTAACGTAAGGGGCATGGTGTAAAGTATGGGTGTCGTTATTGTCTGAAAATAAGCCAAGTTACGTCATTTTTCCCCCGACAAGTATTAAACATCACCCACGTCTCGCTCTGTGCGTGCAGCTCAAGTGGTGGTTGCATTTCGGCACAGCTTGTGAACAGGGCAGTGCAAAAGTCGATGAGGATAGCTAAAGGGGTTTGTTGGTACGGCATAGCTATTTCTGTTGCAGCGCAAGCCGAACAAGGACAACAGAAAGGCATATCTGACACACGCAGCGCTTTATGTGTCAGATGTGCCTTTCTGTTGTCCTTGTTCAGCTTGCGCTACAACAAAATAACCTAAACATAAAAGTTGCCTGTCAATAAAATTATGACCTATGCAGCCCGTAAACATTGCACTAGATTACACGTTGCAGATAATGAGAATAAAGTGATTTCACATTATCTGTATATAGCGTTTAATTACCTTGTGTTCAAGATAACTTCGCTCCACATAGATTCCAAAATACGCGCTGAATCTTCGCAACATTTTGCCATAATTCAACGCCTGCCTTTTAACCCGCAAAGCCCAACATACGAATTTTGATGCCTTGAGGTTTTTATCCTTAATCTTTATATAAACGCATAAAACTTAATTCAAATCACACAGTAGCGTTTTTGGTAGCCTGGTGCAAGTATTGAAATGGCCCCAGTTAAGCAAACTAATTGGCTAGACACTACGCTAGTTAAATTTGCGCAGTTAACATTTGTTTTGTAGCGAAACAGATCTCGACGGACAGAAATAAACACAAGTTCTAATTTTTCTTGGCGTCGATTGGTGTTTTCGTTCGGTGGGCCTAAAGAATTTTGGAAACATGAATGACGGAATAAAAGCTGACCGCGATCTCGGTCAATGCGCATCAATCAGGGGCGCAAAGGTTGCAATACGTTTGTGATGCAACCTCCTGGCAGTGTACTGCTGATACAATGCTACGAAACATGTGCTGATGATTGCTCGTACGGTTATTTTGCTAACGGGGCTATTGTGAAATTTCAAGAATTTCTGCCACATCTTGCACCGAAATTGCTCTAAAAGTCCGGTGTGTTCAGGGCTACTGCACCCGAAGCACGATATTTCTCTCCATCCTAAGCAACGGTTTCGTCATCCGCAATGAACGACGCAATACATGCATCGTTATAATAAATATGTAGTAGCCAGTGGCGTAGCCAGAAATTTTGTTCGGGGGGGGCTACGCCACTGGCCCCATATATATATATATATATATATATATATATATATATATATATATGTACACACATGGGGCCAGTGGCGTAGCCAGAAATTTTGTTGTTGCATTTAAAAGAAAACGTTTAATTCTAGTGACTACTACTTTCAAATTTTTTATTTAGGCGGTCAATTATTTATTAAAAAATTGGCCAAATCAAAAATTTTCAGAAAGCGAAGCTATCCAGTTTAAAACTCCGTGACTCAACAATGACAAATGATATCACAATTGTGAATTGCATCTAATAGTACATCTACAGCGGACAAAATGGATATGTTACACATGAATCTCAAAAAAAATTTAGTATTGTGGAAATACGGCTTGTGCAGAACCCTTGTACACAACGTAACCAATTCACGTAAGATACAAATTGACATAGCAAACTTGCCCGCTTTGACTGTTATAATAGATGCCGTTTACAGAACCACAATATCTGTTATTCATGCATAGCTATTAGTTTGTAAACGTCGTGCTTCTATATTTTCAAACTTTCGAATTTTTCAAAATATTTTAAACAACATTCAGGCCCTAAATCGAAGTTGTGTTTCCAACAGAACTAGGATTTAACTTTCTCTCTCAAATGCAACGAATTTCAATAAAAGCGATTAGCAGGATTACCTAAGAAAAGGGTTTCTGCGTTTTACAAGTATTTGAATAGGCCGCGTCGGATTGGGCCCGAGCTCAAGCATCCTCTTAAACAATTTGTCAAGGGATCAAATCCATGAATAACTGCATTGTCATTGCCAAAGACGCTGCAAACGAATTCTTGAACGCTACGCACAGTCAAAACAATAAAATATGTATTTTTTCATAAAAGAATGTACTCGTATGTGCCAAAAATATTGCCCAAGATAACTGATATCAATGCTTCCATATTTTTGTCTATTTAAGTAAAGAAAATATCACACGAAATTTAGAACTATATCAGCTCGAAACCAGAAAGCAGTGCATGCCACTGATATGAAAAATTAAAAGGCAATGAACTGAACAAGTTGAGGACAAATATGTTAATGAAACTTTGCCATGCAAGAACCGTGCTTACATTCTTGTATATATGCAATGGCCAGTGAAAAATCTCAATGACGCTGTAATTTGTTTTAAAGTATTACGCAGAAGCAGCTGTCACCGGTCGTGTATCGTGAGTAATTGCACCGAAATCAGTCGCAACAGAGGGCACGTATAAAAAGCAGGAATTCTGCAAGATATACGAGGGCAAGTCAAATAAATGTGAGCCAACAACGGGGTACTTCTTTTAAAAGTAGTCTTCATGAGAATTTAGACATTCGCATTCTCGTGTTTGGCGCAGCATAGCCTCAGCCGCTTTTGCGCCATTAAACCCCATTTAACAAACATTTGTCCCATTGACTAACGAGTCGCGTGATTCCCGTCTTATAAAACTCCTTGGGTTGCTGCTTCAAAAAGTCTGTATCTGGTTCCCTTGAGCTGTTTTTTCGGTTGCCCCAAAATGTAGAAGTCGCAAGATGACAGGTCTGAGCTGTATGGCGGATGCTGCAGCGTTTCCCACTTGAACTTTGCCAGTTTTGTATTAGCCACATAAGCGACGTGGGGACAGGCATTGTCGTGGAACAAGATGACCCCATTCGTCAATTTTCCACGTTGTTCGTTCTTGATTGCGACACACTGTCGTTCTGGCATTTCACAATATCGGAAACAATTGATAGCCTCTCAAGATTTAGCAAATTCTATCAGTAATGGACCCTGACAACCGAAAGAAAAGTCAACAGCACCTTTCCAGCGGAAATGATGGCCTTTGCGTTCTTTGGGCGTGGTAAATTCGAATGTTTCCACTGTAAGCTTTGCCGTCGTGTTTCAGGCTCGTAGTAGTGGCGCCAAGGTTCGTCCCCGATCACAATTGCAAACATGAAGTCGTCATCCTTATTGTGATACCCGATCAGATGAGTCAAGGCAGCGCGAAACTACTACGTCTTCTCGCTATGGATCAAAATCTTGGGGATCCATTGCGTACCAAAGAGCCGATAACCGAGAAGCTCACGAATTAAGGCGTGAACCGAACCGTGACTGATGTTCAGACGGTCTGCCAGTTCATCGATGCTTATCATCCGTTCTTGTTTCATCAGCTCATGAACCTTTGAAATTGGGGGGGGGGGGGTGATTGCACGATGGTTTTGGCCCGGTCTTGGAATGTCTTTACAACGTCCTTTAAACCGTTTGCTCCAACGCTTCACAGTGGTCAACGAAATGCCGTGTTCAACGTAAACGGCAGCCATACGGCGTATAATTTCTGTTTCGGAAACACCTTTAGCTGTCAAAAACTTCGCGACACCGAGCTGTTCAACTTTTGAAGTGTCCATTATGTGACGCAACCATATTCAACCCAGTGTATGAGACCATTAAAGAACATTTATCTTCACACCTGCGTGTCACTTTTGTAAATGAGACATGCCGTTCTCCTACGCGCATGCCTCGCAGATAATCAACCGAACCATTATTGCGTGGTTAGGGTAGGCGCACTTTCATTTGACTCGCCCTCGTACATTAGAAATGCAAAGATACAATGGGATATACAAATGTGAAAATACGGCTTGATAAAGGACAAAAAAGTGTCACTGGAAACATAGTTCACTGCATGTATACACAAAACATCGCAACAAGATATTTAAGTATCCGTATAAGTCTCCAATGAGTCTATGTATGTAAGAAAAAGTAACTGTATGTAATGCGTCAAACAAGGCAAATAAACATGTTGTACAATCATAGATTCACAGAATCCTAGATTCCGCCCCCATTCCATCCACTCCCCCCGATGTATTGCGTGCGACGAAAGGCGGCGCGCTTGCTCCCCGCTTTTCTCCTTTGCGCACACAAGACTGAGCCACCATCGTCGGCTCACCCATTCCACCTCCCCCCCTACGCTTTCATTCGCACATACAGCATGCAGCGCGTGGTCACGATTTTATCACCCTTGGACTTTACACGAAACATGAGGGCGACGGCGACGGCAGGAATGCGCCTGGAGTGTCCATGTAATTGCTTTCGCAATAATACAATAAACGTATCCGGCAACTAAAGCGTCCCATCGCCCATTACTTTCCGCAAAAGATGTATCAAAATCGAACTTTCACCATGCGACAATTCGCTGCGCAGCAACAATGTATTTTTTTTCTGTGAGGCGGAGGCACCGAAATGGAAAAAAAAAACGCATAGGAAAGTATGTTGGCCAGAATCGAATGCCTACATCGGGCACCTAATGGGGCTACAGAATTAATACTGAAGAAAACATGAGACGATTGGCCCACTGAGAACCATACGCATATTGCTCAAATCCGCACCGGCGAAACAAGACTTTCCGGAAAGGTTCCGCTCAAGGAACGCGGTGCAATCTTTCGAGTCCCCGCAGTGATGGCGGCGAGCGACCATTGTTTTTTTTTTTCTCGTCTGCTAGCCAGAAAGCTTCCAAAACTCTGTCAGGTGAAAATCCGCTCAGCCAGAGCAAACCGAACGCCCACCGAAGTGCACCGCGCGGTGGTCGGGGCCATACGAAAAAAACATATGTGCTCTGGCTCGCTCTGGCAGCCCGCTGGTAGGGTAGCGAGAACAAAAAAAATTGAAGGGGCTCAATGTGTCCTCGGCGAATAAAAGTCAAAGTAGAAAAAATAAATAAGAACGTAGTTACTTTGGCTGGCTTTAGTGTCTTGACATGGATGTTCTGGCGTAGGTTAAAAAAGTGTTGATATTTTTTTGTGTGACATGACGGCACAAATGAATTCACCCCAACACATCGTCTCATTGGACCTCGCTGCATGCTTTGTCAACTCGTCTGCTAGTGTGTTGATTTGGCTTGTCCCGTTGTATGTTCCGATGTAAGACTTTAGAAAAGTCAATGGACCTTTGGCGTCAAATGTTTATAACAACATTAAACCAACAAAGTTCCGCAATTGAAAATTTAAAGCACAACTTTGGAAATGTCAATGCATGTTTCACATCAAGAGCTTATGAGATTTATACCCATAAAGTTACGCAATTGATATCCATGCGCTCCATAGATTCCGTGGCCTCAGTGAGATGCCGCGGCGAGCCCGCTCACCATCAAAGCGCCCTTGAAACTTTGTGCTCGGATGGAACTGCTTGGCGTTATGTGACTGCCGGTGCATGGGCGTTGCCACGAAATCCAGCCCGAGTTCGCAATCTTCGCGGTTAAATGTCTTTTAGAGCGTCAAAAAGACATTCTGGACAAAATCCAGAGTGATTTCCGGCGCCGGGGGTTGCTTTGGTCAGCGGTGCATGGACAGCACGAAAAAATTTCGGGGGGGGCTGAAGCCCCATAAGCCCCCCCCCTGGCTACGCCCCTGGTAGTAGCGTTTTGAATTGGACTGGCTGGTATATCAGTTAACTCGAATGAAACAGCACCATGAACAGGATGGTTACTAGAAAACAAGAGTAGAGGAGGCAGCCCTATTTGTAGCATTGTTTCCTTCGATTTCAGTAATAAAATGTATCCAGGTACTGCTGTTTTGCAAGATCCCATTTGTTTACAGTTAATCTTTTCTCTTGGGTACGCTTTGATATGTTTTATGCCCCGATGTTTCTCATTATATCCTGTGTTCATGATGGTTAAATCGTCACTACTTTGACACCGCATGCTGCTATGTGCCTGGATGCTGCCGCTGCGTGATATCTGTACTTGTTTCGGGGTCTTAGATGTCACCAAGAAATTTTCTTCGAGTTCTTTCTTGCCTGGTGTCGACTGTTTAGCTGTGTTGGAACCTCAGTGCTGACACCCGTTATTGCAGTCGGACCGCTGGCGCCCGTTGTTGCAAATGGGTCGCAAGCCCCAAGGGTAGCGTTGGCCTGGCGGCCTGGGGCACCACTGGAAGCATCCGAAGGTCCTGGCAAAGCATGAGTCGACTGCTAACAGAACAACTTGTTTATTCTAGCATCGCAAAAGAGCGGCCGGTCAGGTCGACCGAAGTGGAGAGACGGGAGAGCACGTTACTCAACAGAAGAAATCGGAGCCTCTCTCTTGGCGTCCGGGAGCAGCTGCTTTTATACTCTTGGCGTCGCGGGCAAGAAGGAAGGTCACGGGATGACACCACGTGACAGCGAGACACTGACGGACTGAGAGACGTGTAGAGACAAGGAGGTGACGCATCAGCCGGGCCGGCGCCGGTCAGACCTCCTCGCTTCACACTGGGGGAGCTCCTCTCCCCGGCTGCCGCGCTTTGACAAGCGTGGGCACACACACACACACGCACACACGAAGACACGTGGCACTGAAACATGCCGGGACGCGCTCGGCGGGGATGCGTCGCGGCCGCTCCGAACGGGCTAAAATGTCCGCCGCTTTGAACGAAGCCCCGGCGTCCGTTGAATCCGCGCCGGCTACACCGCGCGTCATAGGCGAAACGTAACAGCTGACTGGAATGAATAATACTATTCATTTTTTCATCACCATGTAACCACAGTGTAGTCAGATTAGCGCTAACGAACTTCGCTGATGTCGTCTACCTGAGTTGTGGGGCATACAGCAGTGGGGGATTGGGGGAGAAAGAGAGAGAAGTTTAATGATACGAAATGCTGAGAGGTCGGCCTGAGGTATATTCCTCTAGCCAGCTACTCGGCATTGGGGGAAGGGGAAGAGGGAAAGAAAGAGGGAAGAAAGAGGTGCATGATGGGTGACGATGATGACAGAAGGAAGATGTAGAACATATGGAAAGCAATTTGGCATGCTCAAAGTCTGCACTCCAGGTCCGTAATTTTTTAAAAAGTTCAGTAATGCCTGGATGGCCTTGAAACTCGATTGAGCATCGGGCCAAGGGCCTAAAATAACATCTTCCGACAACGGTGCGCTTTCCAGACGCGTAAGGTCGTTGTCCAACCTTCCACGCTCTTCCACGTACTTAGGGCAGTCACAAAGCACATGACCTATAGTCTCAGTCACATTGTATACCTCACAGTGTGGACACTCGGTGCGTCGCATGAGGTGCACGTATCCGCGCGTAAACGCTACCCCCAGCCTTAGTCTGTGCAGAAGACTGGCGCAGCTTCGTTGAATTTTTGGTGGTGGCCTAAAATTCATGGTAGGGTCCAATCTCTGGAGTCGTCTGTGGCGATTATCCGGATTCTCCCAGTGCTTTGCTGTCAATTTTCGGACGACACTGGAGAGGAGACATTTGGCGTCCGCTCTTGAAAAAGGAATTGAAACCAGTGACTCTCGTTCTTCGAGTGGTTTCTTCGCTTCGGCGTCGGCCAGTTCGTTGCCCTGTATACCACAGTGACTGGGAATCCACTGAAATGTGATGTGGTGGTGGCCGTTTTCTTGCACTCGGCAGTTTGAAGAGCCAACACTCTGTAAGCGCTTTCTTTCAACACCACTCCAAGTAGTTGAAGAGCCGATTTTGGGGATTGATCATGAATCGAGTGAGTAAGCTGAGCCGGAAAAACAAGCGAATTTACAATTTGGATGTTAGAAATTAAAAAGTAAACGTTTGAGAGAGGAAGAAAAGCAATCAGAAGAAAACGACGAATTAAATTAAATCAGGAATAAAAACTAACACCCGCATGCCACGACGGTTACGTACTTCATCGTCCTCTTCAGAATACCCACAAAGCAGTAAATCATCTGTCGCGGTTAAGAAGAAGAGGCTGCCATCGGCCATCGGCACTGCCATCGGCATTCAGGAACGTGGGCAACGCGCTTCCCTCGCGTTACACGTGTCGCGCGAGCCAGCACTCGAGACCTTTGGACACGTAGCCTGGCACTCTGACCCCGGAGCCGATTCGTTCGTCTCGTCGCATGCAACCTACTCTGCCTTCCGAGTCAGCCAAGCTAAGCTCTTTTCAAGTTAGCGTGCCCGCTCCCATTTGTCCAGCAGCGACCACGGTGTCAGGATGTCCGCCATCACGGTGGGCCAGTTTACGGACCTCTTTGTGGGCCCGTTCGACATGGCGCACTACTCGGATTCGTCCGGCGGGAATCAGACGGACTCCGTGTATCGTTCGCCCAAAGCTCGAGCTCCCGCGCAGCGACCACCGGCGCCATACTTCTTCATGCTGCAGGAGCGGGTGCCAGCCTGGGCTCTTGGAACGCCTCACGGCCGCGTCGCTTGCATCTCGGTGTCGACGGATTTCGGAGCGCCATCGCCGGTAAGGTCTAGATTCCCTTTACGTACGCTACGTGCTCCCCCTATCTAACCGTTTGCGGCACGGCGTCTACAGTTGTGCAGACCTACTCGGAGAAACTAGAAATCGCCAACTAAAGGTTTCGCGAAAACTTTCTCTTATACCTGGCCCGCACTACACCCCGCGCCAACTTTTCTCCTACACCGTTGTGAGTGTGGGAATCTACAATCATAACTAGAGGGATCTTTGGTGCTGTAATCGTTCCTTTATCATGGCAATGGCGGCTATTATGTCGATTTGTCTAACCCCCGCGATTGACTTCAAATGCTAATGTGCCGTTGTTTATTACTCTATTATCTATATAAATTTGGAATGAATAAATTTTTTATACGTTGCCAGGTAATTAGTTTGTGCGTGCATGTATAATGATAGATAAACTTGTATTTAAGCGCTATAAGTAGAAAATGATCAATTTGCAATATAGCGGTACCATATGAAGCAGAACGATCGAGGTTCAAGCACATCGCTTATACTGCACATGATTACCTTACTGGCTGAGTCGCCACATTTGCAGCTTCCGCCGACACTAGTGCCAGAATCTCCGCTGGTAGCACTTGTACGAAACTATGTGTGTGCGAGAATGAATGACGCTGCCAAGGAAAGCAGTACTGTCCTGACGAGAGTCCTTCTCTGACCTAAGATTGACGAAACAGTTTGATGAAACCAGGCCTCCCAGCGTGATATCATGTACGACGAATGTTCACTTTGGCGCACTGCTTTAGTAGACTCGTTCAAAGTTGGTTTTAATGTCCTTGTGTAACAAGCAAGGATTCGTTTAACAACATTGTTTAACCAGCAAGGATTTGCACTCACGGAAACACGGAACGTGTTTCAATCAAAAGTTCGGCGCCGAGCAGTCGCACACGAATGCCCACGAATGCGTGTCCCCATGACAATTGTCACCACTTTTGACAAACTTTTCTTCATATAACCCTGTCATAGGTACTGCTCGCTCCGAGGAGCGCCATTCGTAAGGATATATCGTTCCTGAGAGGAAAACACCCGACCAAAGCGTTTAGGAAGATGGCCTGGCGTGAATAACATTCTCTGTGAACTCTAAGAGTCTTTTACAACTTCCGAAGTTGTAATTTTGTATTGCAACAGTAAACGTAAAAAAAAAACACGTGTGCGCTTCCTTTATTTAAAACCTTCCGTCAGCTACTTCCATTCCAGGAACGCTATGTCACGCTGAGACGCACATGGCGTTCCTGACCGGAAAAGAAACCGGGCGAGCACCTTTTTACTAAATGCACGCAAGACTTACCCCCGTGTTCAGAAATCATCTGAGCATAAGTCCACGCTTGACTCGATCTAATTGACGCCTGTTGCGAACGCGCCAAACGAAACGCAATGAGCGTCCTGGGCACGTTCACTACAGACGCCATTTCTGAATACGGGGACAAGCTTCTTCAGGCGCTGAATCGTGCTCCCTAAAGGGCTGCAGAAAATAGCGCCTCTTCCTCTTCACAATCACACTCAAGCCTCTTCAGTTAGCCGTCTTGGACGGCCCGAGACGCAGTATACGAAGCGCCCATTGGCGGAAAGCACAAGGTCAGGCACTGTCAAGTGCAGATGATCCAAGAGGCACAATGACGGCAATAAATGTTAAGTAGTGTCCTAGACATGGCAGCCATTTCGTCGCTTTCGGGACTTGCAGTACGTGAAAGCGTGGCCTTCGAGATAGTTTCCAACCCGAAGAAGCCCTCGCCTGAATATGACATGTAAAAAACTCCTGTTGCTTAGAGTTCCTAACTGTGGCATGGACTCCAATATTACACGTAAAATAGTGTAATAAGTTCAGTAGAGATAAGCTTGTTGACGGCGCATGGTGGCCAAAAATTATCGCTATGTCGCCTTTATTCCTTAAAGCGATACAGAAAGCCGATGGAAGTATCTCGTGTTGACGCGCAGGCTTGTATGTGGACCTGCCAGGAGCCAAGACCCGAGTCGCCGCAAGAGCCTGCCATTCCACGTCACGAGGGGGCTTTAGTGAAAAGCAAACGGTAAGTAGGTGCGAGTACAGAGCCATGTTTCGCCGTCATGCGCGCTCAGTGTTAAGCGCGAGAGGCGTGTGTCGAATTCTGCATGCCAACTACTTGGCCAAACCAAAGCACCTGACAAGTAACAATAGCTTTTGTAAAAGGCTCACAGTTCAATCAGCCATCTTTCCAATACGCCGTCCGACGGATCGGATACATATGACACAACTGTGATTGCCACAGAAACGCGTGTGTCAAAATCTGCATGCCAACAACTTGGCCAAACCAAAGCACCTGACAAGTCACAAATGACTTTTCCAAAAGGTTCATAGTTCAGTCAGCCATCTTTTCAATACGCCGTCCGACGGCTCGGATTCATATGACACAACTGTGATTGCCGCAGAAACGCGTGCCTCAGAATCACAAGACCATTCGAACGACGTGTTGCAAATATGGCTGGTTGTCTTTTTAAAAAACTTGTAAGCAAAACCTCTTTGAATCCCTTGGAAATTCGTTCAGTGCGGTTTTAGGCACACACTAGTCGTACGTAGAATATCACGTGCAACTGTGCTGCCTTTTGAACAGATGTTTAGTGTAGAAAACATTTGTGCGGCAGCAGTCTGATTCTATTGGACACTGTTGAAACCTGGTTGCAGGAGTTTATTCGTATGACAGTCGTACCACAGACCGCATTCAAAAGTTTCCGACAAAATAGAACAGCAGCAGTGAAATAGTCATATTACCACTGTATTTGTGAAAGGCCTCATTGCTAAGCTATGACGTGAGTGCCATGCTGCTTGGCTTCCGCGATCCAAACATGTTCAGCATGGAATAAGTGGTGAGCGACATTTTGAAGGCTTTGATGGTCTTCCAATCAAATAAGGTGTTTTCTTTCATAATGGTTCAGCCTGTGCGCCCTCAAGCGTTCTTCTATAACCAACGTTGTATGAAAGCGAAAATGTAGTCCTCCATCCGGCAGTACAGGCGACGCTGCTATGCGAACTCCTACGCGTTTATCCTTTTCTCAAAAACCCATACTTGTAGGCTCCGCGTCGGGAGCATGACATATTATGGCATTGCAAGATTTTCCCTCCTGCTTGTGAGCTTTTGCAGAACTGGCTTCTGATATTACAAAGTTATATAGTAGAACCACATTTTCAACTCGATCCTCGATTCGGGCACGCCAGCTCCGACTCGCTGTGCCGCCTGGCGGTCGCTACCATGGTTCTGGTCAAGGCCGCAGTCCCGCTGGTTGTCGTCTTCCCGAGTGTGCCTGGTCGGGTCAGGAACGACGCGGCGACCGTCAAGGCTGGAAACGTGGTGCTCCGGGATGCAAATTCCGTGGCCTGCAAAAGCAACCTGACGCCGTACACCGCGTGTTCCTCGACCCACGCGAGACCTGCTGCTGTCACAGGAGCCAGGGACGTTGGGATGATCACGCCGCCGGGAGAGGCGCGTCGTTGCAAGCACCGCGGAGGTGAGTGACAGGAAAAAAAAAGAAGGGATAAGCTGCACCAGGGACGCGGCTGTAGTGGGGTACGGGAAACGTCTTGTTGCGTGCTGCAAAGTTATGGCCACTATGGTGTGAAAAGGACGTAACCAAATGCTAAAAGGTATTTATCCACGCAATGTAAAGCTTCCATAGACGATTTATGTTGCAGCTAGTGCGCGTCTCACGGTCAAATTTTGCAATTGTGCTCGCTGCCTACTTGTAGTGGGCCCTTTGCAGAAGGTGCTTGGGCATGGGGTAGGAAAATGATCCCCTACTGGTGGTGTCCGGGACTGCACCGCGCCACTCAGAACCGCCGCAGCCGTATGCGGTTAGAGCTCCAGCGCTTGCGCTCCCTGTACAGACGGACACGTTCCGCATTCGTCAAAGGGGCTGGATATTTCCATGTCTTTCGCTACCCGAGTCTCTCCACGCCGTTTATAGACCCTGCGCGTTGAATGCAGGGGGCCACAGCCGAGCAAGCGGGAATTTCTGGAACAAGCTGCACGTTTGCAGACCTTATATCCTGATGAGCACTGGTCTGAGTTTGATGAATTCTTCGTACTTTGGTATAGTCACTTCCCAAACGCGACCCCTCCTGCTCGAATCAACTAGCTTACATTGGAGTAAGGACACACTGAACGCCGAGCAAGAGGCTATGTTTTTACCTCCAATCGCACCATGTGTCACACGGCAACGAAAGCATTCGCGCACGCGAAACATGCCCGATCGGGTAACCACATCAATGTAAGACGCGTGGGCAGTACGGTTTCAAAGGTATATGCGATAAGAACCTAACATGTTTTCCGTACATGCGGTTTTAGCAAACGATCCCCTGGTATGACCCAACCGAAAGACGTGTCCCACACACACACACAAAAAAAAAGCATCGACAGAACCCATTTCATGATTGACGACGGTAAGACGCTTAGCGTTGAAGCAGCATAGTGACAATGTATTGCCGCTGTCGAAGCGCCTTATGGATGAGGCGTGTGCTGCAGCGGAACTTCTCTGTCGAGCTTTCCTGTGAACACAATGCGCCACGTAGCGGCGTCTACAGGGTAGCCAGCCTGTCTGAGAATGGACTAACCTCCCTTTCTTCCTGTCTATTCCTGCTTCCTCCTCCTCCTCCTAGCGGCGCTGCCGCAAAGCCTGCGCGTGACCTCCGAGATGCATTATGCGGCAGCCGGGTTCCTTTCTCGGGCTTTTTTTCTAGACACGCTTAGCCATGCAGTGGTGTTGCCGAGAAGTCCACGCGCAGCCTGCGAGACGCGAGAGACAGTGGCGCGCCGGTTGGTGCGAATGCTGAGAATTGTTCCCTCTCCGGCCGCATACCCAATGGCACAGGGGTCATTGAAGAGAAGCACACACTTGGTGCAGTCGTGGCGCAGCTCGCTCAAGCGTTGGCGAGAAAGACGATCATAGAAAAGCAGCACATAACCTAGTACATTTGTGACGTGCTTGCTAAAGCATCAGGCTGCTTCCCCTGCGGAACATCTGTGAAGTGGCTTCGATTCTGCCCAGCATTGGAGAGATTTCAAAGCATTTCGAATGGTGCATTCGTCCGGTGGAAATTGGCTGGTCTGCTTGTGCACGCTGCTTCCAACTGAACACACTGCACCACCTATAGGCGAGCACCAGGTAAATTGAAAGTATTTTTTTTGTCATTGTAGAGTGACACGTCCCACGTGGCAATTGCGTAGTTTTCGAAGTTGGCATTAAAGATGTTCATTGCAGAGTGGCAGAAACCCAGTAGCCCAACTTGGTATCAGAGATGCTCATGAAGAATAGCACAGACCGAGTGGAACATACGCGGTAGTCCAAGTAAGCGTGGAAGCAATCAGTTGAAAAAATAAATTATGGGGTTTTACGTGCCAAAACCACTTTCTGATTATGAGGCACGCCGTAGTGGAGGACTCCGGAAATTTCGACCACCTGGGGTTCTTTAACGTGCACCTAAATCTAAGTACACGGGTGTTTTCGTATTTCGCCCCCATCGAAATGCGGCCGCCATGGCCGGGATTCGATCCCGCGACCTCGTGCTCAGCAGCCTAACACCATAGCCACTGAGCAACCACGGCGGGTAGCAATCAGTTGAAAAGCGGTATATACGTATGCAGCACATTGAGAGCCACATCCCCAGCGACCCATGTCAACCTCGTAGAGGCTCGTTGAAGAGCGGCACGTCAGTACACAATGCCACATACCTAGGGATCGAAGTCGGCTCGATGGTTACTTTCTAACCCTGCTCCCACTGCACAGGAGCTCGATGCATTGCCCATTCGGCCATGGACTATCTAGAGACCAGGTTTGTGGAAAAACAGTTATATACCAAGATTAATAGACAGCTGGGCCCCGGAAAATGCGTGAAGTACCCCAAACCCGCCGCTTTGGTGTTTCGCTGCTAAGCCGCACGGTGCCGGGTCAAAGCCCGGCTGCGGCGGCTGCATTTCAACGAGAGCGAAATGCTAAACACGCCAGTAGGCCATTCAATGGCTGCACGTTAACAAGCCCAACATGGTCAAAGTTAATTTGGAGTCCCCACTACGGCGTGCCTCGTAGATTGTGGTTTTGGTACGTAAAACTACGGCTCTTCTTTTACTACATGCGTTCGCCTCACGGCTACGCAGAGCCACCATCATAATTGTTTCCTCCGGTGCAGGGACAGCCCAGGGCTGGAAGGCGGGCCCGTTGTCGTCGTCGTCGTCGTCGTTGTCGTCGTCGCAGTCATCGTCGTCGTTGTCGTCGTGGCCCGAGACAACCGGCACCGTGTGGCAGACCTCGGAGTCCACAGGCTGCGAGGTGCCCTGCGAATCACTGTTACGCAACGTCGGCGGCTTGACGACGCAGGGACGGCACACAGACCCGACGACTTCGGCACGCACGCGGATATCGGAGGACGCCGCTGCCACGGCGAGCTCGTCCACTTCGCAGGCACCGGTACTGGTTGATTGCTTGCAAATTTGTGCGCTCAAGTTTCAGAGATTACACGACAGGACATCCAGCTAGCGCAACGCGTCTCCTTATTGTGACTGTTCTCGCTCCGTAAAGTTGTGTGTTCGATTGTATACGTTTCGCTTTCTTCAAGTTGTTAATGCTGTTTTCCAGTTCATTATGTGATTATCATGGCTTTTTTATTGTCAGCACAACGGACATTTATGCACGATATGTGGATAACGTACACACTGTTGTCCTAAATGCTCTTTTGCACTTCCTCGCTGAAATCACCCACGGTGATACTATTTCAATAGAGTGTCGCGGACATAGCTGCAAACGAAGCGTAATATCGAGAAATTAATAATAAATTCGCTGCTTGGAGCACTTGATTGATTTATTGAGTTACTGACTGATTGAACAACTGATGGATTAATCAGTTATTGACTCGCTGATCGATCGACCACTTGAGTGTCACAATGTCGGACAAGAGCAGCTTCGCTCAGCCAGTCCGCATAGTGACCACCTCCAGATTAATTTTGAACGCTTGGCCTTATGGTCTTGAATACAGCGACTGCAAGCCGAGCGCTGATCGCGCTCCCTGCTGCTGTGTTTGAGTGTACAGTCGGCACCAAAAATTATAAACAGTGGCGTTAGCATAAAATTGCTAATTTATTCTAGCACAGCCATGCAACAGATCAGTGCAGTACATTGGTCGAATAGGAGCGCGCAGGCTGTACCACTGGTTGTAGCCAGCACACCTAATGTACGAATGATTTTTGCTTTCGTGGCATCGGTGGTCTCCAGAGTTGTGATCGTGACTGTGCGTTTACAACGAAGAACTGTATCGCTTAAGGGCGTATCTCCGAGGAGGAACTCCCCCCAGTTTAAGTATCGAGTTAAAGCACGTTCACGCACCCGCCGTGGTTGCTCAGTGGCTATGGTGTTGGGCTGCTGAGCACGAGGTCGCGGGATCGAATCCCGGCCACGGCGGCCGCATTTCGATGGGGGCGAAATGCGAAAACACCCGTGTGCTTAGATTTAGGTGCACGTTAAAGAACCCCAGGTGGTCGAAATTTCCGGAGTCCTCCACTACGGCGTGCCTCATAATCAGAAAGTGGTTTTGGCACGTAAAACCCCAAATATTAAAGCACGTTCACGTAAAGAGCAAATCGCTTATAACACCAGATTTCCCACTGAGCAGCAAACAAGTGGGTGGTCGAGTGAAGTTATAGTAAAAGCTAACTGGCTTCTGTCGGCGAGCAGCACTACAGAACAGCGGACAAAAGCATTCCGTTGCTACAATGTGCAAAACGAGGAGCTGAGAATGTTTGCGTAACAGGGCGCATGTTTTATAATTATGCCTATGTTCATAAGTTACCCAGACAATTGAGACGCGATCGCTTATATTGCCGGTTCTCATCACTTACTTTTGTTATATTGACGTGAAAAATCAACTTCGTTTTTGATGCCATGGTTAGATGCTCAAAGTGACTCCATCATTCCGTTGATGGAGCGCCCGTTGACTGATGTTTCTTGAAGTAAAAGCCACTTTTCTTTCCCTAATCGCAGAGATGAAGCTGCAACATCGCTGCTAAGTTTAGCATGTTCATGGTGGATTGTAGATTTACTTGTACAGCAGCACTGTTGAACGCGTGTACGATGAAATGACATTCATAAAGGAGTATTTTGAATGTTACGACCGAATTCCTTACTGCCCTTTGAATTTCGAGCGCATCTACAGCGAAGACTCCCTGCAGCGAAGAGCCATACAAAGAATTTTCCTGTGCAGCGAAAAATGTAGCGGACCTCGAGGCCTAATTTGCAACTTTACAACGTAGTACGTAAGCATGTAGCGGAGCCACCGCAGCGCGTCGGTGCACGCAAGAAACACCACCATGCGGTAGACTGCGGGCATCATTAGCTGTGATAGCCACGCCCCCCTACTTGTACCCCGTCCCCTTTAATTGACATCATGATCTATTTGGATCGTCAAGGCTACCAAGGACGGGGATGGAGGCGAAGGTCGATGAAGGCAGCTGTGAGCCTGCAGACTAACAAGCGATTTTGACGCTGGCAGTAGCGGCGTTCGACGCGCCACCGCTGTAGCTTACGTCACTTCTGGATTTCGCCGCTGAGTACGCCGCGAACCTCGTCGCCATACCGACGGCTGCCAGGGGGCGTATTTCGTTCAATTATGTTTTCAGAGGGAAATCAACCAACTTAATTTAACTGAGGAACTCTTGAATCCATGCTAAAGTATTATTTTGCCAACCTGCTTAGCCTGCTCCATAGTGAGCTGCAGGCATGGAATGACCTGCCTAGCGAATGATTTCAGAGGTCCAGGTCGCTTGGTTAAAAAGGTGTTTGGCTGTATTCCAAACGCACTTTACGGTTTTTAGCAACACGGAGAGCGGTGGTAGTTGGTGCTTGCTTGATAAGCAAAACTAGTGGTAAGCACGGTATACAAACAACATGACGAGACAAAGCTGGGCAGCTTCGAGCAGTTGGTTCTTTCTTTTTCTGTTCTGTATGTTTTTGATTCATTATTTTTTTCGTACTAATTTTTTTCTTTTCTGTTGTTTTTCTGATGTTTTTTATTCATTGATTTTTTGCTACCAAATCGCGGGTCCTCCTTGTCGTCCGTGGTGCCAGTGGTCTAGACTTGCATGCACTTATTGATAAATTTTACTTCACTATGTAAATATTTACCTGATTACTTCAACATTTACCTTGAACGGAATAAAGGAACAATGAAGAGGCTAAATAAGCTGCGCTATAGTAGTAGATTGCATTCGCATAAAAATAAAACTGCTTTGAAATTCTTTACTTCATACTGAACTAGTGGAATTGTAGATTCAGTGTGAAATTAAGTGATAATTTCTTCATTTTTCCTTCCATTATTCAACTTTTTGGCGCGAAATTTAACGAAACAGTTTTAAAAAACATCTTTGTCGCTCACAGTAGATTTATTGCTTCTGTTTGCGGTACCTTTAAAGGCAATGCGCAATATAATGTACGAGGGTCTCAGTAGGATAATAGCAGGTAGCTGCGTAACCGATATGAAGTTGGCTGACTTGGTTCGTGCCTACATTTTTGCAGGAGGCGACGGTGGCAGCTTCCAGCTCCATAGTGGCTTCCAGCGCCGGAAAGACCGAGTGCGAAGACACGGGCCGTAAAAGGTAATCTTACGTTGATCACCATATTTCGAGAACAGGCTCTTGCTATAGTTAGAGGTCACAGAGAAAGAAAAAAAAACGTGTCGAAACTGTGCGTTAGGTTGTCAAGGACGTGATAGTGGCTACCTGGGCTTGCCCAACGTGCACCCAAAGCAGAGCTAACGAGGGGGCTCAAACCTGCGACCTTAGGTTCATGAGTAGAAAGCCCGTGCCACGGAGTCTTCCTGGAGGGTCACAGCGAAATACTACTTTAGACCCATTAGTTAAGCTAGCTCTCTGAGAGGAAAGCAAATATAACTGAATTTTCAGCACGCACCATCAATTTTTCTGAAAGGGCGCTTACAAGCTAGCCTGGCCTAATTAATACAAGTACTTCAATAAATCTGATAATAATGGCTTTGAGCCTCTCACGTTCTGTTGCTGAACGCGAGCGTATCACTTGAAAGGTAGCAGTACTAAAGCTAAAATTCAGATTTCTTGTGAGGTTTTTGTCTCAACTTATGCTTATTTTAAGCGGGAGCTCTGAATGTTCGCCAGTTAAGCTAGTAACTATATCGGCTGCGACACGTGCAGTGCATATTTAAAATACCGAAGCATGTCTCCCTCACGTGAGTCATCGTACGGCCGCATTAAATCCTTAAGCGCATAAGACCCCTGTAAAAACCTATGACCATAAAAAATCTATCCGCGGTATAGCCCAGTGGCTATGGAGCGACACAACTGAGCTCAAGGTCGCGGATTCGATTGGTCGCATTTCAACTGTGGCGAAACGCAAGAACGCTTGCGGTACTTAAATTAGAGGAGCACGTTAAGTAAAACACGGCGGTCAAGATAATTCCGGAGTCCGACACTACGGCTGCCTCATAACCAGATCGTGGTTTGAACTCGTAAGGTATTAATTTAATTTTTAACGTGATATTACTATATTAAGATATAAGCAACCGATAGCATCACTATAGCGTACAAGAACCTTACTCACACAACGTAACCTAAGAAAACCTAACTTCGTGATCACGTGTTAAAACGAGCGAAAGAACAAAACCCAATACAAGACGGAGGTAGGCACACAGAAGTTTGCAGGTTCTTTTTCCTAGAACAAACTCGGGGCACAGGAGTCACTTTTGAACTGGTATTCAGTAGTTCCTATGATGCATGAAAAAATAGAATGCATCGGTACATTTGCTAATATTGACGCGTGTACTTACCTTTATCGGGCGACCACGTTTCGCCACCTAACAAGTGTTATCGCACAGCGCAGGACGCGCCTGCATGTATCCGCAGTTTCTGGAAAGTTATCGATGCTTCTATTCGCTATCTGTTGTCGCCGAACCTTATGCTAATTTCATCGCCTGCCGCGAATGGGGTAGAACTTTGTGGAAGGCACGCGGGTCCCAACGATTAGTCTGGAACATTCGACGACTGTTGTATAAAAGCCGACGCGCTTGACCCGCTGATCAAATTTTCGACTATCGCCGACCGTGTTCGCAGCTATCGTTGTGCTACAAGTGTAGCCTGTTTTGTGGGCACAGGTTCCCCCATTAAAAGTTAGTTTTGTCGTTCGCAGTATTGCTACTGTGTTATTCAACGTCCCCACCACGTGACAATATTTATTGCCAACTATTAGCCGGCATCCACATTTGACACGTGATTGGACTGCTGGAGTATACAGCGGAGGGCTGGGCGCGTTGGGAACGTAGTTGAAAAGCATTCTAGCGCAGGCAGACTAAAACAATAGGCAGGTATTAACACCACGATAGTTCGCACCGTGAGGTCAATGTCATCCGCATATTTCTGCCTGGCTTCTTCAGCGACTAACAGGCCCACTTTAATAAAAACGGAGTAATAAAAGGAAACTTTAGCTTCGGGCAAACTCCGATGTCTCTTATGGGGCAACCACTGCAATTCTTTTACTATTGCATTTCAGAGAGAAAGTTCAACTCTAGCAACTGGTTGAAGATGCTCTATTTAGGAACTCGTTTTTTTTCGAAAGAATTTCCAAAATTGATGTTTGAATATAATACAACCATGATATTTACAAACCTGGAACTCTGTGCCTGAGAAAGATGTCGCGTGCAGTTCTATAGAATGCATCAGTCAGCGGGTATTTCAAGCAGACAAGTGTGATTTAGGAATAAAAAGCTCGTGTGAAATTCTTGTAACGTTTACGAGTGTATTGCAAAGGTCCTACTTGCACCTTAGTTATTTGATTAAAAGCACTGTGGGAGGCATCAACTTTGTCCATTTTAAATATATTACGGGGCACAGTTTACAGAAATTTGATGTATCCCATTTACTGCCGAGTTATATCAGTAAATTCGATGCACGAGTTCATTGTTTTTGTTTCCAAACTAAAATTTGGTTTATAAGATAGTAGTAAACTAACCCCAGCTTCCCCCACCCCTACACCCTCTACTCCCTACAATTACTATATTGTCGCCTACTTTAAGTGGAGCAAACCTTATAAAAATTCGCGCAGTAGTTGCCGAAGAAAATTCTCCATTTAATTGATTTACATAAACTTCCCTCTCGAGCGCACTTGTATAAAAATGCACACCGGTAATTTTTAATGCCAATACGAAAAGCTAGCGCGGGCTTTGAATTCTTTCTTTTGCTTATTTTCAGCTCTGTCTGAAAGTAGCATTGCTGTAAACAAAATTTGCAGGGGTTATACTTGCAATAATTGATGACGCCTGACATCGCATTTACCTCTTGCCGATTCTGTAAGTTTGACTGATATTAACGTCGGGCTCCACACTACTTGAGACTTGCTGCTTTAACGATTACTTTAAGCACGCTGCATCATGCTTTACATTACCGCAAGAACAGCGTATTCTGTGTTGCATTCAAAATGCGCGGAATCAGAGTAGTCTTGCCAAATACATCTGACGTCCCTGAAGGCTGGCGCTACGTGCTCTGCCATTAATGTCTCTCGTTTTAATCCTACCGGAAACGTCTTTCATCTCTGTGAACATTGGCTTGCGCATCATTTTCAAGAGTGGACGAAAATGTGCGGCCACGTCATATGTTTACGACTAAATACTATCGTTTCCATCAACTCTTGAGGCATAAATATCGCTTTGTGCGACACAACGGTAGTATCGCCTATGACGAAGACGGCCAATCAAGGCCAATCAATTATCGTTCTGTGAGATCCCATTCGAAGTGATCAACTCAGGAGCGACTCGGTTATTTTTGTTCATGTTTAGGTAAACAGGAGGTTTCGCATGAGCAAAGCTTGCCATTGTCTCATTGTCCAGGTGCATAGAGATGACTTCGTGTATCAATGCTATTTCTTCCAGAAATTCGTAAGCTACGGCTTGCCGATACTGCACTCGTACACTCTTCTTTGCGACCTCCGTAAAGAGGATAGACCAGGCAGAAGTTACAGATGTCGAGCATTCCGTGACGGCAGGTCGGCCACATGTACGTCACATGTAGACCGGTACCGGCGGTACCGGCCTACATGTCACCCGGTACCGCCGGCTTTCTGTTGAAGGACTGCTGCAATGACGGGCTACGTGGAGGTCAGGCCAGCACGACCGGCCATGCTGGGTGTCGTATAATTTTGTTATTGTGTTGTGTTGTAATCGTGCTTATTATTTACCCTTTGCTAATTTACGACACACACCGGCCCATTCACCCTCTGAGGCATACGTGCAAATGCGACCGCCGTAGAAAGTGCAGCTATAATATCTCCGCTATTGCACGTCTGACATCTGCAGGGATGGTGCCTGCCGGCATATCGCGGCCGGCGGTTCGCCGTAGACTGCTAGCCTCAGCGCGTCGTCCGTTCTCGGACGTCCAAGCTGGAGCGAAACTCCGGGAAGTCATCTCCGATGAGCAAGGCATGGAAGCTGCTGGAACGTTTCAAGAAGGCTCGGGCCTGCAGTTTAGAGACCTCAGCGCGCGCAACGACGAAGCTTCCGAACCTCCTGGAGGAAAATACGTGTACCAGGCCATTCTTGTTGACGTGGAGCCTGGCAATGCGGACGCATTGTTGTCGGGACCACATGGGCATTATTTCCGCCCAGACAACTTTCGTGTTCGGCCAGAGTGGCACTGGCAACAACTGGGCACAGGGTCACTGCACCGAAGTTGCTGAATTTGGCAAAATTTTTGTTATTCGCAATATCTTTCCGTGATGTGCCTAAATATATATTATCGGTTTATCTAGTGACATACCTGATCTCGTCTGTCGATCCGTGTCTCTCTGTTACGAGTATCTGTGTTGAACGGTATGACTACGTGTCTATACGGGGCGTTTTTTAGATCACACACTTTTTAAAGATTGTCTGTGGCAGATAGCGTAATTATAGTCATTTAACTCGATTACTCCAAGAGGTGGACATCACTTGCACGAGAAATCGGAATGCATAATCGACTAAGCAAATGCATAGTAATTAGGTTTTTGAATATATGACGCCGCATATTTTAGGTACTAGCTGATGAGTTTGGTTTGGCTTCGTTTATTCAAACATGTATACATGTCTCCAGATTACGTACTTCTGGCGCTTTGCTGGAGAACGGCTTCAGTGATTTATGAAGGCACGAATGTGGTGTAACTAGCATTTTTTTGTTATTCAAGCAGAATAAATGCAAGCACAGCTTCCAGAGCGTACCTATCAAGACCGAGATGCACTTGTATCACAAATTAAAATGGTATCTGTTATGACACTCTGTTCTTTTTAGTTCTTTTGAAAATTGTAAGAACATATGACGTCTGATGTATTGATGAGTTTGTATTCATAACGTTCACCATGCCAACGAGATGAGGCAAAAGCAAACATGCCGGCAGTATCTCCCGACGACGCCTACATCCCGCGTCATGAGAACGGGACCGTAGTGGGCTCGGCAATTGCAGGCATGTTCACTTGGAAGAAATCGTACGATCCGCACGGGTATCGAAATACGCACCGTGAAACTTGTGGTAAAGACATACTATAGTACCACTTCCTTTTATTAAACCGTCGTTTTATGCACCGTAGCACAAAAGTAACTGGAACGCCCGTGTGTTTCGCTGCGCACTTTGGGGATGAATATGTTAGAAACTGGTGCTACAATGAAACATAATTGCAAGCCAATACGCCTTGCGAACTCGCCGGCTGCAGTTCGTAAATTACAATATGTACCGCAATAGAATTCGTAATTTGTCCATTATGACTTTTCATTGATCGCGAATGCGCGCCTCTCCGCAATCTGGATTAACCACTGGTAATATGCTATTTGCCATGAGCGATTTAAAAAATACTTTGTCTTTTCTAAAACACCCTGTATTGAGATCTTACAGCTGCGGAAGTTTCAAAGAGAAAATAAAAGCTTAAAAAATATACGCTAAATACATGGGCGCTTCGTGAAACGCTGCAAGGATGTAAATTATGACACGGACATCAATGAGTATATTTATACTTGTGTTGCTTGCAATGCAAAGCCAATAAAAAGGAACAGGACGGTCAACGTTTATAGATATTCAAAGGATTACCAGCCTAGTGATTTAATCCAAGCAGCCAACTCAAGAATACCGCTTTAAGCGATTTAGTCCAAGCAGCCAACGCAAGAATACTGCTTAAACCGATCCCGTATGACATCCAGCCAATCACGTATGTGACCTGGGTCCTCCCCGCTGAGCTCGACAAGACGATCGCCGAGGTTCTACTGACACGAAGGCGGGGAAGGCAACTTTGCAGCAACCAAGCGAACACTTACAGAGACCCACCGTGAGAACGGCGGATCCGTTGCTTTGCACTGACGCAGACCACAAGGTACAGCTGGAAAGGCCAATAAATATTCTTGCAGAAACCATTGATAATAATTGCCAAACGCAACGTTAGCTTCTTTTAAATGTTCTGGAATTTCACTGAGGATTAAACACGCAGCTAGATGTCCGGACAAATAAGGCAAACAACGCCACCTACTATTTCAATTTAGCGATTAAGATTACCAGCCGCGGTGGTTGTTCACAGGACATGAACAGGCTCGCGTCTGTCCTAGTCGGCTGTATCGCCCACGTTCTTTTGCCGAGACCCAGAAGCACGTTAAAAACCCCAGGTGGTCAATATTCATGCGGGTCACACGGTCCTAGAAATCACCACAGTGTACCACGTTTTGGTATACATCGCAGAGCAGGTAAAATTTACAAGAAAGGTTTCCTGATGCTTTAATATTGAAAAGAGAATTACAGGGTTTTTTAAGATCTCTCCTAAGACGGGAACGGCGAAAGCCTACTCTCCCTCCTGTTATCATTCGCCTCTTTCTCTTTGCCTCTTCTCTTTCTCTTCCTTCTTTTAGTCATTACTGCTCCCTCTTAAGCATTTTCAGTCATTTGTAATCAATTGTAGCCATTACAAGCCTTGTTAGACATGTTGGTCATATCACAATCATTAGTAGTCATTACAAGTAATTTGAGTCGTTATGAGTCATTACTGAGCATTTTAGTCATTTCTAATTAATTGTAGTCATTACAAGTTGTAGTTAGACATATTGGTAATTTTGTAGTTATTATACTAGTCATCTTAAGTCATTTCAGTCAATAATAGTCATTACTGCTCACTACTAAGCATTTTTAGTCATTTGTAATCAATTGTGTTCATTACAAGCCGTCGTTAGACATGTTGGTCATATCATAGTCATCAGTAGCCATTAAAAGTCATTTCAATCAAGTTTATTTTCATTCTGTCAAAGATGCAGAAAGAAGGGCTGTGACAACAAGCTGTTTGTCAGAACAGCTTGACAAGGTCACAGCCCCATAGAAAAAAATCAGTCATTATTAGACATTACTGGTCATTACTAAGCCTTTTTAGTCCCTTCTGATCAATTGTAGTTGTTACCATTCGTCGTTAGCCATATTGGTCATTTCGTAGTCATTAGTAGTCATTAGTAGTCAGTACAAGTCATTTCAGTCATTATCAGTCATCACTGCTTACTAGTAAGCATTTTTAGTCATTTGCAATCAATTGTGGTCATTACAAGCCGTCGTTAGATATATTGGTCATTTCGTAGTCATTAAAAGTGATTAGTAGTCGTTATTAGTCATTACTAGTCATTATTAACCTCTGCCAATCTCTATTAAAACGTTACCATTCACTAAATGGCACTATCAATAATTTTCATTCTTTAATCTGTCCTTAATCTGTCTTCATATGGCAGGATGACGCTTCGGCGGGCACTCCGGCGGTCAGGTCTGCTGACACAAGCTTCACCATGAGGCTCTAAAGGGTTTCGCCTTAATAGATTTATGAAGACGCGAATGGGGTGTAACTAGCTTTGTTGTTATTCAAGCAGAGTACACGCAAGCAGAAGCTTGATGTGGGCGAGTTGGTTTTGCATACTTGAAGAAAAGAGCGCGACGAAGACGCGGACTAAAAAAGGAACATGTACGACGGACAAGCGCCTAGTCCGTCGTACATGTTCCTCTTTTAGTCCGCGTCTTCGTAGCGCTGTTTTCTTCAAGTACATGCAAGCACAGCTTCCAGGGCGTACCTATCGAGACCGACACGGCACTTGTAACACAAAGTCAAATGGTATGGTCTGTTATGAGACTGTTCTTTAGTTCTATTGAAAATTGTAAGAACATATGTCATCTGACCTATTGATGAGCTGGTAATCCTAGCATTCGCTCTCACTTCCAACGTGGGTCAAGTGCCATTGCATGATTGAAGTTTCAGTCAGGGGTTGTTTACACGTCAGTTAGAAAGAAGAGTGCAAAATATTAAATATATTATGTTGTTGTGCGCATACACAAGGCACTGTCTGTTGTACCAGTGTCGGCAAGTTTTGGATAAAGCTCCCAGGACTATGTTTACCTTAATAACGTAGTAAGTGAAAGCATACGGTTCATGTGGCATATTTACTTGGTGTGGCATTATGAGACACTGTTGTTACTGGCGATTTTTATTCCCCATGAGTAACAGTGTGCACATTATTGCGCGCAACTTGTCTTCTCCATTTCAGCCAATTAGTTGCGAGAAGGTCATGGCTTGTGGGTCAGCTAGACCTGGATTTACGTAATGTGACTCCATAGCACATCGGTGTCCTAAGCCTCACTACACACGACAACTTGATTGTACCGTAAGGTATTCGCAGTGTGCCTTTAGTCAGGCCAAAGAAGGAACGCTTTTCGTTTCCTGCTAATGCCTGCAGCGAATGGTTAGCTGCATGGTGTGTTTGCTATAAACTGGCATTCCAACTACTTTATAAATATACAGGACATGGCTGACTGTACAGTTAGACGGCATTTATTAAAACTGTAAACATGAAGATTAATGAGGAAATCCAGAAATCATTGCAGGGCGACGTTGACTATCTTTACGCAGCACCTTGGAATACAATTACGTAACTTCGACACATTCCTTGACATCTATCATAATCTGCTACTGAAGGGGTTATTAAATAAAAAAAATGTGCGTTAACAGTTCAGCGTTTAGAAATGCATGCTATAACATTCTGCTATCTTTAGTTTTGCGACCAAGTATTCAGTTGCGGTGGCTGAAATGACGGTGCACTACCCGCTGAGTATATCAGAGCATTTACAAGTGATAATTGGCGGCAACGAATTTCTCGGGCCAATATATTAGTCACTAACAATTCCAGCGACTTCCTGTATCGAGCTTCAATGCTCACTCAAAAGAAACGTAAAGTTTCTTTCTGAGTATTTTCATATTATGAAGCTTCTTCGCGGATAAAACGCAGTACCACGGGACAGTAGGCTCAATACTCAAACCAATATTTGCCAATTTCGCTAGAGAAAATCTCACTGTATGCAAAATCTAACCCTATACAACAATCAGGCGAGCTTTCTCTACTCTGAAAGAGTACACACAGTCTGTTTGATCGCATCCAAGTATGGGTGTGATCTACGATGATGTAGCGGCCATAATCAAGAAATTCAATTTGAAAACCTTTTTTACAACCTGTGCAAATTATTATCCGAATTTCGCAGTGCTTACTAACTTTTAAAGGTCATCACATGCATTACGTATTCTCATACATAGGAAGGAATGCATTTTTCGCGATCATATTAATGATGGGAACGAGTGAATTGTTACGGAGTGATAGTTCAATGTCTTAGCCGGACATGTTGGAGCGCTTTTTGCGTAGAAGTGCTGCTTTTTGTGAAGCAGCCATGGCAATAGCTATGGGAAACAATATTGACGCTGAAAACATTGCAAAATTTAAAGCGCAACGTGTAAACAGTGAGCGGCGCGCCGAGTTTGGTTGCTGCTATATGATATTTTTATTTTTCCTCTAAATTTGGTTAGAAGTCTTGCAGGAAGTTAGTAAACACAGTAATATGTCACGACCACAGGGGGTTAGTTTCGAGCACCGCACAACTGGAAGCTCAAATCTTTAAAGATATTCCTGCCATAGCAGCACTTTCACGTGGTAGGAAGGGCGATCACCCAATGCTCAGCAAAATGCGAGACAGTGAAAGTACAGAAAATAGACAGAATCAGATATCCGAATATCGTAAGATCTTGCACCACATTCAGCCTTCACTTCCCTGAGCCACTGGGGCAGACAGATCAAATATCTGGCTAAGGAGAATTCGTCCGTCATTCACACACAGCAGCCGCTTCTTTCCAATCCTTCCACATGGCTGTGTGACGTGCCACGAATGCATCATGCGCTGTTAAAAACAGGAACCCTTCCCAGCTGTCACTGAATTGCGAGGCGCTTATCGTACAGATTCTTAAGCACAGATGCTTCAGTCTTTGATGACACGTTAGCATGAATCCACCGAAGACGGCAAATATACGCGTAATTAATAATTAGTCCTTCGTCCATGGCGTGGTACGTTCCGTACGGCACTGCATGCATGCTCGTTTCACGCGTTTTTACGTCTTCCAGTCCCACCTGAATACAACAACAGCCGGGAGGGCACAGTTTAGATAACACATCGGAGGAAAACACGGAGACTAACGGAAACCAGCACACATGAAACCTTTGCCACGGTACGAGACATACAGGCCAGCACACGCATGAGCACACGCCACCTTAACGAAGTCGCCATTGTGCCTCGACAACATGGCCGCTACAGTGAAAAATACCGCGAGGTTTGAACTACACTGTCCTCCTAGCTTGCGGACTGGGTCTCTGTTTTTACTTCATCTGTGATAAGACACTTTAGGAGTCTCGCTGTGGGCGTCCACCTGAACTGGCGTTTGCTTTTTGACATAGCTTGGGAACTTTGCAGTAAATAAACGTAATCATTGCCTGGCTTTAAAATTGTGACCTGTACTGCAAATAAACATTGCAGTGTATAACGCGTCGCAGAAGAAAATAAAGACAATTGTGGCTGTCGCATTATTGGTATGTAGAGTTTAATTACCGCGTGTAAAAGACAGCTTCGATCCACATAGGTTCCAGTATGCAGCCTGGATCGGCATAATGTTTTACTACAATTCACCGTTTGGCTTTCACCCCTCAGAGCCCAACGTTTGAATTTCGCTGCGTCGAGTTTCATATCTCTGAACACTGCAACAAGTGTTAAAAAGGTCCCATTTAAGCATGTTAATTGACTAAACACTGCACTAGTTAATTTTCCTCAGTTAAATTTTTTTCTATAGGAAACAAGCCCTCGACACCCAGAAATAAACACAATTTGCTATAATTTTCCTTGATGTGGAATGGTGTTTTCGCTTTGTGGGCCTAATGACTTTTGGAAACATGAATAACGGAATAAAAGCTGCCCGAGATCTCAGCGACAGCATGCACGTGGTGGCCACGCGTCTCTGGCCATGCGGGTGAAGGACGAGCGCAAAGGTTGCAAAACGTTTGTTATAAAACCTCCATGCAGTACACTGTTGATTCAATGCTGTAAAGCCTGTTCTGAAGATTGCTCGAAGAATAATTTTCTTAAGTTTATTTTGACTTCACACTTACTGTTTTTTCAGACACATCCTGCCACACAATTCCTATGCAAATTGGTTGTATTGAGGGCTACTGCATCGTAGGCACGAGGTTTTTTTCCATCTTAAGCAATGGTTTCATCACCTTCTATGAACAATGCAACACGTGCATCGGTATAATATAATATGTTAGTGCACTGAATCGGGCTGGTTGGTGTATTTCTGACCTCGGAAGGAAGCAGCGTCAAGAACAGGACGCGGTTACGAGAAGAACGAGAGGAGATGAGGCATCACTGTTCTTAGCCCAGCTTCCTTCGGTTTCAGTAGGAAAGTGTAGCCACTTATGCTGTTTTGCAATGTACCATTTCCTCACAACTTGTATTTTCGCTTGGATGCGCTTTCACATGTCTTGTGCCCCGATGTTTCTCATTGTGTACTGTGCTCTTCATGGTGGAATCGTTATTATTTTGACATTGCATTCTCCCATACTGCCATTCTCCCATGCTGTGACTGTACGATATTGGAACACTTTATCGGGGCCTCAGATGTCAACAAGCTGCTTAGCTGCAGTTCTTTTTTTTCCTGGTGTCTATTGTCTAGCTGGCTGTTTGTATGTATGTTCTAGCTGACAGGTGTGATTGGCCACACTGGGCTGTTGAAAAGTGAACCCAACAAAATACCCGCATGCTAAGATGGTTACGTACTTCGTCGTCGTCTTCATAATATGCGAAAAACAGTAAATAATATACGACGGTTGACCAGAAGAGACTGCCATCAGCCATCGGCATTCAGTAACGTGCGGAACGCGCATTTCTCGCATTGCACGTGTTGCACGAGCCAACGGAGCCAGCGTTCGAGACCTTCGGACACGAGGCCGGGAAATTTGTGCCAGAAACCGATTCGTTCGTCTCGTCGCATGCAACCGACTCCGCGTTCCGAGTCAGCGAAGCTAAGCCCTTGCAAGTTCCAGAGCCCGCTTCTTCTTGCCCTTAGCGAACGCGGTGTCAGGATGTCCGTCACCATAGGGGGCCCATTCCCGGGCTTATACCCGGGCACGTTCGACAGGACGCACTGCTCGGATTCGTCCAGTGTGAACCCGAAGGACCTCGGGTATCACTCGCCGATAGATCGAGCTCCCGTGCAGCAACCACCACGTCCGTACTTCATCAAGCTGCAGGAGCAGGAATGGCCCCGGCTTACCGGAACGCCTCACGGCAGCGTCGCTTACGGCCTGATGTCGACAGACTATGGAGTGCCATCGCAGGTACGTCCTGGATTTTTTGTACGTACGGTACGGCACGTATTTTACTGTACTACGTGCTGCCTTAATTGAGGCGTTTGAGGCATTGCGTCTACAACTGCACAGACCTCATAATCGGAGAGACTAGATATTGCTAACTGAAGGCTTCTGAAAAATGTCTCTACTTGGCTCACGCCACATTATGCGCCAGTTTGTCCTTCCCCGTTGTGAGCGTGGTAACATACACATAAATGGAACTCAAGCGTCGCAATCGTTCTGTTACCATGGCAGTAATAGTTATTATGTGGATATGCCTAATCTCCGCGCTTCTATTCCAAACGTTTCTGTGCTCTTATTACCATTTTACCTTTCTAAACTTTATATGAAGGTGTTTTTCAAACGTTGCTAGGCTATTAGTTTTTGCGGGCATGTATACTGATTAATGAATTCTTCGATTTAGAGCACAATTCTTGATAGAAAAGACCAATTTGCAAAGTCACGGAGCCATTTGACGCAAAAAGGACGAGGTTTAGGCAAGTCCCATGTTACCTTCATGGCTTGTCCGCCACACTTGCAGCTTCCGCACGCTGGCGCAAGAATTTCCAGTGATATTCGTAGGAAACAATATGGGGGAGAGTGAATGACCCTGCCAAGGAAACCACTGTTGTCTTGAGCAGGGCGCCTTTGCTGACCAAATGCCCTTGACGAAACCCTGCCTCCCACAGTTTGTCCTGTCCGGCCAATGTTTACTTTGGCGCACTGCTTTATTAGATTCGTTGTTTAAATTGTTTTAATGTTTCAGGTTTTTTAAGAAATCAAAAGCGCTGAAAAATATGCGCCTGATTGCTTTCTGACAAGACCAGTATTGTGGCCATGTACAGCACACTGAAGTTGAAAGTAGTAAGACGGAGCCTTACTGGAGGAGTTCATGTAAAATTACATGGTAACGCAGAAATCTTTATGCTCGGCATGCACTGAAGCATACTTGATGATGATGTTTGTTGATGTGAAGTGAAAAGTTCGGACATACCGACCACAGTAAATTGGCTGTTTAGACGTTCAAGTTAACAACTTGACGCTTTATCAACATGACGCTATCGTCGCAGCTCTTCTGCGTGGGTACACCTGACGTAAGGGGCAATTACCCTTTACAAACATTTCGTATTCAGACAGTTAATCACAGGACGTCCGTTCTCATTTGCCCATAAGGTTGATAGACAGTGTTTAAACAAATTATATAGACAAATTTCATACAGTACATATATGCAAGCCTCTGGGCAGACTTACGGCCTACACATTTCACTGAGTATTGTCTATACAGTATCGACAAGCAATCTTCAGACTGATCTATAGACAGTATAATGACCTATTGTCTTGCAATTTTATCCACTACCGTCTATTGAACGTTGCCGTCTTCGTTTATCCCTCCGCGGTGATACAGTTTTGCGTTGACAGGTCATGCTATGTGGTGAACATGCTATTTGTATTTCAACTGCCACAGCAATCTCAACGAGACCTGCAGCAGAGCGTGCGCGATGCACCATTTTCAGTGAGCGTTCTGCACACACCCTTACCCGTGTGTCTATTCTCCATGATGGCGGAAGCCAAACGTGCGCACATGATTGTCCGAATTGTGCAAAAAGGCCGATCTTGGCCACAGTGCTACGATGGCCAACCGTCAAAGATTTGAAACCTGGAAAGTGTTTCAATCAAACGTTTCACGCCAACCAGCATCAGGCAGCTGCTGTAGTATAGGCGTAATGCTTTCCCTAGGACAAGTGTGACCATATTTGCTACTCTTTCCTTCACGTAATGCTCTGTCACAGGTATTCCACGGACAGGAGAACGCAATACGTAATGAGATGCCTTTCCTGAGTTGAAAGTACCCGGTGCATAGCGTTTAAGGATGGGCCCGCAAGGATACGTTCTCTGTGAACTCTTGCAACTTCCAAGGTGTAATTTTGGAGCGCAGCAGTAAACTTAGTAAACCTTGTGTGTGCTACCTCTATTTAAAGAGTCCCGTTTGCTACTTCCTTTTCATAGAGGCCATATCACGCTGAGACGCGCATGGCGTTCCTGACCGCGAAGGAAACCGGGCATGCCGCGTTCAAGGACACGTATTCAGAAACGCATCTTAAGTTGGCACCCATGCTTGACTTCATCTAAAGGACGCCTGTTGTGAACGGGTCGAAGGAAACGCAATCAGCGTCCTGGGCACGTTGACTACAGACGTCATTTCTGAATATGTGGGGGTTAAGCGTCTTCAACTTTCCCTCTTGAACTGTCAGAGACGCTGCATCCGCAGCACTACTTGGCTGTAACCGCCGCGTCGGGCAGTCCGGCACTGTCGGGGATGGTTGAACCAAGAGGCACACTGACGGAAAGAACTGTTCTAGACACGGCAGCCGTTACGTCGCTTTCGGCAGCTGCAGTACGCGAAAGCGTGACCTTCGAGATAACCTCTATTACTCGAGGGAGCCCTCGTCCGAATACGACATGTAGAAACTACTTGTTGCTTAGAGTTTCTATCACGTAGAAACTACCCGTTGCTAAGAGTTTCTAACTGTGGACCTCAAAATTACACGCAAATTTGTGTAATGAGTTCAGAAGAGATAAGCTTGTTGATGGTGCATGGTGGCTAAAATTAGCGCTGTATCGCTTTTATTCCTTAAAGCGGTACAGACAGCCGATGAATCGTGTTGACTCACAGGCTTACATGTGGACCTACCACGAGCCACGACCCGAGTCGCCACAAGAGCCTGCCATTCCACGCCACGAGGCGGATTCAGTGAACAGCAAATGGTAAGTACATTCGAGTATAGAGCCGCGTTGCGGCTTCGTGTGACTGCTCGGTGTTAAGCGCGAAACACGTGTGTTAACACCGTGTTTCGCGTGTATTAACACACGTGTGTTAACACCATGTTAACAGCCTGCATGCCACGAAATTGGCCGAACCAAGGCATCTGGCAATCTAACAAACACTCTTCCAAAATATTCGTACAGGTCAATCAGCCATCTTTACAATGCGCCGTCCGACGGATTGAATACACCTGATGCAACTGTTATTGCCGCAGAAACACGTTCGTCAGAATGACCGGGTCCTTCGAACAATGCGGTAGTAGTATGGCTGCTTGTACTTCTCAAAACTCTACTAGAAGATATCTCTTCGAATTCCCGGAAAATACATTTGATTCGGATGTAGGCGTACCCTTTAGTCGTAGGTAAAATAGCACGCGGAGCTGTACCACACGAACACATCTTTAGTGTAAGAAACATGTGTCCCAACTGTATTGTTCTCTTCGAAAGTTTCGAAAGCTTGTTGAAAGAGGTTGTTCGTATGACTGGTCGCGCGACGAACCGCATTCCGTAAGTTGACAGCAATATGGAAGATCAGCAGTAAAATGTAGTCATATTAGCACTGCGGTTGTGAAATGTGCAATCACTGAGCAACGACGCGTCTGCAATGTTGCGTGGCTTCCGGGATCTATAGAGAATAAACATGTTAAGCATGGTATAACTGGTGGGCTACGGTTGGGAAATTAGCTGGCCTTACAGTCAAATAGGGTGTTTTCTTATATATTGGTCCAGTCTCTACGCCCTCCAGTATTTTTTTCGTATCCAACGCTGTATGAAAGCAGAAATCTTGTCATCCATCCGGAAATATATATAGTCAAGTCTGCAATGCAAACTAGTGCGCGTTTGTCCTTTTCTCAAAAACCTTTCTTCTACTACTGCCGGGAGAATAACACTACATTGCCTTTCAAGATTTTTCCTCCTGCTAGCGAGCTTCTGTAGAATTAGCTTATTATATAAGAAGTTTATATAATGGAACAATATTTTAACTCGACTCTCGATTCTTCCATGCCAGCTACGCCAGGATGTGCCGCCTGGCGGTCGCCGCTTTGGCTCTGGCCAAGGTTGGGGTCCCGGTAGCCGCGGTAGCCAGAAGTGTTGGTCGCAGTGTCAGGAACGACACGGCAACCGTCAAGGCCGGAAACCTGATGCTTAAGGGCGCCAGTGCCAAAGGACTCGAAAGCAATGTGAGGCCGCACACCACGTCTTCCCCGACCAGTACGACATCTGCTGCTGCTGCCTTAGGAACCAGGGGCAATTCCACGGTCACGGCGCCAAGAGAGGCGGGTCATTACAAGTGCTGCGGAGGTGAGTGACAGAAAAGATTGGATAGCCGACGGCAGAATGCAACCGTATTTCCGTATGTGAACCTTGTGTGTGCTGCAGAGGGTGTATGATCTCTATGGTACAAAAGTGACAAACACGCCAGGAATTTATTCACGAGCTGTAAACCTTACATCCATAATTCATGTTACAGCTAGCGGGTGTCTCATCGTCTAATTTTGCATTTGTACTCGGTCCTTATTTGTAGTGTGCCCGCTTGTATTGCAGAAGGTGTTTGGGTAATAGGCTATGGAAGTGACACCCTATACTGGTTATGCCCGAGGCGGCCCTGCAACACTCGAACCCGCCGCACTCGCAGATGGTTCGGGCTTCTGTGCTTGCACTTCCTATGGAGATGTGTGTGTTAAGCTGCCGTCAAACGTATTGCATATAGGGGGACATGGAGCATAGAGACTTGCCGAGCAAGCACAATATCTCTTCAAGAAATGGCGCACTTGTAGGTCTTAGATAACTCGTGATGAATTTCAATTCTACCTACTATTGCATAGTAAGCTCTCAAACTAAGGTCTTGCCGAGTTAGGGCTCTATGAACGCCGAACGAGAGGCTATATTTAGCTCCGGTTGAATCGTGTGTGACACGGCAACTGCATCTTTCGTGAACGAGACACATGCATTATCGGCTAATGGCTTTCCTCCTCACAACTGCACTAAAGTAAGGCGTGTGGGTTGTACCGATCCTAAGACACAAGCGATAATCTTCGATGCTTTCAGTACGAGAAGTTTTAACAAGCAACCCGTTAAAAAAATGTGGAAGGCCCCATCTCACGCTTGTCGACAGTAATATGCATAGCATTGAACCAATACTTCCGACACAACGCATTGCCACTGCCGAAAAGCCTTTTATATGAGGCGTAAACTGCCCGCTGGACTCGTCTCAATCGAGATTTTCTATGAACACTATGCGCCATGTAGCGACCCCGCCACAAGAACTGCGCACGATATCCGAAATGCATGTCCCGCTGGGGCTTGTGATCACTGAGAAGCGCGTCATCTGGCAGCGGGATTCCTTTCTAGTGGCGCTGCCGAAAAGCGCGCGCCTGGCCTCCGAGACCAGCTCATGAGCGTCGCGCGCCAGTGCGTGCGAAGTTTCAGATTTGTCTATCTTGCCGCACAGGCACACACTCACAGACCCGAATTGTCGACAGGTTCGTTGAAAAGCACCACATACCGAGTGTATTGATGGCACAGCTCGCTAACGCGTTGGCGTGGAAGACGATCATTGAAGAGCGGCAGCTACGCAGTGTACTTGTGGCACAGCTTGCAGAAGCGTGGGACTGCTGTTCTTGGGGAACCCCTGTAAAGCGCGGAATAAATTTCAAAGGTTTCCCATTGGCACATTCGGTCGGAAGAAATCGGCTGGCCGAAATGTCGCTGGGCTTCTCTGACGCTGCACAACCCTCTATCGGCGCCTGCGCGAAGCCCGCGCTCGGCGAATTAAAAGGATCTCTCTTGTCGTAATAGAGCGGCTCATTCGCAGTGGCAATGACCTGGTTACCGATATTGGCACCAAAGGCATTCATTGAAGAGTGGCACAAACACAGTAACCAAGTGTGGAATCAAATAAGTTAATTGAAAAGCAGCATCGACAATGTGGCGCATAGTACTCCATGTAAGCGTGAAAGAGATTCATTGCATAGCGTTCATACCTATGCCACATACTCTGTCCCCCAACCCCAGTGACGAATGTCAGCATCATAGAGGTCCAGTGAAGAACGACACATACACAGTCACATACCTAGTGACTCAAGTCGGTCTGACGCTTGGTTTCGAACGCTGCGTACTCAGCACAGCATCCCGACGCACTACCCTTTTCACCTGAACTACGCAGATGCTAAGGTTTGCGGGAAAACGGTAAGATGCATATATCCATGGATAGACAATTAGTTCCCGGAAAATCAGCGAAGTACTTTAAACCAGAAGGGCTGGCGCTATGGCTTTGGTGTTGCCCTGTTCGCCCCGGCATCAACTTCCAGCTTCGGCGGCCGCCGTTCGATGGGGGCGAAATGCAAAAGCACCCATGTACCGTGCAATGGGCGCACGTTAAAGAACCCCAGGTGGTCTTAAATTATTCCGGAGTCCACACTACAGCGTGCCTCATAATAATGTGGTCGTTCTTGCGCGGAAAACCTGAGAATTGAAGTTTCACTGGATACCATAAGAATGCTAATCACATTAGAGACTAACAATCGATGGATGATTGTACACGTCAAGCAAAAGTTTCCCGGTACATCTATTTAAGATACACGGCTGCGACATTTATTGGTTACCTCTACTAGTGAATGCTATGAGAGTTTTGGACACTGTAACGTATGAACATGTCGAACTGCACTTGATAGGTAGCACAGAGCCCCACATTGCGACGCGTAGAGAGACGCGTTCATGTATTCTCTTTTCGAGCGCCTTTGGATGCACCATCAGATATACTGTGGGCAGCACCTGGTGTAGCCCTAGCATAGTGTGTCGTGCTTGACGCAGCTTACTATGGTTTCCTTTCGCACCTCAACCGCTTCGTCCCGTCGTTCCCCTGGTAGCCTAAATGCCATTGCTATGCGATTTGCGCTTGGTACACAGTCAGTCGTCCATAACTTAACGGGCTGCGGGATAGCAGCTAGTACAACTGTAGGATACTACGTCGTCCGCATATATGCATATAGTTCAAGCTTGATATGCGAATACGAGGCTGTGTATACTGAAACTGACGAAATATGACCTTTTCCTCTGATCCCACTCTTAATAAACATGCGTCGCCGACAGTGTGGGCAAAGGTGCACTCAAAGCACGCTGCCTAAGCAATTGGCCCGCTGACTGGTACGGCGGGCATGTGTTGACGTATGGTGTTTCATGATAAAACGAACCGTAGCTGGACCTCCTGCGTCAAAACCGGTTGTTAAATCGAGTCTTTCGATATAAAGACACTTGTAGCACGAATCATAACCCATGCGAAGAGGCATATAAAGCAGAAAACGCGTAGTGTAGCGTTCCACATGGGATTCAGCGCATGACTTGTCGTACATACAAGCATGCCGCATCCGACAAGTTCTCTACAAGGTTCCAAGAGCCGGCGTTAAGTGGAAGTGTCCCGAATGCGTGACGTATGGAACGCTACGTCGTACCATGGCTCACGCTCAATGGACCACGTCCTGTGCAAAAGACTATAGCTGGTAGTCAGCGTTTGTGTTGTTTGCCTATATACCTATTGCGTTCCCATTCGCACTATGTTCACTTGGGGAACAAGCACTAACTAGGCGAACTTTAGTTAATATTGACCGCGTTTAGCACTGCTCCCGCTTTTTGTAGGAAGCTCGGCAAGATGCAGCAGACTATTGAGGCACGGGACTACCTGCTAACACTACTGACGACTTCCTTAATGACAAAAAAAATATTGCAAGTGCGGATGATATTGCTACATGTTGCACGCCCATTTATTTAAGATTCAGAAGCAGTGCTATAGTTCCGCTTCATACTGAAACGCTCATGCTCGCGAACTGACTGCTTAATTTATCAGCATACTGCCATAGACGGGCGTTGCATGTGCTAATGCATGCATTGTGAGAGGTAACCGAAGTGTTTGTTTTAGTCAAGTTTTCGACCTCAAAAGTAGAGGTTTCAGGTTTTACACAAGAGTGGGTCTTACACGAGTAAATACGGTAGAATCATTGTAAATAATACTGCAAGCGTTCACATCCGCCGTTGTGGTTTAGGGGCAATGGCGTTACGCTGCTAAGAATGAGGTGGCGGGACTGAATTGCGGCCGCGGCGGCCGATGTCAGTAGGGGCAAAATGCAAAAAAAAAAACGCCTTTGTATACTGTGCATTGGATGCACGCCAGCGAACCGAAGGTGGTCGAAGTTACTCCGGACTACCGTACCGCCGCGTTCCTAATTGTAAGACAGTGGTTTTGGCACGCAAAATCCCAGATTTCGTGCTTTCATTTTTTTTTTACTGCACGCATTCCGGTCACCGGTGTAGTTGGAGAAGTATGGGAGAGGCCTTTGACCTGCAGTGGGAGTAACCAGGCTGATGATGATGATGATGATGATGATGATGATGATGATGATTTCGGTCACCACTACGCAGAGCGACCATCATAACTGTTTCCTCCTGCGCAGGTACAGGCCAGTTCTGGAAGGTGGGCCCATCGCAGTGGTCGTCGTTGTTGTCGTCGTCGTGGTCGTCGTCGTGGTCGTCGTCGTCGCTGTCGTCGTCGCAGTCGTCGTCGGTTGTCGTCGTGGCTCGCTACGACCGGCACCACGTGGCAGACGTCGGAGCCCACAGGCTGCAAGGTGCCCGGCGAACCGCTGCTACTCGACGTCGGCGGCCAGACGCCGCAGAGGCAGCGCACAGTCGCGACGACTTCCGCACGCACGCGGATAACGGAGGACGCTGCTGCCTCTGCGGACTCGTCGACTTCGCAGGCACCGGTACTGATCGATTGCTTGCAAATTTGTGCGCCCAAGTTTCAGAGATTACTCGACAGAACATCCATCTCGCGTATTAGATCTCCTTATTGTGACGATTCCTGGCTCGGTATAGTTATGTGTTCGATTTTATATGTTTTGCTTTTTTCAAACTTGCGAATGCCATTTTTCCAGTGCTTCATGTGATTTTTGTGACCCTTTCTTGTTAACAAAAGCCTGATTGTCCCAAATAGTGTTCTGTACTTCCTTCCTAAAGGCCCCCTTGCTGAAACGGTTTCAAAAAAAGAGTATAGCGCAAATTGTTGCAAATGAAGTGTAAAGTCGAAACATTAACCAATTCGAGCACTTTATTCATTTATTTATTTATTGATCGATAGAATGATGGATTGATTGCTGGAATCATGGATTGAATACTCAATTATTCGCTCGCCGATGGATCAACCACTTGAGTGTGGCCAGCGTCCTAGAAGAGCAGCTGCGCTCAGCCAGTCCGTATAGTGGCCACATCCAGATTGAGTTTGACCGCTTGGAGTTATTCAACACGCTCCAACGTTTTTGCACGCCGCAAGCTATCGGAATGTGACGGCCGTGGTCGGGAATACCACGTGGGCAAGCCGAGCACTGATCGGTCTCCCAGCTGCTGTGTTCGGGTACACAGTGGGCACCAAAAATTAGAGAGCATGGCATTACCGTAAGGTTTTAATTTATTCCAGCAACATCATGCGAGGGCTCAGTGCAATACATTGGTCGAACAGGCATGCGTAGGTTGTACCACTTGTTCTAGCCAGCATACCGAATATCAGCATGCCGAAAAACAGTGTTTCTGTTTAGTGAACCTTTAAAGGCAAACCGCAATATAATGTTCGAAGGCTCTCGATGCGATAATCGAATGTAGGTGCGTGGCGGATGGGAAGTTGGCTGACTTTGTTCGGGCCTAAATGTTCGCAGGACGCGATGGTGGTGGCTACCAGCTCCGCGGTAGCTTCCAGCGCAGGGAAGACCGAGTGCGAAGACACGGGCAGTAACAGGTAATATACAACAGCTATATGAGGAGCACCATATCTCGAGAACATGCTCTTGCTATATATTTAAAAGTCACAGAAAAAAACAAACGCCTGGAAACTGCGCGGTAGGCTATCAAAAACGTGGTAGTGACCACTTGGGTTTGCCCAACGAGCACCTAAAGCAAAGTTGACGAGGTGTTTTGCAGTTTGTCGTCACAGGAAACCTGCGACCTTGTGTCCATGAGTAGAAAGCCCATGTCACGTAGTCAACGCGCAGGCTGATAACGAAACACTAGGTTAGCCTAGTTCGTTATAAGGCTATCTCTCTGAGAAAAAAGTAAATATGACTGAATTTTCAGCACACCAAATTGATCTGTTTGAAAGGGCGAGCCTAACTAACTATAGTCTCGCCTAATACAAGTACTTCGCTAAGTCTCGCCATGACGGCTTTGAGCCTCTCCCGTTCTGCTGCTGGACGCGAGCTGGCATAACTTGAAGGATTGAGCCACTAAAAGGCTAAAAGAATGAAATTGTTTGCAGGTTTTTTTCAACGTATGCTTATTCCAAGCGGGATCTCTGAACGTTCATAATTTAAGCTATGACAGCCACATCGGCTGTTACGCGTGAAGTGTTTATTTAAAAGAAACCGCTAAACAAATCTACTTAACGTGAATTGTGACATGGCTTCACAGTATAGCCCAGTGGCCACGGCATGGCGCAGCCTAACTCAAGGATGCAGGCACGATCGGCCGCATTTCAATGGTGGCGAAATGAAAAAAAACACTTGTGGGCACCTAAATTTACGTACAAGTAAGACAAGGCGGTCAAAATTATTCCTGAGTCCCTCACTACGGCATAGCTCATAACCAAGTAGTGGTTTTACCACGTAAGATATCAGTTTTGTATTTAAGGTCACAAAATCATACTAAGGCATCAGCAAATCATAACATCACAACTGCGTCATATTCTAATTGGCGTAAAAGAACCTTATTAATACAACGCAACCTAGCCCAGCCTGACTACGTCGTCCTCTGTTAAAAGAAGAGAAAGAAGAGAACCGAATACATGGTGGGGACAAGCATTGAGAAGTCTATTTTGTAGGTATTGTTTTTTCTAGAGCAAGCCTGATGCAGGACAGTCAATATTGAACTGGTATTGTTCAGCATCCTATGATGTGTAAAGAAAAATTTTATGCATCGGCGTTTTGGCTAGTGTTTCTTATCAGGTATTATATCTTGGCAGGTGCAATTGAATCGTGGTTGGACTGCTCAAGTACAGCTGTGTGCTGGGCGGGTTTGGAACGTATTTAAAAAGCAATTCAGCGCAGGCAGACTAAAACAAGAGGGAGACATTACACTGCGCTGCTTCGCACCGTGAGGTGAACGTCGTCCCCTTATTTTTGCCTGGCTTCTCAAGTAGCCAGCAGGCTTTATCTAAAACGGAGCATTCAAAAGGAGCTTTAGCTTGGGGCCAACTGTGCTGTCAATATTCACAGATACATGTAAAGCGCGTAGGTGCGCATGGCGCAACCATTGGGATCATTTTAATGAGCTCTATCGCATTCCAGAAAGAAAGTTCAATTCTAGCAACTGAGAGAAGCTTAGTTACTATGTAGGACCTGGCTTCCTCTAAAAAAATAGCCGTAATTGATATTTCAATATAATAGAAGCCCAATGTTTACAAATGTCTAACTTTGCACCAGAAAGAGGTATCGCATGCAGTTCTAGAGAATGCATTTGCCATCTCAAACAGACAAGTCTGATTTAGGAATAAAAAGCTCACGTGTAATTCTAACAACCTTTACAGGGGTTTTGCAAAGGTTCTACTTGCAATATTGTGGTTGATGTAATAGCACTGAATAATACGTCCACTTTGTCCCCTTTGAGTGTATTACTGGGTGCAATTTACAGAATTTTGATATATCTTACTTACCTGTCAGTTATACTTGTAAACTGTAAGTTCCTTGGTTTTATTTGGTAATATTAGTAACATTGAACTCCCCCACCCACCTCCAACAGTTATTAAATTCTCACTCTTTACGTGTAGCAAATCTTATGAAAATTCGTGCAGTTGTAGCCGAGAAAATGATTTATTCAACTCACATATGTCAATATAGCAGTTCCCAAGTTAAACCTTCCTCTTAACTACGTTAGTATAAAAATGCACAGCGGTAGTTTTTAAAGAGACTGACAACCAATTTTCATGGCAGTCCTTTTTTTAGAGCAACGGTAAGCTATAAAAAAAAAACGCCTAGCAACTTCAGCGGCAGGCATCACGCCGAAAATTTGACTTCTATGAAAGTACGGCTTGACATCACTTTTTAAGCATACTGCAGCACGCTATGCGTTATGAAAATGACAGCGTGTTCCGTCTTTCATTCAGAATGCGCAGAAGCCCCTCCTCCCCGAGTAATCCCACTAACTACATCTAACTTCACCAAAGGTGTGCGCTACGTGCACTGTAATTAATATATCTTGTTTCGATCCTGCCGAAAACATCTTTCATGTTCGTTTACATTCGCTTGCTTTTTTTTTTCAAAAGTGGGCAACAATTCGCGGCGGCGCCACCTATTCACGGCTTAATCATATTGTTGCCTCATAACTTTTGAGACAGGGCTAATCACTATGTGCGACACAACGGTGGTACCAACGATGAGCGCAGACCACCCGTCAATTCCAATGATGTTCGAAGCGATCAAACCAGCAGTGACTCGGCTATTTTCATTCATGTTTGGTTAAAGAGGAGGTAATGCGTGAACGAAACTTGTGATTGTCCCATTGTCCACATGCATGGACATGGCGCCGTGTACATATATCTATGCTAATTGATACAAAAATTTTGTAAGCTACGGCTTGTCAGTACTACACCCATACCCACTTCTTGGTGAATCCGTGTGGGGGATAGACGAGGCAGAGGTTACAGGTGCCGAGCATTCCGTAAAGACGCTGTGGTCACATGTAGGCCTCCCGATTACGACCACGCCGGCAGCGCCGGAGCTATGCTTAAGGACGTGTGGCAGTGACGGCCGACCTGGAGGCCCAACTAGCACGACCAGCCTGCTGCGTCTCATTGATCTTTTTGTTGTGTTTTAATTGTGCTCTGTTTACTGTTTGCTCATTTACAGCACAGACCACCACATTCGTGTGTTGGGGCATGCGTGCAAACGCGACCGTCAGCAAATCTGCAGCTATAACATCTAATCTGCCCGTATGACACCTGCAGGTTTGGTGCAGGCTGGCAGATTGTGGTTGATGGTTCTTCGAGTGTTAGCCTCGGTGTGCCGTCTGTTGTTTGATATAAAAGCTAGCTAGTGTGGGAATAAACTCGAGCAAAATTTGGGGAAGACATTTGGGGTGAACATGGCGTAGACAAGACAGGAACGTACCGCGGCGACTCTGACCTGCAATTGTCAACTTTGTCAACGTTTACTAGAATGACTCTTCTGGTCCTCCTGCAGGCGAAAACGTGCCCCGAGCCATTCTTGGTGACATGGAAGCTCGCACAATGGACGCATTGTTGTCGGGAGCGTTTGGGCAGCTAGACCGTCCAGACAAGCTTTTTGCTCGGGCAGAGGGCTGGTGGCCACTACTGGACAGAAGGTCACTACACTGAAGCTGCCGAATTGGTGGACTCGATTCTTGATGTTGTTCGCAAGATATATTCGTAATTTGTGTGCTTAAATATTATTGCTTTACCTATGAATCTACTTGGTCTCGTCAATCGGCCTATCAATCTGTGTCTGTTAAGATTATGTGTAATGAACTGTCTCTCTATAGGTCTACCTATCTGGGTATACGAGGCTTTCTTAAACCATACAACATTAAAACAAATCGTCTCTGGCAGATAGCGTAACAGTGCTTGAGCTGGATTACACGATGCGGCAAAAATTACTCCCATGAAAAATCTGAATACGTAATTGACTAATCAGCAAAAACTTAGTAGTTAGCGTTCTTAATTGCTTTGTGGCCCATATTGCAATTTAAGCTGGCGAGTTTGCAGACATATTCACTTGAAGTTAATTCTAAGATCCACACGAGTGGTGAAGATACGCGCCGTGATACTTGTGGTAAATGCCCCTTTATGCACTGAAGCACAAAGGCAACTGGAACGTCCATGTATTTCGACGCACACTTTGGGAATGAATGTGTTGAAACTGGCGTCACAATGATCAATCATTGCAGGTCGCGGGATCGAATCCCGGCCACGGCGGCCGCATTTAGATGGGGGCGAAATGCGAAAACACCCGTGTGCTTAGATTTGAATGCACGTTAAAGAATCCCAGGTGGTCGAAATCTCCGGAGTCCTCCACTATGGCGGGCCTCATACTCAGAAAGTGGCTTTGGCCCGTAAAACCTCAAAATTAAAAAAAAAGATAATTGCAAGCGAATACGCCTTGCAAACTCGCCTCCTGCAATAATCCTTTCAACAATCAGAAAATTCACGTTAATTAATCTTCTATGGATTTGCATTTCACGCGCTCGTACAGTTTGCCTCTGAGTAATGCTGTTCAATTACTAGGAAACACGTGAAGTGTGTAATGTTCGCGTATTTGCGGGCTTCTTTCACACTGGGAAGAACACATTTATGTAGCACGTATTGAGCAACAGAAAGCTGTACGCGAGGTTTGCATGTTGCGATATAAGTTTGACACTTTTAATCTAATTATAGTAATGCAGAAGTTGAATAATTAAGACTGACTATTAGGCGGAATCTCCAAGTGACGGCAAACATTACCTTGGTTCGGTCCAGCTATGTGGCATTTGCATATTTTTAATGTCTGGCTCAAGTTTCGTGAAACACCCTGCCCAACCTTTCAATAAATCGTGAGAATGGCGCGAAAGCGCGAACTTTGATAATAAAGTGGCAACAAGAAAGGAAAACATTACTGACATTCTCTTTCATTAAAAAATACGCCTCCATTCCACCCTGTCAGTGAATCTACGGTGGAGCTGCCGACGAAATGTAGCGTCCGCGACCACGTTTATGCTTCGACGCCGCAGTAGTCGTTGTGCATGTTCTTGGCGTTATCATATTTGCATGTGTAGCGATATGCGCGTTCACGGCAGTAAACCAGGCGTCGCACAGTTGACGTTACTGCCACCTCCGCGACCACGGTGCATGTTAGCGGCGTACATAAGCTGAAACGTACAATGTGAAAACGTACACAAAGTGAAACGTCACAATCTTTTCGAACAGTGTTTGCTGTAACATCAAGTATGGTCGCGGCACACGCTGTGCAACAGACGCTCGTGTTTAGAAAAAGTTTATTTCAACAAGAGACGATACGAACACTGAGTCACAATCACGGCACAATTCCACTAGGATGATAATATATGCAAAGTACGAAGCATTGTATATAGGGCACTTTTTCAAAGTGTCCGAGGCCTCACTCACTAACATGCAACCTCATAGACCCACGGAAATGCCGAGTTACACATAATCACGTTATATAAAATGACGTTCAATATAAACAGTGTACACAATGGTTATGTCCAATGATGTGACAGAGACATTGTATATAATTTTGTAGGGATACTATGAAATTTGTATAAGCAAGAATGATCATGCATACGAGAGCACGCACACATCATGGGCACCTACATTCCATGTACATTAAAGTAATACTTTTGATGGCCTGGCTACAGGAACCAGGCTGGTCGAAAATTAAGCCGCATGCGTCCACCAGCCACCGAGAGGGAACGGCATGACCACTGTCGATGGAACCAGCAGAGCGCCCGCGCATCAAGGACTGATACGCTGTGTGCACGCGGGCACGCATGCCTGCGGAACAGCAGCATACATGCTCTTCATTCTGGTAAACCCTCCGCCTGGCTCAAGTGCGCTATTGAATGAATTCAATTTCTGAAAACAAAATGCGTCATAAAACTTCTAAAGTACGACTTACACAGAACATGCAGGCACTATAGCATCGGAATGTAATTCGAGTATACGCGAAAACATCATTCTGTTGGGCTTATATGCAAGCACAAAGCCTTACAGCTGCAATTCTTTTTTTTTGTGAGCAAAGCTTCGCACACGGACACGGAAAATCCCGACCAAATAGACGCTAACAGCATCGCTGTAAAAAACTAACATAAATGTGAAATGTGCTATTTGCTAGCTGGCCATTAGCAGCTAAGGCAACGATGTAGTCAATGGGCTTTATTGCAAAACAATCAGGACATGGTGTACATTGCGGGTTTGTGTGTCTTCTTATCGTGTGATAGGTTTTACGTCACTGCTTTATTAGGAAAAATGAAAGGAAGCTTTCGGATCAACGGGCTCACGTGCACGGACTTCTACTTAGACAAAGAAAAAATAAAAGATGTGGAGCCTAAGGAAGCTTTCTAGAAGAAAAAAATGGCTGTGGCTTAGGTAAGGTTAAGCCCAGGATGCGAAGCATACTAGCCTTTATTTTAGTTGTTGAACCACTGTTTAGCCTGGTGAACTGCTGTTGCTTGGCTATATTTGGTTCGGCTAGACGAAGAAACAACTCATGCATTACTTCTTCGCCTTCAAGAGTGGAACGCGAGAGCGTTCCCGTCGACCCGCCAAGGGGTGTAAGACAATGGGCTACAGGGCAGCGACTACGCGCCCCGCATTGGACGCGGTGAGCGTCGAGCAAAGCAGCGTTCGGCGCGGCAACGAAATGTGCGCCTGAGCAAGAGACGCACGCCTTAGAAACAGCGCGTTTCTAAGGCAACACCGCATTCACTAGAGGCGCTTTTGTACCGCTTTGAAGCGTTGTACTCGTGGCTCAGTGGTAGCGTCTCCGTCCCACACTCCGGAGACCCTGGTTCGATTCCCACCCAGCCCGTCTTGCAAGAGTTGAGCCAAAGCCACTTCTCCTCTGTCGTGACGTCACGGTGTCACGTGATTTCATGGTCACCGCCGCGCCTGAGGAGCTGGGTTGAGCCCATAGAGTTACTATACTGATGTTCTACTAACTCTATGGTTGAGCCCTCCACTTCTCCTCTGTCGTGACGTCACGGTGTCACGTGATTTCATGGTCACCGCCGCGCCTGAGGAGCTGGGTTGAGCCCTCCACTTCTCCTCTGTCGTGACGTCACGGTGTCACGTGATTTCATGGTCACCGCCGCGCCTGAGGAGCTGGGTTGAGCCCTCGTAATATGCTTCGCATAAAATGACGTGAATGCTAACCGCCAAGACAAAATGTACAAATACGCAAATAGGCTTCACGCATACTCGATTATTACACATACATAAATATTTTGCGGATAATCTGAAAGCTACGTCGTGGGGAGGAAGGTTGCCGTTGGCTGTAGTTAACGGAAAAAATAATTGACACCCCGGTATTGGAAAATCTGGCAGTCGTAACCAAGCCGATTCTCCAAGCAGTGAAGTCTGCGTCAGCGATCGACGTCACACTGCAAACACAGCTCGGGCTCGCCATCTAAAGGTCGTCCTTTTCGCTGTCGTGTTTTTCCTCGCTGGAGAGCACAGCATTCTCCTCGCATTTTTACTTCGCGTTCGCTTCAAGTTTCCAGAGGGCGCAGCCTGCTCCGTATAGTGCTCCATCAAGATGTATTGTTCATGGTTATATTATATACGTGGACAGATATACGTGGACAGACGCAGCGCAATCGTCTGTCCACATCCCGTCCTTCAATTAATATCGTCGGTGTAAAACTGAGCGCAATATAACCATAAACGTTCACCAACTAGCTCCCTTCATTGCTTTACTAAATGTATTGTTCCTATACCGGTACGCAATATTTGTGCGCTGTGAAAGAGTTCCCTTTCCTTAATATACTGGCGTCAGCTTTAGCACACTTGACGTAATTATTATACAAACGATGCCGGTGTATGCACCTGCGGCATTGTTTGTGTTTCTCATTATACTTCGGAATAGAGAAAATAAACAAGACAATCCTGGAATGTTATTTTCTATCGTCAGTTGATGCAGTCAAGCGGCAGGCAATGTGCTATATTCAATCATTTGCTTTTATTTTATTTATATCTCAGGCCGCCTCTTATCGGCACCTAAAATGACGGTCACGGTTCAATTTGGAGAATAGTACGGCCGCAGCAAATGCTAATGCCTGAATTACAGTTGGAAATCCCTATTAAGAGGAAGCTTTATGTCGGTCCCACCTCCAACGCCGCATTATTCAAATGCATGTAAAGCGCAGAAGTGCTTCTAACAAAACTTCGGGAAGTTGAGTGAAAAGCTTTTAAGCAGAATGTACGTTTATGGCGTTGATTTTTTTTTTTACGGAAGTTCACGAAACTTGATAAGCGTAAGAAAAACATAGAAGCTCTGCACCAAAAATTGATATTGCAGTTTTGTAACGTGCATTCATCAGAACAACCAAAGATGACATATGATGTGGACTGGTGTGGACTGAGACTGTCCCATTACAAATCATGAGTTCGACACACACGTCGGATACAGACCGAATATAATTTTGAGACAGCACGTCCACCAAACAATAAAAGAACCAACGCGTATTTATGGTACATATGCCTCTATATTGGATCTGATTTTGAGCAGCTGGTCTTCAAAAAGCTACACTGTATCATCGTTTGCCCTAGAAGCCGTCTTGCTCACCCTTGAGCATGTTCCCGAATGATAGCAGTAATTGCGTTCAGAGGGAGTTGGACACTATTTGCCGTACTTTGGGGGGACTAGCTCACTAAGCATGTCTCAGGCTCGGACACGTCGATCGGAAAAGCAGAAAATACGCAAAAACCACAACTGCAATGGTCATCCATCGGAAAGAATTCTAACTGCGTTGGCGAGCCGCATAAATTTCAATGACAATTTAAGTAAAGTTTGCGCCAACGTGCAAAGTTAGATGGCAGCAATTAGTGACGAGCCGCTTTATCCATTGCCACCACCGCTGAGCGAAGTTATTATCTCTAAATAAATAAATAAATAAAAGAACAGGTCCGACTCACTGCAATGTCTTCCGAAGTCGAAATCTGGGGACTTGGAAACAGTATTTAAAACTCAATACAATAATAACCGTACGTACGAAATTGGACGACAGAAGATCAAAATATCACTTTTTCAAGAACTAGCCCCAGTTAGAGCGCTCTCCAGCTACATCACTGCGAATGGCACAAACAACAGCAACATCTTTTCTTCCTGCGAGTAGAGGCGAAGGTGGGTACAATATAAATGTGTTTTCATTCTGGTACCTGAGACACTATTACAAATGGTAGCGCATCCATACTACGGAGATCACTGGCGGTGTCATTGTGATTAACATTTTATTTTATTACAATGGGTGTGTAGCTAGTGATGACTCATCATTTCGATGGTGCGCGGATGAATGCATTCCAGTAGTCGTGCCAGCGGCACGGGTCTCCGCAGTCTTTCGCCGCATGGTGGCATAGTTTGTCGAATATTTCAATGCTACGTATAATACATGAATTTTGTCTGATTTAAGGTCTCATTAGGTGCTGTTCACAGAATGGGGATGCTATTGTAGTTTTAAATTAAAAATAAATAAATAAGCAAACGAAGTAATGAACGTACAGAGTTGAAAACTTGACACTTGTGGTTTCTTAATCAACATTTGTAAAAATATTGATGGCCTATATATAAACAATCTGTGCCGGTATCCGAGTACTGGGTCTCTTTATTCACAAAAATCGCACAGCTGACACGACATTGGCTAAATTGCGTAAGGTGGGGGCCAGGTGGGCCGGATGGTCCGGTGGTTTCAAACATGCGCGTGGAGTTACGATGCAAAGACGCCTTGCGGCTGGCGCATGCATTTGTAAGCAGTCGAATCCTATACTCGGCTCCATACCTCCACCTACGCAAATTTGAGGAGAATGCACTCGAAGTCATTCTCCGTAAAATCTACAAGCGTGCCCTCGACCTCCCGGTCAGTACCTCCAACCAGCGCCTCCTGGGCCTGGGGATGGTGAACACGTTTAAGTAGCTGCGAGAGGCACACTTGACGAATCAATACACGAGACTCTCTAAAACGCCGTCGGGTCGCCGCCTCCTTGCCTCACTACACATCCATCATTCAATACATACGGAATAGCGCGTACATATCCCATCGCAGTGGAGGTATGCCCTGCACGTGCGCCCTCTTCCGGCCAACATGACACGAGAGGACCATAGTGGCAGACACCTCGCGCGGGCGGAAGCCTTGGCTCGCCACTACTGACACAAACACGGAGTCTTCTGCGTGGACGCCTCCGGCCTGTACCATGGGGCTAGGTACACAGTCGTACACCAAAACAGTGCAGTAAACGGACTCACTTTCCGTGCACACACCATTGCACACGCGGAGGTGGTTGCCATCGCGCTAGTCGCCGCGGACCAGCACTCGCGGGCCGTCATCACCGACTCGAGGGGTGCCTACAGCAATATTGAGCAGGGGTACATAACCTATCTTGCCTACAAAGTTTTGCAAAACAACGACTATCTCGGTGCCCCCTCACACCGTACGATTATCTGGACTCCAGCTCACACGGACCTTGAGGGAAACGAGACGGCCGATGCCATCGCCCGCGCGCTCACTTTCGGGCATCACCCTCGTCCCCCATCGATCCGGACCGCGAACCCCATTCCACCAATACTTTCAAAGAGATCGTTCAGCTCTACCAATCTGGCCATTCCATCTATCCTAAGCCCTGTAAGGGCCTCACAAAGGCGGAGGAGCGCATTCTCTTTTGCCTTCACACCAAAACTCTACTGTGCCCGGCGGTCTCAATATACTTTGATCCCGTTTGCACGGGGAAGTGCCCGCAGTGTGGGGAAAAGTCCTCAGACATTTTCCACATGGTGAGTACATGTTGAAAAAAACCCAAATCTAAACCCCCTACCCAACTCTTTCCGGGAGGACTGGGAGGCAGCCTTGTTCGGCTGCTCTGACCTGACGGTCCAACGGGCCTTGGTCGAGTGGGCTCAGGCGGCGGCCGACGCCAATGGGCTCCCGTAAGGGGGAGCCCATCTAGTGTTTGGGCAAAACTTATGTAAATAAATGTTTTTCAGACAGGTTTTCATCAGAAAGCTCGTACGCTATAATTTATTCGTAAGAGCAAATACAACCCAATCCTCATGCTGGACATATCAGCTCAGGCGATCGTCCAATGGCAAAGATCACTTACGAATGATAATATCTGTTAATTCGGCTCTCGCTTGCTTATGTAGCGTCCCAATTATGACTTTTCTTTCAAATGCAAAAAAACAAGAAACAAAATATATAGGTTGCAGAACAGAATGATTACTCCGTTCCGATTGATTTAGATAGAACCTCCTGAGCCAGAGGTTCCTTTTAAGCAGTTTCAGCGGAATGGAAAAATATAGAGCAATTACTAGTAAAACAATGCGAGCAGTAAAACTAGTACTGTTCCAGGCTCTATCCACTGCAGTAAAACCAAACGAGCCATCTACGCATATATTATGTTGGGCATCTTTTACCTGGTGCAATGGTAGTAGTATCTCTACAATCATACCCATTTATTATCTACTACAGGGTGGGTATACATACATCCACTCGTCTGCAGCTGTGGCGAACCAGTGGTTGCCCGCCATTCTTTTGCTCGTGTTTCACTTTATAACTCTGGTTCACCTGTCATTAGTCCTCCCGGCTTATGTCTTACACTACGACCCTGTGTTGACCGCCACCACAAACCCGCGGTGGGTGCTCAGTGGCTATGGTGGTGGGCTGCTGAGCACGAGGTCGCGGGATCGAATCACGACCATGGCAGCTGCATTTAGATGGGGGCGGAATGCGAAAACACCGGTGTACTTAGATTTAGGTGCACGCTAAAGGTCCCCAGGTGGTCGAAATTTCCGGAGTTCTCCACTACGGCGTGCCTGATAACCAGAAAGTGGGTTTGGCACGTAAAACCCCATAATTCAATTTTAATAACCACCACCACGAGTTATGTGCTGTGTGTACACCTAAAAAAATGCGTTGCAAATGTGTATCCGTCTGCGGCTGAGTCTGTCGCGTTTATCAGTGCATGGATATTTGATACTATAGTGAACTCGGTAGAAGCTCATTAATAATGAATATTCTGTATTCACATGTTTTTTTCAACAGGTGCATTCCTAGAATGATTTGCCACTTACAGAAAGGTTAGTTTGTTTTCTTGATTCTCTGATTGTTCGTTCGGCGGGCGTTCTGCCAAGCTAAAAGGCACCTGTGGCTTTGAAATGACCCGGTTTTGCCTGTCGTAGTTAATTATCAGGATTCGGGATCTTTTATTTATATGCTACCAACCGTGCGGGCGCCTATCACGTGCCATAAATTGAAACTCGAATTGAAGGCTAATGCAATTTAGGAGCGATATGTAATAACTTGAACTACCAGAAAGTGCTTAGGCGACGGGCGTCGTAGTCAAGCTCGTGAGTGCTGGATTCCGATGCAGACCTTCGTTAGTGCTTCGACAACGTTGCTTTGCTAGAGCAGCTTGGACACGCCACTTAAAAGGTCGTCCACCTCACTGCCGCGTTGCCGTCATCCTCTTGTTCCGTCCCTCAGCGCAGCGCGCCTTTTCAGAGAAGTTCTACGAGTTGGCGTGGAGTCCCCCAGAGGCCCTAGCATGCTTGACGGCTCACAATAGGTAGCGCAAATGAATGACGGTTTCTTCTGCTATCGCCGTTAAAGTTGCGTGCAGAGCTCAGGTCTTTTCAATTTTTACTATAGGGACACTAACCTAAATGCACTTGACACAATTTAAAAATTCAACCTTGAAGGTATGTGTAAGGCCTGGTACATGCTCGCTCGGGTCGAGCACTCTTCAAAAGCCGGGACTCTGTAAATCTCAGCGTGACCTTTAAGGGTGAATGAGCGCCCGGCCTGGGCGAATACAAAGCACTTTGGCATTTTGAGGCAGTCTGCGAATGCCTTTGTGGAGTGGAGGGCCGGCTTTACGAAAGGAGAGAGAGAGAGGTGAGTGTGCTCCAGTGACGCATGGTGGACAGTGAAAGGTGCACAGTCTATCGAAGACATGTGTCATCAAACGAACTTGAAGGGCCCCTTGCGGGCTGAGTCCGAGGGCAGTATGGTGGTGACGTCCACCGCTATAGTCTGCTAAATGGGAGCCATGCACATCGAGTGCATATGCTGAGTGTCTTCGGCATGCTTTGCTGTCTGTAGACTTGCAAATATATATTCTTTGCAAAGAGATGCGTCGTTATCTTTGGCGACGGCCAAGATCCGCCACCTGTGAGCACTATAACTTAAGGACCGGGAGAGCTCACCGTCTCCGCATTGGTGGGACGCGTGAATGGAAGAACGAAATTCTGAATTTCACTGCATGTTCATGCGATGACTTGCGCATTCTCAACGTACAGTCATACAGAAAATAAACGTGCTGGCGCCGCCGGCACATTACCAGTTTGTAGAGGCAATAAGCAGGGTAAAAGTCCACTGTTCAAATATTTTTGCAGATTTTGTTGCTATGTTGCAGCGCTTCCCGCTGTCTTTGGAAATGGTGGTGATGATGACAGGTATACCGGAGAATGAATGCGGCTCTGGGCGGCAAGAAACACGAGTTGCAGCTGGGAAATTCAATAAGCACAATCACTGTAAATGATCGCATCACACGCACGTTTAATTTTTATTGATAAATTTGAAAAGACAGCATGACACTGAACTCTCAGTCATGACTTATCATGAAAATGTTTTATCCACAAATTAGTGACATATTTCATCACAGTGTAAAATACATTACTTTTATATGCTTTAGTTGCATTTTTACGTTAAATTGACAGAATTATGATATCGTTGTCTATGTGGAGTTACGTAATCATAAACTTAATAATTGAGTTCCTGCTTCTTGTAGGAAGTGCCCATTTAAACGTTTTCTTTAAATCACGAAACCTAACTGAAATGCTAAATTAAGATGCTAAAGCTTACTTTTATAGCGCAGCTTTATAGGGCTGATAAAAGAACAAGTCTTACTTTAAGCACACGAAAAAATGAGCAAACGTAGCAGAAAACCTTGCAAGGAGATAACAGTCAAACGTTGTAGTAACAGTAAATGTGGTAGAGGCAACAAGATAATGCCTAGTGACATGACGGAACGACATCTGCGATGAGAAATAGTTAACCATTATATAGTAACAGTTAAATGTCCTAACCAGACAAATTGGAGCGCTCACTGTGAAGCACTTCGTGCAGCCGTAGAAACAGCTATGAGCAACAATCTTGATGGTGGAACTGTCACAAAATTCAATGCACCACGTGGAAACAACGGTTTCTGCGCTGAGCTTGGTTGCTCCTGCATCTGATTTATTTTATGCATTTTTTTGTAAGAACTCTTGCAGGGAGTCTCCGACCGCAAAAATACTTCATGACGGTAGGAGTGTCTTGAGTACTGCACTCAGAAGATGAAACCTTAAAAGATGTTCGTGGCCAGGAAAGCAAGTTGAATTGAAATTACGTCCTAGCGTTCTACGCGGCCAAAACGACGATATAGTTATGAGGCAGGCCGTAGTGGGTGACTCCTGATTAATTTTAACCACCTGGGGTTCTTCAAAATGCTCCCAATGAATGGTACAAAGGCGTTTTTGAATTTTATCCGAAATTTTATCCCACAAACTCGGGCTTAGCAACGCAACGCCAAAGCCACCACCAGACCACGGCAGGTCAGGCAAGCAAGCTGAGGTAGTGAAAAGGGCAATCACCATATTTACAGCGACAGGTGAGGTGATCGGTATAGAGGAACCAGAAAGAACAAGATATGCGCATATCATAGGACGATGCCTCAAGAAATGTCAGCGCCTGGCATTAGCAGAGTAAACGAAAAGATCAGTCTCTGCACGCGGAGCATGCATTTTTTTCCACAAGGAGCACGAGATGTTTTGATGAGCTAGCCGAAATGACGTCCGTTTTCTGCGTAAATGAGCATGCGTATGTTGACTTTGAGATTCAAGGAAGAGTTCTGACGTTGACACAAAGCGTCACCGATGTTTATGCGTTTTAAGGCCACGACATTATTGTGAAGGCCCTTCGACCGCGAAGGCTCGTAGAACTACCGAGAAGTATCCCGATTAAATGAAGGCATGGGTGGCAAAGCTGTTTGTTGAATTACCAAAGGGAACATGGAGACGATTCCAACAACGACTGCGGTATTTTGTTCCTTGTCAGTGCTTCAGTTGACTCGTACGAAAGGAATTTTTTCGAGCTAAAGCTAATCAAAAACTGCTCACCTCGAGCGACGTTGCGCTCCCGAGTATGTCCATTTTGTCTTCAAGAAAGAGTGCGTCTTCAAAAATATGAAGTATTTCACTAAAATATTCACAGGTATAAATAACACCATGCGGAAAACAGGTATCGCAAAAGTAGCCGCGCAAGAAAACGAAGTGCTCATCATTTCTAAACTTCTTTGTGAGATGCTAAATTTCAAACAAAGCTTTAAGTGTCGTCGTGTATACATAGTTAAGTAAAGAAACGAGAAAAGTATTTGGTGGCAAAACCCACCGAAATTATTTTTTTGTTTACTAGTGCACGACTTTAAACACACTGCGGTGTCTAAATGGATATGGCTTTGCGATGCTGAGCACGAAGTCGGAGGTTCGATTCCCGTTGGCGGCAGCCGCATTTTCATGAAGGCGAAATGCAATAATGCTCGTTTACGTGCATTTATGTGCACGGTAAGCAAACCCAGGCGACAAAATTATTTGGAAGTCTACAACTGCGGTGTGCCTCATGATCAAATTGTGGGTTCGGCATGTAAAACCTCATAATTGGTTTAAAACGGGATTAACAATCTTTGAGAGCTGTACCCACTTTGCGGTGTGTCTATATAGGTTCGTCCTTGGTTAATCTCTTTCGTGCCAGCTTGGCTCACTCGGTAGTCGTTGGTCCAATGGGCAGCGCATCGGGATGTTGGGTTGAGGGAACAGGGTTCGAAACCCAACGTGGGACTAACTTGGTCAAAGAGATTGTGACCCTGGGCGTGCGCCACACTTTAGTCAACAGCTTTTACGTCAACTTGGCTCACTGGGTAGCCTGTGGTCTAATTAGTAGCCCATTGGGCTTCTGTGATGAGACAACCGGGTTTAAAACAAACTGTCGGACCAACTTGGGTTACTCGGCATGGCACACTGGGTATGTGTCGTACTTCAGTGAAAATCTTTGGTGGTATGTTGGGCCACTGCTTATGTGCCGCTAGGTACGTGTCGCCTCTTCGATTAGTAAAAAAAATACTTCGGAATTTGACGAATCGAAGCCATGCCATATTTGGGGAAAGCTCCACCACTTGAAAGACTGACGCTGCATTCGGCATGGCGGGGCATGAAAGATGACATGGACGCAGCTGCCGCGTCGGCTGCTTCGGAACTAGGGGATTGGGCCGAGAACGAAAGCTGTACCGACGTCATAAAAGCTTCAGCAGCACTGCATCTGGTTACTTGGTAACTTATGATAAATAAAAAGATACAAAAGAATTCACAAAAAAAAAGGTCAGTATCGACGAAGTGTCGACGCTTTCGAATGTCAGAGACGAAGTCAACGTATACGGTTGTGCAACTGATTGTGCGATTGAATGTTGATTATACGTCTCTGTCTGTCTCGTTTTCAAGTTCATTATTCGCCTGATTTGTACCTTAATCGTATTGTGTTGGATGTGCAATTATGTGCCCATCAGGCATGCTTGTTCGTTCTGCAACGTAGTAGACACTCGTATTGTTGAGACATTTTGGTAGTCGCGCATTGGTGTTGGGCGTCGCTGTTCGGCCCCCCAAATGCTGCCCGAAGTCCTGCAGCTTCTGGCGGGCGCAGTGCCAATCAAGCATTTAGGTGAGACCGGCCTCGCGAGCTTCGGCCTTATTCTTGGCATGGCTCACGCTTGTGCTCAACGCGCATCGACACTCTCACTGGCCCGTCGAATGCGCGGGGCCTCGGCGCGATTACGTTTCCTCTCTTGAGCGTCGAGCCCTGTCTTTCGACACAGAGGCATGTTGTCGTTAGGAATCCCTCAGCGGAAATTGTAGCCGGACGCATTCAGCGTGTCATGAAGCCGCCGTCGATATCGAGTACGTCACGCTGACGACGCGAGAATCGCCCAACGTTTGCCCCCTGCATAGAAGTTTTCATTGGGCGAGGAGTCTGGCTAGCGCAAGTCGGCGTGGAGCTGCTTGAATGTGTTGCGTGTTGCGAAACTATTTCGAGATGCACGTTTCTGCGTGAAATTTATGAGATTTCAGTTCATAGAAAGCCGTCGAAGAACCATTGAGTAGCCCTTCGGTGCAGCGGTCGCTACAGTGTGCGGAAACCTCTCTTGACTGCGCACACATGCAACCTGCTTCATCAGCCGCGGGTGTGTGCACGCGTGTTGTGATCTGTTTTGGATGCATCGTGTTTTCACTGCACGAAAAGAACCGGCATCTGTCAATGGCCAGCGTGAAATGGCACTTGACACATGCAGACGCGTTTGCAATACACCGTGATTTATTCTCTGTTGATGTTTTTATGCATAGTGAATATTCTTTATAGAAATCGCCTCTTCAGGTGGGTTATCTCAAGAGGGGGCCAATATATTCCACGGTAAACCAGTGTCCGGGTAGCTAGAAATAAGATAATAACGAAATACTTTTTCCCTTTGGCACTATGTTGGATGTTGAAATTGGGCAGTTGTGAAGTCATGTCTGATCAGTGTAAATTTTAGCACTAGAACCAGTAGAGACACCTGGGTCTCCGAAATTTGGTACGAAATGTATTAGCGTTGCTTTTAACAATTTCACAAAAGCGTCCCTCTAAGAGTTCGGAACCATAACAACTGTATCTCCAATGGAAAGATTATCACTTTTTGTGGAAAAATACGTTCCAACCCAAAAAAGAAAAAAAAAGAAGAAAAATTGAGGCGCACAATGGTACCACTCGAAGCAAAATGAAAATATTGCATGATAACATACAGGCTCCCGTACGACGACTGGTCAAGGATCAGTGCGATCTCTTCATTGAGACAACAATGGCTGCCGCTTTAGACGGTTCAACACGAATTATATTGGATTGCTTATTGCCCGCAAAATACCGGCTAGGCCTACTCTATTGTGACGAACGCACCCAATGGCCGCCAATTTTACGTTTTTTGTTGTTGCGAAATTCTGCTGATGTGCTGAGTTTGCGGTTTGTCCAGGACCCGTCATATTTCAGTTACCAACTTTTCTTGTTTTTAAGGCAGTTACAGAACGGCACGTGGGGTGCTTTGTGTGAGCGTAGGCAGCCAAACTATGACGAGCGCTACCCGTGTTATTTCTCATGCCACGTCACAGGCGGACTCCCGTAGGATGACACCACGGTTGTCATCGCCCCCAATGTCTGCTCTCATTTCTGTTCTCACTGGGATCAGGTTACGTCTTTTCATCATCATCTAGAACTGACTGCCCTGATGCTATCGGATGCCATCCTTGTCGAAAACCGCGATGTAAAGTAGGCCCCTACATGGTCACATCGCAACAGGTTACTAGTACGTCTTCAAACTTTTGTTTAAAAATCAAAGGCGATTTCGACAGCGACACAAGAAACGTAATATACATGCTCGAATTTACGCTCTGCAAAAAACGGTACATCCGACAAACAGAAGGGCCTTTCAGATTCCGCTTTAACAATCATAAACCCCACGCTAACACGTTGCCCAACCTGCCCATCTCAAGACACGTGCATCTTCCAGACTACTCATTTGATAAACTGAGAGTCACGTTGCTTGAATCTGGATTTCGTTCAAATTATGATAGAGAAGCCCGCGAATCCTTCCTTATCTATAAGTTTGATACCATCGCATGTGGTATGAATGAATGTGTAGGAAAATTGAGTTGCCTGTCTTTGTTGCCCGATACTTGTCCCTTCTTCTACTAGTACGTGGCTATTCCCCTTTTTCTGTGTCTGTGTTTGCTTGATAACATAGCACGTATTGAGCAGATATTGACGTTTTGTTGTCACGTGGCAATTGGTTTTTACAATTCATTTCGGTGCGTTTTTATGCTTTGTATTTTAGATGATATGTTTGCAATCGTCATCGGTCTATACACGTGTCAGCTATCCTTTGAACGATTCGGATGCATTTTGTTCGTCCGTTTTATTCATTTTTCATGTAAACGTATCTTCATTTGGTTGACAGGCACATGTATATTAACTGTACTGACACCATGCAATGTATTCTGATGAAGGCCGGACCCCGGCCGAAACGTCCATAAACCGCTTCATACGCGTGTCTACTTCAGTGTGAATATTTACCCGGAGCCATAACTGTTCTTTTCTGGTATATATATATATATATATATATATATATATATATATATATATATATATATATATATATATATATATATATATATATAAACAGATACACGAACTTCTAAGCTGTCGGAGCGCCTTTCTACTTCTACCACGCGACTGGACCCGCCGCTCTGGTTTAGCAGCTGTGGTGCTGCGCTTCTAACTACCAAGTCACAGGCTGAACTTGCGGCCGCGGTGGCCACATTTCCTGGGGATGAAATAATGCAAAAACGCCCATGTTTCGTGCACTGGGGGCCCGTTAAAGATGAGTAAAATTAATCTGGAATTCCCCACTATGGCGTGCCTCATCATCGAATCATGGATGCGGCATGTAAAACCAAAGAATCCATTTCAATTCGCGAGACCGACTGCCCACACTTCCCATACATACACTTTTTTTTTCACTTCGAAGCTCTTAATGTTAACGCATGAACGAGGAAAATGACGGTATCGCTCGAAGGGCGAAGCGAGAGCTAAAGCAATATTTAGTTTCGCGCTTGAACTGCTTGGTTGGTGTTCCAACCGCAAGCTGGTGTGACATGTTGCCCTGGCGGCTGCCAGGCGTCTCAGGATGCTGCCCTAATGAGGACCGCCACCAGTGGCGCTGTAGGCGTCGCACCTCCATAGTCGACTGTAACATATGTGACATGTATCAAGGACTTTCTCGCCTTTTTCCACAAGGTTGACGAGAGTATGTCGGAAGAATATAAAGGGAACCACGTACTGAAGGGCATAGCGGACAACGCTTTGAACCTTTTAGTGCACAAGAAACTTTCCACCATGACCGACGTGAGTGATGAATGCCGACGCATCAAGGAAGCAAAAAGTCACCGCATCTCATAGCAGTTCACGCGCCTCCTAAGTACAGCTTCGACGTCGTCGTGCGAGAACCTCCACTCTCTGCATTAGCCGCCAACGTTCGAGAGCCTCGTTCTCATTGTCCGCCGTGTGATCGAAGCAGCGGTACCGGCTGCCTTCCCGACCTAATCTAACGATTTCGATCAACCATTTCCTTGTGCTGTCTGTCGTATGCGAATAGTTGGCGAACCTTGGCATTCAGGCTATCCGGCTATCGCGCGTTGTTGCTAGCGTTGCTATACTCCGTTTCATACATCAGGTGCAATGCTGTGGAGGCTTGAGATACTTCTTGCAGTGGCTGCGTTCGCACTTAGAAAAAGTTCGGTGTTTCTTGACCTGATTTTTGAGAAAACGTTTCATATATACGCTCAGGTCTAAATGAAAAAAAAAAGAATTTACCCATAGAAACAATCCGTGTACTTATACGGCTGCTAACACGTTCTTTTAAATGAATTTTCTTTTCGGCATTGTTTAATTGCAGTCCGTCGCGGCAGCTTCACGTGCATGCTCGCGCGAGCAAATGCCGCTGGCACGCTGCGAACCATAGACGGAAACGCGCGCAGTAATAAATTTTGGTAACCGGATTTCGTGCGTAGCTTCCACAGCGTTGCACCTGAGGTATGAAATGGAGTATAGGCTTGCCTAGTGACATTCGACGTACGGTTGTAGTTATCATATTTACCACACGGCGGTGCTAAAACTGCCTAATATCTTTATGTCAACACTAGCATGGAGCGCGCATACCGATTCTTGATCGAGCCACAATCGCAAAATCGTCGAACCATATTCTGAATATTGCACATATAATCCCCCTGACCATCTCCATCTGGATGCGTATGATAAGCAACTTCCATGACTGTACCTCGCAGCACTGCATGTGCGCGCTTTAAAACGCGGCACTTATGTTCGCGATCGTGTATCAACGCTCAGAAAGCCACGCGATGTCAAGCAGCGGCAAGGTGCTTGACATCGCGGAATTGTACCCGTGTTTACAATCTAATGAGAAGTTAGTGCTTCGGCATTCTTCCAGCAGCAAGTTCCCAGTGACACTTTAGCGCATTTTTTCTCCCGTCATTGGAACGTGCAGCTACATGAAAAAAAAAAGCATACGTAACAGCTAAGATTTCCAACGCGCGAGAAGGTGCACACATCGCTCTCGCTTTTGGCACACTCAACATCGTCGTTGCCGCCGTTGCCGCCATCGTTTTCCGTATCGGCTGTAGGTTCGAACATGTACGGCGAAAATACAAGCTGTCCGAGACAGGGAGAACGTTCCATAATGCTTACAACTCAGCTATGACGCCAGAACAGAACTGCGTGCTACGCTCTGAAACGGCGGCGCCTACCGGCGACTGCCGCCATTGACGTCACAGCGGCTCCGACCAATCACGGGCAACAGCGGCGTTCGCGCGATACCCTGAGGCGCTGGTGCGCGTTTTCATGAAAAAACAGCCGCTTGCGCTTGTTTCCGGCCTTTTTAAACGAGATATTCGTGTTCAGGGGACTCAAAACTGTAGAATGCCGCAGAGAACTCATTTTTTTTCGATAACTGTTTCAGCTTCCCTTTAAGGACACGGGACCAGTGCAGCAGTCGGTTTGATCAATCAATCAATCAATCAATCAATCAATCAATCAATCAATCAATCAATCAATCAATCAATCAATCAATCAATCAATCAATCAATCAATCAATCAATCAATCAATCAATCAATCAATCAATCAATCAATCAATCAATCAATCAATCAATCAATCAATCAATCAACGCAGTCGTGTCCTTGTTAGGCACTTAGACTTCTGTTTGGCAGAAGTCTGTCAAGGCGATCGATTAATCGACTCTGCCCTGTTCAACTTAACGTACGTGAGGCCACTGTTGACCAGTGTCATATATATCGATGAGTCAATGAAACAACATATCTATCCTAAGTAACGTTGGCATGAAACTTGATGACTTAGATTGCAATAGATTCAGACGCGGAAAAGACTCGCTGGTTAGGAAGATGTCTTGTTGTGTGCCAACCTTGTGTGCCACCTGAATCGTATGTGGCTGAAATTAGGCACTACACTGCAAGGAAAAAGTTGAACCGAGAAAGCGCAACAAGGTTAACTGAACAAACCATTAAACACAAGCAAACTGTGCACGCAAATAAACACGAACTAACGCTGACACTTGACGCGGTACTGACGCGTTTCCTTAGCCCCAGTATTTTGAGCACACATTTTGAGCACCACTACCAAGCCGTCGTATAACGAACATTCAGGATTAACCCAGTGCTAAACACCGGGGCCGCACCTTTCAGCTTCGCTGGTTTGACATTTGTACGGTGTGCTTGGGCGGTGATTTTTTTCTTGTTTGTAGAAAATAATACAGAAAGTAGTGTTGGCTCTAGCTGTCGGAAGTTGGCGTCGAGCTTTGTTTTGGCCGCGTCCTACTCTGATGTTATTTTTTAACGTACTAACGGGGAGAGACTGCACGATGTTGAGCACCTCTTCCCCGACTTAATTAGCTTTCTGCGAGTGTCCACGCTAATGTCGGACGTGACGAGGAAGTTTTGAAGCCGTTCCACCCGTTTTGCCTATTTGTGATCGATGTTCGTGACGTCGGTTGCTCGGGGCTCGAAACTAGGGATTGGCGGTTTTATTGCGCCATGTTGTGCTGGCCTGCCTGTTGAAATTTCCTGCTGGCATTGTCATCCATGATGTCGATATATCTTTGTCAATTTTCCTGTTGCTTTAATTTAGCACTTCTGACACCAATGTAAGGGCGACATGATGCTTGATGACTTAGAAGCGGGTGCGGCTTGCTCGTTAGGAATTTTAGAGCTTCGGTTGCCATCCTAAGATGTGTCTGACTATACTTGGATATTACATCCAGTTCTTTTTTTCTACTTTTTGTGCACGTACACAGGCCATTGATATGCGAGATGTGGACGAGTCCGAGGATGTATTGGCCCAAAGCCGACCAGCGTCCGGCTACGCCCCAATCGAGAAGGATGGCCGGCTGGTGATGCCGCCGTCCTTGGAGCTCCCGTCACCGGCGGTAAGCCACGAAAAGATTGCTGTATAGTTCGATAATAAATTTGTGTCACGATAGAGATGGTATATAGTTGTATACTGTATATTTAGCAGCGCTGCCATTTCACGCCGACAAAGACTGGCTGTAACGTGACCACAAATAAAACGGCCCATGAAATGCTTTTTCGTTGATATCCTGGCGTCCGCAACACCGGCTCAGCTCGGGACACTACATCCAAGTAAAAGTAGGTTGACTGCACGACTTGCCCACAACGCATGGGACTACAAATAGTCAACGCTTGGCCAAAAAGGGAAGCTGAAACATTAAGCGGACGTTTTCGACAAGGTGGCTTGGCTACCGTCAAGGAGGCCCTCGCCTGACCTCTGAGCAGATCTAGAAGTAGACCCTGGGCCCTTCCGGTTGTGGGTGCATACTGCATGGTCATTGCGTGCTATCCTCGGTCACTATCGTCAACTGGGTAGCCGTACTCTCCCTCGCCGACTCCGGGCACTGAAGTGAAAAGTACGGGTCGCGACAGCAAACCAGGATAGAGAATCCGGAGAAAGGCTCATTCATAGTCACCCGGTAACCTCTCAGCGCGACGACGATTTAAAGGAAGCTTGCCGGAAGTATTAGCTGCACGCAGTGGGAGAGCCATCTTCCCTTCTTAGAAGGCGCACTATAGGGTGGTTAGTGAACGGCTAATAACGAGCCCTTGCCTTCGCGGCACCGCACAGGGTTGTAGAGACGGAGCGCATAGGGACGAGCGTGTGTGTTCGTGGAACGATTGGCCGATGGTGCAACCACTTGAGGACTCATTTGATGAAGCATGGCAGTGGCACGATTTCAACCCGCGCCTCCTGAGGTCCCTTTGGTTTTCGTTCCTGAACTGGCATGTGCATGCGCAGGTCTCTTACGATGGCCAGGACCCGACGCTGTCGCCGTAGCCCAAGCGGAAATCGCGCGGACAGAGTACGGTCACGTTCGGCGATGCGCAGTCGTACCGCCTCAGGTCGGCCGAGCTGTCGACGAGCGAGATTCTGGGCCAGGGATCGCACCAGCTGCGCATCTTGGCCTGCGCCCAGCTGTCGCTCGGGGCGCTCGCCTTCCACTACCAGTCGATGCGTCTGCTGGCGCCCCTCGACGCGGTGGACCACTGGTGCAGGCAGCCGCCCGAGTTCGCCAACCTGAGCGCGCAGGCGTGGAAGAACGCCTCCGTTCCCGTGGGTCCCGATGGCCGCTACAGCACATGCACCGTCTACAGGTTTCCCTACTCGCACGGCACGGGTGCGTAGTATACACACAGGCGTGTTCAGAGTTGACGAGTTTGCTTACAGTTCGTTATCGCAAAGTGATTGACAGTTTACGTTCCAGGAGTTTCGCAAGCTCTGTCTGTCTTTTTTTAGTACTGCATTGAGAGCATTCGGTGACAGTTCAGGAATGCAGTGATCAGGGATCCCTCAAACGAAACGTGTGTACTACATGCGCCAGCGATCTATATAAATTTCAGTTGCTCGCGCTGCTTACCTATGGCTTATGTGGTGCGCCATTCCGACGTTGGGCGGGTGGGGAGGCGAGGTTGATCAGATAAAATCCCGCATCACAATCGCAGTCGTTAGATAGCTTTCGTTTAGAGGACGCAAGCGGTTTGCGTACGCAAGAACCAGGGGCGACGGTTCTGCGCATGCGCAGACGCCGACGTAGTGTCTGCTCATTCGGAGTACCGTCGGCCCTAGTCCTTGTGTACACAAGCCGCTTGCGTCCCCTAAACTAAAGCTCTCTATTGCTTCGCCCGTGGGCCGATACTGCGATATACCTTCACGCAAGTTCGCTCTCTCTCTGGACGACGTAGCAGCAGCAGCCACATCGGGCTCCGCATCCTTCTCGGTGTTGTGGCCCGGGGTCGTCGCCGGGCCTCGGGGCGAGCTCCCGTGCAGCGACTGGGACTACGACCTGCCTCCGGACGTGCTCACGGCCCTGAACGAGTGGGACCTGGTGTGCTCCAACGCGTGGCTGGTGCTCGCGGCGCGCCTCTACACCTACCTCGGGGGCGTCGTCTGCGCGCCCTTCCTCGGCAAGATGGCGGACAGAACGGGTCGCAGGCCGGTCCTGCTCGCGTGCGCCGTGCTCGCGGTGGCCGCCGCGGCGTTGACCGTGCACGCGCACTCGTTCCTGCAGGTCGTCCTGCTGCGCATGGTGGTGGCGGGCTCGCTGAACGGCTTCTCGGTCGTTTCCATCGTTCTTCTGTTCGAGGTCACCTACGAAGCCAGCAGGTCGGTGATTGTGCATTTCTTTTTTTCACGACGAACAGGCGCGATGTTCCAAACGTGGCGGCCATGCCATCAGCGGTCCCTTCTGTGACTGCCGGCTGTACAGCGAAAGCACGATGGCCTCCCAGTGGGTTGCGATGTTAACACCACTTATCTATAGGCCTTCTTCTTTAATGGGCGCTGTAGCGCCGTCTAATTGCGTAAAGCTCCCTTTATTAATAGGCGTCTGCCTGTTTTAACCGCGATGGCAGAGTGCTTTATGTTGCATCCCATGTTGTACCCTCGGTGGCACTCGACGCGGTGGCTGTTTTCGGACTCACCTGGTTTGCTTGATACAACGTGGCGTCTTCTACGTTAGAAACGGCTACGTGAGACGCATTCAAGTAATCTCACTCAGTTTGGCCGGAGTTTCCGCTGCCGGTAAGGCAGACGGAGCAGATCAGCGTGGTGTGGTCGATAGGGTGTCGCACCTCTAACCAGGATGTACAAACGGTGAAACATTCATTGGACAAAGAAGGAATCCTTAGTAGTGCGCATATCGTAAAAAGAACAGAACTGTCGCCTTCTTCGTTTCTTTGTACGATTTGCCCACTAGAAAAGATTTCGCCTTGCCTGAAGAATGTTTCATCAACCTCCCCAGTAGCCACCCTTCTGCTTCTGGGTATTACCCGGTCCGTTTAGGCTCGTCTCCGAAGCGACGGTTTCAACCTTTTCAAACCAGTTCATGAGGGTTCATACCGGTTTCGAATAAATATAATTGAACAAAAGGTAGCTCATTTTCTCCTACATGACGCATACTGATGAACTCCGGTGTATTTAATATTACGCACCAAAGCAAATACACTGTGACTGCAGACGCGCAAGCGTGCTGTGTTATCTTTCTTTTTTTTCGAAGGCCACAGTGCCCAATGTGTTCAAAGCACTATTAATCCTATTGTTGTGCCTGGGAGCTGCCCTATTCCGTTGTGCATATCGCCCGTTGAGGTTCTGAGGAGTCATGGAAGGAATATTATAGTAAGATTAACGATAACGTAGAAACGGTACAATAGCAATCAATACCGCTCGTGCGACGGCAGAAGCGCAATCAGCAAGCACTTGCCTTCATCGATCGAGAACTGTTGGAGCATAAAAAAAGGATGCGTTTTGGATTTCGTGTCTACTATACGAACGGCGATATCATCTCAGGCACCGAGTCATGCTGAGACGATATCATTCACAACGCAGATGTTTGTTCCGTCTCATGCAAACTTCTACCGCGAAGTGGCGGCGGCGGAGGCGTTTCTATTCTGGTTGACAATAGATTAAAAAGCGTGTCGATATCGTGGACAATTCCTTGAGTGCAAAAGTGTGTGGCGTAAAATTGAACTGTCTGGTGCACACCACGTTGCTTTGGGTGGTTTTTTTATCGTTCTCCGAATAGTGACAATGCGCTCCCGCTTTAAGCTTTGTCTGAAGCATTGGCTATACTTCAGGTGCTGAGCACGTTCTGTTGAGAGGTGACTTGAACCTATCGGATATTGACTATAGAAAACTTACGCCACCGTCTTACGTTAGCTGTCTGACCCATGTATACTTGACAGTTGAGGAACTTATTAACGAGCTTGCGTTGCATCAGTTTGTCAATTGTCAACTCCCCCACTAGGCACAGTGGGGTATGTGCTAACCTAATAGACTTTTTCTTTTGTAACCACCGCATTTTATGAAGTCAGTTACAACAGTAATGGTGATTAGTGACGATGAGATAATTGTCGGTAGTATCCTTTGCGAGACTATGATCTTCACAAGAATGCAGCCGTGAAGGATGTGTCCTTATCTTGCACATCCTGTACACTGACAGGATAATATCCTGTACAGTGACAGGATATTTCCAACTACCCATTCTTTTTTTTTCTTAATATGAATGTCCTAGGCATCTGAACCATATAAATATACTGGGAAATCCCATATAGCGCCCTGAATAATGTGATATAATACATTTTCTACAGCAATTCTCGGTTTTATTTTCCAGGAGGTTTCCGCGTTGTGACGTCAGGAGGGAGGACGTGGTCACGTGAGAGCTGGACATTGCGATTCTTCGACACTCGCCCAGGCTCACTTGGTGGCCTCCCATGCTGCTGCTTGTTATGAGGCCGATGCAGGAGCATATCAGGTCCCCGAGCGAGCTGGAGCTAGTGTCAGAATCTCGCAATGTCTCGCTTGAGCATTCTCCGCGTCGTGACGTCACCACACGACAGAGGTGATACCGAAACTGGTGAAGAATAGAGAGCAGATGGGTATAACTGATATTTCAGTTGACATTAAAAGAATAAGAAAATGGAGGTGGGTAGGTCACTTAATAGGTAGGACGGTCTGCCGCTTGTCTATTAGAGTTATAGAAGGGGGTGCTAAGGGAAGGTAAGCGCAGTCGAGGACACCCAAGAATTAGTTGGTGTGATGAAAAGAGGAAATCTGCAGGCATAACTTGGAATTAGATAGCGCAAGATAGGGGTAATTGGAGATTGCTGGGAGTGTCCCTCATACCGCGGTGGACATAGACAGCCTGCTGATGTTGATGATGATTATGTGAAAGCGCAGTCTTCAAGCCACTGTCCACTAAGAGTCCCAGACCGACCCAATTGGAGAGGCATGGCCTTGGCCTCCCTCCCCGCCTTCTTAGATTAGCACTTCACCTCTCCATGACCCTCCTCCCTGACCTGTACAAATAGCTCTTCTGGAACGATGTGGTGTGCCCTTGAACAGTTGGGTGTTCAAAAGAGAGCTCCCCTTCAAGCTACGCTTGATTCGCTCCTTCCAGAAGTCGCATTGCCGTTTCGAAACTAAATTGCTCGAGCATGTCGCGACAAGCTGCAAGAACGCCTAACGATGGGGCCTCACGGGTACAGTGGAACGAGTGAAGAAACCGATAAAGCTGCCGCGGTGTAACGCAGTACTGACTACCTCTGCGGGGCTATGGCGGCGAGCATTATCTGTGGCTGGGCTCCTTGCCTTCTCAACGCCGGCAAGCATGTGTTCGACCGACGAACGCTGGCGTTCGCCTTCCTCGTGCCGGTCTCCCTGCTAATGACCAGCTTCCAGGCCGTCCGGGAGTCCTCGCGGTGGCTGCTCGTCACCGGCGGCCTCGCCGACTTCATCGACCGGCACTACGCCACGTCCCCTCATGGAGGAGGGCTTCGCTCCGACGTTGAACTGGACCGTGCCGCTGTACGGCAGCTGCGTGATGCCAGGGCTTCAGCGATAGCCGAAGAACGTCGCACTACGGAGGCGTCTCCGCAACCTGGCAGCGCTGCCAGCACGATCGTTCTGCCCGGATTTGTGGCGAGGACCGCGTCGCTGTCGGTGCTCTTCTTAAGCCAGATCGTCATCATGAACGAGACGTCGGAATGCGGCGAACCGGAACGGGATCTGTCCCCGCCGGCTCCGTCCTCCTGTTGGGCTGCTGTCCTGGTGATCCCGCGGGCCGTCAGCGTCCTGCTGGCGGCTCGATTTCTGCAATGCTGCGAGCGCAAGAGGGCGCTGATGCTGGGTCTCCCGCTGAGCTGCGCCGCCATCGCGCTACTAGCCCTCGTCGAGCTGGCCCTCCCGAGAGGCGACTCGTACGTCTACGTCGTCGTCGGCGAGCTGGTGTTGGCCTCCGCGTTCGTCAACCTCGCCTTCGCCTGCGTCTACTGCCTCGAACTGTACGCGACGGCCGATCGCGCCGCGGGCTTCGCCACCGTCTGCTCGTCGGGCGTTCTGGGCGGCGTCGCGCTGATGAGCCTCATCGAGGGCCAGGACCCGGCGGTGCGCAAGATGCTCGGCCTGTCGCTGGCCATCGTGGCCTTGCTGCTGGTCGAGCAGCTGCCCGAGACCAAAGACGCCCGAGTGCCCGACGCGTTGTTCGACGCCATCTCGCAGCTCAAGCGCTACAGCATGTCGAGCTCGTCGAAGAGCTTCGCGGAGCCGCGTCCATCGACGGACTCTGGCTACTTGCCCGAGAGGAAATTATTCGCGGCTTGCTACTGAAATCCCCGGAGTGTAAAATGTCTCACACCGTCGTTTCAATTTCACGTTCTGATTGTTGAAAGTTTAAGCATACGTAAGGAATTCCCGTCCCTTGTACGTGTCACCGCGGTATTCAGTATATGTCTTTTTTTCCTTTTACGTATTGTTTACCTGAGCTTTGTATCTCTGTCGAGCATTTAAGCACGAGTTGGAGGCAGACTTCATCCATATTGACACGTAATAGCGCTAAAGCAAAGGCTGCTCTCTCTGACTTCTCTGTGCGCCGAAGACCGTGCGAACTAAAACATTTTTGTTGTGGAGTTCTCGACGCTTGCCTAGAACCGTAGAGGCAGTTATGCAGGGCTCCACGAACTTCTAAAGCGCAGCGCTGGTTTATGACGTTTTTAGCATTAGTTGTATCCTCTCCGGTTTGGTACCTTGGTCAAGAACCCCCTTCATGATGAACACAATCGGTTTCGCTGCATGCATCAAGCCTTGCGCAAACGGTTGGTTTGCAGGCAGGTTCCGTGTTACGCGCGCTTCTTATTGTCGGAGTTAGTATTTCTAAATATATGTGTGCGCCTATTATGCCAGCGTCAGATGCATATTAAACCCTTTGTGTTGAAGCTTAGGTGAGGGCGTACAAGCGCGCGTTTTTCGCGTTGTCCACAAGGTCACTCACTGATTATCTTAAACGCAATGAATAATAAACTTGAATTCCCGTATTCCATAAGAAGAAGGAAGATAATAATATGTTATCTAGAATTTCCGTTAATCATACACTGCTATTGCAGACCTACTTGTGCTATCCTTCTGGCAGGAGTAAGGAAAGAACGCATACCCTTGAGCCTACGAAAGTAACGTCAATATAATAGCCACAGTTGAGAGTTTAATCCTTTCCCCTATAGTCTAGTGCGTGCTTTGTCTCATCTTAATCAAAAATAAGATATTATATAAACAAGACATGCGCACGCACATGCACGCACACACAGAATTTGTGTGTGTGTGTGTGCATGCGAGATTGCTTTTTTCGGAATACGGATTTCTTTTTGTGTTTAACGTTATTCGGGTCACTGCTTTACTGTTGTTTGGTCCGGCGGACTTTTATCCGGCGGAAATTTATGCATTTCAATTGGTGCAGCTTTGCGAACAAGGTCAATAGTAGCTTAACCATAACATGCGCTGTGGCAATTCTTGGGGCAAAGGAATGTCAACAGTGAAAGAACGAAGGGAATGCGCAGTGTATGCCCACACAGTGCAGCGTATGGGGTGCCGAGTCCGAGCCAAGTAGGCCTCGTCTTAAAGTAGGCCTCGTCTTAAAGTAGGCCTCGTCTTAAAGTAGGCCTCGTCTTAAAGTAGGCCTCGTCTTAAAGTAGGCCTCGTCTTAAAGTAGGCCTCGTCTTAGAGTCGGCCTCGTCTTAGAGTCAGCCTAACCACAAGGGGAACCGTGTGATGCCCAAGTCCTCCTATTTGAACGTTGCCTACAGCCTGAGCCTCCTCTGCAGCTCTGGCGACTGTGCGGTCACTTCAAGTGCTGATTTTTCCTACGAACTTGTTGCCTTCTATTTGGGTCCAGCTCCAATTTTGGCACTAATAACCCATTTCCCGCACAAGAACTGATGTTCGCTGTGATTGGCTTCCCTGGGCTCTCTTAATTTCTGAGTGTGTGCGAGTTATTTCTCGATAAGAAAAGTCGAGAGAAGTTGATTAGACCTCGTTGAAACATCGCGTAATCCATGAAGTAAAGGAAAAAAAAGGCTGTGCCATCATATTAACCACGTTACTCCCGACATCTGTTGACACCTCAGCAGCGTTGCGTTGAATTTGGTTTCCCTGTCCACAAGAAGTTGTTGAACGAGTGGGTAAGACAATGTGTGGGAAGAATAACATCAGTAATTTATAGCTTTCTTATTCTGTATTGTACTGAAACTACTCTTCTATAGTGTCCGTTTCAACAGGAATAATTCACATCCGTGGATTCTCCATGGGGCGTTGCAAGGTTATCTGATCGAGGTGCAGCAGCGCCTAGGAAGTATTCACATTTCTCTCAACAGCTACCAGGAGTGCCATTATGTATCTTGCGCTACAGAGTCCTCTATATATACTGCTCTCGAATTCATCCTACAAATTGAAGCCTAATAATATCTTCGGCAGCCGGTTCTAGACCGCTCTCGCGAGCAGCGTTGTATTTGGCCGGCGGAAAAGGCGGATGCTTTTTTTTATGCGAAGCATATTAACGTAAGTTTCGGGCCTTCGCGCGACGCCCGGCGGTGGCCACCATTGACCATGAAGTGGGTTCACGTGAGATGACGTCACGTGATGACGTCACACAGGCTGCAGATGGGGCGTCATATCACGCCGTCGGTCGCCTCCCGGCGGTGGCCACCATTGACCTTCAAGTGACCTTCAAGTAGGTCACGTGACATGACGTCACGTGATGACGTCACACCGGCTGCAGATGGGGCCTCATATCGCGCCGTCGGTCGCCTCCCGGCGGTGGTCACCACGCTTCGGTTCGCGCCGTCGCGCGCGACGCGGCGGCGGCGCCACCATCACTGCATCACGTAATATGTGACGTCACGCCAGGGATGAAGCGGCGCGCGCCCGCCATCGCGTCAGTCTCTGTGCCCGCAACCGCGCCAGCGCCTTTGCGCCGGGCGTGTATGCGGTCAAGATGCCTCCAAACACTAGGAATACGCTAAGGTTAAGCCCAGTGGATGCGAAGCATCCACTGGGCTTAACCTTGATACGCCTCCAATTTTTTATATCGCTCTGTACTCCCGCATCAAGCTCTCTCGTGCCCTCCGAGCCGTGTCGTCGCAAACAGCCGTCGAGTGTGAGAGCGTTTTCTTTCACCACGTCATCACAACACAGCGTCGCTGCTGTTGGCGACAGTATAAACTGTCATCTGGGTCTCAAGTCACGCTGACGTCTCAAGAACGCTCGTCCCACCCCAGTTTTAGCGCGTCCCACCGCAGTTTTAGTAAGTAGCGCGTGTCGCCGAAAATCCGGCGTCCCGCGTCGGTGTCCAGCGTCGGTATCCGTTGTAGGAGTTCGTTTTGGCCAAAACTGCGGAGCTCCATTTCCAGCCGTGGTGCCCAGCACCTCCCAACAATATGTTACGGGTATGTTGCGAGTATAGAAAGACCGTATTCACAATATATACACACGCAGAGTCAGTGCAGTTAAATATCGCTGAGCAGCAACAACACGCACCAGCCAGCGACTCGCGATCTTCTTCTTTTTTACTCTTCTTTTATCCTTCCGTAACAATAATTTTCGATCCACCCGCACCCAGGCCTACGATGTGAGGCAAGAAACGACTGAACTAATCGAATTTCTCAAGCTAACATACGTGGAAAAATCTTAAACTACATGACTTACAAACCTACACTCGTGATAGCACTCGGAGTGTAATTTGAGTATACGAGAAAACGTAATTCTGTTAGGCGAAAACTAGAACAAACTCTTGTTTCAGCGTTTCTACCATTCACAGGCCAGCCGCGGCGTCCGCCGTTTGCGCGAGTGTCTTGAGGGCCACGGGGCGGCGCGCTCGGTTCCGTGCATTAACTCCAGCTGTCGCTCGCCTCCATCACATCGCGGCCCACGCAAGACGCGACGTTGGTACCACAAAGCCCGCGTTCGTGCATAGCGTTCGCGGCTAGCGTTTCCCGGTAAACATTACGGCTACATACGCTCTAGTTGCCGGGAGGCGTGAGAAGCAGTCGGGGACCTTGCAATGCTATCGCGTTCCACTCTTAAAAGCGAAGCTTAAGCGTTCTCAAATTTTATGCGAAGCATATTACTAGAGGGCAACCCAGCTCCTCAGGCGCGGCGGTGCCGCCTTCAATACCACGTGACACCGTGACGTCACGACAGAGGAGAAACGGGGCTACAACTCGCGCCGTCGCTCGCGGCGTCGCCTTCAAGGCTGACCACGTGACACCGTGACGTCACGACAGCGGAGAAACGGGGCTCCAACTCGCGCCGTCGCTCGCAGCGTCGCGGCGGTATATAAGCAGCTGCGCTTGCCTCTGCTAGACACTCACGAGGTGAGATGCCTCCTGGAGACAGAGCTGCTCGTTGGAATGAGCAGCGAAGGTTGCGGCGTGCTACAGAGACTGATTTTCTAGGTGGCCTTGTTACGGCGCAGCGAATACGCGCCCCGCATCGGACGCGGTGAGCGTCGAGCAACGCAGCGTTCGGCGCGACAACGAAATGTGCGCCTGAGCAAGCGCCGCACGCCTGAGCCGACGCCGACGACACCGGCTTCTCTGCGACACGAGCTCCTTAACGCTGTAGCGTTAAAATAAAGGCTAGTATGCTTTGCATCCTGGGCTTAACCTTAGCTAAGCCACAGCCATTTTTTTTCTAGCAACGCCGGACGAATGCGTCGGAGATGCCGGGTTCGGAATCGTGTCGCATGTTCGAATCCTAGGCGAAGACGTTTTTTTTATTTTTTTTACTTTTATGTTTTTCTTTTTGTACTAACAAATTTACATAACCTTACGGACGTCTCTGTCATTTTTTAATTAAATATTTATCAAGAACTACAGAACTTTCTACTACAGGACGTCACACTACAGACAACAGAACTACAGAAACAACGTCCCAAAATACGACAGATTGTTAAAATTTCCTGTTGTGTTTTTCAACTGGGAAGTAAGGAGGGGGGGGAGATCTAAGCAAAAAACCTATTTGTTAGTGAGTGTGAGCGTGAGCGTCAGTCGTTCTAATCAACGGGTAAGCTTCGGTGAAACCTTTATAGCCACCACGGACCGAAAAGAAAGAATTCCTTCAAATTTCCGCAAATACGTGTGCATATATCCCCAATTCTACGCAACATGCACCCCACGTACCACAAGGAAAGAAGACAAGCGCGAGTGGATGCTCTACGGCGAAGACACAGGCAAGATCGGGACGCGAGATACACCGGCGCAGCCAAATACCCGCAAAGAAACGGTTACGCCCTGAGCGTCGTAGACTCTCAGGGCAAAGAGCTAGCGTCTGCCACAGTCCGTGCACAAAACCCCGAGACTGCAGAAGGGACGGCGATCACCCTAGCAACTACCACGTGCATGGACGCAGCTGTCATCTTCTCCGATTCTCAAGCAGCCGTCAGGAACTACCTGAGGGCTACCTTGTCAAATCAAGCTCGGTGCCTTCTTTCTGTTGCCCGGAATACGTTCGGGAGGTGGTGCGATTCCTCAACAGGAGTTGCGACGTACCCCTGCCACGACTTCTACGCGCGGGTCTGCACCAACGGTCTGAGGTTCAGGCTCTGGAAGCAACTGGCCCGCGAGTCCGAGCTCGAGCAAATGGTCATCACGGGCCGAGTGCCGTTGCGCCTGCGGGAAGCCAAGGGTACGACGTTCCTCACCGCCTACTACAAGACTTGCAGCGAGGCCATGCGTCACAAGGAAGGCTTCGTCTCGAACCTAGCCCAAGTCCTGGCGAGGAAAACGCACCGGTTCCTCGCCAAGCCGGACTCCTGGAACGCCCTCGCCTACGCCGCCACGGTGTCCCTCAAGTACAAACTTCCGACCGCCGTCGAGGTCAACTACGAGCCGAGGGTTCCGCTCGGGGAGCTGACCGTCGCCACGCTCTGTTCGCTCGAACTTTTGCATCCGGCGATCCTGACCTCTTCCGTCGAAGCTGTAGCGGAGCTAGGCGTAGCTTCGGTCACGCCGGACGGAGTGAAGGCGCTGATCGGCAGCGTATGCGGTCGCTTCATTTCGGAGAACAATAATTCGAAGTGGCGCGCCACCGGCGACGCCTTGAAACGGACGCGTTGGCACGTGGATGGCTTGCGATTCGCCCTGGCTTCCGTGGGCTACACCATGGACGTCAACACACGTATCAGCGTGAAGGGCGTCGCAGGAGTGTTGGCGGTCCACGACGCTTACGCGGACGGCGACCATCGCGAAGCCGACGGTGATAAAGCGGCCTGCTTGCTTTTGCACAGCGTCGCGAGCGGGACGTACGAGTTCTACAAGTCGTACGCCGGCCAGCCGGACCGCGTGCGGGAAATCTGCAAGGCCGGCGTACAGGACATCGGGGAAGTGTGGGACATGTTCGCGGCGGAATACTTGAGGACTCCCGAGAAGGAAGACCGGCTTCGTGACATATTCGCAGCCGTCAGAGACACCGTGTACAGCGAGTGCCGCGGGAGCCGTATCTTCGACGCCGAAGACGATGACAGTCTCGGAGACTTCTTCGGCAAGCTGTCCCTCAGCGCCACCGCGGAAGCGAGCCCAACCACCGACTTGGCGCTGAAGCCCGCACCCATCTTTGCCGAAAACCTGTTGAACGGTCGCGCCTATGACTTCCACGCCCGAAGAGACAGCCAGCAGGGCACTAAATTCCTAGTTTCCGAAAGCACGCTACATTTGGATTCCTGCCGTTATGCTTGACATGATTCGCACCGGCCCGGCGACGGGCTCGGAGATACCTAATATGGCGCCACTCGGGTGGTTGGTAGCACAGGCTGTTTGGGAAGTGGTTCTCAGTGGTAATTTGTGGTTGCCGAAGACCGAGGCCAAGATCAAATGCCTGTGGTCTTGCCTCAACCCCGAGGAGAACGGAATTAACGAGAGCGTATCGGTGCCCCTCGTTCTGGGCTTGTCGTCTGCGCTTAAGTCCTTCAGTCGTCCCGACTGGGACCTGGCGCGGCCGGCTGTGGGTCGGCTGAAAATGTCACATGGAGAGATTTTCTACATTTTGGTCTTCTTGTCCAGATGCCGGTTGGATACGACTCCACAAACTGTGCGCGAGCTCAACGAGGCACTGATGTATGCGGGAGACTTTGCGTCGGTGCTCAGCTGCGCGGCCGATTCACCGATGGCAGAGAAGTCTCGGTGCTCCTTTTAGACCACGCCGGCACCCCATAGACAGTAATGCCCCACTGGAACCTGTCGCTTAAGCGCACAGATAATTGACACCGCTTTCCTTTTTTTCTGGCTGAGTAAAACGCTCTAACGATCGGTATGCTTCTGTAAATCTCTTCCGCAAGATTCCCGTATTCTTAGATTAGGCCTCAATTATACATAGGCCCGATACCCATCAAATGGCGCGTATGTTACGTCGATTCATTGAACTGCTCAAGGAGCACGGACAGTCAAAGGACAAACGGACAGACATATATACTGCAAACCAGTGAAGTTTCGAAAAATTCTAATTACAATTGAAAGGTGATTCCTGAAGGTTTTCATTTAGCTACTTGTATAGTGCGATCTTTATAAATGTAATTGTCCGCCCGCCCACCCGCTTACTTGCACGAGTCAATGTTACTTATTAACCTGATCGGTGACCAAAGTTTTTCTGCAGCCTAGCCTTGCTCTTGCTGATGACCGATGTGACTTTCGTGGGACTGCAACGGGTAGCCGTAATCATATACATTAAAGAAATAACGTGACTTGAAAGGTAATCGGTTACTTTTTTTTCTGTAACGTGTAGAAGTCTGTACCTGGGTCTATCGTTGAGACATCGGCCCCGTTGGACCGACCTACATGCCCGCGCACGTTAGCGGGATTTGGTACGCAACTCTGTTTCCACGGACAACAGACTACTTCACGTGCCTTTCTCCGCGTACGATCTTTTCCCTTTTCGTTTTGTCGCTGACGAGGGCCCACGATTTGGAGAACTTGCAAGGCGCCGTGAACATTAGGTCACCTCCATGTTTCTGCCGTAACCCTTTTTTAAGTTGTATGACATGTGGCATGAACATACAGCATCACTACGTTGTTCCTTGGTTGCTTTTTTTTTGCATGCTTGACCCGTTGAGACCGTGTTATAGCTCTTGAAGCAAGGAACAGCTCACAGCTACGAGAACATTGGAGGGGAAATCCGAGCTGGTCAGGTGCATAAGATGATGTTCGAAGCTATGGCCAGCCTTCTGCATACAGGACATTGGCAATGGGGAGTTTTGGCATGACTAGTCGGTTCCTCGTGTCACCAGTTTTGTATGGGAAAAGTCGTGTGGTCAGCTGCTTTGCTTTACTGCACCATATATATATAATATTGCCAGCTAATGCGATCGTCCTGATAAAAACGAACAAACAAAATCGAAGCTAGGTTCAAGAATCGATGACAGGCGTTTTTTATATTGTAAGTTCAGTGGTAGTAGCAGACAGCGAGTGGGAACATCTGTCAAGACATTCTGAAATCCTATTTGTTACAATTAGTGTGTTGTCAAGAAGTCTGCCTAAAATTACGAGAAAGTCGGCCACGTATCTCAGCGTCTTCAAAAATGCATTGCCTCAATTTCGGGCGCAAGATGGCGGTCAAAAGCAGCTGAAAAGTTTTGGAGCAGCTTGTGGGATGCCGCCTGGCCTCTCTTTTCGCAACAACTTTTTTTTTTCCGCTGAACGCAGTGATGAACATGTGACACCAACTACTCCCAAAGTCTACAGCTTTGTACTGCAGTAATTTTGATAATCAAATCTCATGCTGACGTACCAGACACACTGACAACTACTACAAGCCGAGTAATATTAACTGGACAGATTGTCTTGACGAAAGCTTATTAGGTTGCAAAGTATTCAACTCTACCGCTATCACCAATTCGTTGTCGCGGTCGATTGCGCAAGACCCTTTTTTAGTGCCACTTGAGCTTCACTTTTATCCTTGATTCCTTTACGGAACCATAGCGCTGCAAGAACGATCGTTCCTACTGTCGCAAGAAGAGCCAGAACGAGTGGCTTTGAAGGTTTGGAAGATGAGCTGCCATCGCTCTCCTTGCATTCGGTGGTGTTTCGGCCTGTGAATTTTGTTCTACTTTTCGAAGGAGCCTGGTCTGTTGTGGAGACCCCTCTTCGGGTCTTTGACGTGTATTTTTATCATCGTGCGAGTCTCCTGTAGTACCCTGGTGCAGTACTTGGCCACAACCTCCTATATGAACACAACAATCAAACCCCGGCCCTCAGTCCCCAGCAGCTGCGAAGCAACTGACCACGGCGGCGGTCAGACCTGTGGCGCAGCAGAGGGTGCAAAGAATCACTGGCTCCGGACAGGCCGCCATTGGAATATGAACCTGGCAACGTTTAACGCTAGAACGTTATCTAGTGAGGCGAGTCTAGCAGTGCTATTGGAGGAATTAGAGGGCAGTAAATGGGATATAATAGGGCTCAGTGAAGTTAGGAGGCCAAAAGAAGCATATACAGTGCTAAAAAGCGGGCACGTCCTGTGCTACCGTGGCTTAGCGGAGAGAACTAGGAGTCGGATTCCTCATTAATAAGAATATAGCTGGTAACATACAGGAATTCTATAGCATTAACGAGAGGGTGGCAGGTCTTGCTGTGAAACTTATTAAGAGGTACAAAATGAAGATTGTACAGGTCTACGCCCCTACATCCAATCATGATGACCAGGAAGTCGAAAGCTTCTATGAAGACGTGGAATCGGCGATGGGCAGAGTGAAAACTAAATACACCATACTAATGGGCGACTTTAATGCCAAGGTAGGCAAGAAGCAGGCTGGAGACAAGGCAGTGGGGGAATATGGCATAGGCACTAGGAATAGCAGGCGAGAGTTATTAGTGAGTTTGCGGAACAGAATAATATGAGGATAATGAATACCTTCTTCCGCAAGCGGGATAGCCGAAAGTGGACGTGGAGGAGCCCGAACGGCGAGTCTAGAAATGAAATAGACTTCATACTCTGCGCTATAACCCTGGCATCATACAAGATGTGGACGTGCTCGGCAAGGTGCGCTGCAGTGACCACAGGATGGTAAGAACAACGTTACTAGACTAGCTTCAGTTGTAAAACTCCCCGCCCGCGCGCTTACAGCCGCTGTCGCCACTTATGTGACAGCCGCCAGAGGGCAACGCTGTTCCATCGGGCTCCACTGCAGACGCCTCGTCGCAGCCTTGAGCTCGTGCGGACGGGTAGTTTGCGCGTGTTTCACGCTCGCTGGCGTTCGCCCTTGTCCGAATTAGTGATACCACGAGAAAGCGGTATCCACCTACAGCAATAAGATTTATCGCGCCAGTTCGTTAATACTGAAAGGAGGGTAAACTGCACGAAAGGAAGAAACGCATACAGCCAAGCGCAGAAGCTGCGTTTCTAAATGTTGTTTCTTCCTGTCGTCTTAACGTTTCGCGCAGTTTAGGCTCACGAGCCTGAATATCTGGCCAAAGTGCGTGATTGTAGGATGATCTTCATCCCCACCGAAGCTTCTCACCACGTCAAAGAAGCACTACAAAAAGAAAGATGAGGTTGGTCTTTGTACACACAAGCCACACACACACACAAAAGAAGTCGGATTTTTTATTCCGTGAAGATGCTTAATCAGCGAAGGTGAAACATGCGGCCCCTGTGTTTATCACTGGGTTAATCCTGAGGGTTCATTAAAGTATTTCTCAGTTATCAGGTTACACAATCGGCTGCGAGAGAGAACGACGTCACTGATGGTATGTCCGCAGTTGTCGCTTGCGTTCGATGTCTCGAGTTTGCTCGGCGGCGTGGTTAGCAGCCTTCGCCTGCGATTTGCTGCTTGTGATTCCTCAAAATTAAATCTTTCCGTTAGGTATGACCACGAGTGGCTCATACTCCCTTAAGCAATGGCTCATACCCCAGTAAACGCGGCCTCCCCATTACGACGACAGAAGTGAAGTGAAATTATACGCTGGAAAGATGGACGGCCACACAGCCAACTGTGGAAGACGCCGACGAACGCGGGAGCAGTGGCACGAGCGCGTGCCGTTGATTTCGCAGCGAGTTCCCGGTCGGCACGAGGAATCGCTCTGTTTCACGCCGAGCGAAGTGTCGCATTGCTGGGAGCACAGAAAAAGTGGTGCGCCGAACTGTCGACATCGTCTGCTGATATTCTTAAGAAACTCGGCGAAGGCTACAGTTTCACGGATGACATGCTTGCTGAAATTCGCGCCAACAACGAACCACAGAATACACCAACGCTGCACCGCGTGCTTAGTTTGGCCCGCCCGCGTAGCCGGCTAGTGAGGAAGTGAAGCCGGGCGCGACTGCAGCGCCAAGAACGCGCGGGCGGGTGGCGGTTCCGCGCAAAGGCGCCGAGTTTTATAACTGAAGCTAGTCTAGTAACGTTGGGTAAGAACTCGAATTAGTCTAGACTTGAGGAGGGAACGGAAGAAACTGGTACATAAGAAGCCGATTATTGAGTTAGCGGTAATAGGGAAAATAGAAGAATTCCAGATCAAGCTACAGAACAGGTATTCGGCTTTAACTCAGGAAGAGGACCTTAGTGTTGAAACAATGAACGACAATGTTGTGGGCATCATTAAGGAGTGTGCAATGGAAGTCGGTGGTAACTCCGTTAGGCAGGATACCAGCAAACTATCGCAGGAGACGAAAGATCTGATCAAGAAACGCCAATGTATGAAAGCATCTAACCCTACAGCTAGAATAGAACTGGCAGAACTTTCGAAGTTAATCAACAAGCGTAAGACAACTGACATAAGGAAGTATAATATGGATAGAATTGAACATGCTCTCAGGAACGGAGGAAGCCTAAAAACAGTGAAGAAGAAACTACGAATTGGCAAGAATCAGATGTATGCGTTAAGAGACAAAGCCGGCAATATCATTACTAATATGGATGAGATAGTTCAAGTGGCTGAGGAGTTCTATAGAGATTTATACAGTACCAGTGGCACCCACGACGATAATGGAAGAGAAAATAGTCTAGACGATTTCGATATCCCAAAGGTAACCCCGGAAGAAGTAAAGAAAGCCTTGGGAGATATGCAAAGGGGGAAGGCAGCTGGGGAGGATCAGGTAACAGCAGATTAGTTGAAGGATGGGGGACAGATTGTTCTAGAGAAACTGGCCACCCTGTATACGCAATGCCTCATGTCCTCGAGCGTACCGGAATCTTGGAAGAACGCTAACATAATCCTAATCCATAAGAAAGGGGACGCCAAAGACTTGAAAAATTATAGACCGATCAGCTTACTGTCCGTTGCCTACAAACTATTTACTAAGGTAATCGCAAATAGAATCAGGAGCACCTTAGACCTCTGTCAAGCAAAGGACCAGGCAGGATTCCGTAAAGGCTACTCAACAATAGATCATATTCACACTATCAATCAGGTGATAGAGAAATGTGCCGAATATAACCGACCCTATATATAGCTTTCATTGATTACGAGAAAGCGTTCGATTCTGTCGAAACCTCAGCAGTTATGGAGGCATTACGGAATCAGGGTGTAGACGAGCCGTATGTAAAAATACTGAAAGATATCTATAGCGGCTCCACAGCCACCGTAGTCCTCCATAAAGCAAGCAACAAAATCCCAATAAAGAAAGGCGTCAGGCAGGGAGATACGATATCTCCAATGCTATTCACAGCGTGCTTACAGGAGGGATTCAGAGACCTGGATTGGGAAGAATTGGGGATAAAAGTTAATGGAGAATACCTTAGAAACTTGCGATTCGATGATGATATTGCCTTGCTTAGTAACTGAGGGGACCAATTTCAATGCATGCTCACTGACCTGGAGAGGCAAAGCAGAAGAGTGGGTCTAAAAATTAATATGCAGAAAATAAAGTAATGCTTAACAGTCTCAGTAGAGAACAGCAATTTACAATAGGCAGCGAGGCACTGGAAGTCGTAAGGGAATACATCTACATAAGGCAGGTAGTGACGGCGGATCCGGATCATGAGAAGGAAATAATCAGAAGAATAAGAATGGGCTGGGGAGCCTTTGGCAGGCATTCTCAGATCATGAACAGCAGGTTGCCATTATCACTCAAGAGAAAAGTATATAATAGCTGTGTCTTATCAGCACTCACCTATGGGGCAGAAACCTGGAGGCTTACGAAAAGGTTTCTACTCAAATTTAGGACGACCCAACGAGCTATGGAAAGAAGAATGATAGGTGTAACGTTAAGGGATATGAAAAGAGCAGATTGGGTGAGGGAACAAACGCGAGTTAATGACATCTTAGTTGAAATCAAGAAAAAGAAATGGGCATGGGCAGGACATGTAATGAGGAGGGAATATAACCGATGGTCATTAAGGGTTACGGACTGGATCCCAAGGGAAGGGAAGCGTAGCAGGGGGCGGCAGAAAGTTAGGTGGGCGTATGAGATTAAGAAGTTTGCAGGCACGGCATGGCCACAATTAGTACATGACCGGGGTTGTTGGAGAAGTATGGGAGAGGCCTTTGCCCTGCAGTGGGCGTAACCAGGCTGATGATGATGATGATGATGATGATGATGAGTCTGCTGTAGTGGACTTGTGCAGCTCATCCTCGTATGCGACTGTGTTTCCAACTGTGTCGACGTTGTGCTTTTTTCTCAGCGGCTGCGCGTGTTGTGAGTCGCCTCTTACTAATCCTTATTGCGGACATGGTAAAAACAAACAAGCAAAAATAAAGTTAGGCTCAAAAATCAATGACAGCCTTTTTTTTTTGGAAGTGGCAATAGAAAACAGTGAGTGGGAACATCTTTTAAGACAATCTGAAATCCTATTAGCTACAATTAGTGTGTAGTCAAGATGTCTGCCTCTTTTCAACTGCTCTCGCCGTACCCAAGGGTTTCAAGGAGGCCAGTGGTGCCTAAATCGACCGCTGGGCAGACGTCTTCACATTCTAATAAAACATGCTTAATCGTTTCCCTGGCTTTCCAACTTCGCCGTCTCTCGGAGTGAAGCGAAAGTCGCAGTCTTTTTCACATGGTTCGATTGGGGCTAAAGCAAACCTTTTGCCGCGCACGTCGCAGAACGATTTTCGCTTGCAGCTTGCACATATGCGTTTGCGGCAGTGGCGTAGCCAGAAATTTCGTTCGTGGGGGGCTCACTTTGCAGCTCGGCCTCCTCCTGATAGAATTAGTGGAGGGAACAATAATATATATATATATATATATATATATATCTCGGTCATTCAACAACCATGTTTACATTTTCGTACATATGAACGACCAGAGGAAAATCTAAATGACGCTTTCCTTTGTTGGAATGCATTGCGCAGGAGCAGCTGTCACCGGTTGTGTATTGCGAGTAATTGCTCCGACATTATATATAACACATATAAAAAGCAGGAGTTCTGCAAAATATACGAGGGGGAGTCAAATGAAAGTGAGCCAATGCGAATATATGACAAACGGGGTACTTTATTTAAAAGTAGTCACCATGAGTATTTAGACACTTGTCCTACTAACGAGTCGCGTAATTCCCGTCTCATAAGACTTCTTGGGTTGCTGCCTCAAAAATCTGTAACTAATTACACTTCATCTTCCGACATGAATCTGGTTCCCTTAAGCAGTTTTTTTTTTCAAATTTTACCAAATGTGGAAGACGCAAGGCAACAGGTCTGGGCTGCATGAGGGATGTTGAAGCATTTCCCACTTTAACTTTGCCAGTTTTGTATTAACCGCATCAGCGACGTGGGAACGGGCAACGTCGTGAAGGAAGATGTTCCCAATGCTCAATTTTCCACGTCGTTTGTTCTTGATTGCGACACGCAGCCGATCCGACCTTTCACAATATCTGAAATTATTTAGAGTTTCTCCAGGTTTAGAAAATTTGATCAATAATGGCCCTTAACGATCTAAAAAGAAGTCAACACTTTTCCGGCAGAAATGACGGCCACTGTTTTCCTTGGGAGTGGTGAATTTAAATGTTTCCACTGTAAGCTTTGCCGTAGTGTTTCAGGCTAGTAGTAGCGGCACCATGAGTCATTCCCGGTCACAATTGCAGACAAAGAGTCGTCGAGCTCATCTGGGGTTCTTTGACGTGCACTTAAATCTAAGTACACGGGTGTTTTCGCCTCCCTCAAAATGCAGCCGCTGTGAGCGGGATTCGATCCCGCGACCCCGTGCTCAGCAGCCCAACACCATAGCCACTGAGCGACCACGGCCTTTTCAATTGTGTTGAGGGTGATTGCACGGTGGCTTTGGCCCGGGCATGGATCGTCTTTGTGACTTTCATGTCCTTCTTTGAACAGTTTGCTACAACGCTTCAAAGTGGCCAATGAAACGCAATCTTCCACGCATACGGCAGCAATACGGCGAATAATTTCTTTTTGGGAAACATCTTCATTTGTCAAAAACCTCACGACACAGAGCTGTTCAACTTTTGGAGGGTCCATTATGTCACGCAATCATGTTCAACCCAGTGTATGAGAGCTATAAAGAACATTTAACCTCACCTCTGCATGTCACTTGTAAATGAGATGCGTATGTCCTATGCGCATGCCTCAAAAATAATGAACCGAACCATCATTGCGCGGCACGGGTTGTCTCACTTTCATTTGACTCGCCTTCGTACATTAGAAATGCGAAGATACAATGGAATATACAAATGTGAAGATACAGCTTGCAGATACAGATACATATATGCGAAGTGAACAAAGTTCACTCCGCATATACACAAAACCTCGCAACAAGATGTTTAAATATACGTATAAGTTTCCAATAAATCTACGTACCTAAGAAAAAGCCACTATATATAATGCATCAAACAAGGCAAATAAACAGGTTGCGCAACCACAGGTACACAGATCACAGCACCCCCCCCCCCCCTCCCTCCACTCCCAAAATGTATCGCGTGCGACGGAAGGCGGCGCGCTTCCTCCCCGCTTTTCTCCCTTGCGCACACAAGACTGAGCCACCATCGTCTGCTCAACCCCTCCCCTTTCCCCCCACGCTTTCACTCGCACATAGAGCATGCGGTCACGATGTTATCGCCCTTGGCCTTTATTTATACGGAACATGAGGGCAACGGCAGGAATGCGCCTGGAGTCTTTGGCGTCAAATGTTTACAACAGCATTAAACCCACAAAGTTCCGGAATTGAAAATCTAAAGCACGACTTTGGAAATGTCAATGCACCTTTCGCATCAAAATGTTATGAGAACTTTATACCCGCAAAGTTTCAGAATTGAAATCCAAGCGCTCCGTAGATACTGCGGCCTCCGCGAGATGCCGAGACGAGCCCGCTCGCCATCATAACGCCCTTGAAATTTTGTGCTCGGTGGGGCTCCTTGCGTTACGATATGCGAGTCCCGATGCATGGGCGTTTCCGCGAAATCTAGCCCGATTTCTCAATGTTTGCGCTAAAATGTTTTTTCGAGCGTGAATTAAGGACATTCTAGACAAAATCGAGCATGATTTCCGGCGCCGGGAGGTGTTTTCGTCGGCGGCGCATGAGAGCACGAAAAAATTTCGGGGGGGGGGGGGCTGAAGCCCCCCCCCCCTTGGCTACGCCCCTGGTTTGCGGCAGCGTGATTTCTGTCGCAGCGATGCGCAAGGTTGCCTCCTGCTCGCGAAGTATTCATGCCTACGTGGATACTTCGTATCCATACAGTATCCAAGTTCGTATCCATGCGTATCCAAGTATCCATGCGTGATTATTGAACCTGGCAACATTTGAGTGCGCGAACCCTGTCAAGTGATGAATTACCAGGCATTGCCTGGGATATTATTGGTGTTAGTGAGGTTAGAACAACCGATGACTCTTATACAGTGGTGACTAACGGCCACGTCCTCTGCTACAAACGTCTTCCTGATAGGATTTCTGACCCACAAGGACATAGCGAGCGACATTGAATTCTACAGCGTTAATGTCAGGGTAGCAGTCGTATAGTAATATAATAAATGTGAATATGGGAGGTATAGAATAAAGGTAGTAGAAGGCTACGCTCCAATCTCCGCTCACGATGATGTAGGAATAGAACAGTTTTATGAAGATGCTAAATTAGTCGGGAGAAAGGTGCAAACGCAGCATACTGAGCAATCATGGGCGACTTCACTGCAAAAGTGGACAAAAAGCAGGCTGGGGAACAAGCAATTGGCAACTACGGCATCGATTCTAGGAACACTAGAGCAGAGATGTTGGTAGAATTCGCGTAAAGGAATAGGCCCCGAATAATGAATACTTTCTTCAGGAAGCGAAGTAACAGGCAGTGGACTTGGAAAAGCCTCAAAGGAGGCACAAGAAACGAAATATATTTCCTACTTCCTGCAGATCCGAGCATAGTGCAGGATGCAGAAGGGTTAGGTAGGGTAAAGTGTCGTGACCATAGGTTATATGGTGCAGTGCGAAGCAGAACAGAGGGACACAGAAAGTATATTCTCGAGTATTCTGAGACAATATTATTGCATATAAGGAAAACAAAAGCTGGTGCCGCAGCAAGGGGCTTCGTACTAAAAATGTCATGCATTTTTGGAACTCCATGTGGGCCAAAGCTTCCGCGTGCCTTAGCAGAGGGCACACGTGCCTAAAAGGTTACGAAGAAGAAGTTGAATCGAACGCCGTATCACGTTTCATGGCCAATCCCCCGTAGTGGGTTGTGCTACATCTACGGGCTCCAAACCAAACCAAACCAAACGTTTCGCCGCGATCGAGTTCCTCGACCGAGAAGAACGTTTCCTTGCGTCTAGCTGGCACCATGAGTGAAGGAGGCACGTTCTCCAAAGCAGAAGGAAAAGACTCAAAGGGGCCGAAACGTCATCGGAGTCGCTCCCGGGTCGGCACGGGGACCTCGGCAACGTCCAAGAGGAGGTGAGCTGCTGCGTTACTGGGCCCTTTTCGATAGTGTAGTCGCCATGGTGCCACAAACTTGGACGCCGCCTGGCGCCCTGCTGTGGCAATCAGGAGTAGTCGTCTGCTATATCTCGAATTTGCGAAGAATTTTGTTCGCAAATTCGAGATATCCGCCGCGTCGCGTTCTTCGCAGTTCGCGCACGGGACTGGGTCAAGCCCATTTTTATCTAAGTGCGGGCTAACTGAAATTTAAGGAAAATTAATCTCTCGCTTCCTTCAGACCAAACCACTCGCCAACAGAGCTGAGCAAATGATCTTTTTTTTTCTGCCGAACCCAACACACGATTCCTTCTCACGTCAGCCTCATCCTCACCTGCTAAACGTTTACCCCTCTCCACACTGACCCTCACCCTCGACTAATAATTTTCTCCGCTCCTCCCCCTCAGCTAGATGGGTTGCGTCGTTCGCCGTCATACTTAATTCTTGCGATTATTGAAAAAAATATGTGTAGAAATAATCGAAGACCATTGCCAAAGTATGCGCGTAGCCTGAATGAATGGACGAACCAACGGGCGAGCGACAGTCCCCTGCTCCTTTCTCCGGCCCCTCCCCGGAACCCGGTTGCAGATTCACAGGGATGACCAGTGACAAACGTAGAAGAAAAGCGGCGTAATCTTGTCTCGAACATACAACAAAACGCCATTTTTGATGCATAATATCTGCGCAGATCAACTATGGAAATGAACGTATGATAACATGCAGCGCAATCATCAAGCGGACCGTTGCTTAACCTATCCATGATACACGTGACTACTGTGGAAAAACCGGCTCGCCTCAATGTTCTCGTAGATAGGGCTTGGCACTTAGCACTTAAAAGGTACGGTTCTTTCGCAGATGCAACAGGGGTACCAATCGCGATGCAAATCGCCACAATCGTAGAAGCGCAGCATTGTTTTCTAAATGAATTTTTTTAAAAGTGTACGTCCGCCTTTATACACAGAAGCCAAAATTATTACATGCAACCGTCATCGTTTCTTCCGACCCTTTAGACTACTATAAACACGGCCCATAAATTTACAACGCTTTGTTGTTTAGAGTTATTCACAAATTGATAAGTTTGCCGTAGAACGCACGAGAAATTATATGCAGAGGTCTTTAGTTCATGAATCGCGATTATTATTTTTGAAAGTGTAAGAAAGACATTCCGCGTATCAGATGCAGGATAAAACAAGCCACTTCTTTCTCAGCCAACTCCACTGCGATTACACGAGTGCGGATGTTTATTGAGTCCGCTATAGCTCGTGGCCTCAGAGATTGCGCGAGCTACTTCCAGCATGCTATCTCGGAGGCGATGCGTAGTTCGCAGTTTCTTGAGAAGGTTACTGGGAAAAACTCTGGCGCTAGTGTCTACGGCGACATGTTCCCGTGCTGACTGAACCACCAGTAAGGATGGCGGTTCAGTCAGTATGGGATTGATGGACAGTACAAAGATTTGCGTAGGCTTCGTTCTTCTGGCTTTAAACGGCTTTGCAAAGTTTGTTATAGTGAAAAAGAAAATAAATTTTGCCATATACGGAAGTATTCACAGATTACGCACGTACGTAGAACAATGTTCCCTGCGGGTATAGCGAAATATGATTTTTTGGAACTTAGGAAAGTTAAAGCGGGATGAGAAACGTCACAAGAACATGCAACTCACACAAACCCGAACGCTATAATATGCCCGGTATTCTCGTTGGGATTAAACAATCGCTATGTCAGAGTTCTCACAATAATTGTTGCAGAAAATTTTATGGCCGCAGCCTCACTTTTGCCACGCACCGTGCCAAGTCGTACACCCGTGAGCACAAACGTAACCAGGAATTGTTTTGGAGGAGAGAGTCACGCTCTCAAATGGGGAGGATGAGGGGGAAAAGGAAAGAACGGACAAGCCACGTACAAACGCAGAAATTTCCGGGGGTATAGGGTCGTTCCCAGTGTGGCACTTCTCTATTGAGTCGCATACCACAGGCTTGTGGAGAAACTGAATCAATTTTTATTTCAGGTCCACAAAATGAAATTGACGGGCTTTTCTGGAAAGATCTCAACGCCACATTTCGACTGCGATCCCCGAATTCAAGCTACATTGAAATGCGCAAATGGAAATCGGTTTGAGCGCGAGATCCCCGGTTCGTAAACCTTTGCTCAGAGGAGTGCACGTGCTGATACGGCGTCGTCCGATCGCCCCGTTGCAGAAAATCGAAGAAGAGGCATGCTGGTGAGACGCCTACACCGTCAACATCGCGTGTCTCCGAGGCGAGCATGCTCTTGCCATCCAACACATCCACGCCCCTTATGGAGGCCGTGTCGTCGACGACCATCTCGATCGACCCAGGGGCCGACCTGGCTGCCAACCGCAGCGCCACTTCGACGCCCGTGCCCGAGTTCGTTCCCGAGAACGCTACGATGACCACAACCCGCGGTGCGGCCGGGCCGTGCGGCAAAAGCAGCAGCGTCATTAGGGACGAGAAACTCGGGTCCATCGCGCTGGCTGCCGAGGCCTCAGAGAGCACCGGCATCACGCACGGTGCCACGGATCCGGATATGGCGGCAGTGAGCACGTTTTCTCGATGTCTAGATGTGTCGTCGTGGCCCAGTTTAAGGACACGGGCCCAGTGCAGCAGTTGGTCGGATCAATCAATCAATCAATCAATCAATCAATCAATCAATCAATCAATCAATCAATCAATCAATCAATCAATCAATCAATCAATCAATCAATCAATCAATCAATCAATCAATCAATCAATCAATCAATCAATCAATCAATGCAGTCGTGTCGTAGTTGGGCACACAGACTTCTGTTTGGCAGAAGTCTGTCAAGGCGATCGATTAATCGACTCTGCCCTGTTCAACTTAAAGTACGCGTGGCCACTGTTGACCTGTGTCATATATATCGATAAGTCAATGAAACAACATATCTATCCTAAGTAACGTTGGCATGAAACTTGATGACTTAGATTGCAATAGATTCAGACGCGGAAAAGACTCGCTGGTTAGGAAGCTCTCGTGTTGTGTGTCAACCTTGTGTGCCATCTGAATCGTATGTGGCTGAAGTCAGGCGCTACACTACAAGGAAAAAGTTGAACTGAGAAAGCACAAGGAGTTTAACTGAGCAAACCATTAAACACAAGCAAACTGTGCACGCCAATAAACACGAACTAATGCTGACACTTGACGCGGTATTGACGCGTTTACTTAGCGCAACGTTTCCCCAGTATTTTGAGCACACATTTTGTACTCTCATTTTATGTGTTTCGCACGCAAAGTTTATAGTCACTTAATACTCGATATTTTCTAAGCCTTACAAGGCTAACAAAGCATATGCACTCATCAAGGTGGCCGGGTTGTCTCCTGTCACGGATAGGATACCATTGATGGGGAGGCTCGGGCTGTCGCAGATGTTCTGATGTGCTCCTTCCGTGTTTGGCGACAGCAACAAGTCCGCATAATCTTTTGGTGTAGACGGGGTGCATGTTCTACAGCACGTTCCCGGAGTTTCATCAGGGGAACCGGACGTGTTCCACTGGGATTAATACCTTCTGGTGTTCTTGTCAATCGTGCTCTTATTGCTACAAATGGCTTTAGTTTTGACATCCACAGCAAAATATGCGGGATGACTTTCACAAGCCGCGGCAGTTGTGGATCTGTTTGTTTGACTGATTCCTGTATTGAGGCTCTTGGGATGCAGTGGCGCTGGATAAAGTAAACATATCAATCTAGTACTTTGTTGTCGATTCGAGTTTCCTGCGTCTCGAGGGGCACTGGATGTTTTAGAAAGCAGGGTGTGTTTCTGCTGTTGGCAGTATGCTGCACGCCGTATGCATACTGCTGTATCTGTAAAGCAAAACGCGGTATACGGGCAGATCGCGAGCTGATCTGGGGTTTTCCAGAATAGTAACCAAAGGCTTGTGATCTGTGAGACGACCGAAGTTGGCTCTGCACAAGTAAAGTAGAACGTCATCTGTGCAAAACACAGCTGCAAGCATCTCCCGTTTGATCTGAGAACAGCGGCTTTCAGCTGTTAGCGCTCTGCTTGCATATGACGATGTTTGTGTCAGAATTGCACAAAACGCATGTGGTGTAAGCGATGGCATCAACGACAAGTTTTCTGTGTTTGGACGGGTCACAGTGTGCAAGTCTAGAAACGTTTGACATGGCTTGCTTCTAATTGTTGAAAGCCTGCTGATGACAGGCAGGTCATTCACTAGTTGCTTTCTGAGTGTCAACTGCCGTAAAGATTACGTGAGATCTGCGAGGTTCCGCAAAAAACAACCGGGATAATACACCGTGCGGAGAAGAGAATTGACTTTTTGTGGCGTCTCTGGCGTTTTGACTTGCGAGAAGCCCCGTACAATGCAGCGTTGAGCTCTTGTTCAGTTGTACGAAAGACCAAGATATCGTCGCTCACGTTCAACACATTAGCGATATTGTTTATCGGATGGTGTCATAAGAGTTCTGCGGCACTGCAAGTGTCGAAGATGAGACACTTGTAGCGAAATAGGCCAACAATTGTGGAAAACGTCATCAGCTGTCTAGAGGATCCCAATCGACGGTAGCCATTCTTCAAATCAAAGCTGGATCAAACTGTTGCTCAATTCAATGGCACAATGATGTCGTCTACAGTTGGGTGCAGCTGTTTTTCACTTGGAATCACTGCGTTGAGAATACACATAACAATGCATATCCCAATCTCGTCAGTATGATGGAGTTTGGTAATAACTACCCCGGACACCGATGGTGCGAGATCAACTGCTGCTCCGTACGGGTGTGCAATGCCATATGGATGCATCGGTGAGGTTGGGAAATTGGAGGGACTTTTTCGTCTACAAGCAGATTTTACAATCTTTGAGCTTTTCAATTTCTTGTATTTATCTGGGAATCATTTGGATGGTTGGCTTTTCCTCTAAAAATTTTTCAATTTGATATGTGACAAATACAATGTCAAGAGAAGTTGTTTCTGCAGAACTCCTGGGTAAAGAAAGATGTCTTCTTCGGCGCACTTTTTTTTTGTATGCCAAACAGAGCTTCTCACATAGCTGTAAGAGAGACGTTGCTCTGTATCGAAAACTCCCAAGTTTCTTCAAAGTAGTTGTTGATGTTACAGTGAGGGAGACCATTTTAATTGATGACTGACACCGCTGCATCGTCGTTTGCATCTGTGTCGATAAGAAAGACAGTGGGCTTGTTGTTGACTTTGGACCATTGCTCCGGGGGTCTGTTAGGATTGTCATAGCTACAATGACATACTCGTTACTGCTTGAGCTTTTCATGACTTGCTGCTGTAACTGCAGCGACGAACGAGACAGCTTCTCAAAATGCCCAATTTTGTTGCATGCCTTGCAAGTTTTGTCCCCAGACAGCACAACCTACCACCTTTATGTGGCTATTACACAAGCGCAGTTGTGAAAAAAGTTTGGCTTGTCGCATCGTTCGTTTCATAGGATTGTAGAGAAGGTGGATTTACTGCTCGATGTCGCTTGTGGCGGCGACGATGCCCCGACGTTGCCAGACGATTTGCTGTACGTGTCGTGTTGTTTTATCTAAAATGCAGGCTGATGCTTTTTTCTCGATCTCGGAGACGTCTCGTTCTACGTCGCGTGCAAGGTCTTCTAACAGTCGTCCTTACTCTAGGACTTCTGACAACTCCAGTGGCTTTAGCGTGTGACATTTCCGCAGGCGGCTCGACGTTGTTTCGAGGGTGATGTGAACCTTGATTTGAGGATCGTCGTTGGCAAAGTTACCGTGCCGGAACAGCTGTCGGGGCCCGTGCGTAACACGCATCCAAACTTTTCAACGGCGTTTTTTTTTACTGCTAAGCTGTATTGACTCTTTTCGCGGAGCAGTTTGTTATAAAGAAACTAGATGGCGCTTTAGGCGGTGTGCCACACTTAGCCTCAGCGACAGCGCCCGAATACGAAACCACTACCGCTTCCACCTTGCTTCTGTACGATCAGCTGTCGGAAATGCAACCGACTTTCCGCTAACCCACTGTGCTCCAATCATGCTGGATTGAATCATGTGGATTGAAGACGTGTGCAGTAGTTGGCTGCATAAATAGTGACTGGCATATTAAGGAATGGAATGAATCTGTGTGGCCAAGTTCGCTGACCACTGCTCCAACATTCCGTACGTATTACCGGCACTTCGAGATTGACCGCTTTCCTCCAGGATACAGAAATTTGCTCATTGGCCACGTTGTTACGCCTACTCTATCGCCAACGTGTCAGTGAGTGAATGGGCGCACACTTGAATGTATGTGCACCATATACACAAAATAAATGACCGACTACACCGATAGCGCTCTAGTGGTCGAAGCTGAACGTTTCGTGGCGGTCCACAAGAATAAGCGAGTTACTAGCGATAATACATTTTCGCTACAGGGTGTTACAAGTTACAAAACAGCTACATTTGAAGGCTTGCGCGCAGCAAGAAGAAATAGGACCCGCGAGCGATTAGGCAGAAAATAATCAGATAGCGACCGCACCGAGGAAGTCAAAAATGTGACAAGCCGCTGTTTCAATATATTTGCCAAATAAAGAACTCAGAGCGAAACACACTTGTCCTGATCCAATTCATGGGACGAAAGTTTGGATAGCTTCGAATACATATTTGGACCCGCTTTTAGAACAAGCGCCATGTACGTTGCTAGCGCCGTTTGGACATAGCTTAATCAGCGTCGAAAGCGCTTTTTCTTGTTGTCTGAAGCTGCGGCCAAAGCTTGGTTTCGTCCACCCAGCCACCGTCTACGATATCTCCCGAAACAGAAGTTTGCTAAGCCGCACCGGCGTCATACAAACCCATTGTAAACAGGGAGGCAACGGAGGCAGTTGAAGGCAGCTCCCATGGCAGCTCCCACGGGATCACCGCAAACAGGGGTCAATATGGCTAGCCGATTCGTCCGTCCGTTCGCCTGTACGCGGAAAACTTCTCCGGCGCAAACCCATGCGCATGTGGAAAAAAAAAGGTCTGTGATTGGCTTCGCCAGTATAGTGACGTCGTTGGTCTCAATCGCAGCCGAGCGCGCGCGCAGCAGTTTCCTTCCCGCTCCTAAATGGCAAGGGCATCCGACATACTTACTCCTGAGGAGCAGGCATCTTTCGATCAGCAACGCCGCGAGGAGAACCGGGGATGGGCTCGTCTACGCAGTGCCGATGCTGCAGCCCGGGAACAAGAACAGGTTTGTGCAGCCGAGCGCAAGCAGCAACTGGGTACCGAGGATCCGGCAGCCTACCAAGCCGTCATTTAATGAACATTCAGGATTAACCCAGTGCTAAACACCGGGGCCGCACGTTTCAGCTTCGCTGGTTTGACATTTGCACGGTGTGCTTGGGCGGTGATTTTTTTTTCTTGTTTGTAGAAAATAATAGACAAAGCAGTGTTGGCTCTAGCTGTCGGAAGTGGGCGTCGAGATTTGTTTTGGCCGCGTCCTACTCTGATCTTGTTTTTTAACGTACTAACGGGGAGAGACTGCACGATGTCGAGCACCTCTTCCCCGACTTAATTAGCTTTCTGCGAGTGTCCACGCTAATGTCGGACGTGACGAGGAAGTTTTGAAGCCGTTCCACCCGTTTTGCCTATTTGTGATCGATGTTCGTGGCGCCGGTTGCTCGGAACTCAGAACTAGGGATTGGCGGTTGTACTGCGCCATGTTGTGCTAGCCTGACTGTTGAAATTCCCTGCTGGCATTGTCTTCCATGATGTAGACGTATTATTGGCACTCTTCCTGTTATAAACCAGCACTTATGTCACCAATGTAACAGTGACATGGTGCTTGATGACCTACATAGTCAGAAGCGGGGGCGGCTCGCGCGCGAGGAATTTTCAAGCTTCGGTTGTCAACCGAAAATGTGTCTGGCTATACTTGGATGCTACATCGAGCTATTTCTTTTTCTACTTTTTGTACACGTACACAGGCCATCGATATGCGAGATGTGGACGAGTCCGAGAATGTATTGGCCCAAAGCCGACCAGTGTCCGGCTACGCCCCGATCGAGAAGGATGATAGGCTGGTGATGCCACCGTCTTTGGAGCTTCCGTCGCCGGCGGTAAGCCACGAAACGATTGCTGTATAGTTCGATAATACATTTGTGTCACGATAGAGATGGTATATAGTTGTATACTGTATATTTAGTAGCGCTGCCATTTCACGCCGACAAAGACTGGCTGTAACGTGATCACAAATAAAACGGCCCATGAAATGCTTTTTCGTTGATATCCTGGCGTCCGCAACACCGGCTCAGCTCGGGACACTACATCCAAGCAAAAGTAGGTTGACTGCACGACTTGCCCACAACGCATGGGACTACTAGTAGTCACCGCTTGACCAAAAAGGGAAGCTGAAGCATGAAGCGGAGGTTTTCGACAAGGTGGCTTGGCTACCGTCAAGGAGGCCCTCGCCTGCCCTCTGAGCAGATCTAGAAGTAGACCCTGGGCCCTTCCGTTTGTTGGTGCATACTGCATAGTCATCGCGTACTATCCTCGGTCACTATCATCAACTGGGTAGCCGTACTCTGCCTCGCCGACTCCGGGCACTGAAGCGAAAAGTACGGGTCGCGACAGCAAACCAGGATAGAGAATCCGGAGAAAGGCTCATCCATTGTCACCCGGTAACCTCTTTCAGCGCGATGACGATTTAAAGGAAGCCTAAAGGAAGTATTAGCAGCGCGCAGTGGGAGAGCCCTCTTCCCTCCTCCGAACGCGCACAATAGGCTCGTTTACTGAATGCCTCATAACGAGCCCTAGCCTTCGCGGCACCGCACGGGGTTGTAGAGACTGAGCGCATAGGGACGAGCGCGTGTGTTCGTGGAACGATTGGTCGATGCCGCAACCATTTGATCACTCTATTACATCACGTGGTCCGCAATTTCTCTAGATATCGCGACAAGCATGGCAGCGGCGCAATTTCAACCCGCGTCTCCTGAGGTCCCTTTGATTTTCTTTTCTGAACTGGCATGTGCATGTGCAGGTCTGTCACGATGGCCAGGACCCCACGCTGTCGCCGTCGCCCAAGCGCAAGTCGCGCGCACTGAGTACGGTCACGTTCGGCGACGCGCAGTCCTACCGCCTCACGTCGGCCGAGCCGTCGACGAGCGAGATTCTGGGCCAGGGATCGCACCAGCTGCGCATCTTGGCCTGCGCCCAGCTGTCGCTCGGGGCGCTCGCCTTCCACTACCAGTCGATGCGGCTGCTGGCGCCCGTCGACGCGGTGGACCACTGGTGCAGGCAGCCGCCCGAGTTCGCCAACCAGAGCGCGCAGGCGTGGAAGAACGCTTCCATTCCCGTGGGTCCCGACGGCCGCTACAGCAGATGCTCAGTCTACAGGTTTCCCTACTCGCATGGCACCGGTGTGTAGTATACGCACAGGCGCGTTTACAGTTGCCGAGTTTGCTGACAGTTCGTTATCGCAAAATGGCTGAAAGTTTACGTTCCAGGAGTTTCGCAAGCTCAGCGAAATTACACGCGTTCTTTCTTTTTTTTTAGTACTGAAATGACACCATTCGGTGACAGATAAGGAATGCAGTGATCAGTGACTCCTCAAACAAAACGTGTGTACTACATGCGCCAGCGATCTATCTAAATTCATGTTGGTCGCGCTGCTTACGTATGGTTGACGCGGTGCGCCATTCCAAGGTCGCGCGAGTGCGGAGGTAAGGGTTGATCATGCAAGATGCCGCATTACGAACGGTGTTATTGATTTGCCCGTTGGCCGATACAGCGACATAATTTTACGCGAGTTCTTTCTCCCTCTCTGGACGACGTAGCAGCAGCAGCCACATCGGGCTCCGCGTCCTCCTCGGCGTTGTGGCCCGGGGTCGTCGCCGGGCCTCGGGGAGAGCTCCCGTGCAGCGACTGGGACTACGACCTGCCTCCGGACGTCCTCACGGCCCTGAACGAGTGGGACCTGGTGTGCTCCAACGCGTGGCTGGTGCTCGCGGCGCGCCTCTACACCTACCTAGGGGGCGTCGTCTGCGCGCCCTTCCTCGGCAAGATGGCGGACCGAACGGGTCGCAGGCCGGTCCTGCTCGCGTGCGCCGTGCTCGCGGTGGCCGCCGCGGCGTTGACCGTGCACGCGCACTCGTTCCTGCAACTCGTCCTGCTGCGCATGGTGGTGGCGGGCTCGCTGAACGGCTTCTCGCTCGTTTCCATAGTTCTTCTGTTCGAGGTCACCTACGAAGCCAGCAGGTCGGTGATTGCGAATTTTTTTTTTTCACCGTGAATAGTCACGATGTTCCAAACGTGGCGGCCATGACGTCAGCGGTCCCTTCTGTGACTGCTGACGAAAGTACGATAGCCTTCCAGTGGGGTGCATTATGAACGCCACTTATCTATAAACTTCTTTTTTTTAATGGGCGCTGCTGCACCATCTAATTGCGTAAAGCTCCCTTTATAATAGGGGTCTGCCTGTTTTAGCCGCGATGGGAGAGTGCTTTATGTTGCATCCCATGTTATATGCTTGGCGGTACTCGACGCGGTGTCTGTTTTCGGACTCGCTTTGTCTGCTTGATACAACGTGGCGTCTTCTACGTTAGAAACGGCTTCGTGAGACGTACTGAAGTCCTCTAACGTGGTGTGGCTGGAGTTTCGGCTGCCGTTAAGGCGGACGGAGCAGATCAGCGCGGTGTCGTCGATAGGGTGTCGCGCCTCTAGCCAGGGCGTACAAACGGTTAAACATTCATTAGACAAAGAAGAAATCCTTAGTAGTGCGCGTATCGTAAAAAGAACAGAACTGTCGCCTTCTTCGTTTCTTTCTACGATTTGCCCATTAAAAGGATTTCGCCTTGCCTGAAGAATGTTTCATCAACCTCTCCAGCAGCCACCCTTTTGCTTCTGGATATTACCCGGTTCCGTTTAGGCTCGTCTCCGAAGCAACGGTTTAAACCTGTTCGAACCAGTTCATGAGGGTTCATACCGGTTTCGAATAAATATAATCGAACGAAAGGTAGCTTATTTCTGCTCCTACGTGACGCAGACTGATGAACTCCTGTGTATTTAATCTTACGCACCAAGGCGAATACACTGTGACTGCAGACGCGCAGGCGTGCAGTGTTATCGTTCTTTTATTCGAAGGCCCAGTGCCCAATGTGTTGGAAGCACTAATAATCCTATTGTTGTGCCTACGAGCTGCCGTATTCCAGTGTACATATAGCCCGTTGATGTTCTGTGGAGTCATTGAAGGAATAATATAGTAACATTAACGATGACGTACAAACGGTACAATAGCAATCAATACCACTCGTGCGACGGCAAAATCGCAATCAGCAAGCACTTGCCTTCGTCGATCGAGAACTGTTGGAGCATAAAAAAAAGGATGCGTTTTTGGATTTCGTGTCTACTATACGAACGGCGATATCATCTGAGGCACCGAGTCGTGCTGAGACGATACCATTCACAACGCAGATTACTTTTCCATCTCATGCAAACTTCTACCGCGAAGTGGCGGAGGCGGAGGCGTCTCTATTCTGGTTGACAATAGATTAAAAAAGCGTGTCGATATCGTGGACGATTCCTTGAGTGCAAAGGTGTGTGGCGTAAAACTGAGCTGTCTGGTGCGCACCACGTTGCTTTGGGTGGTTTTTTTTATCGTTCTCCGAACAGTGACAACGCGCTGCCGCTTTAAGCTTTGTCTGAAGCATTGGCTATACTTCAGGTGCTGAGCACGTTCTGTTGAGAGGCGACTTGAACCTATCGGATATTGACTATAGAAAACTTACGCCACCGTCTTACGTTAGCTGTCTGACCCGCGTATACTTGACAGTTGAGGAACTTATTAACGAGCTTGCGTTGCATCAGTTTGTCAATTGTCAACTCCCCTACTAGGCACAGTCGGTCGTGTGCTAACGTAATAGAGCCCACGTTTATAAAGTCAGTTACAACAATAATGGTGATAGTGACGATGAGATAGTTGTCGGTAGTATCCTGCGCGAGACTACGATCTTCACTAGAATGCAGCCGTGAAGGATGTGTCCTTATCCTGTACATCCTGTACAATGGCTGGATAATATCCTGTACACTGATAGGATATTTCCAATTACTCATTCTTTTTTTCTTAATATGAATTTCCTAGGCATCTGAACCATAGAAAAAAATACTGGGAAATCCCATACAGCGCCCTGAATAATGTAATATAATACATAATTCACAGCTAATCTCGGTTTTATTTTCCAGGAGGTTTCTGCGTTGTGAAGTCAGGAGGGGGGACGTGGTCACGTGAGAGCAGGGCATTGCGATTCTTAGGCACTCGCCCAGGCTCACTTGGTGGCCTCCCATGTTGCTGCTTGCTATGAGGCCGATGCAGGAACATACAGGCGGTCGAGCGAGCCGGAGCTAGTGTCAGAATCTCGCAATGTCTCGCTTGAGCGTTCTCCGCGTCTTGACGTCACCACGCGACAGAGGCGATACCGAAACTGGTGAAGATTAGAGAGCAGATGAGTATAACTGATATTTCAGTTGACATTAAAAGAAAAAGAAAATGGACCTGGGTAGGACGCCTAATAAGTAGGACGGTCTGCCGGTTGTCGATTAGAGTTATAGAAGGGGGTGCTAAGGGAAGGTAAGCGCAGTCGAGGACGCCCGATAATTAGCTGGTGTGCTGAAAAGAAGAAATCTGCAGGCATAACTTGAAATTAGCGCAAGGTAGCGGTAATTGGAGATTGCTGGGAGTGCCCCTCATCCTGCGGTGGACATAGACAGCCTGCTGATGTTGATGATCATTACGTGAAAGCGCATTCTACAAGCCGCTGTCCACTAAGAGTCCCAGACCGATCCAATTGGAGAGGTGTCGCCTTGGCCTCCCTCCCCGCCTTCTTAGATTAGCACTTCACCTGTCCATGACCCGCCTCCCAGACCTGTACAAATAGGTCTTCTGGAAAGATGTTGAGCCCACTTGAACAGTTGTCTGTTCAGAAGAGAGCTCCCCTTCAAGCTACGCTTGATTCGCTCCGGCCAGAAGTCGCATTGCCGTTTCGAAACTTAAAGGCTCGAGCATGTCGCGACAAACTGCGAGAACGCCTATCGATGGGGCCTCACGGGTACACTCGAACGAGTGAAGAAACCGCTAAAGCTGCCGCGGTATAACGCAGGACTGACTACCTCTGCGGTGCGATGGCGGCGAGCATTATCTGCGGCTGGGCTCCTTGCCTTCTCAGCGCGGCCGAGCATGTGTTCGACCGGCGAACGCTGGCATTCGCCTTCCTCGTGCCGGTTTCCCTGCTAATGACCAGCTTCCAGGCCGTCCGGGAGTCCTCGCGGTGGCTGCTCGTCACCGGCGGCGTCGCCGACTTCATCGACAGGCACTACGCCACGTCCCCTCATGGAGGAGGGCGTCGCTCCGACGCCGAACTGGACCGTGCCGCTGTACGGCGGCTGCGTGATGCCAAGGCCACCGCGACGGCCGAAGGACGTCGCACCACGGAGCCGTCTCCGCAACCTGGTAGCGCTGCCAGCACGATCGTCCTGCCCGGATTTGTGGCGAGGACCGCGTCGCTGTCGGCACTCTTCTTAAGCCTCATCGTCATCATGAACGAGACGTGGGAATGCGGCGAACCGGAACGGGACCTGTCCCCGCCGGCTCCGTCCTCCTGGCGGGCGGCGGTCCTGGTGATCCCGCGTGCCGTGAGCGTCCTGCTGGCGGCTCGATTTCTGCGACGCTGCGAGCGCAAGAGGGCGCTGACGCTGGGTCTCCCGCTGAGCTGCGCCGCCATCGCGCTACTAGCCCTCGTCGAGCTGGCCCTGCCGAGCCGCAACTCGTACGTCCTCCTCGTCGTCGGCGAGCTGTTGTTGGCCTCCGCGTTCGTCAACCTCGCCTTCGCCTGCGTCTACAGCCTCGAGCTGTACGCGACGGCCGATCGCGCCGCGGGCTTCTCCACCGTCTGCTCGTCGGGCGTTCTGGGCGGCGTCGCGCTGACGAGCCTCTTCGAGGGCCAGGACCCGGTGGTGCGGAAGATGCTCGGCCTGTCGCTGGCCGTGGTGGCTATGCTGCTGGTCGAGCAGCTGCCCGAGACCAAGGACGCCCGAGTGCCCGACGCGTTGTTCGACGCCATCTCGCAGCTCAAGCGCTACAGGTTGTCGAGCTCGTCGAAGAGCTTTGCGGAGCCGCGTCCATCGACCGACTCTGGCTACACCCCCGAGGGGAAATTATTCGCGGCTTCTACTGAAATCCCCGGAGTGTAAAATGTGTCGCACCGTCGTTTCAATTTCACGATCTGATTGTTGAAAGTTTAAAAGCACGTAAAGAATTCCCGTCTGTTGTACGTGTCGCCGCGGTATACAGTATGTTTCTTTTTTCCTTTTACGTATTGTTTACTTCAGCTCTGTATCTCTGTCCAGCGTTCAAGCACGAGTGGTAGGCAGACTTCATTTATATTGACACGTAATAGCGCTGCAGCAAAGGCTGCTTGCTGAGACTTGTCCGTGCGCCGAAGAGCGTGCGAACTAAAACCTTTTAGTTTTGGAGTTCTCGACGCTTGCCTAGAACCGCAGAGACATTCATGCAGGGCACCACTAACTTCTAAAGCGCAGCCCTGGTTTATGACGCTTTTAGAATTAGTTGTATCCTTTCTGCTTTGGTACCTTCTATCAGGAGTAAAGAAAGAACGCATACCCTTGATTCTACAGAAGTAACGTCAACAAAATAGCCACAGTTGTGTGTTTAATCCTTTCCCCGGTACTCTAGCGCGTGCTTTGTCTCGTCTTAACAAAAAATTATTTTATAAACAAGACACGCACGCACGCGCACACACGCACACATACACACGCGCACATTGTGTGTGTGCGTGCATGCCAGATCGCTTTTCCGGAATAGGGACTTCTTTTTGTGTTCAACGCTATTCGTGTCACTTCTTTACTGTAGTTAGGAATCGGGCAGAGTTATTTGCATAGCTTTTGAACGAGTTAATGCATTTCAATTGTACAGCTTTGCGAACAAGGGCAGTAGTATACTACACCATAATATACGCTGTGGCAATTCGTGGGACAAAAATTGGAGGACGCTTAAGCTTCGCCTTCAAGAGTGGAACGCGACAGCGTTCCCATCGACCCGCCAAGAGGTGTAAGACAATGCGCTACGGCGCAGGGATCACTTACGAGGCGCCCCGCATCGGACTTTGCGGCCACCTATCACACGGAGAGCGTCGAGCAACGCAGCGTTCGGCGCGGCAACGAAACGTGCGCCTGAGCAAACGGAACGAACCAAAGAACTCGGTGTCTCGGAGGGGGAAGCGATCTACGCCTGCCAAACGTCGTGATCGGCACGGGCAGAGAGATAGATAGATAGTAATCTAAAGAAGGGAACGGCGCTTGATTCTGCAACCCGCGTGGGAGCACGGCGAAGCGTCGTCAGGGGAGAGGGAGTGGGAGCCGGTCCGCGCACAGCCCCAAAGCGCGCATGGTGCGCCACCTGTTGGGGCAGCGCCATACATTGAGAGGAGGGGGTCGTCTGTGTTTGCCGCAAGATGGCTCTGCGTGTGCGGTAGGCGCAGAAGAAATTTAGCGGAAACGTACTTCGCTACTCGTGTAAATGCGACTTGTGTAAGGTACATGCTCATAATTACCGATATACACCGCAGTATAACTTTCTACGGCACGTTTTTAAGGCAACACCGCGTTCACTAGAAGCGCGTTTGTACCGCTTTCAAGCATCGAACTCGTGGCTGAGTGGTAGCGTCTCCGTCTCACACTCTGCAGACCCAGGTACGATTCCCACCCAGCCCATCTTGGAAGTTGCTTTTTATTTATGAAGTGCCAGCCGTGATTTATCGCTCACGGTCAACGCCGCCGACGCCGACGACACCGGCTTTTCTGCGACACGAGCTCCTTAACGCTATCGCGTTAAAACAATTTTAACAGTGAAAGAACGAAGGGAACACGCAGAGTATGCCCACAAAGTGCAGCGTATGGGGCGCCGAGTCCGAGCAAAGTAGGCCTGGTCATAGAGTCGGCCCAACCACAAAGGGAACCGTGTGACGTCCAAGTCCTCCTATTCGAACGTTGGCTACAGCCTGAGCCGCCTCTGCAGTTCTGGCGTCTGTGCGGTGACTTCAAGTGCTGAATTTTCTTACGAACTTGTTGCCTTCTATTTCAGTCAAGCTCCAATTTTTGCACTGATAATGCATTTCCCGCACAAGAAATGGTGTTCGCTGTGATTGGCTGCCCTGGGCTCTCTTAATTTCTGAGTGTGTTCGAGTTATTTCTCGATACGAAAAGTCTTGAGAAGTTTATTAAACCTTCTTGAAACATCGCGTAATCGATGAAGCAAAGGAATAAAATAACGCGTTGCCATCATACCAACCATGTGACTCACGACATCATGGTGACACCTGAGCAGCGTGTCGTTGAATTGGTTTTCCAAGTTTAGACAAAGTTGTTGAACGAACGGTTAGGACAATGCGTGGGAAGAATAACATCAATCAATTATGGTGTGGTATGGTATGGTAAAACTTTAATGAAGTCCTGCAGATCGTGAGTCTTCACGAAGCGGGCCGCTCCCACGTGGGAACCGGAAGGCCAAGCCTCGCGGCCACATCGTGGGCCTGCTGGACAGCCCAGAGTTGGTCAGCCAGAAGGGGGCTGCGGAGAACCGCCTCCCATCTGGCCGAGCTGTTAGCGATGATAGAGCGTGACCGGGCACACCGCCAGAGCATATGGTCTTACGTGTCTATAACTCCACAATCATGGCAGGTAGCGTTGGTGTAAGTACCCGGATAGATTTTATGTAAGTGCGACGGATTCGGATGGGTATTCGTTTGCAGTAGACGGAGCGTTAATGCTTGAGCTCTATTGAGGCGCGGATGAGGAACAAAGTAGGTTCTATGGCTGAGATGGTAGTGTTTAGTAATCTCGTTGTAGGTGGAGGGCGTGTCCCTGTTTTCTGGGAGTCGGCTTCCGATTGGTCGAGGGTAGTGCGGTGGGAGAGTTCACGCGCAGCCCCGTGAGCCGACTCGTTGAGGTTGGGAGGAGCACCCTTTATCTGACCCTGTTGTGCCGGAAACCAATAAATGAAGTGGTGTGTGATTGCCGTGCCCCCAATAAGTCTGAGGGCCTGTTTGGAAACGGTGCCTTTTTCAAATGCTCTGACTGCAGATCTTGAATCCCTATAGATGACATCCCGTGAGCTATCCAGCAGGGCTAGTGCAATAGCCATTTGGTCAGCTATTTCGGAGTCCGTAGGCCGAACCGAGGCAGCATTGGTGATTTCTTGCCGACCATCAACAGTGACGATGGTGAACGCCCGACATCCCTTACAAGAAGCGGCATCAAAGCTGACCTGTCGCTGATCAATGTGTATTTGCCTAAGGAGGTTGGCCGCCCTTGCCCTCCTTCTACCGCGATTATGATCGGGGTGCATGTTCCTAGGTATTGGCGTGATCGTAATGTTCGCACGAATGGACGGAGGAACGTCAGAGAACTCCTGCGCTACTCTATCGGGGCGATATCAGGGTTCCTGCAAGATGGATCTCCCTGCCTTCGTTGTTGTGAGGCGAGTTAGCTGTGCGCGCTCCTGGGCCTCTGCAATCTCTTCAAGAGTGTTATGAATGCCAAGCTGCATTAAGCACTCTGTATAAGTGTATACGGGTAACCCGAGAACCCGCTTGGTAATCTTCCTAAGCTGTGCATTCAATTTATCCCGCTCTGCCCGCTTCCATCGATGCATGGCTGCCACGTATCTAAACTGGCACAGAACGAAGGCATGCTTTAGGCGAATGAGGTTATCCTCCCTGAGTCCATGTTGCCGATTTGATACCCTCCGAACTAAACGAACAGTTCTTTCAGTTTTCGCAATTAGCTTGCGTATAGTCATGCCATTCGTACCCCCTGACTCAACGATCATGCCCAAGACTTTGATTGAATCGTCTCTGTGTATACGGCAACCGTTGCTTGTATATAAGGTAATGTCTCTGTCTTCTAACGATGTCCATCCCTTGGGCCTTGGACCGCGTTTCTTGGGACTATACAGCAAAAGTTCCGACTTCAAGGGGGAGCATCTGAGACCGGTGAGTTCGAGATAAGTTTCAATAGTGTCTATTGCCTCCTGTAGGTCTCCCTCAACCTGACCGTCGTTGCCTCCTGTGCACCATATAGTTATATCGTCAGCATACATAGTGTGTTTGATGCCTTCAATCTCGTGCAGCTTTCTGCTTAGGTCAACCAAGGCTATATAATTTATAGCTCTCATTCTGTATTGTATTGAAACTACTATTAACGCGATAGCGTTAAGGAGCTCGTGTCGCAGAAAAGCCGGTGTCGTCGGCGTCGGGTGTCGGCGTCGGCGGCGTTGACCGTGAGCGATAAATCACGGCAGGCGCTTCATAAATAAAAAGCAAATTCCAAGATTGGCCCGGTGGGAATCGAACCAGGGTCTCCGGAGTGTGAGGCGGAGACGCTACCACTCAGCCACGAGTACAATGCTTCCAAGCGGTGCAAACGCGCCTCTAGTGAATGCGGTGTTGCCTTCGAAACGAGCCGTGGAAAGTTATAATGCGGTGTATATCGGTAATTATGAACATGTAACGTACAGAAGTCGCAATTACACGAGTTGCGAAGTGAATTTCCGCAGCATTTCTTCTGCGCTTTCCGCACACGCAGAGCCATCTTGCGGCAAACACAGAAGACTCCCTCCTCTCAATGTACGGCGCTGCCCCGACAGGAGGCGCGCCGCGCCCGCATTGGGACCACTGCCAGGCGCGTCGCGGGACTCCCTCTCCCCTGACGACGCTTCGCCGTGCTCCCGGGTTAGATTACTATCTCTCTGCCCGTGCCGATCACGACGTTTGGCTGGCGTAGATCGTTTCCCCTCCGAGACACCGAGTTCTTTGGTTCGTTCCGTTCGCTCAGGCGCACGTTTCGTAGCCGCGCCGAACGCTGCGTTGCTCGACGCTCACCGCGTGATAGGTGGGCGCTAAGTCCGATGCGGGGCGCATCGTAAGTGATCGCTGTGCCGTAGCGCATTGTCTTATACGCCTTGGCGGGTCGACGGGAACGCTGTCGCGTCCCACTCTTGAAGGCGAAGCTTAAGCGTCCTCCAATTTTTTTACAGTGTCTGTACCAACAGGACTAATTCACATCCATGGATTCTCCACGGAGCGTTGCAAGCTTATCTGATCGAGGTGGAGCAGCGCCTAGGAACTATTCACATTTCTTTCAACAGCTAGCAGGAGTGCCGTTCTATATCTTGCGCTACAGAGTCCTGTATAAATACTCCTCTCGCATTAGAACAAATTCATCCTAGAAATCGAAGTCTAATGATATCTTCGGCTACTGGTTCTAGACCGCTCTCGCGAGCAACGTTATCTTTGGCTGGCGGGAAAGCCGGATGCTTCTTTTGATATCGCTCTATACTTCCGCATCAAGCTCTCTCGTGCCCTCCGAGCCATGTCGTCGCAAACAGCCGTCGAGTGTGAGAACGCTTTATTTTCCGCCACGTCATGGCAACACATGGTCGCTGCTGTTGGTGACGGTATAAACAGTCACCTGCGTCACTGCACGCTGACGTCTCAAGAATGCTTGTTCCACCGCAGTTTTAGCGCGACAGCGTTAATAAGGAGCGCGTGTTGCTGAAAATCCGGCGTCAGGCGTCGGCGTCCAGCGTCGGCGCCCGGTGCAGGACGTCGTTTCATCCAAAACTGCGGAGCTCCATTTCCAGCCGTGGTGCCCAGCACCTCCCGCCAATATGTTACGGGTATATGTTACGAGTATAGAAAAAACCGTATTCAAAATATATACACACGCAGAGTCAGTGTGTTTAAAAATCGCTGACCAACAACAACACGCAGCAGCCAGCGTCTCGCGATCTTCTTCTTCTTCCTTCCTCTTATTTTATCCTTCCGTAACAATAATTTTCGAACCACCCGTACCCAGGCTCTCCATTTGAGGCAAGAAACGACTGACCTAATCGAATTTCTCAAGCTAACATACGTGGAAAATTCTTAAACTGCATGACTTACAAACAGCCTACACTCATGATAGCTCTCGGATTGTAATTTGACTATACCAGAACACATAAGTCTGTTGGGCAAAAATTTGAACAAACCCTTGTTTCAGCGTTTCTACCATTCACAGACCAGCCGCGGCATCCGCCTTTTGCACGAGTGTCTTGAGGGCCACGGGGCGGCGCGCTCAGTTCCTTGCAATAACTCCAGCTGGCGCTCGCCTCCATCGCATCGCGGCCCACGCAAGAGGCGACGTTTGTACCACAAAGCCCGCCTTCGTGCATAGCGTTCGCGGGTAGCGTTTCCCGGTAAACATTACGGCTACATACGCTCCAGTTGCCGGGAGGCGTGAAGTGCAGACAGGGACTGCAATGCTATCGCGTTCCACTCTTAAAAGCGAATGTTAAGCGTCCTCCATTTTTTTTCTAGCCACGCCGGACGAATGTGTTGGCTATTTTTGGCTATTCGTTTTGTAGGCAAGCTAACTCATGATAGCCGACTTACTCAGGCTAACCCGTGAGTCTGAGTTGGCTAGCGGAGTAGAATTTCGATCAGCTTGAGTCGAAGAAAAGCAGGGGGGTAGGTGGGTGGGTGGCTGGGGAGATTTAAGCAAAAAACCTATTTGTTAGCGAGTGTCAGCGTTTTGTTTATTTTGCCAGCCTGTGACAGTAACACGGGAGACGGAGGACAAAGCGTAGTGCGTGGGACCTGTTTCCCGAACGGAACTTGAACGAAGTTGAAGTGCGTTGAACCAGATCCGAACAACCGAACCTTTTTCTGTTCGACATAATACCATCGTAAACGTCACGAACATCACGTCATGCTTAGTACACCCCGTTGCCTTTAGCTGTTGCTTAAAAGTTGATGCCAAGGTGCTTAAGCTCCTACAGGTATACGATGTACTGTGCGGCTTACAGGATGATGATGAAGCAACATTCACTGGGCCCGAAATAAATCGGTGGTGCACGCAGGCACCAGACGGGGTGGTTCCCTAGTTACGGGACCCATATGTTTCCAGCAGCTCCTGGCCGCTGTCCGTCAGTGCGAGCTGAATCGGTAGGGCGGGGCTGGATAACAAGGTCTCCCATCGCTCAAGGGGTTGGGAATTGGGGGTGTTGGTGGGAAGGGGAGGAGGGGGGTCTTGAGTTCTGTGCACACTGCCAAGACGTGCGGCATCGTCAAGATGGATCGATGAGGAGTAATGAAGGTTTCAGTGCTCAATCTTTGCGTATACATGCATGGATGTAACTAACACATTCTTGTTCTTGTTCCCTAATGAAATGGCGCAACCCACTCTGGACGATCGGCCATGAACGGGGCGGTTCTAAGTATAGGCTGTGAATGCCATGAAGTCTCATTTCCCCCTCCCCCCCTTAGTCGAAGGCGCATGCGTCGCGTATTTGGCCCTCGTATTTTGTCAGTAAACACCTACAATCCCATCACATCCAATAAAATGTAGCGGTTTGCACGTGCAGCACGAATGGTCCGGTGGCAGCAAAGAGGACGAAGACGCTGACCGCGCACAGGATGACCGAGCCGGTTATTCAACCCTATTCAATGCTATTCCCATAGATAATAGGAAATTTATGCTATAAATTATTTTGGAATAATCCATCCATTTCTTGGCCAATCCCCCATCGTGGGTAGGAGCCACACGTGCCACAGGCTACAACAACAACAACAACGACCCGACTGGTTCGCCTTCTCAGACAAGGGCTTTCATCATCCCCGCTCTCAGTGGTCACCTGAAGCTATTTCCCTGCCGCTTGCTCTTCAGCGTGCTCTCAGTTGCAGCCGCCGTGACAATTGCCATTGCCGTCATCTCACTCGGAGTGTACGGGGTGAGCCGCAAGGGCTACCTGGTCAAATCAAGCTCGGCGCCTCCTTTCTGTTGCCCGGAAGACGTTCGGGAGGCGGTGCGATTCCTCAACAGGAGTTGCGACCGCTGCCACGACTTCTACGTGCGGGTCTGCACCAACGGTCTGAGGTTCAGGCTCTGGAAGCAACTGGCCCGCGAGTCCGAGCTCGAGCAAATGGTTGTCGCGGGCCGAGTGCCGTGGCGCCTGCGGGAGGCCAAGGGCACGACCTTCCTCGCCGCCTACTACAAGACTTGCAGCGAGGCCATGCGTCACAAGGAAGGCTTCGTCTCGAACCTAGCCCAAGCCCTGGCGAGGGAAACGCACCGGTTCCTCACCAAGCCGGACTCCTGGAATGCCCTTGCCTACGCCGCCACGGTTTCGCTCAAGTACAAACTTCCGACAGCCGTCGAGGTCAACTACGAGCCGAGGGTTCCGCTCGCGGAGCTGACCGTCGCCACGCTCTGTTCGCTCGAACTTTTGCATCCGGCGATCCTGACCTCATCCGTCAAAGCTGTAGTGGAGTTAGGCATAGCTTCGGTCACGCCGGACGGAGTGAAAGCGCTGATCGGCAGCGTATGCGCTCGCTTCATTTCGGAGAACAATAATTCGAAATGGCGCGCCACTGGCGACGCCTTGAAACGAACGCGTTGGCACGTGGATGGCTTGCGATTCGCCCTGGCTTCCGCGGGCTACACCATGGACGTCAACGCTCGTATCAGCGTGAAGGGCATCGCTGGAGTGTTGGCGGTCCACGACGCTTACGCGGACTTTGACCATCGCGAAGCCGACGGTGATAGGGCGGCCTACTTGCTTTTCCACAGCGTCGCGAGCGGGACGTACGAGTTCTACAAGTCGTACGCCGGCCAGACGGACCGCGTGGGGGAAATCTGCAAGGTCAGCGTGCAGGACGTTTGGGAAGTGTGGGATGTGTTCGCGGCCGAATACTTGAGGACTCCCGAGAAGGAAGACCGGCTGCGTGACATATTCGCAGCCGTCAGAGACACCGTGTACCGCGAGTGCCGCGTGAGCCGTATCTTCGACGCCGAAGATGATGACCGTCTCGGAGACTTCTTCGCCAAGCTGTCCCTGAGCACCACCGCGGAAGCGAGCCCAACCACCGATGTGGCGCTGAAGCCCGCACCCGTCTTTGCCGAAAACCTGCTGAACGGTCGCGCCTATGACTTCCACGCCCGAAGAGACAGCCAGCAGGGCTCTAAATTCCTAAAGTTTCCGAGAGCACGCTACATTTGGATTCCTGCTGTTATGCTTGACATGATTCGCACCGGCCCGGCGACGGGCTCGGAGATACCTACTATGGCGGCACTCGGGTGGTTGGTAGCACAGGCTGTTTGGGAAGTGGTTCTCAGCGGTCATTTGTGGTTGCCGAAGACCGAGGCCGAGATCAAACGCCTGTGGTCATGCTTCAACCCCGAGGAGATCGCAATGAACGAGAGCGTATCGGTGTCCCTCGTTCTGGGCTTGTCCTCTGCGCTTAAGTCCTTCAGTCGTCCCAACTGGGACCTGGCGCGGCCGGCTGTGGGTCGGCTGAAAATGTCACATGGAGAGATTTTCTACGTTTTGGCCTCCTTGTCCAGATGCCCGTTGGACACGACTCCTCAAAGTGTGCGCGAGCTCAACGAGGCACTGATGTACGCGGGAGACTTTGCGTCGGTGTTCAGCTGCGCGTCCGATTCACCGATGGCAGAGAAGTCTCGGTGCTTATTTTAGACCACGCCGGCACCCGATAGACTATAATTCCTCACTGGAGCCTGACGCTTATGCACACTGATAATTGATACCGCTTTTGCTTTTTTTTCTGGCCGAGTAAAGCACTCTAAAGATCGGGGTGCTTCTTGAAATCTCTCTGCCGCAATATTCCTGTATTAGATTATAGGCCTCGATTGTTCATAGGCCCGATACACATCAAATGACGCGTATGTTACCTCCATTCATATAACTGGTAAAGGAGCAGGGACAGTCAAAGGACAAACGGACAGACATACATACAGCAAAGCGAGTGAAGTTTCGAGAAATCTAATTACAATGAAAAGGTGATCCCTGAAAGTTTTTATTTAGCTACTTGTGTAGTGGGATGTTTATAAATGTAATTGTCCGCCCGCCCACCCGCTCACTTGCACGAGTCAATAAGTCCATTATTAACCTGATCGGCGTCCAAAGCTTCTCTCTGCAGCCAGCCGTTGCTCTTGCTGATAACATAAGTGACATTCGTGGGACTGTAATGGGTAGCCATAATCAATCAATTACCCCGCAGGGGCGTCTGCATCAGCAGGCGTTTGGTGTGTTGCGACACCACGTACCCGAGCACACGAGGGTTGGACCCTCCCGCGTTTAACCGTGCGTGGCTTAGCCGTGTCCGGGGAAAAGGGGATCCTGGGGGTTGAGCCGATGCTGGGTGTTCGGACCTTTAAGGCCCCCCGGCGGAGGCAACACACCCCTTTGGCCTCGGCTTCACGTAGACGGCACCCCCGGACTGACCCACCCGGGGGAAATCGGTAGTTGCCTTTTCCTGTCCCCCTCTCCACTCTTCGTCTTTCTCTCTCACTTTGAATCTTTCCTGTCTTCTACTCACTTCAATTTTCTTCTCATTTTCCAGGCAGCAAGGGTTAACCGTGTGTATCTACCCAGCCTTGGGTACATATATTAGGTTATAGCGGTGTTGTATAGCTGACGTCTACAGGTATGTTCCTAACCTCGTAGCGTCCCCTTGTTGGGCTCGGTGGTGGGTGGCTACCATCGCCGCTGAATATTCTAAGAATACATGGCAAATGCATTCCCCTCACTTGCAGATCGTCCTCACAAAAGAGGGCGCACCGAAGCAATCTTTGATTTCACTTTGAAAACCAACGCAGAAACGTTCCCACGCTACCATGTGATCCACAGTGAAGGATCCCTGCCAATGAGAAAAGTATCCCCATTCCTAATAGCAAAATGCCTAATCGAAAAAATCGGAAAACAATACAAAGCTTCAAAGATGTCAAGTGGGGACCTCCTCCTTGAACTCAAAACCAAAGATCAAGTTGAAAAGCTCGCTGATCTCACCTGTGTCGGAGACATCAAAATCACAATGTCAGCACACCGTTCGCTTAACACAAGCAGAGGCGTAATATCAGAAGAAGATTTCCTAAACCTGAGCGATGAAGAACTCCTGGAAGGTTTCCAAGAACAAAATGTAATCAAGGTTCAAAGAATAACTCTCCGAAGAAATGACGAACAAATCCCGACCAAACACGTTATACTTACCTTTGGCACCAGCATTGTACCTACTACACTTGATGCAGGCTATCTTAAGATCAACGTAAACCCTATATCCCGAACCCGAGGCGGTGTTTCAAGTGCCAGAGATTCGGACATGCATCGCAATCATGCAGAGGTAAATCGACATGTGCAAAGTGTAGTGCCAATGACCATCAATCGGAGAACTGCAACGCTGCTCCACACTGTACAAACTGTAAAGGAGAGCATCCAGCATATTCACGATCTTGTCCTTGCTGGAAGAAAGAGAAAGAAATAATTGCAATCACAGTGAAAGAGAAGATTTCCTTTTATGAAGCAAGAAAAAAACTAGCACACCTACCTCTAACAACCTACGCCAGTGCGGTGCGGCAGGGGACAGCACCGCAGTGGTCTACGGAGTCTACAGGGACCGCAGTCAGTGGCCCAGTAGTAACTCCATCCGTCCCCTTGGTGGCAGCAGCCAGTGCTGCTCCATCATCATCATCATCACAGACGGGCCTGCAGACCCCGGTCCCACAGGGCCCCAGGCTAAATCGAACTCCCAGGCCTGAGACGCGCGTCTCAGCGCCCGGTTCTCGATCATCCAGCGCCTCGGAGAAGGTCATCGATGTCGACACCAAAACTCCGGCGTCATCGACGCCAAAACATCAGCGCTCTCTGGAGCGCACTAAGAAAGACAAGCTCACAATAACTACGCGAACAAAGGGACCGGTAACCTGAATGGTTACCGTTCTTCCAATAGTACATTCCCACTAACAAATGTCACCTACAGTTACTTAGCACATATATCTAAATTACCATTCTCAATTCTGCCACTATGGCTTTTATCGTGCATTGGAATTGTAGAGGACTGATTCGCAATTTAGGTGACATAAAAGACATAACAAATAACTTTTCGCCAGTCGCATTTTGCCTACAGGAAACAAACTTAGGCCCTAAACACACTCGATTCCTCAAAGGCTTCACCGTTGTCCGAAAAGACCGCGATTGTTCCCACCGGTTGTCAGGTGGAGTGGCTATAGTCGTGCAGGGCGGCACTCCTACCCGTAATGTCTCATTAAATACATCTTTAGAGGCCGTAGCTGTCACCATTCTATCCTACAAAACAATCACCATTTGCTCATTATATATTCCACCCCACACACATTTTACTATCAAAGACTTAGAAAATCTAACAGATCAGTTACCGGAGCCATTTGTCTTGGTAGGAGATTTTAACGCTCATTGTACTCTTTGGGGCAGTGTCAAAACTGACCAAAGAGGGCAACTCGTTCAAGATTTTATTCTGTCAAACGATATCTGTCTTTTAAACTCAGGTGCGCCGACTTATTTCTCACCGACTTCACGCACTTTTAGTTATTTAGATTTAGCTTTTTGTTCACCCCCTCTTTTCACTGATTTTAAATGGGAAGCTCTCGACACATCATATGGTAGCGACCATTTACCCGCACTCATCAAACACCTATCATCACCACAAACCCTACTAACTAGACCACGCCGATGGAAATTACAGCTCGCTGACTGGCAGGTTTTTATGCAGAACGTGAAACTGGAAGATGTCTTTTCGCCAGAGCTCAGTATTGATGAACTTAATAAAAAAATCACTGAAGTCATAATCACAGAGGCCGAAAAGGCGATACCGCAGTCTTCCGGTATTGTGCGCAAAAAGCTAAATCCTTGGTGGACAAGCGAATGTACAAAAGCCAAAAAAGAACAAAATAAGGCCTGGGGAATCCTACGAAAGTACCCCACTTATAACAATCTTCTAAATTTCAAACAGGCCAAAGCCAAAGCGCGATATATTCGAAGAAATGCAGAAAAATTATCATGGCAAAAATACATATCGTCAATCAATAGTACAGTCACATCAAAACGAATGTGGGACCAGGTGAGGAAATTTAGAGGAGAGTACTCATCATACACTATACCACTACTTACATGTCCAAGCACACAAACAACAGTACAGGACCAGGCCAACTTATTAGGTGAACACTTTCATAACATATCCAGCTCAGCAAACTATTCAAGTACATTTTTAAAATATAAATAATCGGCTGAGAAAGAGAGGCTGCCTACCACTGGGGCTTCAGCTGAAATGTACAATAAACCCCTCACAATACATGAATTGAACAAAGTTCTCTCTGCTGGTAAAAAAACGGCAACAGGTCTTGACCGTGTGCACTACACGATGCTGGCACACCTATCCCAAGCATCGGTAGGGGCACTTCTTAAATTTTTCAATAAAATATGGGAGTCTGGGGTAATGCCCACAGATTGGAAAAAAGCGGTAGTAGTTCCTCTTCTAAAACCTGGTAAACCCGCTACATCCCCTAGCAGCTATAGACCCATTGCACTAACAAGTTGTCTAGCCAAATCTTATGAGAGCATTATAAACATAAGACTCACATTCATCCTAGAAACAAGAAACCTAATAGACAAACACCAGTGCGGATACAAAAAGGGCTGCTCCACCACTGACCATCTCGTGCGACTAGAGCATGAAATACGTGATGCGTTTCTTCACAAGCAATACTGCCTTGCTGTTTTCTTTGATTTTGAAAAGGCGTATGATACCACATGGCGATATGGAATTCTGAGAGATCTAGCTGACATGGGAATTCGCGGAAGGATGCTAAATTCTCTATGCGATTTCATGTCAAATCGAACATTTCAAGTACGTCTTGGCACAATACTCTCGCGTACATTCACACAAGAAAATGGCGTTCCACAAGGTTGCATTCTTAGCACGACGCTCTTCATAGTCAAAATGAACTCTGTAAATAGTCATCCCACCATCAGTTATGCACTCAATATATGTCGACGATTTGCAAATAGCTTGCCGCGCCTCAAACCTACCCAGCTGCGAACGACAACTACAAATAACAATAAATAATCTTACACAATGGGCTGATAAAAATGGTTTCCGGTTCTCAACACACAAAACTGTTACAGTTCTCTTTTCGCAGAAGCGAGGGTTACACTGCACTCCAGGTCTCACTTTACATGGTACAACGCTGCCCGTCAAAGAGCACTATAAATTTCTAGGCGTAACGTTTGACACTAAACTGAACTTCCTGTCCCACATTAACGCAACTAAAATTAAAGCAAATAAAGCGCTAAATATCCTTAAGGTCTTATCACATAAGCACTGGGGATCTGACCGAACATGTCTATTACGTACATACCGGTCCCTTGTACGTAGCATCCTCGACTACGGTAGTGTAGTTTATGGAGCAGCTAGGCAGTCCTACATTAAGCGACTTGATCCGGTTCACAATCTTGGCCTACGACTGGCGAGCGGTGCCTACAGGACATCGCCTGTACAAAGTTTATACGTTGACGCTAATGAGCCTTCATTACAGCACCGCAGAGCACAACTTAAACTTTGCTATGTACTAAGAATTCGGTCATCACCAGAACATATATGCTACAACATCGTAACACAGTGCCAATCACGAACACACTACACAAATAAACCAAACATGATTCGGCCACTCATCTTAAGACACGAACAATATTGTCAGACCTATGATGTTCCTCCAGAAGCCCTGCAGGTTGCCGAAAGGCCAGCAAGATTGCCCCCGTGGTGCAATTTTACACAGCTGTGTGACTGGACGTTAACACATATAAAGAAAAAAGACATTCCACAAGAGCATATAATACAAGAGTTCCGAGCTATCCAAGAAAAATACAAAAATTACACAGAATTTTACACTGACGGCTCTAAAACACAAGAATACGTAGGTGTCGGGATCGTAACAAAAAATTGGGAAAATAGCATTCGCATAAATAATTTTTCTTCAGTCTTTACCGCCGAAGTTTATGCTATATGGATGGCAGTTAAGAAAATTACTTCCGACAAGCAGAAGAATGCTATCATTTATACCGACTCGTTAAGTGCCCTAAGAGCCCTTAACTTAAACTCCGCGTCTGAACCCCTGCTTGGCGATATCCTAAACATAGTGTTTAACAAGAAATACGAAGGAACCATACGATTCTGCTGGGTCCCAAGCCATGTTGGGATAGCAGGGAATGAAGCTGCAGATAGAAGCGCATCCATGGCAGCGCACAAAAGCATCACACACATAACACTTCCATACAAAGACAGCATCAGAGCGGTTCGTAAGGCCCTTGCATCAAAATGGCAGCAAGACTGGAACTCATGCGTAAATAACAAGTTACATATAACTAAACCCCTGCTTCGCGAGTGGAAATCATGCACACACCAAGAACGGTTCTATGAGGTAATGTTATGTCGACTTCGAATTGGACACACGCATCTAACACACAATTTTTTACTTCGAAACGAAAGTCCACCAACATGCGAGAAATGTCACGAAACACTCACAGTAACCCACATCATTATATCATGCCCACACACTGAAACACAGAGACGGAAACATTTCAAAAATTTGTATCACTTACATATACCTCTGCACCCTGCTTTAATATTAGGCGATGACCCACTAGTGCCATTCACCAACCTGTTCCAGTTTTTAGGTGAAACCAATTATCTACATCGACTTTAAGGTAACACAGCTATAACTACCTTAACATTAGATCTTATACTGTCCTGTGACTGGCGCAGCATGGCCTTAGTCGCCTTTGCGCCAATAAACCCGAATTAACTAACTAATCAATCAATTACATTTTTGAAAAAAAAACGTGGTTGGACAGGTAATCGCTTACATTTCTTTTTTTCTGTAACCTGTAATAGTCTGTACCGGGGTATATCGTTGGGACATCGGCCTCGTTTGACCGACCTACACTCCCCCGCACGTTGACCGGCTTTGGTGCATAGCTCTGGTTGCACAGACAATATACTGCTTCAAGCGCCTTTTCCCGCGTACGATCTTTTAACTTTTCTTTTTATCGCTGACGAGGACCCACAATTTGGAGAACTTGCAAGGCGCTGTGAACATGAGGTCAGCTCCATGTTTCGGCCCTATTTTTTCTTAAGTTGTATGAGGTGGCATGAACATACAGCATCATTACGTAGCTCCTTGGTTGTTGTTTTTTCTGGCATGCTTGAACCGTTGGGACCCGGTTTGAGCTCATGGAGCAAGGAAAAGCTCACAGCTACGAGAAAATTGGAGGTGAAATCCGAGCTGGTCAGGCGCATAACATTATGTTCAAAGCCATGGCCACCCTTGTGCATACAGGACTGGTAATGGCATTGCCTATTCAACTTAGCCTCATCTAGGCTCGCGAGCGACTGAAGAGCTTTTGGTTTTATACAATCTCACTTGGTCCTGGGGAACTGTGCCTGCACACTAGAAGGCAAGCAAGATCGTGTCGTTATTGAAACCAGGGAAGACACTTCGTGCTATGCTTTCCTGCAGACCTGTGGCGCTTTCCAGTTGCGTAGCTAAAACCATGCAACGCATGCTCGTGATGCTCGTGGAGTTGGCTTTGGAGAAGCGTAATATATATCCAGACGCGATGACAGGTTTCCGAAAGGGTAGGTCGTCAATCGACAGCATTATTGACCCAGTAACAACTATTGAACATCAAAAACGTCGCCGTCGATGGACGGCTGCTGTCTTTGTCGATATCAATCGTGCTTTTGAGAATGTTCTACATGATGCAATTTGAAATGCCCTAAAAGAACATGGCATCGGTGGCCGTATGCATCAGTGGATAGCCAGCTATCATGAGAAAACCGTATTCATGACAACTCTAGACGGTGAAACAAGGAAGCACCTCGTCTCTCGTGGGGTGCATCAATGAGGTGTACTGAGCCCAACTTTATTTAATGTTGTTCTCGCTGGACTTGTAAAAGAACTCGCAGGCACAGTCTCGGTCTTTGTGTACGCAGATGACATGTGTATATGGACCACGAGCTTAACGCGCTTGCAAGTGCAAACGAAGCTGCAGCGCGCAGTGTCAATAACGTCGACATACCTAAACAGTCGAGGACTGTAGCTCTCACCGATAAAAAGTCTAGCCTTGGCATTTACACGGAGGTGAATGGCCTGCTACCCCGTTATGATTGATCGGAAGATTATACCTTCCGTAACCCACTACAAATTTCTCGGAGTCATCGTCGACCGCGACTTATCTTGGTGGAAGCACATTTCTGCAGTAAGACAAAAAGCCGCACAGCTTTATTCAAATCATTCGGCATATGTCCAGAAAATCGTGGGGGTCATCCAAATCATCTCTTCTGCCGCTCTACCAGGCACTTGTTGTTGGCTACCTCCGCTACGGTGCGCCTGTACTTTCTCGGATTGGTACAACTGACGCACACTTGAAAGTGCTCAGGCTCGCGCACTGAGAACTTGCCTAGGATGACCACGATGTGCGTCTACTTGGGGCACCATTGCAGAGGCGCGTGCGGGCCCAGCTCGAGCTTATCTGCAACATGAGCAATTACGAGTGCATCTAAGGCTAATGCCTAGACACAGTAATCATCCACTGACGAACATTACAAGCATACGGACTGTCGCCGCCTACTCAGAAGTCGTGTTGTCGCAGCAAGATTTATTGCCGCCGGATTTCGAACCGCACGACATACCAGGAGTTCCACTCTGGACGATGGCAAAGCCAACGGTGAGACTCTCGATCCCCGGAATAACGAAGAAGTCAAAGACGCCTGTTGCTGGGCTCATGCATTTCGCGTTATCCTACGTTCCTTACATGTATGAATATACCGAACATGTTTTGGATATAGTTCTGTGACACAGGCCTCTTCCGCGGCGCCTTACACTGCACCTGGAATGGGGATCGCACAACGGTTCAAGATAGGACACAGAGCGTCTTCTACAGCAGCTGAGTTGATCGGAGTTCGAGAAGCAATTCGCTACATAGTACAACAAAACTTGGACAAGTGGACAGTGTTCTGTAACTCAAAGCCAGCACTGCAACTCATCAGCAATTATATGAATCACAGAATCGCATATAGTCGTCTGGTTTATGATATCATGTCTTTGCTTGCTGAAGTGTCTCAATCCGGGCATACCATCGTGCTGCAGTGGATTCCTAGCCATTGTGGAATAGCTGGAAATGAACGGGCTGACGCGGAAGAAAAAAAAGGGGCACCCTGACGGAAACATTAGAAAAAATAATTTTTCCTGGTATGACATCAACGCCTTGCTCCACAACTCCATCACAACTTCTGTGGCACGACAATAGAACAACCCTGAAAATCAGCAAGAGCGCCTCCATAGACTCGACACTGGTTTACGATTCCGGCATCCACTTCGGTTGCGGAGAGGCCAGGAAACACTCATCCCTTGATTACGGCTGGGTATGGCATACACTAACCGATACCATCACAAGATGGGACGTGCATGGGATTCTGACTGTAGCGTCTGTCTCACTTCTGAGACAATAGCTCACGTACTGTGCGCGTGCCCTCAATATGCGGCAAAACGACGATCACTTAAGCCTAGTGTTGACTTCTTGGCTCACGCCCCTTTTCGGAAGAAAAGATATTAGGGGCATGGAGAAGAGTTGACTGTGCCCAACGTGCCATAAGGTCACCCTTGCAGCACTTTCTACGCGAGACTGGTTTAGACGATCGCCTCTAGAACATGTGAGACGTGCAGACAGTGCGAAATGTTTTTGCACGATAACTTTTTGTGTGGACAAGACTACTCTTGCGTGTATTGTGTCTACAGTACGCATCCACGTATTGAGCAATGTGTATATAGTGGCTCATTGTACCATAACACAATCACCTGCCACCTACCTTTCCCTATATTCCGACTTCCCTTTCCCCAGTAAGAAGTAGCACGCTAAAGACACGATCTCCAGGCCGACCTCTCCTCCTTTCTCTTCATTGGAATCTACTCCTCCTCCTCCTTGGCAATGCTGAGTTTTGGCATGACTAGTCGGTCCCTCCTGTCACCAGGTTTGTATGGGAAAAGAGTCGTGTGGCAAGCTTCTTTCTTTACAGCGGCATATATATCGGGCGGTGAAGGAACTGTGCGCATTTTCTTTAATTCCCAGTATAAACGTTCTGTGCTGCCACTGTCTTCACCTTTAACTTCACTCCAACTGTGCCGCCCCTCGGAGAGAAATGAAAGTTGCGCACAAAGTATTGCACAACTGCACGAATTGAAGCTCGTAGGTTTATCGGTCGTACATTTGCAGTAAACATTCTCTCACTAATTGGCAAGCACGGTTTCACGCGTGCTCGGGCGAACACGGAACAGATCTTGCTCGATGACCGAGAACACGTGATTTCGCGACGCTGGTGGGATGGAGTGTGCAAGTGGCCAAAGCGAACGCTTCTGCTGACTTCCCCTTCGACGCGCTTATTACCCGGCCTTCAGCACTCTGCGCTCGTGGAGGCAGCGTGCGGTCAGCGGCCAGCCATCTCGGCTCGCCAAACCTTTGCACTACCTCCAAGGTTCGGTGCGGGCGGCGCAAGGCCGGACTAGACAGAGACGCGCGCTCACGTGCGCCCCCCCTTCGTGTAACGCTTCTGGTGAGCTCCAAGCGAGTACTTACTGCTGATTAAGTGGAAGCCTCTAAGCATCGTCGAGCGATCACGATGGTCGAGAAGCAAAGTGTCTTCAGCTTTAACCAAAAAAGAGAGTGAGATACGTAACAAAGTACCAAACGCTTCGTAGTTGAAGTAGCAACGTGTTTCGCGTTCACATATTTGAAGTTTGCCATTGAAGAAACGTGTGTGGCGCAGCGTCGCCATGCTTTAGTTACTCTTGTACGAAAAAAAGCACACGTCCACACAAACAACCAGGTATCAACGAGTGAATCACACGCAAACGGCACCCTGCAGTCATTTAATTATCATGCTTTATCGTGTTACTGATACCGGGCGGGAAAAAAATGCCGAGAGCTAGTGGGGTTAAACTGTACTCGCTTAGTGGGCCTTCGTGCAGGTGCGCGAAGGTCCGCTGAGCTTCATCAAAAGGCTCTCCCTAATCAGAACAAGAATTGGCCTCCCTGGTGCAGTAGGCGGTCACTACCTGCCTCACGACTCCTGCAATTAAGGTACGGCCCTCAATCCTCAGCGGCTGCGCAGCACCTGACCAAGGCGGCGGTCAGACCTGCGACGTGGCAGAGGATGCTAAGAATCTCTGGATCTGAACAGGTCACCACTGGAAATTGAAACTGGCAACGTTTGAATGCGCGAACCCTCTTAAGTGAGTAATTACCAGGCATTGTCTGGGATATTAGTGGTGTCAGTGAGGTTAGAAGAACCCACAGTGCTGACTAACGGCCACGTCTTCTGATCCATAAAGACATAGTGGGCGACATTGAATTTTACAGCGTTGAAGTCAGGGTAGCAGCCGTATAGTAATAAATCTGAATATGGGAGGTACAGAATAAAGGCAGTAGAAGACTACGCTCACGATGATGAAGGAATAGAACAGTTTTATGAAGATGCTGAATTAGGGACGAGAAAGGTGCAAACGTAGTAAACTGTAGTCATGGGCGACTTCAGTGCAAAAGTGGACAAAAGTCAGGCTGGGAAACGAGCAATTGGCAGCTACGGATTCGATTCTAGGAACACTAGAGCAGAGATGTTGGTAGAATTCGCGTAAACGCTCCGAATAATGAATACTTTCTTCAGGAAGCGAAGTAACAGGCAGTGGACCTGGAAAAGCCTTAAAGGGGGCTCAAGAAACGAAATATATTTCATACTTTCTGCAGATCCGAGCCTAGTGCAGGATGCAGAAGGGTTAGGTAGGGTATACTGCAGTGACAATATGTTAATTGGTGCAGTGCGAAGCACAACAGAGGGACACAGAAAGTATATTCTCGAGTATTCTGAGACAGTGATATTGCATATAAGGGAAAGAAAAGCTAGTGCCGCAGCAAGGGGCTTCGTACTAAAAATGTCGTGCATTTTTGGAACTCTATGTGGGCCAAAGCTACCGCGTGCCTTAGCAGAGGGCACGTGCTTAAAAAGTTACGAAGAAGAAGCTGAATCGAACGCCGTTTCGCGTTTCGCCGAGATCCAATTCCTCGACCGAGAAGAACGTGTCCTTGCGTCTAGCTGGCACCATGAGCGAAGGAGGCACGTTCTCTAAGGCAGAAGGAAAAGACTCCAAGGCGCTGAAACGCCATCGGAGTAGCTCCCGAGCCGGCACGTCGACCTCGGCAACGTCCAAGAGGAGGTGAGCTGCTGCGTTACTGGGCCCTTTTCGATAGTGTATAATCACTTAGGTGCCACAAATTTGGACGCCGCCTGGCGCCCTGCTGTGGCAATCAGAAGTAGTCGTCTGCTATATCTCGAATTCGCGAAGAATTTTGTTTGCCAGCTGCAGTAAAAACAACGTCGCGTTCTTCGAAGTTTACGCACGACGCTGGATCAAGCCCATTTTATCTAAGCGTGGGCTTACTGAAATTTAAAGAAAATTAATCTCTCGCTTCTTTCATACCAAACCACTCGCCAACAGAGCTGGGCAAATGATCTTTTTTTTTCTGCCGAACCCAACATATGATTCCTTCTCACGTCAGCCTCATCCTCACCTGGTAAATGTTTGCCCTCTCCACACTGACCCTCACCCTCCGCTAATAATTTTTCTCCCCTCCTCATCCTCAGCTAGATGGGTTGCGTCGTTCGTCGTCATACTTAATTCTTGCGTTTATTGAAAAAAATATATGTGTAGTAACCATCGTAGACCATTGCCAAAGTATGCAAGTAGCCCGAACGAATGGACGAACCAACGAGCGAGCGACAGTCCCCTGCTCCTTCCTCCGGCCCCTCCCTGGAACCCGGTTGCAGATTCACAGGGATGACCAGTGACAAACGTAGAAGAAAAGCGGCGTAATCTTGTCTCGAACATACAACAAAATGCCTGAACGAAAAAACCAGTCAAAAACACAAAGGACAAGAGAAGAAGTTCACGACACAACGACCAGTCGTTGTGTCGTGAACTTCTTCTCTTGTCCTTTGTGTTTTTGACTGGTTTTTTCGTTCAAGTATGTACCAACTGGCCCAGATTTCAACCCTTCAACAAAATGCCATTTTTGACGAATAATATCTCCACAGACCAACTATAGAAAAGAACGTATGATAACATGCAGCGCAATCACCAAGCGGTCCGTTGCCTAACCTATCCATGATACACGCGACCACTGTCGAAAAACAGGCTCGCCTCAACGTTCCCGAAGATAGGGCTTGGCACTTAGCCCTTAAAAGGTACTGTTCTTTCGCAGATGCAACAAAGGAACCAATCGCGATGCAAATCGCCACAATCGTACAAGCGCAGCACGGGTTTCTATGTGAAGTTTAATTTTTAAAGTGTACGCCCGCCTCTATCACAGAAGCCAAAATTACTTCGCGCAACCGTCATCGCTCCTTCTGACCCTTTAGACTATAATAAACAGGGCCCGTACATTTCCACCAGTTTTTTGTTTGGAGTTAATCACAAATTTATAAGTTTGCCGTAGAACGCACGAGAAATTATTTGCGCAGGTCTTTAGGGCATGAATCGCGATTATTTTATTTGAAGATGTAAGAAAGACATATTCCGCGCATCAGATGCAGAATAAAACAAGCCGGTTCTTTCTCAGCCAACTCCACTGCGATTACACGACTGCGGAAGTTTATTGGGTCCGATATAGCTCGTGGCCTTCGAGATTGCGGGAGCTACTTCCAGCACGCTTTTTCGGAGGCCATGCGTAGTTCACAGTTTCTTGAGAAAGTTACTGGGGAAAACTCTGGCGCTAGTGTCTACGGAGACATGTTCCCGGGCTGACTGAACCACGAGTAAGCATGGTGGTTAAGTCAGTATGGGAATGATGGGCAGTACAAGGATTCGCCTGGCTTCGATCTTCTTGCTTTAAACGGCTTTGCAAAGTTTACTATATCACAAAAAAATTTTGCCATGTACGGAAGAACTCACATAGATTATGCATGTACGTAGAAATTGTTCCCTACCGGTATAGCGAAATATCATTTCTTGGAACTTTGGAAGGTAAAGCGGGACGAGAAACGTCACAAGAACATGCAACTGACACAAACACGAGCATTAGAAGATGCCCACTATTCTCGTTGTGGTTAAACAATCGCTATGTCAGAGTTCTCTATAATAATTTTTGCATAAAGCTTTACGGCGGCAGCCTCACTTTTAACACGCGCCATGCCAAGCCATGCACCCGTGAGCACAGACATAGCCAGAAATTGTTTTCTGGCTACACGGTACAGGGTTACGCTCTTAAACGGGGAAGACGAGGGGGAAAAATGATAAGAATGCTAAGGTTACGTACTAACACAGAAAGTTCCGGGGGAGGGGTCGTTCTCAGTGTGCCACTTCTCTATTGAGTCGCATACCGCAGGCTTGTGGAGAAACAACCAATTCGTAATTCAGGTCCACAAGATGAAATTGACGGGCTTTTCTGGCAGGATCTCAACGCCAAATTTCGACTGCGACCCCCGAATTCAAGCTACAATAAAATGCGCAAATGAAAATCGGCTTTAGCGCGAGATCCCCGGTTCGTAAACTTTTGCTCAGGGTAGTACGCATGCTGATACGGCGTCGTCCGATCGCCCTGTTGCAGAAAATCGAAGAAGAGGCATGCCGGTGAGACGCCAACACCGTCACCGTCGCGTGTCTCCGAGGCGAGCATGCTCTTGCCATCCAACGCATCCATGCCCCTGAAGGAGGCCGTGTCGTCAACGACCATCTCGATCGACCCGGGAGCCGACCTGGCCGCCACCCGCAGCGCCACTTCGACGCCGGTGGCCAACGTGGTTCCCGAGAACGCTACGACGACCACAACCCCCGGTGCGGCCGGGCCGTGCGGCAAAAGCAGCAGCGTCATTGGGAACGAGAAACTCGGGTCCATCGCGCTGGCTGCCGAGGCCTCGGAGAGCACCGGCACCACGCACGCTGCCACGGATCCGGACATGGCGGCAGTGAGCACGTTTTCTCGATGTCTGGACGTGTCGTCGTGGCCCAGTTTAAGGACACGGGGCCATTCAGCAGTCACTCAGTCAGTCAGTCGTCGGTCGCTCGGTGGGTCCGTCGGTCACGCAGTCAGTCGGTCACGCATTCAGTCAGTCACGCAATCAGTCACGCAGTCATGCAGTCGTGTCGTAATTAGGCACACGGGCTTCTGTTTGGCAGAAGACTGTCAAGGCGGTCGATTAATCGACTCTGCCCTGTTCAACTTAAGGTATGCGAGGCCACTGTTGACCGGTGACATATATATCGATAGGTCAATGAAACAACATATCTATCCTAAGTAACGTTGGCATGAAACTTGATGACTTAGATTGCAATAGATTAAGACGCGGAAAAGACTCGCCGGTTAGGAAGCTGTCTTGTTGTGTGCCAACCTTGTGTGCCACCTGAATCGTATGTTGCTGAAGTCGGGCGCTACACTACAAGGAAAAAATTGAACCGAGAAAGCACAACAAGGTTCACTGCACAAACCATTAAACACAAGCAAACTGTGCACGCAAGTAAACACGAACTAACCCTGGCACTTGACGCGGTACTGACGCGTTTCCTTAGCGCAAAGATTCGCCAGTTTTTTGAGCACACATTTTGAGCACACATTTTGAGCACCACTACCAAGCCGTCGTATAATGAACATTCAGGATTAACCCAGTGATAAACACTGGGGCCGCAGCTTTCAGCTACGCAGGGTAAACATTTGTACGGGGTGCTTGGGGGGTGATTTTTTTTTCTTGCTTGTAGAAAATAATAGAGAAAGTAGTGTTGGCTCTAGCTGTCGGAAGTGGGCGTCGAGCTTTGTTTTGGCCGCGTCCTATTCTGACGTTGTTTTTTAACATACTTACGGGGAGAGACTGCACGATGTCGAGCACCTCTTCCCCGACTTTGGAGGAAGTTTTGGAGTCGTTCTACCCTTTTTGTCTATTCGTGATCGATGCTCGGGGCGTCAGTTGCGCGGAGCTCAAAACTAGGGATTGGCGGTTGTATTGCGCCATATTGTGCTAGCCCGCCTGTTGACGTTTTCTTCTGGCATTGTTTCCCCATGATGTAGATATATTGTTGTCACTCTTCCTGTTCTTATAAACCAGCACTTCGGTCACCAATGCATCAGTGACAAGATGCTTGATGACCTACATAGTCAGGAGCGGGGGCGGCTCCTTCGTTAGTAATCTTAAAGCTTCGGTTGTACACCGAAGATGTGTCTGTCTATGCTTGGATACTACATCGAGTTATTTCTTTTTCTACTTTTTGTGCACGTACACAGGCAATTGATATGCGAGATGTGGACGAGCCCGAGAATGTATTGGCCCAAAGCCAACCAGTGTCCGGCTACGCCCCGATCGAGAAGGATGACGGGCTGGTGATGCCGCCGTCATTGGAGCTGCCGTCACCGGCGGTAAGCCACGAAAAGATTGCTGTATAGTTCGATAATATATTTGCATCACGATAAACATGTTATATGGTTATATGCTGTATATTTAGCAGCGCTGCCATTTCACATTGACGAAGACTGGCTGTAGGGTGACCACAAATAAACGCCCCATGAAATGCTTTTTCGTTGATATCCTGGCGTTCGCAACACCGGCTGAGCTCCAAGTAAATATAGGCCGACTGCACGACTTGCCCACAACGCATGGGACTACAGTTAGTCAACGCTTGGCCAAAAGGGGAAACTTAAGCATGAAGCGGACGTTTCCGACAAGGGGGCTTGGCTACCGTTAAAGAGGCCCTCGCCTTGCTTCTGAGCAGATCTATAGCAGTAGACCGTGGGCCCTTCCGGTCGTTGGTGCATACTGCATGGTCATTGCGTGCTATCCTCGGTCGCTATCATCAACTGTGCAACCGTACTCTGCCTCGCCGACTCCTGGCAGTGAAGCGAAAATTACGGGCCGTGACTGCAAACCAGAATATAGAATCCGAAGAAAGGCTCCTCCATCGTCAGCCTGTAACCTCTCTCAGCGCGATGACGATTTAAAAGAAGGTATTAAGAGCGCGAAGTGGGAGAGCCCTCTTCCCTTCTCCGAAAGCGCACAATAGGCTCGTTTAATGAACGGCTGATAACGAGCCCTTGCCTTCGCGGCACCGCACAGGGTTGTAGACACGGAGCGCATGGGGACGAGCGCGTGTGTTCGTGGAACGATTGGCCGATGCCGCAACCATTTGATCACTCTGTTACACCACGTGTTCCGCAATTTCTCTAGATATCACGACAAGCATGGAAGGGGCGCAATTTCAACCCGCGCCTCCTGTGGTCCCTTTGATTTTCTTTTCTGAACTGGCATGTGCATGCGCAGCTCTCTCAGGATGGCCAGGACCCCACGCTGTCGCCGTCGCCCAAGCGCAAGTCGCGCGGACTGAGTACGGTCACGTTCGGCGACGCGCAGTCGTACCGCCTCACGTCGGCCGAGCCGTCGACGAGCGAGATTCTGCGCCAGGGATCGCACCAGCTGCGCATCTTGGCCTGCGCCCAGCTGTCGCTCGGGGCGCTCGCCTTCCACTACCAGTCGATGCGGCTGCTGGCGCCCGTCCACGCGGTGGACCACTGGTGCAGGCAGCCGCCCGAGTTCGCCAACCAGAGCGCGCAGGCGTGGAAGCATGCCTCCGTTCCCGTGGCACCCGACGGACGCTACAGCAGATGCACCGTCTACAGGTTTCCCTACTCGCACGGCACGGGTGTGTAGTATACACACAGGCATGTTCAGAGTTGAAGAGTTTGCTTACAGTTCGTTATCGCAAAGTGGTTGACAGTTTACGTTCCAGGAGTTTCGCAAGCTCTGTCTGTCTTTTTTTAGTACTGCATTGACAGCATTCGGTGACAGATCAGGAATGCAGTGATCAGGGACCCCTCAAACGAAACGTGTGTACTACATGCGCCAGCGATCTATCTAAATTTCGGTTGCTCGCGCTGCTTACGTATGGCTCATGTGGTGCGCGATTCCGACGTTGGGCGGGTGGGGAGGCGAGGTTGATCACATAAAATCCTGCATCACAATCGCAGTCGTTAGATAGCTTTCGTTTACGGGACGCAAGCGGCTTGCGTACGCAAGAACCCCGCAGGGGCGTCTGCGTAAGCAGGCGTTTGGTGTATTGCGACACCACGTACCCGAGCACACGAGGGTTGGACCCTCCCGCGTGTAGCCGTGCGTGGCTTAGCCGTGTCCGGGGAAAAGGGGATCCTGGGGGTTGAGCCAATGCCGGGTGTATGGACCTTTACGGCCCCTCGGCGGCGGCAACACACCCCTTTGGCCTCGGCTTCACGTAGACGGCACCCCCGGGCTGACCCACCCGGGGGAAATCGGTAGTTGCCTTTTCCTGTCTCTCTCACCCTACAACCTTTGTCTTTTCCTTACTTTCCACCTTTCCTGTCTCCTTCTCACTTCATTATTACTTCCGACCTTCCTGGCAGCAAGGGTTAACCTTGTGTGAGTAGCCAACCTTGGTTATATCATATTGGGTTATAGCGGCAACGTACAGCTGGCGTTTGCAGGCCCTGTTTTTCAGGCCCTGTTTTTCAGGCCCTGTAGCGTCCCCTTGTTGGACTCCATGGTGGGTGGCTAGCGTTGCTGCCGAAAACTACACATCCACACATGGCTGCTTTCTTCCCTCCACTACCTGATCGCCCTCAGAAAAGAGGGCGCACCGATGAAGTATTCCAGTTTTTTGACCGCCAAAAAGAATCCTTCCCGCGCTTCCATGTCATTCATTCTGCACAACCAGATCAACCAGTACGAACAATCTTACCCTTCCTTGTTTCCAAGTCATTGACTGAAGTCTTTGGTCCTGGTTATAAGGCGTCGCGGATGGCAAGCGGTGATCTCCTTTTGGAGCTCCGCGATCAAAAACAATACGAAAAAGTGTCAAAACTCGTGTCATTTGGGGAAACCCAAATAATTATAACCCCGCACCGCACAATGAACACCACCCGTGGTGTTGTCTCTGACGATGACTTGAATGAGCTCACTGAGGCAGAACTCTTGGAGGGCTTCCGTGACCAGAATGTTATCAATGTTAGACGAATTAAGATGAGGCGAGATGGAAAAGAGATCAAGACGAAACACCTGATACTCACGTTCGGCTCAAGTGTCCTTCCCGAGTCCATCGATGCCGGTTATATCAAACTTCGTGTTCGACCATACGTTCCCAATCCTCTCAGATGCTTTAAGTGCCAACGTTTCAGCCACAGTTCACAGAACTGTCGAGGCCGGCTGACTTGTGCCAAGTGCAGTGACAAAGAACATTCCTCTGAAACGTGCCAGAACACTCCACATTGTGTTAATTGTGATGGTGAGCACGCCGCGTACTCGCGGTCGTGCCCTTCTTGGAAAAAAGAAAAGGAAATCGTTACAATCATGGTAAAGGAAAACATAACTTTCAAGGAGGCACGGAGGCGGATATCATACCTGCCCAAGAAAACCTTTGCCGATGTGGCGCGTCAGGGGGCAGCGTCACAACGGCTTCCGGCGGCTGTCCGACTCACAAGCAGTGAGTCGGCAGTTACGCCTTCTGCCCCCGCGGCGGTAGCAGCTAGCGCTGCTCCGTCAACCGAGGGGAAGGGACCATCGACCCCGAAGGTGGGCGCAGCCGAGGCTGCCTCCACTTCCCAGGTCCCTTCCAGCGCTGGCAACGGCCGGCGCAGCCAAATCCCCCAGGGAGCCCCATCGGCCTCCGGGCTGGTGGGCGCAGGGGTCTTGCCCTCCAAGGCGGGACCCTCACTGGTAACTTCCCGCTCGCAAGAGCACGTGTCCGGCGCCTCACAAGAGGCAATGGACACTACACTTATCCTCCAGGGGCGCCAAGCGCCTAAGGAGCGGCGAGGTTCACTCGAACGCTCCAGAAAGGGCAAGACCCCGATTACAGGGCCTCGAAAGGGCTCTATAGTCTAAGGCATAACTTCTATTTCCGTACACACAGCACCAAATTAACTTCATTATGGACACGCTAATTATCCAGTGGAACCTCAGAGGTCTCCTCAGAAACCTTGATGATGTTCAAGAACTTCTCTACGAACTCACTCCAAAAGTGATGTGTGTACAGGAAACCCATCTTAAATCTAAACACACTAACTTTCTTCGTCATTATGCTATTTTTCGTAAAGATCGTGATGATGACATCGCATCATCTGGTGGTGTAGCCATTATACTCGACAAAGGTATAGCGTGCCAACATCTACAACTACAAACGCCCCTAGAGGCAGTGGCCGTTCGAGCCATACTTCTAAACAAACTTATTACCATCTGCTCTCTGTACATACCCCCGCATTATCAGCTCCATAAACATGAATTCCATACATTAATAGATCAATTACCTCAACCCTATTTGGTTCTAGGAGATTTAAATGCACACAGCAATTTATGGGGTGACTCTCATTGCGATGTGCGAGGTCGACTGATTGAACAGTTTCTCTTTTCTTCTGGTGCATGTCTTTTGAATAGTAAGGCACCTACATAGTGCTACGGCACAATATGTGCGATCACGAAAGGCCAGCAGTGTGAAGACGACGACGACGATTTAGAAGCTAGCGCGGGCTGTTGCCTCTTGGCCAAGCGCAGCGTATTTTCCTTGTAAATATATTTGTACATAGCTTGTCGTCTGCGTCTTCCTACGTAACATATTTGGTGGAGGTGCTGGGTAAGAAGACGCACTGTCGGCACTGTCGGCACTGTCGTAGTCGCTGGAGTTCCCCGATGCGGTCTACTTCTACTGCCTACTCTCGCCCCTCAGGTGGCCCTTCTCGTCCCTATGCCGCACGCTCCGATAATGCCGCCACTGATTCTCCTGCACCGAACCGCCCCTATTCTCGTTCGCCTTCGCCCCAACGACGACAATCTCGCTCTCCCCAGCCCCGTCGCTCCTATTCGCCGACTCCCTTCGGACGCCGCTCCCAGCCGGAAAACTAGACGATGCAGCGCCTCGAGGTGACGCTGCATTGCCCCCTACGCCGCCAAATCCTCTACTGACTTTGCCCACTCACCTGAACCTTCTTGACGTGCAAGTCGACGGTGTTTCTGTGTCTGCTCTCATAGACACTGGGGCGCATTTGTCCGTAATGAGCGCTGACCTTCGTAACCGGCTCAGAAAAATGATCACGGCCGCCACGACGCCTGTTGTCCGTGTCGCCGATGGCGGAACAACCCCCGTCATTGGTTTGTGTACCGCCCGCGTCTCCTTCGCCGATCGCTCAACAATCGTGCTATTCAGTCATCGCCCACTGTCCCACGACATCATCCTCGGCTTAGACTTCCTCTCCGCACATTCTGCTCTCATCGATTGTTCCGCCAGTACTCTCCGCCTTGACCTGCCTGTTCTGGATCCTGCTGAACCACACCCCAGTCGCCTCAGTTCCGCCGACTTCGTTCGCTTGCCACCTTCGGCACTGACCTACGTTGACCTAGTGTCATCCCCACCAGTCCCCGACGGTCACTACACCGCGGCTCCTATGCCAGACGTCCTCCTTACACACGGGATCACAGTACCCCATACAGTTTTATCTGTTACGGCGAATTGCGTCTGCCTGCCAGTGGTCAACTTTGGCTTGACGACACAAGTGCTGCCACGTGGAATGTCTTTGGCCCAGCTTTGTTCATTCGAGGATCACTCAGTAGCATCCATTGCAGTAGACGACACTTCATCCGATACTCCTCTCCCATCGCAGTCGACAAATTGTACCATCGCTGACTTCCGGAAAATGATTGCCCCCGACTTGCCCTCCGAGCACGCTCGTGAACTCTACCGCGTTCTGTTTTCCTACCAAGATATTTTTGACTTTAACGATCGTCCTTTAGCCCAAACTACAGTTGTCAAACATCGCATTAATACCGGCGATGCCCCTCCTATTCATCGCCGCCCGTATCGAGTGTCACCAGCTGAGCGTCAAGTTATTCACGCAGAAGTTCGCAAAATGCTTGCCAAGAACATTATTGAACCGTCATGTAGTCCTTGGGCGTCACCGGTTGTACTGGTAAAAAAGAAGGATGGCTCATGGCGCTTTTGCGTGGATTATCGGCACCTTAACAGGGTTACCAAAAAGGACGTGTATCCCCTACCTCGGATTGATGACGCCCTTGACTGCCTCCACGGTGCTCGCTATTTCTCCTCTATTGACCTTCGCTCCGGCTATTGGCAGATTGCCGTGGACGATCTCGACCGCGAGAAGACTGCCTTTGTAACACCCGACGGTCTTTATCAATTCAAGGTGATGCCGTTCGGCCTATGTAACGCTCCTGCCACTTTTGAACGCATGATGGACTCCCTTCTTCACGGTTTCAAATAATCCACGTGCTTGTGCTACTTGGACGACGTTATCGTATTCTCCCCAACGTTCGCTACGCACCTCGAGCGCCTCTCAGCAGTCCTGGACGTTTTTCGGCGAGCCGGTCTGCAACTCAACGCATCGAAGTGCCAATTCGGCCGTCGCCAGATTACCGTCCTTGGACATCTCGTTGACGCGAACGGAGTGAAACCGGACCCAGGCAAGATCCATGCTGTTACGCACTTCCCTGTTCCGAAGTGTGTCAAGGATGTGCGCAGCTTCATCGGCCTTTGTTCGTACTTCCGCCGTTTCGTGAGGAATTTCGCCGCCATAGCACGACCACTAACCGACCTTTTGAAAAAAGACGCTCCTTTCCAGTGGGGCGATAACCAGGCCTCTGCATTCTCTCATCTAATCGACATTCTCACAACGCCTCCCGTTCTGGCCCATTTCGATCCTTCTGCGCCTACCGAAGTCCGTACTGATGCCAGCGGTCACGGAATTGGAGCAGTACTGCCACAACGCCAGCGTGGCCACGACCGTGTTATCGCTTACGCCAGCAGGCTCCTCTCACCCGCGGAGCGCAACTATTCCATCACTGAGCGTGAGTGTCTGGCCCTAGTTTGGGCGGTTGCGAAATTCCGCCCATACTTATATGGCCGATCCTTTTCCGTTGTCACAGACCATCACGCGCTTTGTTGGTTATGCTCATTGAAAGACCCTTCAGGAAGACTTGGTCGCTGGGCCTTACGCCTCCAAGAATATTCGTTCTCTGTCACCTACAAATCTGGCCGACTACACAAGGACGCTGACTGCCTGTCTCGCTACCCGGTTGACGAGCCTGACGACGCCGACAGTAGTACCCCCGACGGCATTTTCTCTGTGTCTGCCTTCGCTAACATCGCCGATGAGCAGTACCGAGACCTATCGCTGCGAGTACTCATCGAGCGTCTGCGCTCTACACCTACCGACGCATACGTTCGCCGATATGTCCTCCAGGGTGGCATTCTGTACCGAAGGGAGCTTCCTCCCTGATGGCCCTGATCTTCTTCTTGTCGTGCCCAAACATCTACGACAGACTGTGCTCTTTGAGATGCATGACGCACCCACTGCAGGACATCTTGGGGTAACCCGCACGTACGACCGCGTCCGCCGCCGCTTCTATTGGCCTGGTCTCGCTCGCTCCGTTCGACGCTATGTTGCTGCCTGTGATCCCTGCCAGCGTCGGAAGACACCTCGGGTGCTACCTGCCGGTCATCTCCAGCCGATCACCGTCCCTGTGGAACCGTTCTTTCGTGTTCGATTAGACCTGCTCGGTCCCTTTCCCACGTCATCCTCTGGGAACAAATGGGTAGCCGTCGCGACTGATCACGCCACCCGATACGCTATCACTCGGGCTCTCCCTACCAGCTGCGCCACTGACGTCGCGGACTTTCTCTTGCGTGACATTATCTTGCTTCATGGCGCCCCGCGACAGCTGCTTACTGACCGTGGTCGAAACTTCCTCTCGAAAGTTATCGCTGACATTGTGCGTTCCTGCTCCATTCAACACAAACTGACTACTTCATACCATCCTCAAACCAATGGCCTGACAGAGCGGTTAAACCGTACTCTTACCGATATGCTGGCCAAGTACGTTTCCAAGGACCACCACGATTGGGACATTGCCCTTCCTTACGTAACATTTGCGTACAATTCTTCCCGGCACGACACCGCCGGATTTTCTCCCTTTTATCTACTGTACGGTCGCGAACCTACCTTGCCCCTAGACACGGCACTTCCTCCTGCTGCGGTCTCAACAAGCGAGTATGCGCGCGACGCCATCGCCCTCGCCGACCATGCACGCCAGCTTGCCCGTGCTCGACTTACGGCCTCACAGACCACTCAGCAGTGTCAGTACAACGCCCGCCATCGTGACGTACAGTTTTCACCTGGTGCGCTCGTGCTCCTGTGGTCGCCCTCTCGTCACGTCGGACTTTCAGAGAAGCTTTTTTCGCGATACACAGGGCCCTACCGCGTGCTGCGCCAGGTGACGCCTGTGACTTACGAAATTGCTCCTGTGGGCTCAAGCTCGACCTCTCCTGTGGCATCTAGTGATGTCGTACACGTCAGTAGGCTCAAGGCCTACTACACTGCTTCCGAGTCCGAACTTTAGTCGCTCCGGGACGGCGCTTTTGCAGCCGGGGGTAGTGCTACGGCACAATATGTGCGATCACGAAAGGCCAGCAGTGTGAAGACGACGACGACGATTTAGAAGCTAGCGCGGGCTGTTGCCTCTTGGCCAAGCGCAGCGTATTTTCCTTGTAAATATATTTGTACATAGCTTGTCGTCTGCGTCTTCCTACGTAACAACATTATAATACTGCACATAAAACCTATTCCTCTATAGACCTCAGTATTGCATCTCCCACCCTTTTACCTGATCTTAAATGGAATGTTATTAGAAATCCATACGGGAGCGACCATTTCCCGATAGTTTTGTCTACACCGAAGATGAATGAATGTTTCCCACAGTTTCCTCGGTGGAAAACTGATTCAGCTGACTGGGAACAGTTCCAAAAAATTACTCTGATATCGTGGGCTGACATCAGTGCTCTAAGCCTGGAAGTTGCGGTTGAATACTTCACTATTTTTCTGATAGATGCCGCAACCAAATGTATCCCAGAAACAAAGGGGTCATCTAACAAGCGTCGTGTTCCGTGGTGGAACGAGGAGTGTCGTAACGCGCGTAAAAGGCAGAACAAAGCATGGGGGTTGCTGCGCGATTCTCCGACGGCAGAAAACCTTGTTAATTTCAAGCATGTGAAATCTCAGGGAAGGAGAACGCGCCGACAAGCTAGAAGAGAAAGTTGGCAGAAATATATATCAGGAATTAACTCTTACACGGATGAGACAAAGGTCTGGAATAGAGTGCACAGAATAAAAGGTCGACAACCCTACTCGCTACCTTTAGTAAATACACAGGGAAATAGCATGGAAGACCAGGCGAACTTTCTAGGCGCACATTTTGAACGCATATCCAGTTCGTCGCACTACTCTGACACATTTCAAACACAAAAAACACGAATAGAACGGCAGCAATTAGTACGAAAAAGTGCAAAATCTGAGGTATACAATAGACCATTTAGCATAGCAGAGCTTCAAGCAGCACTAAACGGCTGCAACAAATCTGCCCCAGGCTCTGACCGTATAATATATGAAATGTTAAAACACCTGCCATCTGAAACACAAAGAACTCTTCTTTTCCATTACAATGGTATATGGTCTTCCGGCCAGATTCCCTCTGTCTGGAAAGAGGCCATTATAATTCCCATTCTGAAGCAGGGTAAGGACCCCTCCTTGGCAAACAGTTATAGGCCGATAGCGTTGACAAGCTGCCTGTGCAAACTCTTTGAAAAGATGGTGAATAAACGCTTGCTCCACTATCTGGAAACCAACAAAATATTAGACCCACACCAATGCGGTTTCAGGGAAGGTAGGTCGACGACAGACCAGCTTGTCCGCATGGAAATGTACATCCGTGAAGCCTTTATCCACAAACAGCTTGTCGTATCTGTATTCCTTAATATGGAAAAGGCGTATGACACTACGTGGCGCTTTGGGATTCTTCGGGATCTTTCTGGAATGGGTATACGTGGCAACCTGCTGACCATTATTGAAAGCTACCTGTCTGACAGAACGTTTCGTGTTAGAGTTGGCAATGTGCAGTCACGATCATTCGTACAAGAGACAGGCGTGCCGCAGGGTGGAGTACTGAGTTGTACGCTCTTTATTGTGAAAATGAACTCCTTACATACCATCATACCTCGCACACTCTTTTACTCGGTTTATGTAGACGATGTACAGATAGCTTTTAGATCATGCAATCTTAGCATCTGCGAGAGACAGCTACAGCTTGGCCTAAACAAACTCTCAAAGTGGTCAGAAGAAAATGGTTTTAAATTTAACCCTCAGAAAAGCACATGTGTTCTTTTCTCAAACAAGAGAGGCATATCACCAGGACCCCCATTCACCTTAATGGACAACGACTGTCGGTCAGCCTTGAACACAAATTTTTAGGTATCATCTTGGACACAAAACTTGATTTTATTCCGCACTTGAAATATCTCAAAGCGAAGTGTCTGAAGACAATGAACCTGCTGAAGCTACTTTCTCGAACAAACTGGGGCAGTGACAGGAGGTGTTTGCTTAGCCTATATAGGAGCCTTGTACGATCACGCCTCGACTATGGAGCCGTGGTGTACCAATCCGCATCGGATAGTGCTCTCAGAACTCTCGACCCAGTCCACAATCTAGGCATACGGCTGGCAACAGGCGCATTTAGGACAAGTCCTGTGGAAAGTCTGTATGTGGAGGCGAACGAATGGTCGTTACATCTGCGCAGAACGTATCTAACCTTCTCCTACTTTTTAAAATGTAAATCGAATAACGAACATCCGTGTTATTCAACTGTACATGACTTATCTTCTGCAAGAATTTACCATAACCGCCCATCTGTTCGACCTCCTCTATCTGTGCGCTTAGAACAACTGGCTCATGAAACTGCTATTCACCATCGAGAAACAGTCCTAATGACTCCCACTAACATTGCACCACCTTGGGAATGGCAGAATATCCAATGTGATATGTCTTTCGTCGCATTAACAAAACATGCGCCTGAGGTACACATACGTTCACATTTCCTCGAACTCCAGGCGAAGTACTCTTGCGCGGAGTTTTATACAGACGCTTCAAAGTCTGCTTATGGTGTAGCCTATGCAGCTCTCGGACCGTCATTCTCAACGTCCGGTGCACTAAATCCAAACACCAGCATTTTCACAGCGGAGGCATACGCGATTCTCTCTGCTGTGAAACATATAAAACAAACAGGTATAATAAAGGCTGTCATATTCACAGATTCATTAGGCGTTGTTAGTGGGATATCAAATCTACGAAAACACAACAACCCTATCCTTAATCAAGTCTACAACCTTCTATGCTCAGCCTACATGTCGAAGCAAACAATTGTTCTTTGTTGGGTGCCTGGC